>NC_140590.1:252549063-253749063 GCF_964204655.1 Triturus cristatus | reverse complement strand
ATGGAAACAGCAACACGCCATTGATTACTTATGTGTAGGAAGGTGTCCCTTCCTGCACATAAACAATCTTTTAAGAAAATTACGTTTTGCAACTTCTTTGTGTGCTGCATTAAGCAGCACATATAGAAGTTACAAAACGCCATTTAAAGGTTGTTTATGTGCAGGAAGGGACACCTTCCTGCTCATAAACAATCTTCCCCTGCAACGTGATTACCCTTGCACTATGGTGCAAGTGTGCCTACATTGGTGCAAGGCAGCTAAAGTAGCACCATCGCAGGAGGAAAAGCAGGGCTGCACCACATTGTTGGAAATATGTTGCAGCCCAGCCTTTCAGAAGTGGCGAAGTGCAGCGTTAACCCCAGGAGTCTAAAGCCACACTCTGCCACTTACTTGTAAATATGTCCCTATGTTTTCCTATCCAAAATACCCTACCAACATCAAACATTTGCAAAAATCAAGGACATTTCTCGCATTTCTGTGCTGGAAAGTGTTGAAGCTGCAAGGATCAACAAAATGACTACAATTCAACATTTCCACAATTCTCCCAACAAAAATGTTACCCCACTTGTGTGGCTGGGTCTATTACTAAGGGTGGGCGGAAATTGCATAATCGCGTTACGCAAATCTTCGCAAAAATGTTAAAAATCTCCCCGAACACGCAGAAATATCGCGAAGACGCAGCAGTTTTGTCCCGCCTGTTCGCGATGTTTTTTGCGTGATCGCGTTGGAAATGTGTCGCCAACTTGCCCATGCGGTCGCTAATGGGCGCGGCCATCTTGTTTTCACTTGTCCCGCCCACTCGCGATGCTATTTCCTGTTCCGGGTCGCGCAATGCATGCTCGTGCCCATTCGGGATAGATATTTCCTGTTCGGGAACGCGTATTATGTATTGGCGACGCTTGTTGCGTGCTCGGGGGGAAAATATCTCGCGAACTTGCCCATGCGGTCACAATGGGCGCGGCCATCTTGTTTTTCACTCTATGCTATGGTTCTGAGGCCTGCTTTTCAATCCTCCCTCTATCTTTTCAATCCTTTGTTTCTGAAAACTTTTTTTTGATCTTTTTTATTTATTATCTCTCTCTCTATTTTCCTGATTCTATATTTTTTGTTTTTGTCTACTTTTTGTGTGTTTTTTAACTACTTTTTCACTCTTTTTCTATTACCTGCTTTTTTCATTTCTTTTACTTACTTTTTAAATTTTTAACTTTTCTTTTCCGCCCCCGCCTACCCCAGAACCATGGCAAAGGGCCACAGGGCGCATCGCAGCCAGAGCCGTGACCGCCTTCCTTGCGGAAGGCGGCGCCCACACGGGGTGCAGGCACGGGCCTTCTTTGGGGAGGTGGAGTTGGCCGCACTGGGTTTTTTTATGCAGCGCCACCTCCCCTTAACCCCGGCAGCAGGCGGCAGGCCTGGGTCCGGGTACGGGCTCCGGGAGCATCGGCAGCGGTGGGGAAAGGTGCGCCAGGCAGTGTTTTGCTGCTCTGGTGTCCAGCGCAGCCAGAACCAGTTGACGCACCGGTGGTCCGATATCCTGGACCGGGAGCAGGACCTGCTGGACCTGCTAGGAGTGGAGGTCCCCGGTCTTGGTGAGTAGCTATTTAATTATTACTACTTTGTGTCTGTTCTTCTGCTCTGTGTTATATATTGCGAATATATGTTTTTTCCGACCAGCTAGAATGCTGCTGCTTACATTACAGGTAATTTACGTTTAAAAGTCTTCTGTGATTGTTATGACACAGGTGCTCTGCGACACTAATCTTGTTATTTGCAACTTTGCGTTTGCACTCGTTTTGCGTGACTATGTAAGAGTTTATTTTAGAAAACTTAAGTTAGATAATGCTAGAGTGACTCTAGTCCTTCCTTAGTCCTGTCACTAAGAGATAGGGGTGGATTGATACTTAGGTTTAGCTATTTATTATAAGTTTGTAATTTTTTAGTGGCCTGCGACGCGTGACTCACCCTCTGTTACGTCACGTACTGCTGAGTGCTGCGAGTGCTTACCCCGGTCCTTAGTAGAACCTTTTGTAGTTTGTTCAGTGAGTGGGAATATGCTTAGCACTAGCAGAACATCAGCATCAACCAACCAACAATTTGGTGTATGCAAAAATGCAGGCATATGTCCTCCATTTATGCATTTTTGAGGACTAAAAGTAGTGGAAATACTTACTTAATGTACAATTGGCACGCCTGGAATAGGTGGGCTAGGTCAGGTGGTACGTACTACTTAGGCTTAGTTAGTATTCTGGAATCAGAATGGAACACTGGATCAGTGTATATAAATAATAACTAGTTGGTCTGCGAATCCCCAGATACTACTTGTCGACCAGATTAGATAGGTCAATTTTATTGCAATTGTTGTTTACACAAATGTTTTTTTGACAGTCTTATAAAAATATTTTATTTGTTTCACACCAATCATCAATGTTTGTCTCTTTCTTTCTTATATCCTTCATGATCAGCACCCAGGGCCAAGAAGTCGGCGGGAGCAGTTCCAGAACACCAAGGACAGGAGGACGAGAATGAGGGCTCTTCTGCTGGCCCCAGTAAGTCTTCCTGTTTTTAATATTAATAATTCTTATTCACTAACTTTTACTGCACCGTATTTTTTCCTCGAACTATTGTTTCCGTTTCCTAATGCTATTTTTTACCAACAATTATCCTTCGATCTAGACTATCTGTTTCTAAATTCTTGTTATCCCTGCCTCTAACTGCCTCTGCTATGAATATCTGTACTACTACTATTAGTCTGTCTGTAGCTAAGCATGCCCAGTTGGCCACTCTTTATTTAAAAGGTTTTAAATAAAACTCAGATTCACCAGTAGCTCTAGCCATTGAGTCCAGTCCTTTGGGTTGTCCTCTTGTACTCCTTCTATTCTTCTTAATCTTTGAGGCTTTATTAATCTTGATGTTTTTCGACAATTCCCACCAACAAAATGCCCAACCAGATTTTACTATTTTGATAGGATAGGACATACTACTACTGTTGTAGAGTTTTTCCACATACAGAACTTTGCACATGAAAATAGGATGCTGGTGATGGGAGGTTAGACCTTCCTCACACCTCAATCAGAACAGAATCCACCACAATCCCCTGCCCGACAAGTTATAATAGTGTTTCATTACTATTAGCTCTCCGAACCCCACCCCCAAGATACCCAATGAGTAGACAACCCAGAACATAACACTCCCGACCTCTCAGTCGTGGAAGCAATGCACATGCACAGTTTGCACACCCTTCCTTTCGCTCGCTCGTGTAAGTCCATCCACACCAAATACCACCGAGTGTATGTAAGTTCAAATGTTTTATTTGCAACTGACAAACTCTGTACGTTGTTCTATAATGCAGCACCAACAGCAAAATGCATAAGATTAAAACTATAAACATTGTTACACTTAGTTACACTTACAACAACTAAAAGTCCATAGAACGAAGAAAAAAAATGCGAAATCATGATAACTGAACAGTGGTGGAAGCACCACCATCCTCTTTGTAGGAATATAGTTTATATAAAATTATAAATGAAGATCTCTGAGCGAATTCTGTGGACCCCTCACCTTAGAAGAACCTAGTACTGGTTACATCATAAGCTCTGCAAAGCTCTGGTTCGTAGAAGGGAATCTTCCATCTGTTAGGAGAAAAATGGTGCGCGTTAGTATATTGCAAGCATTTCTCAGTCGTGTCAAAAAGTGTAGCATTTTGGATAAGCAATATGGACTAACACCGGAACTCCATAACAAAGTGGCTTGTTTTGTTTGACCTTGTACGCAGAGCTTAGACAGTAGCAGTATGAGCTCATGTGGGCTCAAAGGCGTCACTCTTTATTCAACAAGCTGCGAGGTAACGACGCGTGTGCAAAAATACAAGACACAAAGGTAAAATGGTAGCATGGCTCGGGCTTACTAAGCAAAGAATAGAATGACCCTAGGGACCATATAACTACCAGTGTCTACTCTACTACTACCTGATTTGTACTCGTGATGTATGTTGTATATGTGTGTATTACTATTTTTCAATCTTGCTAGTGAAAAATAGGTGGAGGTGTATATGACACCTAAAAAATGTGTAATGTTTTTTCAAGGCGCACTACCAACCACCAGTGCCGGGGCCAGCGGCGAAGGCGACGCGGCTGCTGACGGAGGAGAGGATGCGGCAGTTGCAGGAGGAGCTGCAGGGGGTGAGCCAGCAGTAGTGGAGTGGTGGGCGGTGGTAAGTTAGATTCCTAATCCTTACTTATTGACATTACATTCACTGCAAGGGTGTACTGTATAATACTGTACAGTTGAGACTTACTAAGTAAGAAGTTGTTGTGAACGGTTGAAGACACCCTTTACTTAGCATTAGTAAAAGCATTAGTGGCGGGAGTGTTGAGTAACCAATGGCCTCTTCTATCTCATTTCAACTCAGCTGTGAAAGTTTATGGAGAAGACTAAAAGTCAGATCAGATGACTTTGATGGATGGGTTGAACGAAAAGGGAAAGAAGAGTGGAAGGAAGAAGGACGGGATTTAATATTCATGACTGGCAGAGAAGGATTCGTGGGATGCATGCAGCATGCATAGGTGGCTGATAGGAATCAGATGCATGGTTGGTTGAGTGCCTGAAACTCCCACAAATGTTAAAGTCCAAGAAAGTGGGAGGATAGATACATACCACAAATGTTATGTACTGTGCTTGCTAGTGCTACCGTTACACTATGTATAGAAATAATTTGTCTTATTGCTTTGCTAAGAGTATATTTTACAATAGTCTTGTTTTTTCTTCTTCAGATATATCGACTCCTTCCAAGGGGAAACCTGACCGGAAGGAGCTGGCAGCCAAGGCCCGGCGCCGGAAGCTGGAGGCCATACAGACTGAATATCGTTGGCTGGTGGTTCTGGAAGAACAGTATTCTAAATTAGTAACACGAAACATATTTAATCTTTTTTTTCACACAGAAATTTAATAAAGGTAAAAAAAGAAATTCTCATCTTTGAAAATTCAAAGGTCGATGTAGAAAGAAGGTAAATATTTTAAACATTAAATAACTGTTTTTTTTGGCTGTCTTCATAAATGCAAAAATAAATGTGAAAGTGTAAAAAAGTGTATAGGTTAAAATAATTCACATAACTTCATAAAGATACAGCAGCACATAAAATGTGGGATGTTGTATAGCTATCAATTAAGATTTTAACTCCAAAAACGTGCTAAATTAGGGAAAGTGTAGGATGGTGTACGGTTAACAATTAATATTCTATCTCCAGTAAATTGCAGCAGTATGGAAAGTGTGGGATGGTGTAGAGGAAACAATTACTATTCTAACTCCAGTTTGCTGCAGCAGTAGAAACAGTGTAGGCTAGTATACAGCTATCAATTACTATTCTAACTTCATAAATCTGCAACAGCAGGGAAAGTTTTAGATGGTGTACAGGGAACCAATTACTATTGTTCCTCCAGTAAGATGCACCAGTACAGAAAGTGTGGGATGGTGTACTGGTAAAAATTACTATTCTAACTCCAGGAAGGTGCAACAGTAGGGAAAGTGTGGGATGGTGTAGGGGTAACAATTACTATTCTAACTCCAGGTTGGTGCAGCAGTACCAAAAGTGTAGCATAGTAATAAATTTGAATAAAGTTAAATGTCACTTATGCACATACAATGTTTACATGTTGTTCTATATCACAAACACTGCAATAAAATACAGCAGTTCCATTACTTTCTCTTTTTTTCAGATACTCACATAAATCTTCTCAAAACCAAACCACAATTTGAATCCCACAAGACCAGACAACATTAAAGACCAGGAAAAATCGAAAAAGCAGACTGAAACCAGACCAAGAAGAAAACACCTAAATCAAAAGGTAATTTAAGTAAACACTGCAAATTAGGAAAGCATTCAATTTCAATTTTTTTTTTAAACATATGCAAGAAAGCTGCCACAATACAGAAAGTGTAACATCTTCTCGAGATAACAATAAGTCTTGTAACTCCAGGTTGCTGCAGCATTAGAAAATATGTAGGATGGTATACAGGTATCAATTACTATTCTAACTCGATATATGTGCAGCAGCAGGGAAAGTTTTGAATGTTGTACAGGGAACCAATGACTATTCTACCTCCAGTAAGGTGCAACAGTAGGGAAAGTGTGGGATGGTGTAGGGGTAACAATTACTATTCTAACTCCATTAAGGTGCACCAGTAGGGAAAGTGTGGGATGGCGTAGTGGTAAAAATTACTATTCTAAATCCAGGAAGGTGCAACAGTAGGAAAAGTATGGGATGGTGTAGGGGTAACAATTACTATTCTAACTCCAAGTTGGTGCAGCAGTAGCAAAAGTATACCATAGTAATAAAGTTAAATAAAGTAAAATGTCACTTATATACATAAAATGTTTACATTTTGTACTATATCACAAACAGTGCAATGAAATACTGTATTTGCATTACTTTCTCATTTTTTAAGAAATTCACATAAATCTTCTCTAAACCAAAGCACAATCTGATTCCCACAAGACCAGACAACAGACAAGACCAGCTAAAATCGAGAAACCAGACTGAAACCAGACCAAGAAGAAAACACCTAAATCAAAAGGTAATTTAAGTAAACCCTGCAAATTAGTAAAGCATTCAATCTGCAATTTTTTTTAAAACATATTCAAGAAAGCTGCAACAATACAGAAAGTGTAAAATCTTGTCGAGATAACAATAACTCTTGTAACTCCAGGTTGCTGCAGCAGTAGAAAATGTGTAGGATGGTATAGATATATCAATTACTATTCTAACTCCAGGAAATTGCAACAGTAGGGAAAGTGTGGGATGGTGTAGGGGTAACAATTACTATTCTAACTCCATGAAGGTGCACCAGTAGGGAAAGTGTGAGATGGTGTAGTGGTAAAAATTACTATTCTAATTCCAGGAAGATGCAACAGTAGGGAAAGTGTGGGATGGTGTAGTGGTAAAAATTACTATTCTAACTCCAGGAAGGTGCAACAGTAGAGAAAGTGTGGGATGGTGTAGGGGTAACAATTACTATTCTAACTCCATGAAGGTGCACCAGTAGGGAAAGTGTGGGATGGTGTAGTGGTAAAAATTACTATTCTAACTCCAGGAAGGTGCAACAGTAGGGAAAGTGTGGGATGGTGTAGTGGTAAAAATTACTATTCTAACTCCAGGAAAGTGCAACTGTAGGGAAAGTGTGGGATGGTGTAGGGATAACAATTACTATTCTAAGTCCAAGTTGGTGCAGCAGTAGCAAAAGTGTAGCATAGTAATAAAGTTGAATAAAGTTAAATGTCACTTATGCACATACAGTGTTTACATTTTGTTCTATATCACAAACACTGCAATAAAATACAACATTTACATTACTTTCTCATTGTTTCAGATACTCACATAAATCTTCAGTAAACCAAACCACAATTTGAATCCCACAAGAACACACAACAAAAAAGACCAGCTAAATTCAAGAAACCAGACTGAAACCAGACCAAGAGGAAAACACCTAAATCAAAAGGTAATTTAAATGAACACTCCAAAGTAGAAAAGCATTCAATTAGCAAACATTTTTTAAACATATTCAATAAAGCTGCAACAATACATAAAGTGTAGCATCTTGTCGAGATAACAATAACTCTTCTAACTCCAGGTTGCTGCAGCAGTAGAAAATGTGTAGGATGGTATAGAGGTATCAATTACTATTCTAACTCCATATATCTGCAGCAGCAGGGAAAGTGTTGGATGGTGTACAGGGAACCAATGACTATTCTTCCTCCAGTAAGGTGCAGCATTAGGGAATGTGTGGGATAGTGTAGGGGTAACAATTACTATTCTAACTCCGTTAAGGTGCACCAGTAGGGAAAGTGTGGGATAGTGTAGGGGTAACAATTACTATTCCACCTCCAGTAAAGTGCAGCATTAGGGAATGTGTGGGATAGTGCAGGGGTAACAATTTCTATTCTAAGTCCAGGAATGTGCAGCAGTAGTGAATGTTTGGGATACTGTAGGGGTAACAATTACTATTCTAACTCCAGGAAGGTGCAGCAGTAGGGAAAGTGTGGGATAGTGTAAAGGCAGAATTTACTATTGTAACTCCCAGAAAGTGCCACATTATGGATAATGTAGGATAGTGTTCTTTGTTATTTGTCTTTTTATTCCACATAGTAAATTCAAACATATTTTCTTCACAGATAATGTCTACTCAGGAAACAGCTTCCTACATAAAATCAAGAAAAGGAAACAAATTATTGAAGCATGCTGGATACATATATTGTAAAGAAAGGATAAGTTTCCCTAGAAATCATTGGAGGTGTGTGCAATACTACTCATCCCATTGCAGCGGTAGAGCGGTTACCCTTGATGATATCATTATTAAGACAACAGATCATAACCACTCTGCCTCTGCAATGGAGATTGATGTAAGGGAAACCTTAAATGAAATGAAACAACTTGCAAGCACCTCCAATGATTCTACTGGATCCATTTTAAGACAGGTTGCACAGCATCTCCCCAGTTATGTTGCTAGAAATATGCCTATAATTCCTAATTTGAGGCGAATTATACAAAGACAAAAGCAGGCAAGTAACACACAAACCACATCACCTCATACCTTTTCTGACATTATTATTCCACATGAACTTACAATTTCTTTTGCTGATGAACCTTTCCTTTTCCTTGACAACCAAAACCCTCAAAAACGTATCTTAATTTTTAGTACACCCCACAACCTTGTTAAGTTAGAAAATAGTGAAATTTGGATGATGGATGGTACGTTTAAAAGTACACCCCATCCTTTCACCCAAATTTACACTATACACGCTAAAATTAACCATAATGTGATCCCCTTAGTATATAGTTTGCTTCCTGATAAGACTACTGCAATCTATACTGAACTTTTATCAGTTATTAAAAATAAAACATCCAAAAGTCCTAGGAAAATAATTGTCGATTTTGAATTGAGCATGATCAATGTGATCAGTAAAACGTACACGGATACACAAATTCAGGGCTGTTTCTTCCATTTTTCCCAGGCATTCTGGCGTAAGTTACAGAAAACATCCCTGGTTGCAGAGTTCTCAACAGATAGCAAACTTTAATTTGAATTAAAAAAATTAACTGCTCTTTGTTTTGTTCCTCCCGTAAGTGTAGACGAATACTGCACTGCCATTACAGAATCAGAATATTACAATGTAAATGAGGAGAAATTGGCACCCATCCTAAATTATTTTGAAGACATATGGATTGGGCACCTAAGCAGATCAGGTCGCAGGAGGAAGCCACGTTTCCATGTGGAGTGGTGGAACTGTTACACAAGCTGTTTAGAGGGAGAAGCAAAAACAAATAATGCCATTGAGGGATGGCATAACTCCTTCAACCACACAATTGGCAAACCACACCCTAATTTCTACTCTTTTTTGGAAACTTTGAAGAAGGAGCAAAGTTTTCAAGAAATGAGACTTTCACAAACATTAATGGGTTTTGTGTTTTTTAAAAAAAATATTAATTTTAATACCCAATAATTCAATTATTACCTTTTCACTCTTTTTTTTAAATTACATTATCATTAATAAATATTCCCACTTTTAAATTAAATACCCAAATATTGTAATTTGTTACAACTAGAGTATGAATAAATGTTTTTTTTTATTTTTTACCTAAGTATTAAATTATTTCCTTTACACTCCTTTTTTTATTTTGAATTGTAATATAAAAATACTGGAGTATTAATTTCTAAATTTCTTTCTTTCTTCAATTTAATACCTAAATATTGTAATTAGTTTAAACTGGAGTATGAAATCATTTTTGTTTTACCTAAGTATTCAATTATTACCTTTGCAATCCTTTTTTTTTAATTGTAATATAAAAATACTAGAGTATTAATTTCTAAATTTGTTTCTTTCTTCTATATTTTTTTAGAAACTATTCTATTTAATTATATTTTATAATATATTAATACTAAAGTATTATTTCAGTATTAATTTCTAAATTTGTTTCTTTCTTCTATATTTTTTTTAGAAAATATTCTATTTAATTATATTTTATAATATATTAATACTAAAGTATTATTTCTCTATACTTGATTATTTTTACCATTTACTACTTTTAAATATTAATAAAACAACTTCACTAATTTTAAACATTTTTTATTCAATAAATATATTAAATCAGAAATATAATTTAATAATATATAATCATTTTAAAACAAATTACATAACATAAAGTTACATTTAAAAAAATTAATACTTGCGTTGTAAAGGTACTTGCGTTGTAAAGGTACTTGCGTTGTAATAGCAGGCGTTGTAAATGCTTGCGTTGTAAATCCATGTGCGTTGTAAAAATCCCGTTGTAATGGTAGTGCGTTGTAAAAGTTGCGTTGTAAAGGTTGTAACCCCTCATGGGTGGGCAAGCAGAAGAAGATCTCCGCCCTGCCTTGAAATTGAAGTACTGTTGCTTTTGCCACATCCGCCCCAGCAAGCGTGTGATAAATTATTGGCGTACATTTAATGCAGTCATACCTCAATAAGTCACACAGCCCGGGGGTAGAGGGTTTAGGGTTTGTTGAATGGTTGGGAAGGGGGGTTTTGGGGAATGGTTTGAGAAAGAAAAACAGTACGCATGGGCAAACATCAAACAACAGAATCTTTGTAGACTACCATATCCATATCAATATGTTAAGGGAGAAAAAGGAAATGCATGCATGATGATGATAAGGAGACCCGGATTACATACAGTTTGTGTTCAGTGTTACCGGGCTTACTTTTACAGATAGCAATAACATTTTTAAAATATCTGTGGGTTGAATTATAGACAGAGAGCAAACCTAATGATAATAATAGTAATAACAACAAGAACACACTGTTGTAATGATTGTAGACAAAAAAATGAATCAAATGTTTTAAAAGATGATGAAAGTTGATACTGTTACTGTGTTATCCTGGTCAAATGGGGAGTTGAATCTCGGCATTCCTCTTGGTCCTCCCTTTCATGTATGCTCCGTCCATCAATCTTGGGTGACACCACTGCCTGCCTGGCAGACGTAGATTCATTGGTAAGGTAAGTGTGCATTGTTTTCCCAAGTATAGCACAGGGTAAGGCCCGGCCTGTAATTGTAGATGTAAAAACAAAAGGGATATTGAGAAACCAAGTTGAAAAAAATGCACAAGTTATGGTGTAGTGCAACAAGAACACTTTCCGAGGCAGCATCGATGCATCATCTCTACTCTAGTCTGTTTCCAGCATTAACCTACAACACCAACAGGACAGAGCAGGCCCACGGTGACGGCACCCTTTGCACATCCTCCATTTAGTGTACATTTTTTGAAAGAGTTGGACAAAGCACACATCCAGCAACAAAGCATTTTACAATTTAAGTGACTAAATCAATGCACCGCAGTCATACAACCGCTACACTTGACTCCACGGCTACACAGACATTTAGGTCTGCTGTGGTTGTTGTTTACTTGTTTACCTTTTATGCCACTCATGAAACACCCTGATTTATTCCATCCTTCATCTCCGATACGTGTACTGAGTGACTGTGAAGATACTATGTCACTGTGGTCATCATGATGGTGTTGTTCAACTCAGTCTGCAGTGTAATGAGTTAGTCTCCTTCCTATATTCAAAATGCAATCTATCAGCCTGCAGTAGAAGTACAAATTTGTTATTAAAAATACAAGAAGGGAAAAGGGACTTGAGTTACTTTTAGTGTGTAGATTATTACATAAAGTACACAATGAAGTAACTTCATGCACAACAAACAACAACAAAATCACTCAGTCAGCGTCCAATGCATGGCATCATTCATTACCTGTTCCTTCTCATCTTCAGTTCATGAGCAGTCTCTCTCGGATCAGAAAGGAGGATAACTATAGTAGTCATCATCAATCATGTTCCACTTCTTTTGGAGGGACTAGGAAATATTTTCTTTTTTCTTCTATTTTGCATCATCCAATCATCATCTGTCTTCTTGAGGGCAATGGATTTAGGGAGATTCAGGAGGATTAAGGAGCAGGATTCGGAGGAGTGTACTGTGATATGCAGACAGCCGAAACTTGTATATGGCAATAAAACAATTAGAAGACGGTGGTGATGGATTTGTTGTGTTTCGAAGTTTCTAACCAGAAAGACAGACACACAAATAAAAAGGCAGGAAGACAGTAAGAACTGGAAGTGCAAGCCTAATTGTCAGGGAAGTATAGCTCGTCCTCAAACTCTGGGGGTTCAACCAGAAATAGGTAATCATCATCTAACACACCACTTCCGTCACCTGAGCCGCCGTCCTCATCTTCCTCCCTTGATTCATGTATTGTGTAATTCGGTGGTATAAAATGCTGATTCATTTTGATCATGGTTAACCTCTCCACGTTTTTGGGCGAGAGACTGGTCCTTCTCACTGTTACAATGGAACCAGCAGCACTGAAAACACGTTCCGAAGAGACACTTGTGACAGGGCAAGCCAGATAGTTTATCGCCAGCCTGCTGAGCAGTGGCCATTTGCCCCTTTTCCCATACCAATACCGCTATGGGTTTTGATCAATGTACACCTCTGTTGGGTCGTCCAGATAGGCCTGGACCATCCGCTCAATGTTCAGGGGTGCTAAACTTTTTTCGGGCTCTTTTCTCGCTGCATCAGCACTGGATTTACCAATGCCTTGCTGTAAATACCAATCCTGTAACGATTTTACTGGGCCTGAAGATCCAGTTCTTGCTGTTGTCGATAGTGTTGGTGAGTGTTCTGAGCCAAATGCACTGCCCTCAGGCTCCGAAGTTGAACTTGACGCCGGATGCCCTGCTGCAGTACTTGTTGTGGGTTTATCTAGCGGGCTTTTAATTAGCAGGCGTTCATTTTCCAACTTACTCGCTGACTCAGCTATCCAAGTTTTGTACCCGGCAACATCCATTTCTGAAAAAGGAATTAATGTCTTCAGTGTAATTTTCCTCTACATCTTTGTATGCTTCAGACACCTCCTTCAGCTGATGCTCTAGCATTTGCAACAATGGGATAGCTTGGCCCATAGTACAATCCTCCTTGCTGACTTCACGTGTGAAGACCTCGAAAGGAAGTAGCATCTCAGTCAGGCATTTAACTAGGCACCATTGGTCCATCTGAAGGGTCATGCCTTTCACAGTAGCATCTCCTCTTCGCATGACATATTCATTGATTGGCATGTACTGCTCAAACAGCTGGTCAAGCATGTAAAAGTTGAATTCCAACATGTTGCCACCTCCTGGATGAGTGCTTTGACTGGCATTCTATAGTCACGTTGAATGATCCTCAGCTGCTTCCGAGCTTTAAAAGAATGTCTGAAATGAGTGCATATTCTTCGGCAGGTGGTCAGGAAGTTGCTGACTATGGCTTCTTTTTTCAGAAAGTCTTGAACAATAATGTTAATGCAGTGCGCCAAACACGGAACCCTGAAATAGGAACCAAGCTCCATGGCCTTAAGTACATTACTGCCATTATCTGTGGAAACAAAACCAATCTTAAGCCCTCTTGGGCGCAGCCATTCAAAAACCTTGCTGTGAAACTCTTCCAATATGTTTACAGAAGTATGAGATTTCTCCATGGCGAACATGGATACAGTTGCATGTTTCCGAGTAGCTTTAAAAATCTCAGCTGCGTCAACAGCACCTACTTCAGGTAGCTTATCTCTAACCCCCACAAATGAGACCCAGTGTGCAGTGATGCACATGTAATCAGTTGCTTGGCAACTGGCCCACATGTTTGTTGTTAGGTGGATATTGTGAACAGCACTCTGCTGCAAAGCTTGTCCAACCAATTCCTGTAGTGCTGAAACAGCAACTCTTGTGAAATAGGACCGGCTGGGAACCTTCCATTTAGGGAAGATGGTTGACACAAATTTAAGGAAACCCACCCTTTCCACAAACGAAAAAGGGAGAAGGTCCAGCGCTAACATTTTAGCCAGCTTCGCATTGTACAACCGTGCCGTTGGGTGGTTGTGTTGGTATTGCCCCTCCAACCTAAGCATGCTGTCAATGGTAGGCTGGATTATTTTCCTTTGTGGTGCAGTTGTTTTCTTTAACCCAGTTAGGCTCAACAACACACTTTGTTTCATTGCAGTACTACTCGTTCGCCTTGGTGTCTCAGCCTGACTCTGACTTTTACTACAGTGCAACTGAGATGTTGCTGAGGAGGATGTGGGCGGTACCACTACACTACTGGGGACAGGGCTAGAAATGTCTCCCTCTTGTTCACCTTCCACCGCGATAATATCGTCCCCTGATTCTTCATGCCCAACAACAATGGGTTGAGTTTTACTTTGTTCTAAGCGAAGTAGGTGAGCCTCCCACACGATAGTGTGGTGTATTTTGAGATGACTTGTTTGGCCTCCGGTACTATAGTTTGTACCAAGCTTACCCCGCCTAACAGCATGTCGACAAATTGAGCATATAGCAATGTTCTCCTCCTTACTGCTAACCGAAAAGAAGTCCCAAACTGGGGAGGAGAACTTTCTGGTGCTGCTGGATGTGCCACTTTCAATACCAGATGAACTGGAGGGTGTGTTTGAAATGTGACTGTGCAGCTACACTGTGACTTCTACCACTACCTACTGAGGTGGTGGTTGAGCTGGATGTAGGTCCCTGCCTTTCCTTTGCAAATAAAAATATGGAAGCTGGAGGTCGTGGTGTTGTTACCTGTGTTGGTGGTATCCGTGCCACATCCCTTGCAGCCATTTTGGATAGGGTAATAATATTGGTCTCCATATCCCTTGGGCCGGGAGTGATGTCTGTGATGACTGGCTCATCATCATCATCATCCCCCTCTTGTACATCTACCTCCATAACTCTAAGGCTTTCTGGAACCTTCCTTTTCACTAGCCTTTTCTTGTGGCGTGCATCACTCTCAGACTGAGCTGGTGGCTTCCAAGTGGCATCAAGATCATCAGAAGTGGGGCTTGAAGAAGAAGATTATGGACTAACCCTCATTTTCCTTACTGGGAGTCTGGAAGACAATGGATCTTCTGAAACAGTGGCTTGCCTCTCTTTGTCTGCAGGAAGCTCGATTTCCTGAAATGCCCCTACTTCAGGAGCAACAACTACTATTGTGGGCTGTTGTTGTGGCTGTTCTTGTGGCTGCTGCTGTTCTTGTGGCGGCTGCTGTTCTTGCGGCTGTGGCTGTTCTTGCGGCTGCGGCTGTTCTTGCGGCTGCTGCTGTTCTTGCGGCTGCTGCTGTTCTTGCGGCTGCGCCTACTGCTGGAGACTTATCTGCTGAGTTTCCGCCTGCGTTGATTGTGTACTACTTTGCGATAATGCCATTTCAACATCGCTGCTCGTTAGTAGACTGCCTACCTTTGCGACACTCATGGGCTCAGGCCTAGGTTGGTGGGGTTGACCCGCTGGTGCGGATGTGCTGCTCCCAGCTTGGCTCCCGCCGGACAACGCTGCTGCAGGCATGTGTTTTTTGGTCCCAAAAACACATTTGCCGGCACACCAGTTGTGGTTAGTGCCTCTTGTTTTTTCTGTTCCTTCTTCTTCTCTCCGGCAACTTTCTTGGTACCTTTCTTTGGGCCCATTTTATTCAGAGGTCAGACAGGACGCAGGTGCACAAGTTGCAGAGATGTCTGTGGTCACAGTTGGATGTGATGTGGTGCGCAGCAGGACTTCTGTCTGGCAGTACAACGGATGATGTTGATAGTTACCTCCTCCTCTGTCTTTTTGTGCACCTAAAAGCAAATAAGCCAGGAGAAGAACATCAGTGAAATGTTGCATTTGTTGTTGTGTTTCAATTACTACTAGTACAAACAAATAAATAAAAGATATAGTGTAGCCATTTGTGAGACTTTGGCAACAAGGGCTATGGTATACTACTTACTGTGTACAGTGTACACACTACACTCTCAGGAAGGATAGGAAAGAATAAGAACAACAACCAAAATACAAATGTAATGGAAGGGAGCTGCTGCTGGCAAAGGGGATGGATGGAAGCAGTAAGCCAATCAGAAAACCATGCAGGCCCATATTAACTCCCACCAGAAAAGGCCACCAGCCACATGGACACTCACAAGCATCAAGCAGGAGGCCTGGGAAACAATGAACTGATAAAAGGCCTATAAAGAAGCCAGGCAAAAGATGCATGCCAAACCACACTGCTGTGCCTTTTTAATGCAATAACATTCAAAAACGAAAATCCACAGGGCAAAACAAGGTCTGCAGGGTGCACACCAACACACCAGGCACACACAACAAAGGCATTTCTTTAACACACACCCAAAAACAGATATACCCCCAAAAAACAAATTTTCCAACTCAATCCTATGCCATCCATGCTATAAAGGATGTTTAAATTCAACAGAACACACAGATAAACACTTGTTTTATGCATCTAGAGTTAATATTCTTCTCCACATAGAAAATTTGGTGTGTTCGCGATCGCGACCTTCACCACACTTCCGCCGGATGTCGATGGCGCGTCCAAAATGACATGTTCGCGATCTCATTCTCTTTGTCGCGATGGAGATTGACATGTTTGCGACCTCACACTCTCTCTCGCGGTGGAAAAGGACGCGTTCGCTATCTCAGACTCTCGTGGTGTCTGATGGCGAGGCAAATGACGTGATTGCGATCACAAACTCTCACGGGATAGCGCCACCGGCTATCAACATCTCGTGGAGCAGGCGAACGGATTGGAAAACTTGTCGACGAACGCAGGGATCCCGGTAAGGCGATCGCGCGCGCGAGAACACATTTTCTGTTTTTTAAAACAATTTTTATTGAACATTTTGCAAAGTGTGACAGTTGCATTCTGTTCGTATGACATGGTGACACAGTTCCTTTGGTATACAGATATTCATTCACGTACGTCTCACAGTATAGACCCCACAGTTTCATCCCCTGCGTCCACATGTCTCTACTGGATATATATATTAAGTAATCGTCCATCATAAATTGCTTATACACTGACATCAGATTACGAATCGTCCAGCGGGGGGGTTCACATATATTGCCCCGGTAGGCGTTCCAATCTCCCCAGAGCTTCTCCCAATTTTTTGGATATATATTGACTTTTCCGCCATCATCGCCATGTCCATGTCTTTACACCATTGATCATGTGTGGGGCTAGCTCTGGACCCCCAGCATTGTGCAATGTTGCGTTTTGCTATTGTCATGCCCAGAGTTACCCAATCCTGAGCAACCGTGCTGAGATCTGTTGGTTCCCAGATATTTATGAACAAAATTATATAGGAAACAATCTATAAAGAAGGGCTATAAAGAAATAAGAAAGATGAAATGACCTTCCATTGTTAAAAAGAAGATAAAATAACAAGAAATAAAGAGATTTAATGAAAGAAAGGTCTATTATTAGTCATATTTGATCAATGGGGGTACACATAAGAAGTGTTTAATTGTCTGTACATTACCTTGCTCTTTTATAGATTGTTTCCTATATAATTTTGTTCATAAATATTTGCTTTAAAACCCTGAGATAGGAAACTAAATTAGGGGTACCCTTGTTATGTTACAATATAAGGTTCCCAGATATTGAGCAGGCAGCACCTCGGGCTTGGGTGTGTGGTAATATGTGTGACCTGGGAGAGAGTCCGCATTACCGCCATCCAGTAATGCACTATTTTGGGGCAGAGCCAGATAGTATGGTAGAATGTGCCGTCCTCTCCACACTGTCAAAGACAGAGCGGTGTGTCCGCACGATGTATCTTGTAGAGGAGTGTCCTAGTGTAGTATGTGCAGTGTAAAATTTTTAATTGGACAAACCATAGTCGTGATGGGATTGCAGCCTCTCTGGGGGATGCTAACGCTTCCTGCCAGTCTGCCTCGTCAATATCTCCTAGTTCGCGCTCCCACGTAGCCTTCAGTGTCACCGTGGGGTCTTTGTGATTATTAACTATTTTCTTGTATGTTAGTGAAATTGCCTTTTTGTGGAGGTGGTCTGTTAGGAGCCTATCCTCCAGCGGGGAGGACTCTTCTGGCCTCGTACCTGGTGGTATTAGGTACTGCAGTGCATGCTTGACCTGCTTGGAACCGAAAGAATTCCGTCTGGGCCAGACCATAAGTGGCCTGTAGATGGTCAAAGGCAACCACTCCTCCCCTCTGCCACAAGTCTCTAACTTTTGATATGCCTATCAGGTCCCAACTATGAAACCCCTTGGTTCTTCCCAGCCTTCCGAGTTGCTTGGTATCCCACAATGGCATTGCCAGTGTGACTACACCGTCCCACCCCAGTGCCTGTTGTGCCTCAAACCATATGCGCAGCGTGTGCAGTTCAGCCCCGTAATATTGTGCCGTTTCCGTTTATTTTATAGGGCATCCATGATCCCCGAGGGCGCTAGGAGGTGTCTATCTAATCTGAATGCGGGGTCCTCTTGGGGGAAATGTAGCCATTGGTTGATTGCGACTAATTGGGAAGCCTAGTAGTAGACTTTAATGTCAGGGAGGGTGATCCCGCCATCATACCAACTTCTGGTAAGTTTATGTACTGCTATGCGGGGTGTTTTCCCGTCCCAAAGCAACGTCGTCACCTCTGCATTGATTGCTGTGAAATATGCAGCTGGGACATGGAACGGTGTGTTCTGTAATGCGTACAGAAACCGGGGGAGCGCCATCATTTTAAATAGGGCTGCTCGTCCCAGGAGTGTCAAAGGTAGTGTGCGCCAGTGTTTTACATCTTTTTTTAATCGTGTTAGGGGTTGGGTCAGATTTTTTTCCGTGAAGAGCGCGTGGTCGTGTGTGACGAAGATTCCTAGATACTTAAATCCGTCCATGACTATTTGAAGCGCGCACCCTCTCGGGAGCCGCGGTGGGAGGCCGTGTAGGATATATAGCAGTGATTTTTCCCAGTTGATAGTGTATCCTGACATCCGCCCATACGCTGCACATATATCCAAAAGACAGTTGATGGACCGTGCGGGGGACATTAAATATAATAAAATATCATCCGCATAAAGCGAAATACGATCCTCCCAACCGCTGTCCCAACTTATCCCCTGGATTGTGAGATCTTGTCTGATCCATGCCGCCAGGGTCTCCAGCACTATTGCGAAGAGAAGTGGCGACAGCGGACAACCCTGTCGGGTCCCTTTGCCCAGCGGGAACTCCGCCGATAAATGGCCATTAACTACAACCTGTGCCATTAGCTGCGTATATAGCAGGCGGACCCATGCGCAGAATTTCGGTCCAAACCCCATACGCTGAAGGACTGCGAAGAGAAAAGGCCAATCCACTAGGTCAAAAGCCATTCTCGCATCTAGTGAGAGTATGGCTGCATCCTCTTCTATAGTCAATCTGCACTCCATTACCCCGTGGAGCCTTCTGAGATTAAGCGCTGTGTTGCGGTGGGGCATAAATCCGGATTGATGCGGATGAATTATCGCTGAGAGATGTGGTTGTAGCCTAGTTGCCAGTGTCTTTGCAAGTAATTTTGCCTCAGCATTAAGGAGGGAGATTGGCCTGTAGGATGTACATTTGTGCGCCGGCTTTCCGGACTTGTGTATTGCGACTATGGTGGCAAATCGTTGGTCTCTGTGTAGGATCCCTTTGTCTAAGCTCTCGGTGTACATGGCCAGGAGGCACCAGCTGATGGGCTGCTAGTTTACAGATTTCTACCAGGATCCCATTGGGCCCTAGTGCCTTTCCCTTGTGCAGTGCCCTGATTGCTTGTGTGAGTTCCTCTGGTGTAATATCCTCATCTAAGGCTGCTATGGCATCCCCATCAAGTGAGGGCATGCGTATATCATGCAGGAATGTAGAGTGCTCTTCCACCGTTGCAGTGGCTACCGGTGTATATATTGTCCGGTAGTGTTGCGCCAGCGCTTCAGTAATTTGCTGCGATGTAGTCAACAAATCGCCGTCTTTCGTACTTATCTGAGTTATCCAATTACTCGCTCTTTCTTTCTTTCCTAGCCAGGCCAGTAGTCGGCCTGCTTTATCTCCCTGTTCGTAGATCATGTGTTGCTTCTGTGTCAGTCTAGCTGAGGCCTCTTCGCGCGTGTATGCCCTATATTCTTGTTGTGCCAAGTGCAATTTATGCGTCGTCTCGTCCGTAGTGTCTGCTACCTGGGCTCCCTCCGCCTATGTGACCTCTGACTCTAGGTCATCAATGTGTTTCTGGTGTTCCATCTTTTTTCCCACAATTAATGAAATGGCATGCCCACGGAGTACTGTCTTATATGCCTCCCAAAGGGTGATCGAAGAGGGTACGGAATGCGAATTTTCTTTGAAATAGCATTTCGTCATCTTAAGGAGGTCTTTCCTAATTTTACGGTCCCTAAGATATCCTGGCCTGATAGGGAACAGTCTGCGAGTTTGCGGGGTAAAGAGGGCATAAGTAATGAGAACCAGGGAGTGATCCGATATACCTCTGGGCAAATGTCTAATGTCCGTCATGCCTATTATCCCTGTAGCTAAGGTAAAGATGTAGTCCAACCTAGAAATACTGTGATGCACCCCAGAGTGGAATGAGTATTGTTTTTCCTCCGGGTGCCTAATCCTCCACGTATCCACCAGTCCGAGCGCATCTACGAAGTCTCGTAGTCTATGGGTTGGTCCACATGGGTCTCTGGGGGGCTGCCGATCTATCGCTGCATCCATGACGGCACTGAAGTCACCACCAAGGATGAGCTCTCCGCAGGGAAGTGTGAGTAGGAATTTTCCGAGATCTGAAAAGTCAGTCTGGTGTAGCGTCGGGGGTATGTATACTGATACTATATTGTATATTTTGCCATCCCATTGGCCCATGACTGCCGCAAATCGGCCATGATCATCTTGGTGTCTCGTAGTTACAACCAGAGGGAAGCGTTTGTTTAGAAGGATTCCCATCCCTCTAGACCCACAGGTGAATTCGGAATGTACTGCCATCCGGAAACCCCATCGGTCCAGGGCTTTAACTGTCGTCCCCTGTAGGTGTGACTCTTGGAGGAGCGCCACTGCTGGGTTCTTCCGTCGAATATACTGTAATACCAGTCCCCGTTTAATTTTGTCTCCCAACCCATTCACATTCCGTGATATCACAGTCAGTGAGCGCCCTTGCTGCTGGCCGTCCTGCATACGCGAGACGTTATCTCTATCGTCCTGGTTTGTTCCTGCCATTATGATCTGTAATGAGAACGCTGTCTCGATCTACATCAAACCTGTCTGCATTGCAACCGTCTATGACTTTCTTCGCCACATCTTTGCAGAGAATGGCCTCTATCAAAACTAAGTAACTTAACATTAACTGATCCCATCCCTCCTCCCCCTCCCTGCCTCTCTGCCTAGCGGATGTAGAACTACCCGCCTCCCCAACTCAGCAGAGTGCTTAAGTCCCATAACTGTGTACTTGCGTGAGGGGGGGAGAGTCTCACTGCGACCCGTTGAGCACCCCCAATAACAGGTCCTTCTGAGTCTGTGATGTGTGAATTGTATCAAGTTTCTTTCTCACTTGGGGTACAATGTTTATACATCACCTCATGGAGTTCAGCATAGTCTCTGTCTCGATAATCCGCAGGCGAGGTGACCAGTCCGCCTCTTAGTAGCGTCGCTATGGGCCAACATCTTGGCTCTGACATGAGGTAGGGGCGGGTCTCATCGAGTCAACAGTGCTCCGGCCACGTCTCTGGGCCTTGAGGCGGTACTTTCAAAGTATTATTCCAGGTCACTCACGGTCTCCGTCCCAATGTTCGGTCCTGGTGGTCCTTCCATCCCTGCGTGCTGGGTTGTTTGCGTGGGTTGCCGCTGCCGTCCCGTCCCCTGTTTGTTGCTCCCTTTAGCTGGCCGCCAGCCCTCTAGCCAGTTCTGCACCTCTTCCGGAGTTGCGAAGAACCAACTTTTGCCTTCTGCTTCAACTCGCAGCTTTGCTGGTTAGAGCATGGAGTATTTTAGTCCTCTGTTACGGAGTTTGCGCTTGACGTCCGTGAAATTGCGCCGTTGTTTAGTGACTGTGGCTGTGTTATCACACTGTTGTCGATCCGAAGAGGTGGCCCAACACGTGCCGCTTGTAAGATCGCATCTCTGTCCCTGAAGTTAAAAATTTGCAACCAGAATAGGTCGTGGGGGAGCTCCCGGCTTGGGTCGCCCTCCCGGTACTCGGTGTGCTCTTTCTACTGAGAAGAATTTGGAGAGTACGCGGGGTTGCAATTGTTCTTGGATCAGCTCTTCCACAAAGAGCTCAAGCGCCGGCCCCCTAAAACTTTCCGGCACACCTACTAAGCGAACGTTGTTGCGCCTCGAGCGCCCTTCGTGATCGGCAAGTTTTTCCGCCATGTGCTTGTTTGCTAATTCAAGCTGGTGTACCTGCCACTGCAGGGTCGTCGTGTCTGCGGAGAGGGCCGCCATCGTGGCCTCGACCTCCGCCATCCTCGTACTCATTTTGGAGATATCAGCCCTGAGCAGTGTCACGTCACAAGAGATGGTACCGATGGATGCTTGCATTTGTTGCCATCACATCATGTAGGGTGACCTCTTTCAGTTGTTCGTCTTGCTGACCGTTTGTAACGCTTGGCGCCGTGCTGGGCGCGTCCTGCTGGTCTTTGGTGACGGCATACTTATCTATGCAGTTGCTCTGCACCGACCTTGGACCCCTGCCACTCATGGAGGTGTTGAGGAGAGTGGAGGAGGAGAGTGACTTCCGTGTAGTCAGCGCAGGGCAGGCGGCGTCAGCAACCCACGGTCAGCACTAGATCAGCAGGGGGGGGCGGTCAGCCGTATGCTCTTGTTTTGATTATTTGGCCGCGGTATCGGACCAAAGGGATGCTGTTTTGCGGCTGTATCTTGTGGTATTGCACAGTTTAGAGATTGCGTTCCTTTAGTTGTGGCACAATCCTCTGTACGCAGAGGGGGTGATGGGCCTCTGATAGACTAGTGCCATGTGGAGTGGAATCTCGGCGCCGCAGTGATTGCGCCTCCCGCTTCTCCCCCACTAGACATTTACTCCTTACCGTCAGAATTTAGTCCTTGCAACGCCTGTGGGCCTTACCACCGCGTCAACCGGTGCCTGTCAAACCGCCGGGGCGCTGACGCCCAGTCTCTCGCACACCTCACTATGTCTGCTCCTTCACTGTGACTCCAGCATGGCACCTATGGTGCAGCAGGCATCAGTTTCTTGGGGGCAGCCCTCTTTCACCGATCAGCTCCTCTGCATGTGATGGATGTTGTGTAAGGGCAGCTTCAATCCGCCAAAGTCCACTATGCTCTGGGAGACGGGACGAGAGGCCCTCCCTGAGCTCTCTCTTGGTAATGAAGCTGCGCCGTGCTCATAAGGGCGTGCAGCCGCCCGGATCCGCGTTTGTGCCTCACCGTCACTGTGGTGGTGGTCCAGCCGATCTCACTTTCCCAACAATTAATGCCGCCTGACGGATGTGAGCGTCTCTGCCCTGGGTGTTTGCGCCGGCCGCCGTGCTTGTTATTCCGGCCGGAAGGCTAGGAAGTTACTTTAGTCCCCGGCTTCGCTGCCAGGTCCAGGCCGCTGCTCCGCCCCTCGGCCTTCGACGGCTCAAAAGGCTTATTTTTCCCCCAGATTTCGGCAGTGGCCACCGAAGGTGGTACGGCGCCTCCGCTTGCAATTTGGTCTCAACAATATCAGGATAAATGCCAGGATTACCGGGGCAAACTCTGCAGTCGCGGGAGCTCTCTTAGGTCGTGGCCATTTTCTCCGGTTGCAGCCACGCCCCTGAAAACGCATTTTCAAAGCGCGAACATGAAAAAAAAATCTTCGCAGCGCGGGCAATAGAGGGAATTTTGGCATTTTCGCGCTCTCCGCGAAACACAAAAATGTAAAAATATCACAAATTCCGCGAGCGGAACAAAATTTGATGCCCACCCGTATCTATTACCTTCTGGGGATATGGGTATCTTTGGTATGTGGGTATCTCCTGCCATTTATGAAAACTAGACACCCAGGGGATCCCAATGTGTCTTTTTTTGATCCCACTACATTTTCTTACCTAGAATGCCTTGCAAATTTACACTTCGACTACAATCAATAATTTTCTTCACATTTATGAGAGGGAACATTCCAAAATATGCATGGAGACACAAAATTCTGCCACTCATCATTATCAAACATCTCCTCATAAAACGATAAAAAAGAGTATCCCACTGGGCCTATCAGACGACACCGAGCTCATCCTCTCACTCACCGATGACTATACCACCACCAGGACCAGCTTCCACAGATACACAACAAGCATCGCCGGTTAAGTGAAGAACAACTGCCTGAAGCTGAACATGGACACAACAGAATTACTGATCTTCAGCAAAAACCGCAACCCACAGAATGACTCCTAGTGGCCATCAGACCTGGGACCCGCATCTATGCCCACGACCACGACAGAAACCTTGGAACCATTTATAACAAGCTCACCATGAAATCAAAGATCAATGCCATCGCTGCAGCCTGCTTCCTGACGCTGCACATGCTAAGTAAGATCTTCAAGTGTCTAACCCTGCACACGGGGCACACCGTGACACAGTCACCCATCACGAGCCAACTGGAGTATGGCAACATTCTCTACGTAGGAATCGCCGCACACCTCCTACAGACACTTCAAACCATACAGAACGCCACAGCCAGACTTAACCTGCCCCGATGAACCCACATCACACCTCTCCTCAGGCAACTCCACTGGCTCCCCATACAGAAGAGATGCCACACAAGCTGCTGATCCATGCACACAAGGCTCTACACCACCAAGGACCCTCCTACATTAATCACCCCTTAAATTCCGACAGCCATCGAGAAGATTTCACTCCACCTCCCTATCACTTGCCCACATTCCCCCCATCTACTGAAGCAGAAGTGGAGGATGTTCCTTCTCCTACATTGAAACAAAGACCTGGAACTGCCTCCTCACTCAGCTCCAGACAATTACCTCACTTACGTAATTCCAAAGGACCCTCAAGACCTTGCTGTTTGAATGAGCCATACGGGACCTGCAAGCACCTTGATAAACCATTGGGTGATTAGCAGCACTATATAAATCCTGATTGATTGACAGGCAAGGCCCAGTTGTAACCTGGAAACATCATGCCTTTTCCTTTGAAGTTCACTCATTTTGGACATGTAGATAGCTACAGTATTTGGGAATTGAATCAGCCAGCACCTAGGTAAACATACCAACCCCAGACATTTATAAAAACTAGGGGGCAGATTCGCAATGCCCTTGCGCCACTTTTGCACTGCTGTTGCGTCATTTTTGTGACATAGCGGCGGCGTAAATCATGCGCCACGTTGCGTCCCATTTACAACGTGACGCATCTAGGGAGATGCGTCACGTTGTAAAGCCCTGCGCCACATGAAACCTGCGTCAGGTTTCATATGGGAGTTCCAACGCAGGGGGGGCGTTCCGGCACAGGAACGCCTCGGAAAAGTGACGCAGTGAAATCTACAAGATTTCACGCAGTCACTTTTCTGACACTGATGTGTCAAATCCTTACGCCTGCTTCAAGCAGGCATAAGGTGTGACGTACCATGTTAGGGATAGGGCAGGTTAGAACAGTGCGGGAGTTGCGTGTCGCTTTCGACACAACTTCAGCACTGCGCCAACATTACACCGGCAGATGAGTCACGCATCTACTTATCCTTGCTCCATGATGCACTGCATTGTAAATGCGGTGCATCAGCGGTGGCGCAAGGGCAAACTTGTGTGACACATCTTCCCTGGCGCATCCCTGCTGATTTGCAGGGATGCGCCAGGGAACGTAAATCTGCCCCTAGATATCCAGGGAGTGTAGGGTGGGGTTGACTTGCATGGATCTCATTCATTGTTTTTACCAAGTATGACCTGCAAACGTCCAACTTTTACTAAAATCACAGATTTTCTTCACATTTTTGGGAGGGAAAGTTCCAGAATATGAGGAGATCTGCAAAATTCTTTCCACCTGGTGTTTACCACATTCTCAAGTTAAAAATGTTACCCCACTTTTGTAGTTGACCTTATCACCCACAACAGGAACGGATGAAAATTCGGACCAAATTTAGTTAATTTATAATCGAGGTTGTCTTTGCATGGTTACTGGTTTGGCCCGTTCTTGTCTCAGTTCTACCCACAGAAGGGTTACAGTTTTCATCGAGAGAAGCATGGTAATGCAGGTTGGTAAGACTTTTGCCATTCTCTGTATGGCACTGAGTTTCTGTCAAATAAATGTATTGAATTTGATTGTTTTCAAACATACTTGGACATTTACAGTGCAATCCGTGTAAGAAAGTCAGCATGGTTCTATGCAGAGACCACCACTACCACAGATTCCACGCAGAGTCTACCTTTCAGAATGTCTGGGGTTTGTAGATTTTTCTGGTTTCCGGACGCTCCTGGCCCCAAGTATTGTCACACACTACAATTATGCGCAGTGTCAAATCTTTCCTGTTCTATATAGAAAGCATATATATACCTCCCTTATATTTGTAGTTGGGAGAAGTGCAAGTAAAATTCCTCATGGACAGGTAACATGAGACTTGCATTACAATACAGATAGCAAAGTTCACTAATAGTATACTTGTGACATTTTTTCACTTAATTGCTGTATGTTGATTTATTCTCTTGACTAGAGGATAAGAAATGTGTAGGAAAATAGACCCTTTCCTATGTAGTGTAGCCTGCTTCTTCATTCGATCCTACCATCTACCACTGGGGAACATTTTGTTTGTGTTACCTGACAGTTTATAGCGGATGAGTGCCAAAAGAGTGGATAGTTTACAGGAAAATCTGTATGCGTGATTGGTAAGTAGTTTGGCCTATGGGAGTACTGATGGGTGCAGTCATCTGCATGTCATTCCTACCTTGACCATCTGTTTACCTCCACAAGTTCCCTATGAAAACATGTCTAGGCTGAACTTTAACTATCTCTTCATGTCTCTGTCTCACTTTGAGGCCTCACTAATGACCAGCCCATTTAGGTTCAGGAGGAATTGTCTTTCTTGTGCCTTCAGCATGTTCACAGGAGCCCCCTTGGAGAGGAATTTTTTCTTGACTGCCAACAAGACTGCCAAAAATGCCGCCCAACCTATTCTTCTGTGTGGTATTAAGTTGATGGTCTCCAAGGATATTGTGTTGACCCATTCGTTGGACAGAGTTGGCATATCTGCATTTGAAAAATGTGGTAACCCTTACAGAGTAGACTATACTAAGTTCCCCTAAAAACATTTCAAACAAAACAATCTAGTGACCTTTGAGTTTGGTGGATAAGGCACTCTAACAAAACTTGACAGATGTCCCGTCTGCTGTTATGTACCATTGACTACAATACACTTATAATACAGGGTACAGAACATCCCTCATGTTTTGACAGAAGATGAAGTTAGCGGACAGGTAAGATGTATGACTAATGATATGTTATACTGTGTTAATTTAATTTCTTAAGTGCAACGGTTACCCAAGGGTGTCCTGGCGCCGACTGCTGCTTTCCGGTCAGTGAGGTGTGTGATGACCTATGAATTAAAAAGCCAGGTTTTCAGTCCCTCCCTAAATGCCAAGATCAAGAGCCCAGTGGTGTTCCTGAGGTGGAAAGGAAGCTCATTCCCTCCCTGGTGGCACATGTGATGAAACTCCCCCCCCCCCCAATTGGCTTTTTAAATGGGGGTATGACCACCTCTTTTGATCCAGCGGAGCGGAGGGCTATTCTGGGGATGTACCATTTGAAACGTCGTTTCAGGTGGTCCGAGCCTACTCCTTGGAGAGCCTTGAAGACCGTGCATAGGGATTTAAATTGAATCCATTGTTTACTGGGAGCCAGTGTAGCTGTTTTATTTCTTTTTTGACTGAGCCAAACTTTGGTGCCCGGTCAGTAGTCTGATTGCCGCATTTTGCATGAGTTGAAGCCTGTTTAGGTATTTCTTTTGGATGTTTAGGTATAGACTGTTACAGTAGTCCACACATGATAGAATTAGAGATGTTATCACTACCTTATGGCTGTCTGCCTGTAAGAATGGCATTATTTTCCTTATCATTCTAAGAAGATGGAAACTGGCAAATACAACCGAATTTACCTGGTCCCCAAAGGTTAGTTTATTGTCGACTATGACTCCCAGGTTTTTGGCTTTCCTAGCTGGCTCTGGGAGAGTCCCTTGTTCTTCTGGCCACCAGTCTGGCATTCAATAGTTGGCATTATTGCCAAAAATGAGGACCTCCGTTTGCTTGAATTTAGCTTCAAACAGTTCAAGGTCATCCACAACCTAACCACTTTCATGCAATCGTGGAACTTTTTCCCTTTCTCAGCCTCTTGTCCAGGTCGAAGTGACATCACTATTTGCATTTCTTCTGCGTATGATGTCAGCTGGAATTCAAAAGATCTGATCAGAGCAGCCAGAGGTGTCACATAGACATTAAAAAAGTGTGGGACTAAGGGAAGAGCCCTGTGGTACTCCACACGGTAGGGAGAAAGGTTTTGAGTGGGCTTTATCTAGGTCCACAGTTTGAATTCTTCCAGTAAGGAAGGATTTTAGGAAGTTCCAGGCATAGCCTTGTACTCCACATTCTGATAGACTACTCATCAGAACATCAAGGTGGACCGTATCGAAGGCCGTGGAGAAGTTCAGCATGATTAGTGCTGCGTTGCCTCCTTCGTCCAGTGCTTCCCTTACTTCCTCAGTGGATTTTATAAGGGCCGACTTTGTACTATGTTCTGCCCTGAATCCGTATTAAGTGGGATCTAGTATGTTGTTTGCTTGGGGCAACGTGCTGAGTTGAGTATTCAAGGTTTTTTCGACCATTTTTGCCAGCAGGGGAAGATGAGAGATTGGCCAATAATTATTGGGGTCCTTAGGGTCAAGATTATATTTTTCAAGTAGCAGAAGGATGGACGCAATTTTCCATCTCCTGGGGAACTGCCCAACTCAAACATGGCATGGTGAGTGCCGCGCCGATGAGCTCAGGAACTTGTTTGACCAGGGAAACTGGGCAGGGGCCGTTTCGGGATCCCGATCTGATGGAAGCCAGGAGATAAATAGTGTCCTGCTTCGTCAGTGGTGAAAATCTATCTAGGATTGGTCGAGATTCGGTTTTGCTGCCCACCAACGTGGCTGGCTCACCCGTCTGTACTGTCTGGGAGAGTCTGAAGAGGAAAAAATGGCTTCCACCTTCTGTAAAAAGGTGGCTATTTTCTCGCAAAGTTCTGTGCTACTCTGAGTTTTAGGAGTACCGGGGGTGAACAGTTTGTGTACTGTTTAAAAAGAGTTCTTTAGTTGAAGATTTTGCCTGTGTAATTTGCTCTGTGAAGAAGGCCCATTTGGTATTAAACAGTAGTTTTTTTTAAAGGGTTATGCTCTGTTTGTAAGACTCTTTATCTGCATCCTTATTGCCTCTCATCCAATTGCGCTCTAAGCGCTTACAGGCATGTTTTTGCTTCCTCAGTTCTTCAGAATACCAGGAGGCTGACAGCTGAGAACGCTTGGGGGTCCATAGTTTCGCCGGGGCTAATATTTTGCATGCTATGTCTAACCATTCAGTGTAGAAGCTTGTGGCAAGTTCTACTTCTACCTAAACACCACCTTGAGCTGAAAAAGCTCTTGGAAGATGAGGCCCCAGATATACTGTTTTTAACTGAAACTTGGGTTCATAAAGAGTCAGAACCAGATCTGGTGCAAACCCTCCCTGTTGGCTACAATATCCAATGGAAAGAGCGAGAGAAAAAGAAAGGGGGAGGTGTGGCAATATTATATAAAAGCTCCTTCAAATGTCGGGTTTAACCTAATATTATTGCTGACTGTGAGAGTCTCTTTTTTCACCATCGCACCATGCGCAGTCCAGTCCCTTTCCGGAGTGCTCATTTACCGCCCTCCGGTGGACTCGGGCAATTCTTCCAATCCCTACCAGACGTAGCAGCCACACTAGTGGGTACCTCCCCAAATACTATGCTCTTGGGGGATTTTAACCTGCATTTCAATGACTTTGATAAGGCTGACTTCTCAGATCTGACTAAGGACTTACTAGTGACTCAACTCCACCAAAAAGCACAGGCCCCCACACATAAACTAGGCCATACTCTCGATCCAGTTTTTACTACTAATAATGAACTATCGGTAGGCGATGAGGACCGATCATTTCCTGAATCCCATCTACGTTAACTCCCCACCCCTTCCCACAGATACAAAATGTACCACCAAGAGAGTCAGGCCATGGGCCAAACTATCAGTAGAAGCCTGGACCACAGCCCTAGAAAGTCTAAAACCTGAATTCAACCTTAATCTCACCTCAGCTGCAGATAACTTCACCACCTGGATCGAGACATCACTGGACATGGTCGCCCCAGCTAAACCCTGCCATAAAGTGAGAAAGAAACTCTCACCCTGGTTTTCCCCCAAAGTTTGATCACTTAAACAGGATTGTAAAAGACTGTAGAGGAAATGGAGGGAAGACTATAACATCCTCAGCAAACAGAAAGACAGAGAATCTATAAAAATCACCCAGGCAGCGTATTATGAAGAGAGAATTAATTCAGCGGCTAACACCCCCAGAGAAATGACCTCCTCATAACGGAAAAGCTTCCACCCAGCCCAGACCATACTCTTTTTTTTTTTTTTTTTTTTTTTAAAAACCTTTATTTGTGCATAGTAAAAGAACAAATACGGGCCTACAACCATCAGGCCGGCCACAATACGGTTGAGCACAGAGACAAACAATACATCCCCTGTGCGTCAAGGTCAAGATTAGCAACGATTCAGGATTCATACACTGGAGGGATCCTTGACACCGGGGGAAGGAGAAGTGAAGGTTAATTTTAAGGTTTTCAAAAAAAATTTTATCGGGAAAAAAGTCAGTAAAGGATAGAAACAAGGAGATTCGAGTCCGCAAGTCGGCTTCATACACTGGAGAGCAGCAACATCATTAAAACAGCCATAGAAAATCTCATACAGTAAGGCGATGCAATTAGATAACAGGATCATCACAGTAGTAAATACGCACCCCCTAAAAGCCGCCCCCACTCAATCCACCCCACACCCGGACCCCGAATCGAAACAAGTATAGCGCAGAGACATGAAAGAAAGAGGCCCATAGAACTAAAAAAGAAACAGTAAATTACCCCCCCACCCTACACCAATGCGGAGGCTATGGCCTACCCCCCCCCCAGCATAGTGCCTGTCGCCCAATGAACCCGAAATATAGACGAGAGAGAAAGTAGGAATAGAGTAAAGAAACTAAGAGAAGAAAGAAGAAAGGAGGCGGGGAGGAGCCCACGTATCCTCAGGAGCGCCCGACACCACCGGCCAACCAAGCCTCCACACACTGAAACCCCACTACACCCAAAGGCGGTCGTGGGAAGATAGCATGTAACACCACGGAAATGAAGGCAGACAGATCGCGACGAGTGCGCACAACATAAGTAGACAATTCCAGTCCCAGTCCAGCCCGGCCGTGAAGCCATGATGATAGAAAGTAATCTAGCCCTGGCCCGATCGCGGGCGTACGATTAGACCCGCCCCCTCGTGAATGCCCCGCATCCCGAACAGACAAAGACAATATGGCCACTTGGGAGAAGATGGAGAAGTAGAGTCACAAAATGGCCGCCGAGCATCTATTGAGGTCCCCTTGCACACCATATAAAATCCAGACCTGGCTTGTAAAGTACATGAGTTCCACATAAAAGGAGTCGTAGGCCACCGTGAACAGTTCCTCGAGGTCGCCAGGTGTAGTTCAGCTGGAAACTCCTGCGGGCACGGTGAGGCAGGCAACAACAAAGCAGGCAGCAATGACCGGGGAAACAAAGTATCTGCCATTGAGCAGGAGAGCGATTGATCCTGAGCGCCGGGAAAGCCAAATGCAGACACCAGTGTAGCACCGTTATACCCAGTCGTTGCTTCCCCGCAGGAGGACCACAGCACTGGCAGACTCACGTCTTGTTGATCACAAACGGGGCGCTCACGGCCCGCAGCAGACAGTGTAGAGTCGAACCGCTCACTCAGCGTTTGCAAGCCGACACACAATTGCAGACGAAAGTCCCGCAGGGCAGCCAGAACGGAGCCGTATGTCAGCGGAAGCTGCGTCCCCCCAACGGCAGCAATCCGGGACGGCACTGGGGAGCTGGAGTCTGGTAGAGGGAGGACGAAGCGGGCAGCGGGCGAGACCGGAGCATCACCCCCCAGCAGCGAGCAGGCAATCAGCGCCATGTTTTACCGTTGAACGGTACCGTGGCCAGGGGGGGGATCGTGACAAGGAGGCAATTCCCAACAGGTCTGCGCCGCAACAGGTGAAAGCCAGCAGTCTCTTCCCCTCCCTCAGGCTCTCTTTGCAGCCGACTAGACCATAGAAGAAGGGGGTCTGCAGCCTTCTACAGCGTGGTCCACAGAGCGGGGTAGGAGACCCGCCACACCGGGGCTTACCCTCTGGCTCCAGCCCATCAGATGCAGGGTACAGGAGGTGTCCGGGCGTCTCTCTCCCGGCTCTTCTGGCGACCGTGCGTGGCGTGAGGCGGGATCGGGACCTCGGGCTCAGATTTGCACCAGCGGGTCCGGTGACTGCAACGATTCCAGGGGGCCGGCCGAGGCCACAGTAGAGCAAGGGTCCAGGGCGGGGAACAAAGGCACCAAAAACTCCGGCATCCGGGCGGGCTAAGACTTCGGGAAAGCGGCGGCGCAGTCAGCGCGTCATCGCACGCGTTGCACCTCGAAAATCGGCAAGGATAGGAATCAGGATGATAGTCCGAGGCCAAGGGCCGACGGAGCCGGGCGCTCAAGCGACTGCTCCGGTCGCCATCTTGGCTCCTCCCAGACCATACTCTTAAAGCAATTCCCCCCCTTTAAATTTAGCCAGGCTATCAGAAATCCTCTCTCAAATAAAGTCAGGCTCCCCTCCAGGCCCAGCTCTCTCCCATGCACTATGCAAAGCAGGAAAAGTGATACTCCTCCACATCCTTGAAATGATAAATCAGTCTATGGCTACCAGTTTAGTTTCTGCACCTTGGAAACATGCCATGGTGAGGACTCTACTAAAAAAAAAAAAACCTGGACCCGGATTACTTGGGTAACTATTGCCCCATACCCCTGTTTTCAGTGATCATTAAGGCCCTAGAAAAGCATGTAAACTCAACCCTCTCAGAATTGCTGGAAATCCACGACCTTTTACATCCCACACAACACTCAACACGGAACTGAAACTGCCCGGTTTTCTCAGGAGAGTCAGCCTCTAGAACCCTGGCGATCAGCGGCAGAGTCCCTCATGGATCCTCACTGAGCCCCCCATTATTTAATGTATATATGCAGCCACCGGCGGATATCATTCTGCCATATGGGATACACATTGTCACCTACACAGATGATACCCAGCTGGTAATCACCCTCAATTGCCCACGAAACCCCCTCTCTGACTTTGAAACCTGCCTGGGGGAAGTGGCTTCGTGGATGGAACACTCTTGCCTCCAGCTGAATAGCAAAAAGCTAATGCTCCTGGGTAACACCTCCGGATTAGACCTCAAACAGATTTGGCCCAACTGCCAGGGGCCAGCCCCAACTCCAAAGACCAAGATAACAAGCCTGGGCATCTGGCTAGACTGCTCCCTTAAGTTCAAAGACCAAGCAGTAAGAGTAGCTGGAGCCTGTTTTGGTGCTATTAAACTATTCCGCAAGGTTCTCTCCATCCTTCTGATGAGAGCAAGGAGGACCCTGATACAGGCCTTGGTCCTATCACGCTTGGACTACGGAAACCCTCTTTACCTTGGAGCACCCAAAGCAACTTTAAGGGAACTCCAAGTTGCACAGAACTGTGCTGCTATGCTAATGCTGGGGGTGCCAAAAAATAAGTCTGCCAAACCGGCCCTGAAGATGCTTAACTGTCTACCTGTCTCTGAAAGAACCAAATTCAAGGCTCTGTGCATAGCCCATAAGGACTTTGAGGTATCGGCCCGGCTATCAACAGACCTCTAATTACCCCATACCGCCCCGCAAAAATGCCTCCTCTCAACTAATCTCCGACAATTAGAAGGGTAATAAGCTGAGGCAGATCATTTTCCTACAATGTGGCCATACTCTGGAACACAATGCCCCCACTCATCCGTGCTGAATCCTGTTATCTTCCCTTCCAGAAACTTCTCAAGACCTGGCTATTCCTGCAATCAGCTCCATAAACTTAAGCCGCAACCTCTTTCTAGAGGCTAGCACTGGGATGCACTTGGCTAGCTATGTGCTCTACAAACGCTAAATAATAATAACACTTCTACGGGAAGATGGCGGGCCGTTGTCCTGAGAATGTCACTTAACTCAGAGCTTTTGATTTCCTTCCAGGCTCTTGTTTCTATCTCCTTTTTAGGTGTTATTTTGATGTGGTGGGGTTTAGGAGGTGTTGAATAGAATGGCGGCATGATCTGTCCAGGCAAGTGGCAGCACCTCTGTGCAACTCATTTGAGGGTTGTTGGAAAACATTCTGTCTAATGTGTTCCCTGCCGCATGCGTTGGGCCATCTACAAGTTGCCTTAGTTCTCCACTATTCATCACCTCCACCAGACTGACTGTGTCGGGGTTGGAGAGTGCTTCCAGATGGAAGTTAAAATCTCCAAGGATCGTGAATGATTCGGCGCGGAGCCTGACCTCTAACAAAGTCCCAACCGATGCTAGGAAGGTACCTCTTGGACCTGGAGGTCGATAAAGAAGGATGCCCTTAAAGGAGTTATGACGAGTAGTGTAAAAATTGAACGATAGTGCTTCGCAGTTTGAGTTGGATGCTGTCTGGAAGGAGGATTGTAGGGAGTTGTGATAAATGATTGTTAGTCCTCCCCCTCTCCTGTGGAGTCTGTCTTGTGTGTTTGCCAGGTCCTGAGGCCTTATCTGACCATGACTCAGTTATAAATGCTAGTTTTATGTTGTGCTCCTCAATGAATAATGCGCACTCCGTGCTATGTTTGATCAGTGATCTAGCGTTTAGCAGTAAGCAGCGCAGTGAATCGATTTCAGGCCTTTTCTGTTCCTTTTTCTTTAGTTCAGGCGGTTTGATAGGGGGAAATAAAATATGGGGAAGAGTTAGGTAACAGGTATGATATGTGGCTACCAGTTCTTTAGGATTAACCCTGAGTGTTACACACGGATATATAGTGTTCTTACCTTTACGGTTCAAGGCTAGAATGTTATCCCTTGAGTAGACCCGTATTCCTAGCTTCTGAGAGCCAGGGGGACTGTCCCTGAGTCCGTTCTGAGCGCAGATGGGCTTGCCTTTGGCGCACCAGTGGCGTGCCTGCTGCTCGGTCGCGTCAGCATACCCATTAAATAGCGTGTGGGCTGAAAACAACCAGCCCGCTAACCAAGATGGCTGCCCCGCTCCCTTGCGAGGACTCCATTCGCCTTCTGGTCAGACACAGTCAGGCAAAGTGCAGCGAGATAGTGCAGGTAAGTAAAAACAATGTCACACTATTTTAAAACACTTATAAACACATAGATGAGTTCAAGTAGTTTCCCTGGCAAGCTATAACACAGCTCATCAATCAGGAAATGCACCTCTTACCAGAATCATTGAGAACACAGTGGCTCAGATCTAATTTAGGAACAAAAACAGCTATTGATTATGGTAATTGTTTGAGTGAGAACTAATAGAATGATTTTCCAACTTTAATAATTTGAAAGGCTGTATAGGCTAGTCAATTAATGGGCCTTGGAAGGTATGTATCCATACATAGGCATTTAAAGTCACACACAAACTTAAAACTAACGGCTTCATTCAGTCAGTTTCTTACAACATTTGTTTGGTATAAAGTGGAGCAAGCTATTATGCATACGTCTGGCTTAGATGGACACTGGGGATGGTAGTGAAAGAGCCTAAACATGTGCTTTCTTTACTAATGGAAACCCTGCCTTTGCTTCAGAAATACAGATCTGCATTTAAAAGGTGACACACACATTTCTGTGCCACAGAGTGAAAACAGGAGCTCTTGAAATTCACAGACTTCAGCCAGACACTTTAATTTAGCAATTTATGTAACCCATGTGCAAGTAATTCATAGTTTGATTTAAATGTGTTTAGTTAAATGTTGTTCTCACTATGAAAATGTGACTCTAACTTGTGAAAACTGTTAAATGTGCATTAGTAGAAATAATTTGCATTTGAATTAGCACAACATTTTATAATGTAGAAACAGAACCAGCTCGTGATTTAGCTTGGTCTGTTAGTTTCTGTCGACCTTAAAGATAAGCAAAGGAATGTTTTTCTCTCCATGCGAAGAGAACAGTGGCATGATTTGCAGCTGTGACCTCGGTCTGAGCCTTATCTCTCTAGTTGCTGGAAATGTTGAACAAAGCCTCATTTAATTCTTTGCTTTAGTGAGAACAGAAAATCACGTATTTTAAAAGTGCATTACCAAGTTTAATGTTTCTTGCTTAGTTTAAAAGTGTTCTTTTGCAGTTCATGTTATGTGTGTAGTTAGAAATAAAATGTCTCTTTTAAAAGGTTGGTTAGGAGATGAAATTGTATTAAATAAGATGCAGAATGTACCGTGGGAAGGATCTTTGCCTGTCTGAGAGATGACGTATGAAATCTGCAGATGGGTGGAGGCATCCTTTTGGAGAATGCTGGATTACAGTTGGAGGAAGAGAAAGTCACGTCACATGCTTTGTAACATTATTATTTGATAAACGCGTTCCTAGTTAGGAGTTTCAGAGGGAGTTCGAGAGAGCAGAGGGGGAGAGCAGAGGAGAGAGAAGAGAGGAGGAGAGAGGACGCTTTTAAGAATGCAGGCAGGAAGACTTTCAGAGCCCTTTGAGAGAGACAGACAGACAGAGATTTAGAGACGCAAAGCTGCAGAAGAGTTTCAGACTCCGACGCAGAAATGAAGGAGAGGGCAGAAGTGATTTATAGATGCAGTGAAGGAGAGGGCAGACCTTTGATGGAGAGCAGAACGTAGGCAGATTAGATGTAGGTTTAGTTTCATTCTGATTTTTGCTTTGACTAATTGGCTTTGCCAAGGCTTATTTGCTCTATTCTTTGTTTCCCTTCATGGGAGATTCTGAAATTATTAATTATTGATTGGCTTATGCTAACTCACTCTTGTTTCTGGAACTTTTCAGAAGTTCTGACTGACATCTTTTGAGCCCCATTGTCTTAGAATAGGGATTATTTCCTTTATGGAACGCGCTGTTTGCAAATTATGATGCTTTGTGCTAACCTAATTTTTCTGTTATCAATTCTGTAACCTGATTGATACCTGACTACTGAATGAAGAGTCAGAGATTCTTAAATTTTGATTGGAAAATAAATCCCTTTAAAACTGCTCATAACTCTCATTATTGGCTAAAATGTTTATTTGCATTTTATGAATTGCTCATGTTTATGTAGAAGCTCCCTGGTCATAAACGGTGGTAAAGATCCATTGACCTTTAGCGGCAATCAGGGTAACGGTAATCAGAGGAAATGGTGTCACATTTTCTAGATTTTCCAAAGCGAGATTACCGTGGGATTACCGCTGCAACAGGATGGTAGCAGAGTTAAGGTTAAACACCTTGACCAGAAGGAGCAGAGATTAGGTTAATGCCCTAGAAGGAGCTACAAAAAAATTGCCCAAGTTAGAATAAGGCCCAAGCCCCAAAAAGTCCTGATTCCTGATTCCAATGCCCAGAAGTTGAAGATTGGCAAAGCGGTATTAGAAGGCGGTCCAAGAAGGCGGTTACTGAAGAAGGTGTGAGTATTAATAGGGAGCAGCGCATTTGCGGTAATTTCTGATTGCGGTAAATTTTTATTGCGGTAATTGCATATTGCGGTAATTGCGTTTGATTAGATCATGGTATGTGGTAATGGCATATGCGGTAATTGAATTGGATTAGATTGTGGAATGCGGTAATTTCAGTTGTGGTAATTCCAGTTGCGGAAATGGCGGTTGTGGTAATATCATGGAGTGTGTTAGATTGCGGTGTTGATTTGAATGCGGAGTTGGAGTGAATGTTGAGTGATTGTGAGATCAGGCTGTGAGCGCGCGCAGCCCGGGAAAGTCTTAGGCGATGAGAAGCCTAAGCGAGAGGGTGTAGAAGACACCCCTGGTAGATTTTGTTGACCACCTGAAGGCGATCGTGAGGTACCATCGATCACCTGGACCGAGATAGGGGGAGCGAATGTATGAGTGTGTCAACCTGATGCTGGTCGTGGGTTGTTGTATGTGGAATTGAGCATTTGTAACCTATCAGAGGCGATCTGTCTGCCCGGCAGGGACAGATAGTAACCAACCGAGGTCGACAATTTCGAGAGACTGTGGACGGACAGTCAGAGGCTGTGGACGGACAGCCAGAGAAGTAACTCGTTTGGGACAAACGGTTATTTCAGCATATGAAAGGGACGTGTGAGTGAGTATGAGAGGGTGAACCGCTGCGAGCGGGGGAATAGTGACATCAGAGTGTGCCGCGATAGGTTCTTTGTGTGATTACCGTATCGAGATTGGTTGAAAATCTTCAAAAATTGAAACTGCAACAGAATTGGAGGGAAAAATTTTACGTTTGCGGAATTGAATAAAAATATTGGATTGAATTATTGCAGAAATGAAATTGTTTAAAGGTTTTAAGACACTTTTGAGAGGTAAATCGACAAATTTGATTTGGGTCGGTGACGAGACCCCAACTGATGGAACGCCTGCATATTTTATGTTAACGAATTTGGGATTGTTTTCATGTTTGTGGATTCGCCAATGGTGCAAGGTTACTGAGAAAGAGGGTCCTTTGAGTTTTCCAAAATATGGTACTTTTGAACTGCAAATTATTGACAGATTAAGAGAAATGTTATCTGAAATAAAGTCACCATCTAGAGCCGCACAATTTGAAGCCTTAAGCTTGTGGGAAAAGACAGCAAGAGACATGGAAAGAGAGGACGAAAGGGTAAAGAATCAGATACAGGAGGAGGAAATTATAGATGACAAAAAGCCTCAAACCGATAGTGATTTAGGGGATGGAATATTGGATGCATTATTAACTGAGTGTCCTCCACCTAATGTGGTCCCCAGTACAAATTATGATAGTAGTGTACCAGCAAGTACAACAGTGGCTACTGCTTCTGTTGAACCAAAGAAAATGCAGATTGAGTTAACTCTAAAGACGTTCCAGATTGCCCCACCACCTGTTGATTCGATACCGATAGTGATACCTCCAGGCGTTAATGCTCCAATTGTGACTGATTCGGTACAAAAGTTACAAACTGTTGCTGCACAAACAATGCGTAGACAAATTTTGACTGTCCAAATTAATATGGTCCCAACTCTAGAAGCTCAAAGAACTGTAGAAGGAGTAATTACTTCAGGGTTTATCTCGACATCTCAGAATTCACAGATTACAGAACAGACACTGCCCCAGACAGTTCAAGCGTTGAAAGATAGAGAAAATATTGTCTTTACAACACCAACAGCAAAGGGAGAAACAAAGTTAATTGAAGATGGAATTTTTCGACCATGGTTTGAGGAAGCAGCAGGGATTGAAAGGACAGAGAACATGGTGGAACAATTTGACCGAGAACCCGAAAAAGAGAGACCACTTAATGTTTCAAATTTAAAAATTGAACTTGGAGAAATTCTCAGGGAAGGTTTAGATCTTGGGAATTTGAACCAGTATCAGGAAAAAACTTAATTTACCAGAGAAAGGAAATTACAAAATGTGCAGAAACTATACGTGACAGACTGACTGATTTGGCCCGAAAAGATGAAATTGATGTTTCAGGAAGTTTTCAATTTCAGAAAAGCTTCAGGGTACAGGTGGATGATGAAGCAATTGAGACAACACGTTCTTCACAAATTCGATTACACATTGCAGAATGGGTGAAATACATTTGTGAATGGAAGGGTTTTGAGAAATTAGGAGACAAGTGGGCAAGGAAACATGAAAAGAAAAAGAAACCGCCAGACCTAGCAAGGAAATGGGAGAAGAAAAAGAAACCACCAGACCTAGTTGAGGAAAACAATGAACAGGGTGAGGGAGAAACTTCAGCTTATCCATTGAGAGAAATAGTGGGAGAAGTGTATGTTCATGTACCACGGGACAAAGGTGAACTTGCATCATTTGTAAACAAATTTCCAAAATTGAGAGACAAACCTGTGCGTACCACACAAGTTGATGGATTTCTTGAAATCTCAAATGTATTGTGGATTGATTTCAAAATGTTCTTTGACACTGCAGAGCCAATTGAATTGTGGTCTGAATGTAAATTTGTTGTGCAAAGGCCAAGTGAGGAGACAATGAGAGGGTCTTGCACTAATGCACTATCTTCTGTTATGGAGAAAAATGAAGCAGTGGTTACTTTTCTGAAGGGCCTAGTGATACTAAAAGATCTTAATTGGGTAAAAATCAAGAGAACCTCACAAGAACTAAAAGATTTGGTTAATGATTTTTGTGAAAGAGTATGTCAGGATTTTCAACAGCACAGCAAGAAAGAGTGTACTGATGTTAGTGACATGAGAATCTTTGTGTCTCAATTTGTTATTGGATTAATGATCTTTGGTCAGATCAGTGTGTACATTCATCAAAGTGTGGTTGGTTGGCAAAGAAAGTTGATATATGGGATTGCGAAGGATGAAGGTGAGATACAAGGTGTGGTTCCACAAGCAGGAGTACAAGGTGCTGAAGGAGGATTTGGTGTTTTACAGGACAGAGATAGAGGAGTTTTGGTTGGTCCAAATTCGTGTATAGATGTCGCGATGTTGAAGAAAGTGACCTTTTGCCATCTTTGTAACAGATTTGAGCATTGGAAGAGGAAGTGTAGACTTAAACCTGATGCAGTAAATGGAAATGCACAAATAGAGGGAGAAATGCAGATGCCAGTTCAGCAAAGGCAAATGTCAATTCAGAAACAGGTACCAATGAGACAAGTTCTTCAAGCCCAGATTGTCCCACAAAATATGGGAAGCCCTCAGATTAACTTAAATCAGTTGTCCAAAGCAAATTTGAATTTTTTTCAGAACATAAACCAGAACATGTTTCAACAGTTGGCTGTATTTGAAATCGACAATTTTGTCCTCAACATTTCTGAGATCATTAGATCTATTGTGAGAACAGTGGAAGGTCCAGACCTACCTTATTTAGGGAAAAAGTGCGAAGTTGAAGGAGTTTTAAACAAAGAAATTACAAACCCAATTTTAGAAGAATTTGCACCACAAATAGACCCATTTGAGGAAAGTTACCAATTTATTGTTTGTGACTCAGGCCTGACAGTAAAACAATTGTTTTGCAAGTTAAACTGCACAATTTACTGTATACCGGAAGATATTGAAAATCAGACTCCTGATGAGGATGTACAGTTTAGAATGGCTCAACAAGAGACAGCTGAAGGATTGGTTTCAGAAATGACGGTTGAAAAATTACCCTCTGATTTGGAAGAAACAGTGAACCCAATAGTATGGGAGTTCACAACGAAAGATGTCGAATCAATAAAAAGTGCAGAACCAGTCTTAGTCAAATTAGAATCAGATGCCATGTATACAGCAACACCATCATACAATTTGACACGAGAGACAGTTGCAGGAATTTCACCCGTAACTGAAGATAAACTGAGCGAGGGACTTTTGGAGGAATTGATTGGAAGTTCATGTAACTCTCTGATCACGGGTTTACAGAAACCCAATGAGAAGTATAGATTAGTGCAGAAGATTAGCAGCATAGTTGGTCTGTGTTGTCCTGTGGAACCGAATCCAGCCAATATACCTTTTCAAATTGCATGTACTGAAGAATGGCTTACCGTTATTGATATCTGTCAGGTTTATAATGAGGATAGTCAGGAGTACTACCAGAAAAGAGATCAATATCTGGGACACATAATTGAAAAAGGAGCTAGAAAGGTGTCACCAGAGAGAGTGGAAGCAATTCATCAGATGAATCCACCTCGAATTCAGAAAGAAGTCAGAATGCTGTTGGGAATGGTTGGCTACTGTAGACAGTCGAAACCAAACCTTTCCCTAGTGGCTAAGCCTTTACTGAGGCTGACACACAAGGATGTGTCTGATCCGCTTCCATTGGACAACGATTGCACAAAAGCATGCCTAGAGTCGAAAGAGAAAATGTGTCGTGCCCCGGAACTAGGAATGCAAGTATATTTAAAAGAATATACACCAATTTGCAGTGAGAGGGAGGGCTGCGCTCTCTCAGTGCCTGTTCAAAAACATGAAGATGTTCAAAAGTCTGTGACGTTTTTCTCAATGACCTTTGACCCCATCGTCACAGAAATGCCCAGCTGCCTTAACTTAGTAGCTGTGGTTGATGTCAGTCACAAAAAGAGTGAGAAATTAATGATGGAATGTCCAATAACTGAAATGGGTTATCGTTTTGTGGAATTGTTAATGAAAAATCTTGAGACTGAAACATGTCAAAATTCAAATGTATTGAGTCTACTGCTAGTAAAGGAAAATGTTTGTGATGAAGCTGAACCTGAATGACTAGGTGTCATGAATAAATGCATGAAGCCAAGGTTAGTCATTAATGGACCCCTGATTGAGCCCGATCATGTCTATTTTGTAGATGGCCAATGTTTACAAGAATTTACCTCAGCACAAGATACAAAATTGAATGTGCTTACCATAGAATGCAGTCTAACTGCTCAAATGAGAATAACAATTGTCATGAGAAAGATAGATGCAAATTTGGTTGCCCAATATAGTGTCCTGCTAACTTACACATTTAAGGGAAATTTCACATGTGAATCTGAAAAGGACACTGTCTATCCAATGTTGATGTCAAGATCGAACACTTGTGAAGAGTTGCAGGGTGTACAAGAAACTGTTTCAGAGGCAGAACAACAAGGATGGATCAGAACAGATTTTGAGAAAAACGCAAATGATATCCACGTATCAGCTGATGGGAGATCAATGTTGCCAAACAGTTTGTTGTTGCCAATGGCACGATACATGCATGGACACACACACTTAGAGAGGGATTCAATGAAACGTCTCTTTAGAAAAAATTGATACCAGCAAATGTTTAGAAAGCTCGCAGAAGAAGAGTGTCATCGAGATGTGACATGTCAACCAATGAATGCAGGGAAAAGAACACACGCTACATTGAGTCACAGAGGGAGGTCAGAAGGTCCCTTCAAAAGAATGCAAAAGGACACTGTCATCAAAATGCCTGATTCCTACACAACCAGAAGAGATGACAATCACATGGTAGCAAACGTGTTATTGCAAAAATCGATCCCCAGGTATAGATTGCAAGTTTCTCTGAAATCAGATCAAAAGACCAACTCTATCAATGAGGTCCAGAAAATGATATGTGCAGAACTACAGACTGAACAAGTATTGCACTGTAGCTATCGACCTGAAGTTTCAAGCACAATCGAGCAATAGAAAGACATAAAGTCTCGCTTTGCAAAAGACTGTGTCTCAACATCACTGGAGTGGCTTAATGATGTACCAGTAGAAGCACTTGTGACAAATGCAGATGAGAAGATGAGCCATTGCTGTGAACGATTTGCTGATGTGGCGCATACAGTTTCTCACCAAGTTGCAGTGGCTACACGAGATCTGCATAGTGAACGGTGCGACAACCTCGATCTGAGAGATGATGACATTCGTCAGACTTGGTTGAAACCAAAATGGAAAAGACTGTTCCAAATGATCCTGGTCGCAATGATTGCTGTGAAGAGTGATGGCCTTCTGAACTGGGTGCATGTCTTCCATGCTCGTAGGGTCCTGTGTCCCCTTGATGAAACAGCTCCTCTTCCAGAAGAGATGCCAGCGGTGGTCGAAAGGCCACGGAAGAGGGTCAGTCAAGCTGTAGGGGAACACACTGAGTCTGAAGCAGCACTAAAGCAAACCGAGGTGGGACTTGAAAAGCAAGAACTGGAAAATGGCTCGGATGAAATGGGTGTCGAAGTGGTGAAAGAGCCAGGTCCAGCCTCTGATGAAAGAACTAGTGCTGTGGGCCCATGAGTGGGAGTGGAATAAAGCTGGCTAAAGGGGTACACGAAAAGTCTGCAGTTGTCCCCTGGAAAACCATTTGCACTCATAGCTGAAACGTCTGAATCAGAACAAAGTAAAGGCGATGGTGGAAGGCTTGGATTGAGAAAGTCCAAAAGATCAATGGTACTCTGTCGGAGATATCCAGCACCTGAATGGTCATGTTGCATGGACAAAGCACTGAACGTCAGAATGGATGAACTGCGTAATGCAGGATTTGAACTGTATAAGCCACCCTGATTTCAAGCTTGAGACAAAAAGAGAACTGAGCAAAGCTGAAACAATGACTGAGAACTGTCAAAAGCTGAAAAGAAAACATGTATTGCTCAAGGAAGAGAAAAAAATAAAAAAAAAAGAAAGAGAAAAAAACTGTTCTGTGAAAACTAACCGTTCTAAGAAGCTACTTACAGAACTCTGCACTGAACCTTTGAACCTGGCTAATAGGCTATATATGATCTGATTGATCTCACGTGTGGAATGAACTTGGTGTGATGATTACAAATCCTCAGAGGTGTGATGATTTAAAACATCAAAGGGAGGAATGAAAGAGCCTAAACCTGTGCTTTCTTTACTAATGGAAACCCTGCCTTTGCTTCAGAAATAAAGAACTGCATTTAAAAGGTGACACACCCATTTCTGTGCCACAGAGTGAAAACATGAGCAATTGAAATTCACAGACTTCAGCCAGACACTTTAATTTAGCAATTTATGTAACCCATGTGCAAGTAATTCATAGTTTGATTTAAATGTGTTTAGTTAAATGTTGTTCTCACTATGAAAATGTGACTCTAACTTGTGAAAACTGTTAAATGTGCATTAGTAGAAATAATTTGCATTTGAATTAGCACAACATTTTATAATGTAGAAACAGAACCAGCTCGTGATTTAGCTTGGTCTGTTAGTTTCTGTCGACCTTAAAGATAAGCAAAGGAATGTTTTTCTCTCCGTGCAAAGAGAACAGTGGCATGATTTGCAGCTGTGACCTCGGTCTGAGCCTTATCTCTCTAGTTGCTGGAAATGTTGAACAAAGCCTCATTTAATTCTTTGCTTTAGTGAGAACAGAAAATCACGTATTTTAAAAGTGCATTACCAAGTTTAATGTTTCTTGCTTAGTTTAAAAGTGTTCTTTTGCAGTTCATGTTATGTGTGTAGTTAGAAATAAAATGTCTCTTTTAAAAGGTTGGTTAGGAGATGAAATTGTATTAAATAAGATGCAGAATGTACCGTGGGAAGGATCTTTGCCTGTCTGAGAGATGACGTATGAAATCTGCAGATGGGTGGAGGCATCCTTTTGGAGAATGCTGGATTACAGTTGGAGGAAGAGAAAGTCACGTCACATGCTTTGTAACATTATTATTTGATAAACGCGTTCCTAGTTAGGAGTTTCAGAGGGAGTTCGAGAGAGCAGAGGGGGAGAGCAGAGGAGAGAGAAGAGAGGAGGAGAGAGGACGCTTTTAAGAATGCAGGCAGGAAGACTTTCAGAGCCCTTTGAGAGAGACAGACAGACAGAGATTTAGAGACGCAAAGCTGCAGAAGAGTTTCAGACTCCGACGCAGAAATGAAGGAGAGGGCAGAAGTGATTTATAGATGCAGTGAAGGAGAGGGCAGACCTTTGATGGAGAGCAGAACGTAGGCAGATTAGATGTAGGTTTAGTTTCATTCTGATTTTTGCTTTGACTAATTGGCTTTGCCAAGGCTTATTTGCTCTATTCTTTGTTTCCCTTCATGGGAGATTCTGAAATTATTAATTATTGATTGGCTTATGCTAACTCACTCTTGTTTCTGGAACTTTTCAGAAGTTCTGACTGACATCTTTTGAGCCCCATTGTCTTAGAATAGGGATTATTTCCTTTATGGAACGCGCTGTTTGCAAATTATGATGCTTTGTGCTAACCTAATTTTTCTGTTATCAATTCTGTAACCTGATTGATACCTGACTACTGAATGAAGAGTCAGAGATTCTTAAATTTTGATTGGAAAATAAATCCCTTTAAAACTGCTCATAACTCTCATTATTGGCTAAAATGTTTATTTGCATTTTATGAATTGCTCATGTTTATGTAGAAGCTCCCTGGTCATAAACGGTGGTAAAGATCCATTGACCTTTAGCGGCAATCAGGGTAACGGTAATCAGAGGAAATGGTGTCACATTTTCTAGATTTTCCAAAGCGAGATTACCGTGGGATTACCGCTGCAACAGGATGGTAGCAGAGTTAAGGTTAAACACCTTGACCAGAAGGAGCAGAGATTAGGTTAATGCCCTAGAAGGAGCTACAAAAAAATTGCCCAAGTTAGAATAAGGCCCAAGCCCCAAAAAGTCCTGATTCCTGATTCCAATGCCCAGAAGTTGAAGATTGGCAAAGCGGTATTAGAAGGCGGTCCAAGAAGGCGGTTACTGAAGAAGGTGTGAGTATTAATAGGGAGCAGCGCATTTGCGGTAATTTCTGATTGCGGTAAATTTTTATTGCGGTAATTGCATATTGCGGTAATTGCGTTTGATTAGATCATGGTATGTGGTAATGGCATATGCGGTAATTGAATTGGATTAGATTGTGGAATGCGGTAATTTCAGTTGTGGTAATTCCAGTTGCGGAAATGGCGGTTGTGGTAATATCATGGAGTGTGTTAGATTGCGGTGTTGATTTGAATGCGGAGTTGGAGTGAATGTTGAGTGATTGTGAGATCAGGCTGTGAGCGCGCGCAGCCCGGGAAAGTCTTAGGCGATGAGAAGCCTAAGCGAGAGGGTGTAGAAGACACCCCTGGTAGATTTTGTTGACCACCTGAAGGCGATCGTGAGGTACCATCGATCACCTGGACCGAGATAGGGGGAGCGAATGTATGAGTGTGTAAACCTGATGCTGGTCGTGGGTTGTTGTATGTGGAATTGAGCATTTGTAACCTATCAGAGGCGATCTGTCTGCCCGGCAGGGACAGATAGTAACCAACCGAGGTCGACAATTTCGAGAGACTGTGGACGGACAGTCAGAGGCTGTGGACGGACAGCCAGAGAAGTAACTCGTTTGGGACAAACGGTTATTTCAGCATATGAAAGGGACGTGTGAGTGAGTATGAGAGGGTGAACCGCTGCGAGCGGGGGAATAGTGACATCAGAGTGTGCCGCGATAGGTTCTTTGTGTGATTACCGTATCGAGATTGGTTGAAAATCTTCAAAAATTGAAACTGCAACAGAATTGGAGGGAAAAATTTTACGTTTGCGGAATTGAATAAAAATATTGGATTGAATTATTGCAGAAATGAAATTGTTTAAAGGTTTTAAGACACTTTTGAGAGGTAAATCGACAAATTTGATTTGGGTCGGTGACGAGACCCCAACTGATGGAACGCCTGCATATTTTATGTTAACGAATTTGGGATTGTTTTCATGTTTGTGGATTCGCCAATGGTGCAAGGTTACTGAGAAAGAGGGTCCTTTGAGTTTTCCAAAATATGGTACTTTTGAACTGCAAATTATTGACAGATTAAGAGAAATGTTATCTGAAATAAAGTCACCATCTAGAGCCGCACAATTTGAAGCCTTAAGCTTGTGGGAAAAGACAGCAAGAGACATGGAAAGAGAGGACGAAAGGGTAAAGAATCAGATACAGGAGGAGGAAATTATAGATGACAAAAAGCCTCAAACCGATAGTGATTTAGGGGATGGAATATTGGATGCATTATTAACTGAGTGTCCTCCACCTAATGTGGTCCCCAGTACAAATTATGATAGTAGTGTACCAGCAAGTACAACAGTGGCTACTGCTTCTGTTGAACCAAAGAAAATGCAGATTGAGTTAACTCTAAAGACGTTCCAGATTGCCCCACCACCTGTTGATTCGATACCGATAGTGATACCTCCAGGCGTTAATGCTCCAATTGTGACTGATTCGGTACAAAAGTTACAAACTGTTGCTGCACAAACAATGCGTAGACAAATTTTGACTGTCCAAATTAATATGGTCCCAACTCTAGAAGCTCAAAGAACTGTAGAAGGAGTAATTACTTCAGGGTTTATCTCGACATCTCAGAATTCACAGATTACAGAACAGACACTGCCCCAGACAGTTCAAGCGTTGAAAGATAGAGAAAATATTGTCTTTACAACACCAACAGCAAAGGGAGAAACAAAGTTAATTGAAGATGGAATTTTTCGACCATGGTTTGAGGAAGCAGCAGGGATTGAAAGGACAGAGAACATGGTGGAACAATTTGACCGAGAACCCGAAAAAGAGAGACCACTTAATGTTTCAAATTTAAAAATTGAACTTGGAGAAATTCTCAGGGAAGGTTTAGATCTTGGGAATTTGAACCAGTATCAGGAAAAAACTTAATTTACCAGAGAAAGGAAATTACAAAATGTGCAGAAACTATACGTGACAGACTGACTGATTTGGCCCGAAAAGATGAAATTGATGTTTCAGGAAGTTTTCAATTTCAGAAAAGCTTCAGGGTACAGGTGGATGATGAAGCAATTGAGACAACACGTTCTTCACAAATTCGATTACACATTGCAGAATGGGTGAAATACATTTGTGAATGGAAGGGTTTTGAGAAATTAGGAGACAAGTGGGCAAGGAAACATGAAAAGAAAAAGAAACCGCCAGACCTAGCAAGGAAATGGGAGAAGAAAAAGAAACCACCAGACCTAGTTGAGGAAAACAATGAACAGGGTGAGGGAGAAACTTCAGCTTATCCATTGAGAGAAATAGTGGGAGAAGTGTATGTTCATGTACCACGGGACAAAGGTGAACTTGCATCATTTGTAAACAAATTTCCAAAATTGAGAGACAAACCTGTGCGTACCACACAAGTTGATGGATTTCTTGAAATCTCAAATGTATTGTGGATTGATTTCAAAATGTTCTTTGACACTGCAGAGCCAATTGAATTGTGGTCTGAATGTAAATTTGTTGTGCAAAGGCCAAGTGAGGAGACAATGAGAGGGTCTTGCACTAATGCACTATCTTCTGTTATGGAGAAAAATGAAGCAGTGGTTACTTTTCTGAAGGGCCTAGTGATACTAAAAGATCTTAATTGGGTAAAAATCAAGAGAACCTCACAAGAACTAAAAGATTTGGTTAATGATTTTTGTGAAAGAGTATGTCAGGATTTTCAACAGCACAGCAAGAAAGAGTGTACTGATGTTAGTGACATGAGAATCTTTGTGTCTCAATTTGTTATTGGATTAATGATCTTTGGTCAGATCAGTGTGTACATTCATCAAAGTGTGGTTGGTTGGCAAAGAAAGTTGATATATGGGATTGCGAAGGATGAAGGTGAGATACAAGGTGTGGTTCCACAAGCAGGAGTACAAGGTGCTGAAGGAGGATTTGGTGTTTTACAGGACAGAGATAGAGGAGTTTTGGTTGGTCCAAATTCGTGTATAGATGTCGCGATGTTGAAGAAAGTGACCTTTTGCCATCTTTGTAACAGATTTGAGCATTGGAAGAGGAAGTGTAGACTTAAACCTGATGCAGTAAATGGAAATGCACAAATAGAGGGAGAAATGCAGATGCCAGTTCAGCAAAGGCAAATGTCAATTCAGAAACAGGTACCAATGAGACAAGTTCTTCAAGCCCAGATTGTCCCACAAAATATGGGAAGCCCTCAGATTAACTTAAATCAGTTGTCCAAAGCAAATTTGAATTTTTTTCAGAACATAAACCAGAACATGTTTCAACAGTTGGCTGTATTTGAAATCGACAATTTTGTCCTCAACATTTCTGAGATCATTAGATCTATTGTGAGAACAGTGGAAGGTCCAGACCTACCTTATTTAGGGAAAAAGTGCGAAGTTGAAGGAGTTTTAAACAAAGAAATTACAAACCCAATTTTAGAAGAATTTGCACCACAAATAGACCCATTTGAGGAAAGTTACCAATTTATTATTTGTGACTCAGGCCTGACAGTAAAACAATTGTTTTGCAAGTTAAACTGCACAATTTACTGTACACCGGAAGATATTGAAAATCAGACTCCTGATGAGGATGTACAGTTTAGAATGGCTCAACAAGAGACAGCTGAAGGATTGGTTTCAGAAATGACGGTTGAAAAATTACCCTCTGATTTGGAAGAAACAGTGAACCCAATAGTATGGGAGTTCACAACGAAAGATGTCGAATCAATAAAAAGTGCAGAACCAGTCTTAGTCAAATTAGAATCAGATGCCATGTATACAGCAACACCATCATACAATTTGACACGAGAGACAGTTGCAGGAATTTCACCCGTAACTGAAGATAAACTGAGCGAGGGACTTTTGGAGGAATTGATTGGAAGTTCATGTAACTCTCTGATCACGGGTTTACAGAAACCCAATGAGAAGTATAGATTAGTGCAGAAGATTAGCAGCATAGTTGGTCTGTGTTGTCCTGTGGAACCGAATCCAGCCAATATACCTTTTCAAATTGCATGTACTGAAGAATGGCTTACCGTTATTGATATCTGTCAGGTTTATAATGAGGATAGTCAGGAGTACTGCCAGAAAGGAGATCAATATCTGGGACACATAATTGAAAAAGGAGCTAGAAAGGTGTCACCAGAGAGAGTGGAAGCAATTCATCAGATGAATCCACCTCGAATTCAGAAAGAAGTCAGAATGCTGTTGGGAATGGTTGGCTACTGTAGACAGTCGAAACCAAACCTTTCCCTAGTGGCTAAGCCTTTACTGAGGCTGACACACAAGGATGTGTCTGATCCGCTTCCATTGGACAACGATTGCACAAAAGCATGCCTAGAGTCGAAAGAGAAAATGTGTCGTGCCCCGGCACTAGGAATGCAAGTATATTTAAAAGAATATACACCAATTTGCAGTGAGAGGGAGGGCTGCGCTCTCTCAGTGCCTGTTCAAAAACATGAAGATGTTCAAAAGTCTGTGACGTTTTTCTCAATGACCTTTGACCCCATCGTCACAGAAATGCCCAGCTGCCTTAACTTAGTAGCTGTGGTTGATGTCAGTCACAAAAAGAGTGAGAAATTAATGATGGTATGTCCAATAACTGAAATGGGTTATCGTTTTGTGGAATTGTTAATGAAAAATCTTGAGACTGAAACATGTCAAAATTCAAATGTATTGAGTCTACTGCTAGTAAAGGAAAATGTTTGTGATGAAGCTGAACCTGAATGACTAGGTGTCATGAATAAATGCATGAAGCCAAGGTTAGTCATTAATGGACCCCTGATTGAGCCCGATCATGTCTATTTTGTAGATGGCCAATGTTTACAAGAATTTACCTCAGCACAAGATACAAAATTGAATGTCCTTACCATAGAATGCAGTCTAACTGCTCAAATGAGAATAACAATTGTCATGAGAAAGATAGATGCAAATTTGGTTGCCCAATATAGTGTCCTGCTAACTTACACATTTAAGGGAAATTTCACATGTGAATCTGAAAAGGACACTGTCTATCCAATGTTGATGTCAAGATCGAACACTTGTGAAGAGTTGCAGGGTGTACAAGAAACTGTTTCAGAGGCAGAACAACAAGGATGGATCAGAACAGATTTTGAGAAAAACGCAAATGATATCCACGTATCAGCTGATGGGAGATCAATGTTGCCAAACAGTTTGTTGTTGCCAATGGCACGATACATGCATGGACACACACACTTAGAGAGGGATTCAATGAAACGTCTCTTTAGAAAAAATAGATACCAGCAAATGTTTAGAAAGCTCGCAGAAGAAGAGTGTCATCGAGATGTGACATGTCAACCAATGAATGCAGGGAAAAGAACACACGCTACATTGAGTCACAGAGGGAGGTCAGAAGGTCCCTTCAAAAGATTGCAAAAGGACACTGTCATCAAAATGCCTGATTCCTACACAACCAGAAGAGATGACAATCACATGGTAGCAAACGTGTTATTGCAAAAATCGATCCCCAGGTATAGATTGCAAGTTTCTCTGAAATCAGATCAAAAGACCAACTCTATCAATGAGGTCCAGAAAATGATATGTGCAGAACTACAGACTGAACAAGTATTGCACTGTAGCTATCGACCTGAAGTTTCAAGCAAAATCGAGCAACAGAAAGACATAAAGTCTCGCTTTGCAAAAGACTGTGTCTCAACATCACTGGAGTGGCTTAATGATGTACCAGTAGAAGCACTTGTGACAAATGCAGATGAGAAGATGAGCCATTGCTGTGAACGATTTGCTGATGTGGCGCATACAGTTTCTCACCAAGTTGCAGTGGCTACACGAGATCTGCATAGTGAACGGTGCGACAACCTCGATCTGAGAGATGATGACATTCGTCAGACTTGGTTGAAACCAAAATGGAAAAGACTGTTCCAAATGATCCTGGTCGCAATGATTGCTGTGAAGAGTGATGGCCTTCTGAACTGGGTGCATGTCTTCCATGCTCGTAGGGTCCTGTGTCCCCTTGATGAAACAGCACCTCTTCCAGAAGAGATGCCAGCGGTGGTCGAAAGGCCACGGAAGAGGGTCAGTCAGGCTGTAGGGGAACACACTGAGTCTGAAGCAGCACTAAAGCAAACCGAGGTGGGACTCGAAAAGCAAGAACTGGAAAATGGCTCGGATGAAATGGGTGTCGAAGTGGTGAAAGAGCCAGGTCCAGCCTCTGATGAAAGAACTAGTGCTGTCGGCCCACGAGTGGGAGTGGAAGAAAGCTGGCTAAAGGGGTACACGAAAAGTCTGCAGTTGTCCCCTGGAAAACCATTTGCACTCATAGCTGAAACGTCTGAATCAGAACAAAGTAAAGGCGATGGTGGAAGGCTTGGATTGAGAAAGTCCAAAAGATCAATGGTACTCTGTCGGAGATATCCAGCACCTGAATGGTCATGTTGCATGGACAAAGCACTGAACGTCAGAATGGATGAACTGCGTAATGCAGGATTTGAACTGTATAAGCCACCCTGATTTCAAGCTTGAGACAAAAAGAGAACTGAGCAAAGCTGAAACAATGACTGAGAACTGTCAAAAGCTGAAAAGAAAACATGTATTGCTCAAGGAAGAGAAAAAAAGAAAAAAAAAAGAAAGAGAAAAAAACTGTTCTGTGAAAACTAACCGTTCTAAGAAGCTACTTACAGAACTCTGCACTGAACCTTTGAACCTGGCTATATATGATCTGATTGATCTCACGTGTGGAATGAACTTGGTGTGATGATTACAAATCCTCAGAGGTGTGATGATTTAAATCATCAAAGGGAGGATTGAAAGAGCCTAAACCTGTGCTTTCTTTACTAATGGAAACCCTGCCTTTGCTTCAGAAATAAAGAACTGCATTTAAAAGGTGACACACCCATTTCTGTGCCACAGAGTGAAAACATGAGCTCTTCAAATTCACAGACTTCAGCCAGACACTTTAATTTAGCAATTTATGTAACCCATGTGCAAGTAATTCATAGTTTGATTTAAATGTGTTTAGTTAAATGTTGTTCTCACTATGAAAATGTGACTCTAACTTGTGAAAACTGTTAAATGTGCATTAGTAGAAATAATTTGCATTTGAATTAGCACAACATTTTATAATGTAGAAAAAGAACCAGCTCGTGATTTAGCTTGGTCTGTTAGTTTCTGTGACCTTAAAGATAAGCAAAGGGATGTTTTTCTCTCCGTGGGAAGAGAACCGTGGCATGATTTGCAGCTGTGACCTCGGTCTGAGCCTTATCTCTCTAGTTGCTGAAAATGTTGAACAAAGCCTCATTTAATTCTTTGCTTTAGTGAGAACAGAAAATCACGTATTTTAAAAGTGCATTACCAAGTTTAATGTTTCTTGCTTAGTTTAAAAAGGTTCTTTTGCAGTTCATGTTATGTGTGTAGTTAGAAATAAAATGTCTCTTTTAAAAGGTTGGTTAGGAGATGAAATTGTATTAAATAAGATGCAGAATGTACCGTGGGAAGGATCTTTGCCTGTCTGAGAGATGACGAATGAAATCTGCAGATAGGTGGAGGCATCCTTTTGGAGAATGCTGGATTACAGTTGGAGGAAGAGAAAGTCACGTCACATGCTTTGTAACATTATTATTTGATAAACGCGTTCCTAGTTAGGAGTTTCAGAGGGAGTTTGAGAGAGCAGAGGGGGAGAGCAGAGGAGAGAGAAGAGAGGAGGAGAGAGGACGCTTTTAAGAATGCAGGCAGGAAGACTTTCAGAGCCCTTTGAGAGAGACAGACAGACAGAGATTTAGAGACGCAAAGCTGCAGAAGAGTTTCAGACTCCGACACAGAAATGAAGGAGAGGGCAGAAGTGATTTATAGATGCAGTGAAGGAGAGGGCAGACCTTTGATGGAGAGCAGAACGTAGGCAGATTAGATGTAGGTTTAGTTTCATTCTGATTTTTGCTTTGACTAATTGGCTTTGCCAAGGCTTATTTGCTCTATTCTTTGTTTCCCTTCATGGGAGATTCTGAAATTATTAATTATTGATTGGCTTATGCTATCTCACTCTTGTTTCTGGAACTTTTCAGAAGTTCTGACTGACATCTTTTGAGCCCCATTGTCTTAGAATAGGGATTATTTCCTTTATGGAACGCGCTGTTTGCAAATTATGATGCTTTGTGCTAACCTAATTTTTCTGTTATCAATTCTGTAACCTGATTGATACCTGACTACTGAATGAAGAGTCAGAGATTCTTAAATTTTGCTTGGAAAATAAATCCATTTAAAACTGCTCATAACTCTCATTATTGGCTAAAATGTTTATTTGCATTTTATGAATTGCTCATGTTTATGTAGAAGCTCCCTGGTCATAAACGGTGGCAAAGATCCATTGACCTTTAGCGGAAATCCGGGTAACGGTAATCAGAGGAAATGGTGTCACATTTCCTAGATTTTCCAAAGCGAGATTACCGTGGGATTACCGCTGCAACAGTAGGAATGTCTCACCTGCCTCATTTCTTACAGAGTAAAAACTCAGCATTTAAAATATGGTTTACTCTTCTTCTCTGTTGCAGGAATGACATCTGCAAAATGTTGCTCCTGCAGCCATGGAACATCAGCCGCTACAGATGAAGTAGAGGCAAGTGCTTCTACAACAATGAGACTAATGATAAAGGCCAAGTCAAAGTCAAATAATGACATCCGTGTTCCACTTCTAGTCTAATGACAGACAACATATGCATTGTATGTTGCAAATGGATCAGGTTGATAGCCAACTTTATGTACTATATGTTTTATGAGTCAAATCGTATGGTTGAACTAGCCGGTCAGTTTGATCAGCTTCACTCGTGCTTGTTATTATCAAGTATACAGATGGACTTAGGAAATTTTGCAAACCATGACTGGAGAAATTCTCTCATCACAAACTAAAGTTATTACATGTACTTTCCATATTTTTGAAAATGTCACAACTAGCTACACTGACCCTTATGAAACCTTTTACAAACAATCTCCTGAGGGAATTCCTTGCGGATTAACTCCTGTATATAAATAGTCACCATAAAGGTTATATCCTTTATAAAGGAGTGTTTGAGCAAGAACCCAGACCATCTTTTTACTAACTACTAATGTGGAATGGTAACCAGCAGAATTTATACTGGAGTCCTTCTTCCTATACATTTTCAGGCATTATGTATAAACAGTGGAACTCCTGTACAACATAGAAAGTTTGATGCTGTACCTAGCTCTCTTGCATTTGTACATGCAGCCTTAATTGAAGCCACCGTTTGTAAAGTATGAAAGATTTGTTGACCACTTTATCCTTCCCTGGAGTATTATATTTCTGAAAATTTGGCAGAGAAATGTTCCACTGCAACTCAAACTTTCAATGATCTGTAATAGTCGGGATGATTCTGTGGCAATCACTGAAATGTAGCAGAAGTTACAGAATCAATCAGTTATCTCTACTCATGTCTCATTGCGAGGTGAAGGTGAGCTGTGCTGACCCCCGCGCCAGAGGGCGCTGCACCTCTGCGGGTGGTAATGACTGCATTCGTTTGAGTGCCTCTGTTGGACCCTTTCGAATACCCACTTGGCTGATAGGCCAGCCGACATGATTGTATTGCTATCAAATCATATATCATTGTTTTTAAGATAGTTGGAACCTCTTCCAGTTTTGATATAATAGTTTGACATAACTGAGGGCATAGCACTTGAGAAGTTGGCGGGGCAGCCTGAGCTTTGCGGATTAATGTATTCAAGCCATGAGGTTTTACATCGACAGTACCACGCTATGAGCAGACATCAGTAGTTTTTCCATGGCCAAATTTTGCCTATAAAGGGCCAAGATAATCACATTTATGTGGTCAAGAACTCATACCAGTTAGCAGAATCATTTTTCACATCTTGCCTAACATTGATTTCAGTCTCTGGTTGCACTAAGTAGTTCCCAGGTTCGTTAGTAATGAGCTCTATAAGTTCTTTATCTGTAACATAATTGGGGCTCTTATTAGTCTTAGGGTTGGAAGCCACAGTTTTTTTATAACTTAAAATTGACACAACAATGCCAAAAAGTGTGTTTGCCGCCATGTAAGTTCAATGGGCTCGGTGGTGAATATTACAAGGAGAATCGCACCCCCACCTGCCAGCACCCTCCCAAAAACGTGAAAAACAATATGGGTTTTAAACCCGTTTTATTATCCTTTTACTTTTCTTCAGTGTGCCGAGTCTTGGGTGCGGACCTGGGGGGGTGACAGGCACTGAGGGGGCGTGGTAGGTGCACTACTATCACTGCACGTGACGGTTTGGCTGGCCATCTCAGGCCGGCCAAACAGTCATGCGCAGTGAAGGTGTCTCCGACCCGAGCTGCCTTCGGATTGGAGACGGCAGACACAGGCTTCCAGTCTCCCTGGGAGCGCAAATCGAGGGCACTCAGGCCAATCCTGATGCTGCACGCATGCTGTGAGAGCAGCGCTGGGATTGGCGGCAGGGAACTCTGGGCGCCTGTCTGCAGAGGAAAAGGAGAGAGCTCGATGCGGCTGCCTGAAAGTAGGTACATTTATTATTTTTTATTTCTTTTTTTTGTGTGTAGTCCATTGTCATCATGCTCCTCCCCACCACCCTACAGCCCTGCCATTCAGCCCTGACACTAGCAGCCACTGCGAGGAGGCGGACGAAAAGGGAAAGTGTCTTACAGGCAGTGCTTTAAATGGGGAAAAATAAGTGCAGGTACTCATTAAAATGAGCTACAGGTGTAGTGAAGGGGCGGGGCTAGGGGCGGGGCTAAAGGCCAGACATGATGATACTTAACGGCTTCTATATTAGTTGCAGCACATACCAAAACACATGAGAAATGTGTTAATATAAACAAAGCAAGTTAACTTATTACACAAAAAGAAAGAGAAATGCAATAATATGGTAACAAATAGTTGCACCTTTTTAATGTCATACTGTTAATTGCTGTATGGCACAATACTATATTTTTTTGAGCGTGCGAGTAGGAAGAAACTGAAAATACCCCCACTTCGAACAAAAGATCTTATGGCACCATGTAAATGAAGCAAACAATCATGACCCTCCCCAGAGGAAATCTCTTGTCTCTTCCATCGATCTATCCATTCATCCGTTCATCCTACCATTTACCTGCTGATGTCCACCATTTAACCTTTACATTCTATTGTCTATTCGGTCTTTCATCAATCATTCAGTTTTTCACCATTCCGTCTATCCACCCTTCATATCCAAACCTATTCATTCATCCTTTCAATCATCTATCTCTTTATCCACCTTTTCCCTCATCCATAAATCCATTCGCTCATCCATCCATCAACCCTTTCACTCTTTTATTACATCCACCTTTTCATTCCATCCACCCTTTCACTCAATCCTTCTTTTCACTCATCCATCATCCACCCTTTCATTCATCCATCCAATCTTTCACTTATCCACCCATCATCCGCCCTTTTAGCCAATCATCCACCCTCTTTCACCCATGCATGCTTACACTCGTCCATCCATCTATTCATCCATCCATCCATACATCCACCCTTGCTCACTCATCCATCCACTCACTCACCCACCCACCAACCCTTTTTTTCGTTACTTATGAATCTTTGTCGCCGAGCAGACATGTACACACAAAGTGCCACCCATTTTCTTTAAAATACCTCCTGAGAGTGTCTTGATTCTCTCTCTTTCTCTTCTTACAAAAACAGGCATACAAATGCAGGCAAACACACAAACATAGCAGACACACAAGGGCAGAGATTACATGAGCACCAGTTACATTACAGAAAGTCACATTAATTTTTGTTTTAGGCCTAGGACAATTAAGTCATTTGCTCAGAATCACAGGATGTTGAGCTGAAGCTGGGATTCAAACCTATTTTCATAGTTCCTTGTTAGGCAGCACTGACCGGCCCTAACTTTACATCCTCTCAATTTTCCTATCTGGGAAAGATGCCTCACAGCCTATGCAAACATAAACCCCCCACCAGGGCCTGAAAGACACTGGAGCGAAGGTGCTAACAGGCACACAGCAAGGCCAATTCACTAACTCTCCCCCTTTCCCAGCAAACTATAGCTTCAGGGCGCTAGCCTGGACAGGGAGCAGGGAAGAAAAGCAGAGAGACCCTTAGGCACCATCCCATCACCCAATGTCCGCCTTCCCAATCTGATGCTGGGTAGCGTGTAATACCCCCCCTTCCCAGACTCGTGCTGAGAGGTGCATTCATCTCGGGTGTCATGCTGTAATTAGATTTGTGGGGTAGGGGATAGGCTCAGAGTCCCACACCTACAGTGTGATTGACTGGGCAGGGTCTGATCGGACCCTTCACTTTTATTCACAGAGGGCCACAGGGCATTCACAACCCTAAGCAGCCCTTAAGTGATGCTAATGAGCCGCTGCTTGATTGCTCAGCAGCGGCTCCATTCAGAGGCATACACTGCCCCTCCCTCCATTCTGCCTTCTCTTTTTCGACAGCAGCTGAGCAGAGCACTTTCTGCGCAGCACAGTATCCAGTGCCATGGAGCCTGCACTGCCTGACTTTCCCCTGAGTACCGGTACTGTCCTTGGCGAAGGAAAAGTTCCGGTACTCAAAGGGAGAAAAATAAAAAGTGGCGGTACTCCGTACCGGTGAGTACCGGCCCATTTAAAGCACTGCTTACAGGGACTGATGGCTGACTTGTGATAAAGTGTAAGGTGGGCCCAGCCTGGGCTTGCTGTACTTGTTGAGTTCCGCCTTGGTTGACCAACATCCACTGAGTGCTGCAACCGGTGCTATTTCATTTTTTATTTAGAAAGGGACATCGTTTGCGCATGTCCATTATCCCCTCTCCTTTTGTATGCTTGCCTCTGCTCTTTAAGCCTTTTGGTTTCCGGGAGTTCAGTAAATTAAGCATCATTATTTTATAACAATAGTAAAATTGAAAAAGACTAAAACGTGGGTGTAATAGTTTGTTTACCAAAACATTCCTGATTGGTGCCACATTTGCCTTGATGCCCCACACCCTAGTAGAATTTAAGTTACTCTGAATCCTTGCCATGGAAGGCCTTCCAAGAGCTGCTGAGCTCAAGCCTGCTATTTGAAACACTAACTTTTTTTTTTCTTTCTATCACATTTTACATAAACACAGTAAAGCAGTTTCATACAGTTCCGGCCTCAGAAAAATATTGCGTCGCAGTTACACACAGCAATGACGACAGTCCCCTCTTTGGTTACATCTCAGGGTTAGAGTTTCAGTATCACGGAGACATTTATCACATTCTGCCCTCGCCTAGCAACCTCAAAAACTCCCATGATAACATTGCATATATGTATCATAGTGGGATTCAATACGATCACAGCACAATCCGAATCCCACCTCCCCCAGAGAAACAGGGTGCGTGTCACAACATGAAGGTTGCACACCTGCGTTGCCATTGGGATCGAGTGGACGATCTATGAGATACATTTTGAGAGGATCCCATATGTCCCTAGGTCGGGACGAGAGTGGAAGGAGTTCAGCGTAGACAGCTGCTTGTTCTTGCCAAAGTATCATATCTCCAATCCATTCTGTGAACTTGGGCCCTCGACCTCTGCCCCAGCGACAAGCCACCCGCCGCCTAGCAAGCAGTATACTCAATGTGACGAATTTGCTCTGTGCCGCTGGTATCTCCTCTGCATAGCAAAGGAGTGTCAGTAGTGGGGAATGTGTGACATTTAAGCGTGTCATCAGGTCTAGTGCTGCGAGCACCTGTTGCCAATATGTACTCACTGCCCCACAGTCCCAAGCAAGGTGGAGGAAGTCCGCATTCTCTGCCTTGCACCTGTCGCAGCGATTTGTGTCTCGGAGTGTAATATAGACGGTGAAGGAACTTGTAATGAGTGATGCGCAATCTACTACTAGCTAAGACCAGCTCAGTCTGTTTGCAGCAGTATTCCCATTGCTGATCAGTAATGTCATAACCAAGCTCTTGGCCTCATTTAACACGCGCAGCGCAGGGAGGATATTGTATTTCAGTATAAAGGGTATGGTATAATGTGAATACCAAATGGGAAGCAGTGGTGGATCGCAACATCTGATGTAACGGTGCAACTATTTGGGGTTCTAACGGATATGATGTGCTCCTTGATACCCTGTCGCAGGCGGATATACAGGAAGACGTCCATGGGGGATTGCGAAGCTCCCTGAAGTAGTTGCTGCATGGAGCGAAATGTGCCATTCAAATAGAGGTCACCCCAGCAAGTTATGTTAAGCTTAGCTTTGGTCTTTGCGAACACTCCTTCCCAGAGCACAGGCATCTGTGGGTGATATGTCAATGGGAGCAGTGGGGAGTAAAGCATGGGAGCCTGTAGATATCGGGCAAGTCGTTGCCATGCTCTAACCGTGCAGTCAACAGAAGTCAGGTGTGCCTTTTGAGAAGCGGGAGCAGTTAGTATAACAGAAGACCAAACAAAAGGTCTCCAAAGAGCTGGGAAAACGCGGCGCGAAGAGTTCTCTTTTTTGTAGAAGACCCCTCACTCACCAACCTAGTTGGTGACATGCTTCATCATCGGGGTCCCACCCGGATAGCCGAGTGCCATCCGGGTGTGCTTCGACACCTGAATTACAGTGCAGCGGGTAGTTTTTTTGTGCAAATGAGTGAACAGTGTGTTAAAAATGGGCCAGATATACTCACTAGGAACTTTTATTCTGGAGCAACTGGTCAATCTTAAAAACGTTGGTGGGATACCTTACTTGGTTAAATTGACCAATGGTATCAAAAAGTGAAATGTGATGATAAAAAAGGAAAAGGAGGTCTACATGTTTCAACCTATATGGTAGTATTATCAGGTTTTCGTCAGGACCAAATGACGTGACCCGAGTGGTATACACACGCTAAGGTGTACCCTTCTCTTGATCACTAAACCTAACCGTCTACTCACAGTCAGGAATCCTGTCATCCAAATCGAAGACAGGTGAAAATCTGTAAGAAACAAACACAACATTACAAGCAGACGCTGTAGCACTTACGTAATACAGTGTATTTGTTGTCGAAATTGCACCTTGTGCTCCCAGCAGAGTGCAACCATTGAATAGTATGATCAAGGGATGCAATGATCGAGGTGAATCGATAGTTCAATAGCCATGTCTGGTACTCGTAACTCAATCATGACCCATTCGTAGCCATGATATAGTAATGGGTGATAAAAATCCCATTAGGCGCAAATGCATCAAGTTAAATCCATAGGGCAGGACTTGTGCCTATGGAGAACTCATGCTGACCCACTCGCATCAATCATTCTCCGTGGGTATTCTTGCTCTCAAACTAAATCGTGAGGGCGTGTGTTATTTAGCATGCATGCTAAATTAACTTAGCGTGAAATTGTGGTACGAAAGAACAGGGGAAAAAAACTACCCGCTCTACTGTAATTCAGGTGTCGAAGCACACCCGGATGGCACTCGGCTATCCGGGTGGGACCCCGATGATGAAGCATGTCACCAACTAGGTTGGTGAGTGAGGGGTCTTCTACAAAAAGAGAACTCTTCGCGCCGCGTTTTCCCAGCTCTTTGGAGACCTTTTGTTTGGTCTTCTGACTATACTCCTTCATTTGTTTGTTTAAGTATCTTAAGGGGACTAGGAGTATTTTTGTCCCTTCCCTCTCCTTTTTATTTTGTATACCTTGGCACCGGACAGCTGCAAGAGTTTTTTACGAGTAGCGTTTTTGTGGTTACTATCGAACTATGGGGGAGAATCAAGGATTGTCATACTCCAATGAGGAAGTGGATGCCATTTTGGGTGATCCCTCCTTGTTTGCTGATGCCAGCATTGCACAGACAATCTCGCAAACCACGGACTGGGAAAAACTAACGGAAATGAAAAGGAATGGAATTAGAACAATACTCCACAGGACTATTCTGAAAGAATATTTGAGGAACAACATGGCACCCAAAGGCCTTCTGGTTACTAATGCTCCAAGAATCTTTCTTGAAGATCCGGTGTTCAGACAAGATTGGGCACAAATTGCATGGCACTGCACACGGGATTGGATTGTGCTAATTATCAAGACCGCCCTGCGCCTCTCGGAAACTATGTTAGTGGAAATCCAACTCACTGAGAGTCACATATAAAGCACCATTATAGGGTACAAGAAAAGATTAGATGAACTCAATAAGGAGATCAATGAATATAAGGATAATCTTACCCAGCAGAAGGTGCAAAAATTTCAGAAAGACCTTAAAAGTTTCTCGTATGTTAAAACCTATCCCTACTCCGACCCAGATTACACACCACCACTAAGATCTGATCAAGATTCAGACGCTTCCAGTATTGATTCATCTGGCAGTAGCAATTCAAGTACTGGAAGTGAGAGACAAAGACAGAGGGGGAAAAACAGAACACAGAATAACTGGACAATGTATGGCACACATCCACCACCTGGTTTTCTAGGCCCTTACAATCCACAACAACCATACCAGATGTACGGATGGCAACCACCGTTTCCACAACCAACCTTTCCCCCCAACGCCTTCAGACCACCTTTTTTAGGCAGGGGCAGAAGGGGAAGGGGAAGAAGGAAAGGTACAAATCAAGTACACTGGGAGGAAGAGGATCCAGTAGGCAGCTACACACGGAGCAGAACAACGAAAGAACCCCAAGCGGGAACGAGCAACAGCAGGGTTTAGTTACTAATCTTGCAACTAGACCTCTGTCAACCATGGAAGAGAAGGTCCTTAACAAAGGTCTAGGTTTCGTACCCACTACACGCCTCGATAAGTTCCAACTCCATTGTGAATTGGCAGGTTTCTTTAGAAAATTGCGACTGAAGGCCTTCTTTGAGAAACAAGACGAACCTTCCTCGGAGGATGTAAACAAAACTGGGCTACGTGTAAAACCTACCTTCATCCCTCCTCCACATATGATCCCAGTGGAGATTGCCACGTTTGAACAGGCGGTTTTCAATGATATTGAAAACTTAGACCCCAAACAACCCTTCCAAAATATGAGCAGAGAAGAAAACTTGGCTTTAGAAAACCTGAGATCATGTGACACCATTATGATAAAACAAGCGGATAAGGGCGGGGGAATAGTAGTTCAGGATAAAACCTCCTATCATGCTGAGTGTCAGAGATTGCTCTCTGAGGAGAAGAACTATCGTCCCTTACAATCTGATCCCACTAACGATCTGAAACAAGAAATTAAATCACTTGTGGAAAATGCAGAAACTATAGGTTACATTTCCAAACAGGAAGCGGCTTATCTGAGCAATAGTGAAGGCAAGACACCGTACTTCTACATTTTGCCAAAAACTGCATAAAAACAAGATCCCTCCACCAGGCAGACCGATCGTGTTGGGCATAGGCTCTCTACTTGAGCCACTATCATGGTTCTGTGACTTCTTTTTGAAAACCCTGGTACAGAGTACCTCCACCTATTTACAGGATACGAAGAGTCTGCTGAAATTACTTGAAGATGTCACAGTAGATGAAAACACCATCCTTGTATCCTTTGACATCGAAAGCCTGTACACAAGTATCCCTCAAGATGACAACCTGGGATTTCTGGAAACAGCACTGGATGAGACTCTCTGGACATACAGCACTCCGAAAAGTTTTATCTTGGATTGTGCGAGATTGGCTTTGAAGAAAAACTACTTCGAATATGAAGGGACACTTTTTCTCCAAATAGGAGGTACTTCGATGGGGAGCACCTTCGCTCCTAGTGTGGCTGGACTCTATGTTTACGATTTTGAGAAACGATTCATATTAAGCACTTCGAATCCTTTCACCTCCAACATTGCATTCTGGAAACGGTATATCGATGATGTCCTAGTCATTTGGCAAGGACCCCCAGAAACTCTAATCGAATTCTGCTTATGGATCAATACCTGTGACCAAAACCTAAGATTCACTTATACGATGGACCCTAATACCATAGTATTCTTGGATCTGGTAATTACTAAGGAGAATGAACATTTGGAGACCATAACACACCACAAACCTAGTGCAAGAAACAATCTTCTTAGGTTTGAGAGTTTTCACCCTCGCCCCCTGAGAGAGAATCTCCCTTATGGCCAATACCTTAGACTACGTCGTAATTGTAGTAAAATTACAGACTATCGTGACCAAGCCAAGGTTCTGACTAAAAAACTTTCCAACAGAGGTTATCCGGAGAGAATTCTCAACAAGTGCCAAAAGAGAGCCCGCAATCAGCCCAGAGAAGCCCTCCTAGAAGACAGGATACAGAAGAATGATGAGATACCACTAACTTGTGATACCACCTACAACACTGCATCCAACCTAATGACAAGATCTATTAACAAACACTGGTCTATCATCAACACAGGGAACCTACATTGGGAGAAACCCCTATTCTCCTTCAAAAAAGCAAGGAGTTTGAAAGATGCTTTGGTTAACACACGCCCTAAAGACTGCCCGCAGACAAAGGTGAAAACCATAACTAATGCCTGGGGCCTACCAAACATAGTAGGCCATTATCAATGTGGCAACTGCAGCGTTTGCCACCTAACTGAAAACACTAAAGTAGTGTCTTTGGAACCGGGAAAAACGTGGAATCAACGGTCCCATACAAATTGCAACAGTACCAATGTGGTCTATTTAATACAATGCCCGTGTAACTTGAGATACATAGGGATGACCTGCAGGAAGGTGAAACAAAGGATTTGCGAACATCGTAGTACGATAAGGTGCAAAAGAATAACAACCAAATTGACTGAACATTTCATTCGACACAACCATACAACCAACGATATTAAATGGACTGTTATTGAACAGATCAAAACAGGCACAAAAATCCAAGAACGTTTGTTCGAAAAAGAACAGAGATGGATCTATAGATTATCTACTCATAAAGATGGCCTGAACGATAACATTCCGTGGCATTCAGTCCTTGCAAAATAGCTTCAGTGCCTAGCGACTTAGCAGGGGATTCTATCCGGATGAAGTTTCTTAAAGTTCTGAGCCATCTCTATTTATTTCTGTCCATAAAGCACCTCTTAGTCATTCGGATGACCCGGATGACCCCTACACTGCATTGATGTAATGCCTTTTTTCTCTTAACATACTATGATGTTTCAATTTATGCAAATCATTATGCGTATACATCTAGGTTGTTTTTATTTGTTCAAAAATACTATATGCACGAGTGTCAACTGTGTCTATTTGACGTTTTGTGAACACTATATACCTGAATATGTTCCCCCCCCACCAGCTGGTTTGTCTTGCGCACTCGAGAGATGAGGCACATAATGCTAACAGGCTTGTACTAGTCTTAGCCCCCCTTTTTCTCTGTAGATTCACCGTATATTTACGTTTCTACCAGCTCTTACTCATTTGTAATTGCATGTTAACACCATGCGACAAACATCCAGGATGATCTTTTATGTCTTACCAATAACGTGCGTGAGTGTTATCTGTTTCCATTTGGCATGCTGTGGAACACTGTATGCCTGAATGTGTACTTGATCACAGTGCACTCCCATAGTCTTCCACACCAGTCGGTTTGACTTTATACTCACTAGATTAGGCACGCAATATAAGTAGGCTTATACTAATCCTGGCGCCTATATATAATAAACTGTTTTTCGGTGAATTTATCATGTATTTACGGTTTGTTCCTTTTCTAACTGCATTTGCATGTCCGCCAAATCACGTACGCCACAAACCCCTTGGATTTGCGGTTGTCCGTTTTTCTCGACTTGGGTTCGTGCTTTGTTCGCCTAATTTCGTCTAAATAAAGTTTTACTGTTTACTTGTCACTAAGGCAACCGTGCAACTTCACGTACTCCGGTCACATGACACCTTCGACCACACCCCCTTCACTGTCTCCAGGAAATGCTTTTTTATGCCGCTGAAACGCCCGGTCACAAGCTATCCTCGGGAAGCACTTACGGGTCGATCAGGGTAGGCGTACTGCCGGTGCCTGACTCCACGATGTAAGTACAACACTTCACTTTATTTTGACTTACAACCCGTTTTTGTCATCTTACCTCTACTAGCACGCTGTTACTTTCCAATCAGTTTGTGTTTCAGAGCCAGCACCACGACCTGGACTCCCATGAGGCACGCTATTACGCGCCGCTTAGTAAGCACTTTTTTCCCCCTGTTCTTTCGTACCACAATTTCACGCTAAGTTAATTTAGCATGCATGCTAAATAACATACGCCCTCACGATTTAGTTTGAGAGCAAGAATACCCACGGAGAATGATTGATGCGAGTGGGTCAGCATGAGTTCTCCACAGGCACAAGTCATGCCCTATGGATTTAACTTTATGCATTTGCACCTAATGGGATTTTTAGGGGAACAACCTTTACAACGCAACTTTTACAACGCACTACCATTACAACGCATTTTTTACAACGCATAATCCATTACAACGCATGACATTACAACGCATGACACTACAACGCATTTTTAAAAACTACCTTTACAACGCATTCCATTACAACGCATACTACCATTACAACGCATACCATTACAACGCATAATATTACACTATACTATCCAACACTTACCCTACTGATGCACCCCCTGGAGTTAGAATAGTAATTTTTACCCCTATACTATCCAACACTTACCCTACTGATGCACCCCCTGGAGTTAGAATAGTAATTTTTACCCCTATACTATCCAACACTTACCCTACTGATGCACCCCCTGGAGTTAGAATAGTAATTTTTACCCCTATACTATCCAACACTTACCCTACTGATGCACCCCCTGGAGTTAGAATAGTAATTTTTACCCCTATACTATCCAACACTTACCCTACTGTTGCACCCCCTGGAGTTAGAATAGTAATTTTTACCCCTATACTATCCAACACTTACCCTACTGTTGCACCCCCTGGAGTTAGAATAGTAATTTTTACCCCTATACTATCCAACACTTACCCTACTGTTGCACCCCCTGGAGTTAGAATAGTAATTTTTACCCCTACACTATCCAACACTTACCCTACTGTTGCACCCCCTGGAGTTAGAATAGTAATTTTTACCCCTACACTATCCAACACTTACCCTACTGTTGCACCCCCTGGAGTTAGAATAGTAATTTTTACCCCTATACTATCCAACACTTACCCTACTGTTGCACCCCCTGGAGTTAGAATAGTAATTTTTACCCCTATACTATCTAATACTTACCTTAAATGTAATTTAATATTATGCGTTGTAATGGTATGCGTTGTAAAGGTAGTATGCGTTGTAATGGTAATGCGTTGTAAAGGTATTTTTTAAAAATGCGTTGCAGTGTCATGCGTTGTAATGTCATGCGTTGTAATGGATTATGCGTTGTAAAAAATGCGTTGTAAGTGCATGCGTTGTAAAAGTGTGCGTTGTAACGTCATACATCCGGATTTTTATCACCCATTACTATATCATGGCTACGAATGGGTCATGTTTGAGTTACGAGTACTAGACATGGCTATTGAACTATCGATTCACCTCGATCATTGCATCCCTTGATCATACTAGTCAATGGTTGCACTCTGCTGGGAGCACAAGGGGCAATTTCAACAACAAATACACTGTATTACGTAAGTGCTACAGCGTCTGCTTGTAATGTTGTGTTTGTTTCTTACAGATTTTCACCTGTCTTCGATTTGGATGACAGGATTCCTGACTGTGAGTAGACGGTTAGGTTTAGTGATCAAGAGAAGGGTACCCAATAGTGTGCGCAGTGTGCTTGGACACATAAGTAATACAGCTCAATATTGGGAACATCAAAGCCACCCTGTGAATAAGGACGTGTGAGTGTTTCCCATTGTAGCCGTGGTTGCTTGCCACCCCACACCAATTTAATTAACTCCGATCGGAGCATAGAGAAAAAAGGTCGACCCGGGTAAAGCAGGATATTTAAAAACAGATATAAGAGTTTGGGGAGGACAACCATCTTAATAAGGGAGATGCGCCCCACTATGGTGAGTGGGAGGGCGATCCATCGTGTGACATTATTCCTTATATGTTCCAGGGTGCGCCCATAGTTCAGTCTTAGTAGTTCTTCACGATCAGTAGTGACTTGCACCCCTAAGTATTTCACTTCGTCCACACAGCACTCTATGGGATAGTCCATGGAGAATGGCGTCACTGACGGGGTGAGTGGAAATAATTGAGACTTGGCCCAGTTGATTTGTATACCCGATAGTCTGCCAAATCTGACAAACTCCCAAAGGAGTGGGTTGAGGTTGTGAATCGGATCTTTGACATACATGGTGACATCGTCCGCATAAAGAGAAATCAGGATGGAACGCAGGAAGCAGCGGAGGGTCTTTTCCTGATGATGCTGCCTGAGTTTCGCCGCCAGGGGTTTCATTGCCAGGGCAAAGAGTAAGGGAGACAGGGGCAAGCTTGGCGGGTACCCCGAGTGAGTGTGATCGTGGAGGACGGGTGCCCATTAATCATCACCCTTACCGTCGGAGAGGAGTATAGGAGGCGTATCCTTGACAAAAATCCAATGGGAAGGCCCATACATCGGAGAATGGTAAAGAGATAGTCCCATTCCATGGAATCAAAGGCCTTCGTGGCATCTAAAAAAACTGCCACGAGTAGTACCTGTGGGTCTACGTTATGTAAGACTGAGAATAGAGTGCGAAGATTGTGGGAAGTTGCTCTCCCAGGGATAAAACCCGCCTGGTCTGGTAACACTAAGTTTTCCATTAAGAGGCTGAGGCGATTGGCCAGCAGCTTTGCCAGTATTTGTGTGTCAGTGTTAATAAGGAAGAGGGGTCGGTACGAGTCGCAGCGATCCGGAGGTTTGCCAGGTTTCGGGAGTGATATGATAAGTGCTTTTTGCATAGTTCCTGGAAGGATTTGCGCTTCCTGAGCCTCAAGGTACACCTCCTTCAACACCGGGATCAGCTGGTCTATCTAGGACTTGTAAAAGTCGATGGGAAGCCCGTTGGAGCCTGGTGCTTTCCCAGATTTCATTTGCATAATCGCCTCCCGAAATTCGTGATTGGCCAACCTCCCTAGGGCTATATCTTTGAGAAATGGAGTGAAGTCAGGGGGCGCAGTTCTAAGTGTGCTATTTAGGTCTTTGTAGAAGGCAGCAAATGTACGTAGGAATGCCTGACTGTCCCTGTGTCGTTCCTCTGAGGCGTCAAATATGTCCATGATGTAATTGGAGAAGCAAGGCTGTTGAATATTCAAGGCCAACGCTCTTCCGGGTCGCTCCCCTTCCCCATATCGCTGAGCGATGTAGTGCTTGCCACGAAAGCGGAACTCCCACTCCGCCGTTTCAGTATATTCAGTGAGTTTGTCCCGCAGTATGGCCCCCTGCGGTCCCGACCCCTCCTGCCACATATTGGCTTCCATCTGTTTCAGTTCACCTTCAAGGCGATGCAGGCTACGTCGGATGTCCCTAAGGAATCCAAAGCTTTTCGCCATGCAGAAGCCCCGTATAGTAACTTTAAAAGCCTTCCACAGTGTGCTCATGTGCTCGACCGAGCCTCAGTTACGTTAAAAAAAGTTGGCAATTTCCTCCCCCAATTCCGCCTGAAAGACCGTATCTAGCAATGCTTTGGGAACAAGCCTCCAGCACCGCGGGGTAGCAATTGAGTAGGGGGGCGCAATCATCATGCTGACGGGGTCGTGGACGGAGAGGGTTCTGGGCATATGCTGCACCGAAATGATCAACGGTGCAACCCCACGCGAAACAATCCAATAGTCAAGGCGGGACCAGGAGGCATGCGCGGCAGTGTAGTGAGTACTCTCTCTCTCTACAGGATGCACATGGCGCCATGCATCAGGGAGCCCGTGTTCCTGGAGCATTTGTGAGAGTACCTCTCGAGTCTTGGTGTAGTGATGCGGTTGGGGGTGTGATCGGTCAAGTGACGGACATAGAACGGTGTTGAAATCTCCCCCCAAATGATATGAGTATTGCCTGTTTCTGGTATTTGTCCCCACAGTGCAAGAAAATAATCCGGGTCGTCTGTGTTCGCTCCATAGCAGCAGGCGAGTGTGACCGATTGTGTGCCTAGCGTGCCCCATAATAAACAATGTCGGCCAGATGGATCACTAAGGGAGCCTCTCAGCTGGAAGGTTGTGCCTTTCTTAACCAGGATCAAGGTGCCCCGTGAATACGTGTAGTAAGACGCAACAACGCGTTCTGATGCCCATTTACCTCCATAACAAGGAGGACTATGCGGGTAAGTATGTGTCTCTTGGAGTACAGCTATGTTTACCTGATGTCTGTCAAGGTAGGCAAGGATTTGGCAGCATTTGCAGGGGTCTCCAAGGCCTCTGACATTCCACGTGAGGAGTTTTATGTGGAGCGGGTCAGCAGACTGGGGCATCACCCTGGAGGTGGGAGAAAGCTAAAGATGTCCAGATATAGATGCCTGTGTATATGTACTGCCAAATGTGCTGGATTGTGAATTGTCGGTGAAAACAACATTTGACTCAACAAAAGGCTATAACAGTCCCCGTCCCCCCCTCCCACAACAGCACCCCAATCGTGCTGGGAACATGCCCTCCCACAAACCCCGTAAACACCATATCTGCGTATTCCATTTCAAAGTATTCTCCTGGTGCATTTCAAAGAACAAGTATAGAACATAGAGGGGATCTCCCATGTTGGGGGGATCGCCAGTGCGCCACGGAAACCTCCCTTCCCTAATACTGCCAAGACAGTGTCTCAGTGTTCCCCAAGGGAATTGGGGTGAGAAGGGGGAAGGGTGCTTGGCTTAGTCCAGTAGCAAACCACCTGCCTTAGATGCATAGTCCCACCTTGAAGTGCAGAGTCTACATGCCAATTGTGTACTTCTCCGTCCGTGAGTCGGGGTGGCAGCGCAGCGTATCAAACTGTGTTCGAGTACTCTCTATTGAAGAAGTCGTCTATACAGTTTAAAATTGGCATATAACACAGCGTATCGACAAGCACACAAGAGGTTGTCCCAATCGACAGAGGACATCCACCTATGCCACAGTCATGCGAGCTATTCAGTCAGTGTGGGGAGAAGGCGACCTGGATACATGGTCCTAGGAGGTGCCCCTCGGGGAGCGACGCTGAACAGATTTAAGGAACTCCTCAACCTGATGTGGGTTGGTGAAGATGGATTGCTTCCCTTGGTAGACAACTCGCAGGCGTGAATTTTCAGCGCGCTTCCTGCACGGTAACAGTAAAGTCGGGGAAAATGGTGAATTCCACACCGTCATATCATAGCGTCTTGTGTTCATAGGCCAGTTTCAGCGCGGCATCCCGGTCACGATAATTGAGGCGACGGGCCACAATGGACCGAGGAGTTCCGCCAGAAGGGGGTCGGGTCCCCAACGAGCGATGTGCCCGTTCCATGATAAGCTGTGGCGAGAAGGGGTCTTCCTCACAGGCCCCTCTCAACAAACGCTCAACATAGTCTTCCATGCACCCCGTGTTGGTTCTCTGCGGGCTTCCTACGATTCGGATGTTTTTCCGGCGTCTGCGAGCCTCGGGGTCCTCATTCTTGGCAGCGATGACCTTGAGCAGTTTGTCCATCTGTGATACCTGACATTGCAGCTGCAAAGTGGCATCTTCGTTGTCAGATATGCGTCGCTCTGCCTCTTTGATATGCCCATCATGTTTATCCACTTTCTGGACCAGAAAGTCTAAGCGACTATTCATGGTGTCCATCTTGCCCGAAAGATCAGTTAGGCTATGCTGCATTGCAAGAAGTAATGTCTTCACCTCATCTCCAGCGGCCGAAGATTGCGTCTGCGATGGTTCACCAGCTGACTGCATCGATTCCTCCAAAACTGAGCACGTGGCCACCCTTTTTGATTCAAATATCAGCTTGGGCTGACGATTGTCTGGTTTCCCCATCGTGGCCAATGTGTAGGAGGATGAGTGTAATAGGTATCTTCGTAGTCTCAGAGCACCTCCCAGGGGATATCGCCCGGCATTGGAGAGCGGAAGCTTGGGCCGCAATGTCCAGGGGGAGGAGGGGTGCAGAGTAATGTAGGGATGGTAACCTTCTCACTCACCAGCAGTGGAAAAGGCGGTGACATCAATTAAGCGCACAGCGTCGGTCTCCAAAAAAATAAACCTCCGCCGCTTATGAGGAACGTAATCAATGCAAGGGCCGGGGGTCCGCTTCTCGCAGCCTAAGCCGCTCCGCCAGCTGTGGCCCAAGCACAGTCCTTCAGGCATTTAGCAGATGATGTCAGGACCTCCAGAGCGGGGGATCATAGCAGCCAGCAGAGTAGCGCCTAACAGACCGACAGCTGGGCCCAGTCTCAGCAAGCCTCAAGCAGACAGGGTCCAAGAGGCAGGGATATCCTTCACAGCGGGTGCATCCATAGGTCGTCTCCACAGTCGCAGGATTAGCCTGGGCCCCACAACAGCAGGCCAGCGGGAGACACACTCCTCACTTCAAGGGTGGAAGGGCCGCGCCACTTCCCCAGGGCCGCCGACACAGCAGGATGCAGGATATGAGGCAGGATGTCCACAGGGCAATCTCGCACCACCCCATCAGCGTCCGGTGCTACAATCGCTGCGCCAGCACGGGCCACGATGTCACACCGCATAGCGTCTTGGCCATGGAGATTGCAGTATGAGACCACCTGACTCCAGCACAGCTACAGGGGCCCGGCTCTCACAGCGGTCGTCCTCCGCTCCGGTCACTTGCGCGTGTTACGCGCTCGCCGCACTCACCGGATTCCTGGTGTTCTCTTCCCTGGGGGGGAGCCCTCTACCTCAGGCAGTCAAGAGGCCTCGATAAGTCAAAGAGGATAGTGGTCGCGGCACCCGTTCTGCGCACGCCAGCCACAACGGCCTATCACCACATGGGGGCCAGGGAGCTCGGGTGTCACTCTCTGCCGGGCAGGGTTCCAGGCCACCGTACACGGCCAACCCGCTCCGGCCTGCCGACGGCACAGATAGCAGCAGCGAAGGACGCCGGCCCTCGAAACTCACACCGGAGAGGGAGGGTGAGTTAAAGAACAGCTTGCATGAAGAAAGGTCTGATACAGGAGGCCATAAGCAAGAATAATGGAGGATTGTGCTGCCAAGCAGCCAGAGCCTCACTGGTGTGCGGCCATCTTGGTCGCGCACCACCTAGCGCCCACCTTGAAACCCTAACTTTGACCTAAAATCGGGCAGAGGGTGTGGTCCTATCAGTAAACCCACATATGCAACTTATGCTGCTATATATAATAGTTGGCAGATTGACTATTGAACTCTTAAACCCTTGATGCGGAGAACAGCATTGTGGTAAGCTGAAGTCGTGGAGGGTGCGCCACCCTTGGGCCTTACCAGTAAGGAGCTAATAACACGCAGCACTCAGGTTTGGTTTGTAACGTGCTCTGACCACGAGTGGTCCGAGCACCTTTATTTAAGCCCTCAGGATGCATGTATGCAACATTGATGTCTACTGGCGGGGTGGCTCACAACATCCATCATAACCTTTAATAAAGTGAACAAAGCAGAACTAAATAACACAAAATAAATGTCAGGTGTACGGCCTCCTAAGACCTTAGCTCACAAAAGGGGAGATATACAAATTTTTCACACAACGCAGTGCAGCAGCCGTAAATGCTGCGGTGCGTGAAACGGATAGAGGAGAAGAGCGCCAAATTTACTAAAATAAGGCACTATCCTCCCCTCTTCTTAGCGCCAGCACTAAAATCAGCTGATGTGCTCCAAGGAGACACCCTTGCACCTGGGTGCAAGGGTGTCTCCGTGAGTCTAGCATAGGTTTTGTACTAGAAAGGTACCCTTCCAGTACAAAATTCTATTCTAAGACTCACTTCAAGCCTTTTCCCTCTTTGTATGTGTGCTGTACAGGACAGCCCACATGCAAAGTCGGAAAAGGAAGGAGACATTAAAGCATTTCTCCTACCTTGCACCTACTTTAAAAGGGTGCAGTTTTCTGACGCTAAACCCAGTCTACTTGGTTTAGCAAATAGGGTTTAGCGTCAGAAACCTTGGGTGGTTTGTACGGGAACGCCCATGCTCTACCCACGGTACGCCCCATTGGCGCTAAGTAATGCAAAAAAACCCTATGTGCTGCTTTGCATTACTTACACGTTATTTCCAGCACTAAACAAGTTAAGTGCTGGAAAGTAAATCATGAAAAACGATTTTGTGCCAATTTGCGTCACTTTTCTGACACAAACATGGTGTAAAATCTTAGTAAATATTCTCCATAGTCTCTCAGCTTCTGGCTAGGTTGGGGGTTGGCTATCAGCCGGTATGGCCCACCTCTCTGGTTCCCCATGGTTGGTGGAGTAGTTGTGGCATATCTATCAACCTGAGGCTGCACCCTCACATTGCGGTCCTCCCAATCCTCGATCTACAGCTCCCTAGCTTCTTGGCTTTCTACAGCATCCTCAGGATCTTCCACCGGGATGTTTTCCAACCCAGTCTCCACGACCCCCTCCTCTGCTCTGGAATCTTCTTCAACCAGGATATATTTTTCGATACTTGCATATTTCCCCTTACCGCAGTTATAATGTTACCTTTCACTCTGACCACTTTCCATGTCTCTCGTTCAAAAGGGGTGCAATACTTCCAACCAGGATGACGTTCTTTGATGACTACCTTGTCACCCATGCTGATTCCTGTCACATGAGCCCTCCTATTGTGACTGGCTTGGTCACTGTTGCTCTGTTACTTCTCTTGGGCAGCATTCATGTCCACAACTCCCAGTGGACACGAGGGCACCGCAGGGACCATGTGTCTGTCAAACTGCTTCATGAGGAGATCACTGCGTGCCAGTAGCGGTCCGTGGAGGGAGTTCGGTGGGGCAGAGAGGCGGGGCGGGGGAGAGGCAGGGTGGGGAAATGTAAACACCGGAATATGGATGAACGGAGGTAAGTACACATTTAAATAAATAAAATGAATTCCTTTGCGCGCACTGCATCGCAAAATGCGTGAACTGTCTCGTCTATGTGGAGTTTGACTTGAACCCTTTTAGGCACCCCAGACCTGAAAAGAGCTCTGGCAATTCCGCTACTATATTGTCTGCATGTGATTGGTGAATTTGTTTGGTGAAAAATAAGAGTCTGAGGTCGTATGACATCCTAGCACTGTTTCAGTTTCACCAGCAGTCACATGGAATTTGGTCCATATCATGTTACACGCATTGGCTACTTAAACCTCCCCGACTTACTGCAGTGGAATAGATTCAGTACTCCCATATGTGTATATTTGGGCTTTCTTGTGCGCTAGGCGTGGTGGGAGTCTGATCTTCTTTAGTTGCTCCTTATCTATCACATTCACTGATACCTCTGTGTCGATGAGAGCTGTGACCTGGGCACCGTTGATATCCATGTGGCAAATGGGCAGAGGTATCCTTTTCTGGTTGTCTCTCACCATGAAGGAGATTGTGAACATCTCCTCTTTCTCATCCTCTGTAAGAGTAATGTCAGCAATGTCCTTCCATGTGTCAGTAATCTCTTCCCCCAGCGACGGGTATCAGACATTGGCACCTCTTCTGCCTCTTACTGTCATCCCGGCTGTGGCTCTGGTGATGAGGCAAACTTTAGCAAAATGATTGAGGTGGCTGTACTTCGAACACATCTTGCCCTGTGCTGGGAACCCTCTGGGATGATAGTGGGTGGATCCAAAGTTTCCACAGGCCCCATCACAAGGTCTTTATGTGAACACTCCTCGTGGTCTTGTTGTACACCTCTGAATGGCTTCTACTTGTTTCTCTTTTACTTTAACTGCCGGAGTAGATGGAGAGCCCAGTGACTGGTGGGCCAGGGAGGAGTCCATGTTGCCCGCTCTGCTGTCTGCCAGCTTGTGGGAGTGGCCCAGGATAAGAATGTCATTGAGTGAAATCCCCGGCTTCCACAGAATGACTTTGCAAAGATTAGATGATCAGCACCCTTGAATTAACTGGGCCCTGATTTCGTCCAGGTTGTCTATACCAGAGCATGTTCTTTCTATCTTGCTCAGTTGAGCAAACAATGCATGCATAGTTTCCCCTTCTACCTGTCATGCTTCTGGAGTTTAAATTGCTCGTAATCTGGATTTAATTGGGGGTCAAAATGTTTATTGAGGGCTGCTGCGGCTGCATCAAAATTGTAGTACACCCCCGTATTAGGTAAGTTCTCGAACAAGTTGTACAATTCATCGCCACCAATGTGTAGTATCATCTATCTCTTTACAGCACCATCCGTCTCCCTCGCGCCGTGAAAGTAATGTTGCAGATGCCCAATCCACTGGTGCCATCTTGGTGCAGCTGTTGCTCGGTCCGCCAGCTGACTGAGGGGTAGCAAAGCGGTGATGGGGTAGAAAGCACTGCTAAGGTGTCACAGGGGCTGCTGTTTCTGGAGGCAGGTGTGACATGCTCCTGACGGCCTGGTGCTGTGGTGCCTTGAGGTTCTGGAACCTTCCGCCTGGGCCCTTCACCATTTGCCTTTGTGTCTGTCCCTCACTGCTTTTATTACTGCCTTGGTATTTTCACAGTCCTGGCAGTCCCTTCTAAACTCAGTGCCATCCCCAGTCCAGGGCTCTTTACCCCTCCTCGTCCAATTCTATAGTCTCACCTGGGGGTGGGGGGTCTTCACAGGCTTTCCAGCCGATGGCCCTGCAGGGAATTGCCTCCTTGGGGCAGGCACATGTTGAGGCACTCCTTTTGTGTACAGGCCTTCAGATTCCCCATACCACTGGGGGAGGAGATGCCACACTCTGCTCCCATCCAGACAGCATGAGGCCAGAGATGCCACATTGACCAGCGCTGTATGCCAATGAACCCGCAACACGGGTGGGCACACAGTCGCGCCCTCTGCTCTGCGCTTCTTCCAGCATCAACCGGAGCCTCGCCACAATAGCGACTCGTACCCCTGCTGCACGCATCATGGGTTTTGCACACCAGCACCACCGCCTTGGGTGCTCGCCGTCTCCGAGTCACTGCGCCTCAGTTTACGGGGGAGCACGGGCAGCCACAGCACATGTTGGTAGTTGGCCCAGCATGTTGCAGTGTGGGGAGCTGAAGTTGGGGAGGGTAGGCCACCCTTGGCCCTTATAGCTGAGTGGCTAATAACACCCAGCACTCTGCTCTGGTTTGTAATGTGCTCTGATCTTGAGCGGTCTGAGCACCTTCTTTAAGCTCACGGGCCGTGCCCAGCCCTCGAGATGCATTTATGTAACAATGTTCTGTACTGGCTGGGTGGCTCACTACAAGCGTCTACTGAAGGGATAAACTGCAAGGAGTGACAACAGGAGTTGGCTCCCTAACTCTTGTTTTTTTGTAATTGGAGTGTCAGTCCTTCCAGATTCTCCAAATCTACATTGCAAACAAGTGCAGGAGAGTAGAGATGGAGCACAGAGAGAGAACAGGCAGGAGCAACGCGAGCGGAACTGATGGGTGTTCCACTGCCGCAAGCCGCACTGGGACATGCCCCAGGGGGCTCCGCGGACTATAGACATGCCCCATAGCATCCTCCGGCATCTGATCCAAGGAAAGGAGGTCTTACTCTGCATTCTGCTGTGTCCAGATATTTCCTCTGCTCTGTGCTATCCATGAATTCTGCTAGTGGCTGTCATTTGTTGGCAACTGGTGGCAGCCAGTAGTTGAACGTCGCCGCTGGGCTTAACAGATGGATGGCCTGTCCATATGCGGCTCTCTCAGCTCCCGCCACTCTGTGCTCTCACGCGGCAGTTTGCTCCTTGGCCCTGAATCCACCCCAAACAGACACAAAGGAGAACAATTTGGTGGGGAAAGGCCCATTTGTGGGAGTTACGCTCGAGAAGGAGAGGAGAAAAGCCATTCCGGGACCGGGGAGTAGCTGCAGGTGAGGTAGGTAAGGCAGCAGGTAGCAGGAGGTGGAGCGAGCACAGGTGCACACGTGGCTGCGAGCCCTTCTGCATTCAGCGCTCGGTGCATCTACATCTGCATGTCTTTTATCCTCAGTGGAATATGAGTCCTTGAATTTTTGGTACCCACAAAGAACGAAGGGGCATATTATCAAGAAACGGCGTTAAAATTATCGACGCTTTAGCAGCAGAAAACTGCCGCTAAAGCGGCGATAATGGGCTTGATAATATGCCCTTGAGAATTCCCATAGAAGCCCATGTTCTGGTGTCAACATAGGCTTCTATTGGAATTCTCTGCGGCATATTATCAAGCCCATTATCGCCGCTTTAGCAGCAGTTTTCTGCCGCTAAAGCGGCGATAATTTTAACACCGTGCTTGATAATATGCCCCATAATTTGGGTGGTAGCCCCACTCAAGCACCACCAGTTCCTCTGTGCTAAACATTGATCATGAGACTACTTTGGACAGCAACTGGTCTTCCCATTACCTGTAGCTCATTCTGAATAAATACTACTGTACCCTGCTTGCTCCATTATTGGAACACACAGGCATAGATTTACAAACACTTTGAGTCGGGTTAGAATTACTTTTTTAATATAGACCAGATGCAGTGTTGGGTTGGTATTTAGAATCCAAAAAAAATCATGATTTTCATTGGATTGTAGCCCGTAGTAAGACAACACAGTGTAATGCACTGTATTGTGTTACTTTGCATCAACGAGGCATTCCATGGGTGGTCCATGGCTGTTCCTGTGCATCCACCCATGGATTTTGACTCTAATCCATATCTACAAAAATTTGTAGAAATGGGTTTGCGTCAAAATCCTGCATCTCCCAGAGGCTGGTCTAACAATGAGTTTTTTAAAATTCCTTTTTGTTGTTCCCTCTTTGCAAGTGCGCTGCATTCTTGCCTTTCAAGATAGTTTTATTCAGAAAGGGACCCATTCCTGCACAAAAACTATGGTGAGCGCAACACAGACACCCTTGCACAATCCTGCAAGGATGTCTGCATTGGTGCATGGCAGCATAAAGTGCACAAGAGCCGTGAGAAAGTAGAAGTGCTCCGTTTCTTTGTAGATTTGGTGGTGTTTGGCGCTCCGATTCACGCAAAGCTGTGCAGCAACTTCACTCGTTTATTCATAAATCTGGGCCAGAGACTTTCTGAACTGGCACAGTCACCCTGACAAATATTACTTTGGACATTATTCTGGACCTCTGTTTGTTTAGGGCGATAAAGTTGTTATCATTTGTTTTTCAATTTGTATTCATTTGTTTAAACAAAAACATTTGAACATAACACAGGCCACAGCATATACACAGAAAATCACATTCACTTCATGTAGACCTCAGCCACATGCCACCTTTTCCCTGAACGTATTTTGTGATTCTCTCACTTCCTTTCTCTTACTGCTACCTTTAATCGCTTTGGCCTCCACAAATTATCCTCCTAAGCCTGTGTTCCCTCCATGGCAAATAGGTCTTTTCGTATTTCTTGGGGAATCCCCAGCCTTCGGAGATGAACTTTTCAGGCAACATACACCAATGCAAGTTTGCACTCCATTTCTATATTGTTGAGGAATCTGGGCTCCCCCAGTCCATTATAATGTCTCTCGTTCTGGTGTAATTAACTCTAGGCAGTAGCTTGAGTTTCACCAGTCTCAGCCTTGCCCTTTCGCCTCCTCCCACGGATTATGTATCACCTCTTCCTATTTTCCATCATCCATTGTCCCTACACCGGGCACCCATTTATTCCTCAATCCTGTTAAATGGTAGCGGCAGTCGTAGTTGGTAACCTTTCAAGTATTGCCCGGCGGTAATCGCCTCTTATACCATTCGATGATAAATCAACAGAGAGGCAGGCGCCGGAGACTGGAAGGCAGGAAACAAAGTTTTATTCTCTCCGGAGGAGAACACATCAGGTCAGACAGCAAGGTATCGTCACGAGGTGCTCTAACTGCATCTCAGAGACCTGGTCTCTTATACACACGTTTATGACTTTATTGCAGGTTTATCATACATGGCACATTCTTGAGATCACTTTGATGCATGACAGAACATCCTCAGAATCCCCACTTTAAGCTCGTTCCCACACATATCTACAGTGGAAGTCCCCACCCCACACACAGTAGGAGATGGCTATCACACAGCTGGACATTCCGCCAATTCCCGGGGGTGTGTGCGACTGGTCGGGTCTCAGGGGGTGGGGGGCCTTGATCTACTGTAATCCCTTTGATGTGGGGTGTTTCCTTTACAGTAGGGACAATAAAACTGCGTCCGCAAGGCTAAGTGATGGCCTGGGATCAGTTTGGACGATCAGGCGTGGAGGAAGGGGTTACCGAAAGGATGTATGACCATGTAAGGGATGTCGGTCAGGCGTGGGATGTGGTTCCATGGCAGGGTCGCGCAGAAGGAGAGGGTTTTATGGCCCATGTATGAGAGAGCGGGGGTGGCCGGCGCGCGGCGGATGTTCGCAGCGCCTGAGGGGCGCGCTGGTGATCGGCGATGAGCGGGGAGAGAGAGTGGGGTGCCTAAAATGGCTGCCGTGCGTTTTCGGTGCGTGGCGCTGGGGAGAGGCAAGATGGCGCAGATAATGTTCAGTTGCAAACTAAATTTCCACAGTCCTCCCTTTTAACATATCTCGCCAGCTTGTCTGGCCGACATTCACCTTCGTTAACCTTTTAGCCATAATATCGTAAATGTTTTCATGCGTTCCTTAAAAGTACAGAGTCTTAGGACAGGCGGGAGCAATCTGACACAATTGTACATAGTTACATGTGGTTGACGTGACAGTCGAGGAGGTAGCGTATACAGAATTTCATTAGCTGCATCAGATATCAGACACGGAGATAGGTGGAGGGAAACTTGCTTGAACACAAACTCGATACTTGAAAAAAGGTTCGGTAAAACAAGGGATAATTACGCTCATTTACTTAAGGCCTAGACTTCGCGTGGATCAAGCTAAACAGCATAGTCATGTGTACGGTTGATGCTATACAATTGTCATTTATAATAAGCTAATGTTTCCTCATTTATTTAGTGTGTAGCTGGAAGCGACCGATAAAAGATCTTGGAAACTTGATTGGGAGGTAGTCAAATCAAAAAGTGGTTGGGAGAGGAATACAACTCAACATGGGTTACAGTCAGGGGGGGGGGGGTTCTGCTTTCCAGTGTCTTATTGCAGTGAGCCATCACTGGTAAGCTCTCTCTTCTTCTTTCGTTGGCACTGTTGAGCACCGGCGGTGGAGCTAAGGTCCAGCTCAAATCCAGATTTTTTTTTTTCGCGTTGCAGGGTGTGATCATCCTTTGCTCTTGGATCACAGTCCTGTTCTGTCCTGTCCCTTGACTGGTCTTATCGTAGGTACCTTGAGACGGGGTACCCGCTTCTCATTTTTCTTTTGTAAGGCCAATGTCAAAAAATAGGGGTGCTTTTCGGAGGCCGAGGGAAGAGGGGGTGGAGTGGGATCGGATCAAAGGGCGGACCAAGGAGAGCAGAATCTTTCAGCATTGGGCCCATCAATCGGGCCCGACGGGTTGGGACTTCAGGCACGAGCTGATCAGCGAGCAGGGGGCTTCGGGATAGCCTTTCGTTCTATTGCTTTCCATGCTGTGAATGGTGCCTCGTCCCGCATTCCTTTGCTTCGTGGCTCCCCCTTGGTCGATGCCATAGATGTTCCATGGTCCGTAGCCAGGCTGTGCGTCACGTCCGACCCCTCTCTTCCGATGGCCGCAGGTTATCTTTGAATGAGTACAAGAAACAAAATCTTAGAGAGTTGGCAGGGAAGACATTTACACACTTCATCCTCTCTCCCAACCACTGAGTAGTTGGGGAAATGCTTTTATCGGTCGCTGTATGATTGATGTCTATTAACTCTTATGTCGGTGTGTGTTACTAATTTATTAATCATTGCTGTGGTGCAGGTTTCTGTGGGTGTTCCTGTAAATTTCCATCGTCTGGCCTGCTAGGTGTCGATTCCTGTGCCCTATAATCGTGGCAGGAAGCCTGACATCTGTCAACTTTCTGGTCTATCAAAAATTCGAACCGGCTTCTCCGGTAGAGACTCGTTCTTCTGAACACAAGTTCTGTTAATACACATTTTCCTCCGAGGACTGCTAAGTTTATGAAAAAGTGCGAGGTGCTACTGTCATGGATTCACAGATATCTATTTCGGGGAGGGACACAAGCTAAACATTTTTCTTGCTGGAGACAATAGGTAACCCTCATCAGCTTAGGCGATGTACCTTTAGAAAATAAAGTCATCAGCTGTTTTGTTCGAAATACTCTGGGACGGCTAGTACAGAGCTGGGGTGATTCTGGGAGGACGGGGTGCTTAGACATTCTAGTTCGGAGCAATTGGGCGGGGGCAATTCTGGGCGGTGGAGATGGTGTCGTTAGAGCTCTAAAAACGAAAACCACTGACAAATAGTCCCCGTGATGAGGGCCAGATTGGGAGACATCAGTCGTCTTACCTGTCCTTTCTTTCTCAGCCAATTAAGTTCAACATTTTGCAGAAAGGAGAGGTAGTAACGTGGTAAAGTACGGTCGTTTTTGTTTCTGTCAATTTGTTCGAACACCGCCGTGTTTTAGGCCAATTATATATCTACTGGGGTGGTACAGTGTCGTCATTTATTTAAAAAGAGGGCAAGGGAGCCTTCAGCGAGGGAGAGAGAGAGAGAGAGAGAGAGAGAGAGAGTGAGAGTGAGAGTGAGAGAGAGAGAGAGAGTGCATCATTTATTGAGAGAGAGAGAGAGAGAGAGAGAGAGAGTACATCGTTTATTGAGAGAGAGAGAGAGAGAGAGAGAGAGAGAGACTACATCATTTATTGAGAGAGAGAGAGAGAGGGAGAGAGAGAGAGAGGGAGAGAGAGAGAGAGTACGTGCGCATCAAGTAGGCTATTTAATAAACGTGCGACATAAAGAGAGAGAGAGAGAGAGAGCGATAAATGTGTATGATTATAGGCTACTTGGTGTGCACACAACGCAGAGCAGCACGGGTCAGTTTTACGTAAAGAAACATAGGCTGGAAAAACATAAATTCATCGTTCACGTACACACAAATACCGGATAGGACATGACAGTACACACACCAAGCGCAGAAACTGAAGACGAAGACACAGAGCTAATTAGGGAAAAGGGGGCCTTTCTTTTCCTGTCCCTTTTTCTACGCGTGCTGTGTATTTTTCAGTATTTTCCGTAATTCATTTTGGGGGGGGGTGTCGGACTTTTTACTCCCCTCCCTTTGGTCGATAGACAAGCGTCTCAGTCCATATGACGACGTTCTCTCCAGCGACCCAGGCATATACAATACGTACACATTCATACCGTACAATCAGGGCACATACGCACAGTTATACCATACAGTTTTTCACGTTCCCAGTGGTGGTCTGTGCTTCACGCACCATCCCACAACGTTTGTCTATGTTTTCCCTACATTGAGCACGGTGCGGTCCATGTTCACTCCATTCTCCAGTCGGAATTCCGATGTGGCCTATAGGGAAGAGAAGAAGGGGGGGGGTGCGCAGCATTCAAAGTACATTAGCGCGCGTAGACACAAAAAAGTTCTACTTACCACGTACCAGGCTAGCCGCAGGAATGGGTAATACCACAGACCTATTATTCTTTCTTTCGATTATACAAAGATGCTCTATTTCATTCATCTCCTAAATTCGGGTTCCCTGGTCGTACATTTATTTCTCAATCGGTTGTATATTATGGTGCAAGATACCGTACCTTGCATTCGGCATATACCTTAAGCTACAGTCGACCATTTTCTGACAACTCTTGGAAAAAGACAGGTGTGACGGGTACAAATTCCGTCAATCAAAAAAATTCAGGCAAATAGGGTCTGCATTATCTGCTTTCTATTGCTTGGGAGTAACAATCATTTATTCAAAACCTTTACCAACCTAGATGATTTGTCATGACGCTGATTCCGTAATTCCTTTAAGAAGCCCTTTATTTAAAACAATGTCAGTATACAAATACGGGCCTACAACCGCTACAGGCCGGCCACGGTGTGAGAGGCGTCGAGTATCATGAGCAACACTACTTTAGCATAAATTCAGTACCCTTCCCGTCCCTCCGACCATCATGTGTGGAAACATCGCATACATATCTTTTTTTAACATAAATGTCAAGTAACCGGGACGCCATAAGGAGTTGCAGGCCCCTCCTACATTGGCGCTATTTTGGGGCGAGGTCGGGTGGGTCCAGTGCTCAGTCTAAGTCTTCCCACTAACTAGCTGCCGGACCAGAATCCCTTTCGGTAGTTCGAGAACTTTCGTTAGCGTCAGCTTGCGTCAGCATGGCGTCACCGCGGTCTTGTAGCAATGCCGTGGTCCGTCCTTGGGGCGGGACAGCAGGCGGGTTCTTCCGCCGCGCCTTGAATCAGTCTTTCTTTTACGGCACCAAACGGAGGCAAGATGGCTGCCGCCCGGGGCAAAGACAAGTTAATGTGGAATAAGCAAGCAAATAGCGGCGGTTGCCCCCACCGGAAGTCCACGGGAGTCGAATGTCAATGACTCCCGCAGAATCTGCAAAGTTGAGAGGGTGTTTTTCAAGGGTGGGGCCCACGCCCGAGCAGACAAGCTTCCGAGTCCAGAGCCGTCTTTCGGTGGGCCAGGCCTGAATCTGAAGAACCGACCGCCAGAGTCCAGAGGCAGCAGCAGCAGCAGCTCTTCGTTACAGCCACCGGGGTGGGTCCCCCGATCACTCGGCTGCGGGGGCCCACTTCTTGAGTCAAACGCTAATGGCAATCTTAGTGGACCCGCGCCTGAGTGGTTGCCCGGCAGGCAAGACGTAAATGGCTGTCCTGCTGCAGCTGGCCGGTGAGTGCAGGGGCGCCTACTCATCTGGACGGCGAGTGAAACGGCTGGGTGCAACTCAGCTGGCTGGCGAATGAAACGGCAGGGTGCAACTCAGCTGGCCGGCGAATGAAACGGCAGGGGGGCCTTCTCTGCTGGCGAGCCTCCACCTGGGGAGGCGGGGGAGGCCCGTCCGCGTCGCTTCCCCCCTGCCAGGGCACCCTTCGCTGCCGGTCGAAGCAGAGAATGGGAAGACCAGTACAACGTGGTGGACTCCACCTTGGCGCTGCCAGGGCCTCGGCGCTGCGTGTAGCCTCCGGCCCATTCGCACAATCGTCCGCCACTGATGCCGCCTCACAGGCCGATGGATTTTGCAGGTCTTTTATAGCCCAAAGCCAACTAAAAGGACCGCCCAAAACAGGCCAATGTTGCTATTTCGAAGAAGGAGGGGCGAGGATTGTCATGTAAATAGTTGTTTAAAAACGTGTTTTAATGTGTTTACCCTGTTGGCGTGTTGTTATACCTATAAGTTATTAAAATGTTATAATTATACTACTTTGTTGGAGTGTTGTATATATTTGCAATCTGGCAACGAGCACGAGGATGTTACTGCGCAACTGGAAAATAACATAGCCCAATTGTGCGCGATCTAGCCCAGTTCGGTGACGTCGATGGTGGGTACCAGCAGGCTTCCGTTGGTGCAGGATTTTGTCGCGTTTACTAGGCGGGGTGGGCAGTAAGGCAGACATGTTTTAGGCAGTGAGAGCGGCGGAGCCGAGCTACCTCGTGGCTACCTCGACCGTGGGCTTGGCTCCTCCTCCTAGTTCCATATTCCTCGTAAAGGGCTATTTCCTAGCATTTCTTGTGTTTGTAGGGTCAAAAAGGATCCCATCAGCGGTCTACTGGTCTCACTAGATTATTTTTGTTTCTTTATAGCGATTTTTATGCCCTAGCTTGCTGTAAGCTACAGCGACCAGAGCTTAATTTGTGCCGGTGCTTTCCGGTGCTTAGCACCGGCACTTAATTATCAGGGCCGGGTCTATGCATCTGCTGCGCACGTTCACAATGATGGTTTTTAAAATGTACCAGGCTTTACTGTATTCGGTGCAGCCACAGGCCAGCAGCGTGTTTTTCACGTATCCCGCTCCCGCCGAGTGTGAGTCAGTGTCATGGCGTTAAGTGTTGCGACTCACTTCTTAATCACTTAGCCTGCAGCCCTGCCCATGTCCAGGAGAATTGTCAAATTAATAATAAATATATAAATGTCATGGCGGCCGTGGGCCCTCGCGCCTCTTCTTCTCAGTTCAGTCATTGCAGTGTTGACAGTTTGCCACTTGCCTGTGGGCGGGCCGCGGAACACACACACACACACACACACACTGATTTATTTGGGCGGGCCATGCTGGAGGTTCTGATTGGGTAGTGGCTGTGCGCGCGGTAGCATGCGCAGATTTGTTTCACTTTGCCATCAGTTACCACGCCCCAGCATAACCACTTCAGCTCCCCATGAGTCAACGTTGTCAGCCCTGCCAGTCCCGGCCCGACCCCACCGGACCGATGATGACGTTAAGGGCAGAGCTGGGCAGCCTGTGCAGGAATCGATCAACTGGCAGCCAGTAGTACTACAGTACTGATGGTAGCAGTGCAGTGCAGCCAGTGTGTGTCCCTGCCGGCCGGCCCACCACGAGAGACAGTAAGTGGATTCCTCACTGTTTTCATTACAAACTTTATTTACATAAGTGTATGTGTGCATTCTCGAACTCTCCGATGATTATGTGCAGCAACGCCGCTGCACCACGTTTACAGCACATCTCCAAACTTCATACGCCTCACCCCACACTTCTCTGGTAAGACAACCTATGTCTAACAAGCGCGGCGTGACCTTGCCAGGAGTTGGAAGCCCTATGTACATACTACAATGTAATACAATACACACACACACACACGCACTCATGTATGTGCACACAAGCACAAACATACACGCCCACAGTCATGAAAAGCCACACACAAACATGCTTTCACACATGTGCATGCATGATGCACACATACGCACTCACGGTCACAGGCACATCAGCACACACACACAGGCACTGACTAATGCACTTACTCTGCCATATTATCAAATTTGCAGGGACCATCAGCAAGACAGGGGCCCCTTTGATTGACTGCACAAAAGGGGTTTCCAGGGACTTCGCAGCCACTGCGGCCCTAGGGATCTGAGTTTACACATCCATGCCAGAGAGGCCTAACTCTTAATCAACTTCCATTGCTCCTGGGCCCCTCTGCCTGCAATTTTTCAGTCTTAGTGCTGATGTAGCCCCTGCCCGGCCCCTGCCCTGGGCCTGAAGTATCCTCCAGGCTCCCGCTCCCCTAAACAGTTTACTGCTTCGAAATGGCTAAATCCCTGCAGTTTAACCTTCACAAATGAAAACACAATTGATTGCGTTCCGAGATTGTGCAGGGGTGCAGCACAAGTTGCCACATCACCACCTGGGGTTAGGCCAGGGATGCCGCATTTTAAGTGTTTTCAGATGGAGTAAGAAGGAACTTGAAACTTTGGAAACCTCGCTTTCTAATGACAGATTTAGCACAGGACGCATGATTTGGGGCCACACTACCTTATTCTAAATATCCGATTCCTTGGTGGCAAGCAGAATTTCTATTTTAATGGTTTATAACTTCAAGAAGTTATTAGTGATCTATATATGGGATCTGGTCAAGAAATATATTTTTTGTCCTTTAGTTACCTTCCCTTACTCACTCTCTATGCCTCACTGTCTGATTCTCTCCATTCTCTGCATGTTTCTCTCTCTATTTCTCTATACATCCCTCTATTCCCCACCGGATTCCTCCCGCCTTCCTCTCTCATTCTTATTCACTGACTCTCTCTTTTCTCTACCTCTCTCGCTGTACATATTTCTTTTTTTTGTAGTTTTACATACCGTGGACCAGTCCCCCAAAGTACCATAATATGAGTATCTATCAAAGATTCTCTTTCTTCTATTGTCCCTCTGCTTTACATTCTTCTTACACTGGTGCCCCTCTCATACTCCATACATGTACTCTGATTGTGCACTGTCTTCTCCGATCCCATCCCTGGTAGCTAACGTTTCCTTTAATCTTTATTGGCTTGAGTGGTTGGTTCTGGACCTTGTTGTGTCTCAAGGCAGACTCTCTTTCATCTCAGGAAAACATGCTGAGCTAAAAATTGCTCGCACACTTGAGTAGAGGTATTTATTCCTAACTCTTGTCCAGTAAGGCTGTGGCAGCCCTCGATCTGAGTAACCAGCAGTTTATTGCCGGGGAAGGCTCCCAAAAAACAAAACTGGTTCCTCACCACGTCTAGCCTGCAAAAGGGTTAATTTTCTGTGCTTCTTTCCTCAGCTCAGTGTCACCCTGACTGTCTGTTGCTACGATGGTAGTGGTGTACTTGAAGGGGATGGCTGGATAATTATTACAATTCCGAGCCTCCGAGTTCTCACTAGCCTTCTGTGTACCATTTCGATGTTTGCAGTTTGCGTGTGAAGTATAAAAATAAATAAAAGTCATCGCTCCATTCGTGAAGGGCATATTCTGTGTATCTGTAATGTTGTTATGTGGAGAAATTATCTACGTTAGTCTGTAAAAAGAACAAAAACATTAGCAAGGCTTGTGATTAGGTCATAATGCTTGAGAGTGCATTCCTCTGCTCTGCCTATAAGTGCAGATTAATCCACAGCCAGTAGTGGCTTTACATTGAAGTGTCTTTTTTCCTGTTTGTGATCTGACATTAGTGGATGGATTTCAACAATCTTTAAGGCACTGCCATAAGCAGTGTCTGGGTGCGTTCCGTTCACTTGTGATTCAGAAGTGCTCCAGCGCCTACAAGTGCAGCCAGTTTGTTAAGTGAGACTGTAGTTACCTCTGGTGCCTTTGTGCACCACTTCTAATATACCTGGAAGTGTAGCCTTAGTGAGTTTCTGAACTCCCGGCTTTAATTTCTAACAGTGCAGCTACTCTTTCTAGTGCCTACTATTACCCCTATATCTACTGTATGGCAATGTTTGGCTTTGTGTTAACCCTATGAGCGCCGGCACATTCTGGGTATATATGAATATAAGTACTAGTAAGTGTGGAGCCTAAACCTAGATGGGAAGTTGGTGCCCGTGACGGCGATAGAAAGGTAGATTACATATGCTTTCCCAGTGCTTAATTTAAACTGCCTGTTGCAGGTGGGGCCCACCAGCACTTTTTTGGGGGGGACCGCTACATATTTTTCTTAATCAGACTTTCACCCAAAGCAGAGAGACAAAAACATAAAAGGGGGAGGAAAGAGGAAGAGAAATATGGGAAAACAGTGACACAGGAAGAAAGCAGTAGCGAAAAAGAATGTGCACGAGCTAAGGGAAAGGGCTGACAAGAGCTGCTCAATGGAGATCTACATGAAGTGCTGACATTCTGTGAAACAAAGAGATAGACCTTTCAAGCGGGGATAGCATTTAATCCTGACCTAAAAAAGTTAAAAGGCATCTCCTTTTCAACATTGTCTCTCTTACATTCTTTTGGGATAGGGACTGTAGAGCCCCCACTACTTGCTACTGTCATGCTGCTTCACTTCAGCCACCGTCTTGCATGGAAGCTCCCATATTGCATCTGTCAGGCTCCACTAAATGAACTTTTGCCACCATGTGCAAGTAAGTGGGTGGAGCCACTGGTAGAAGAGGGTGGAGCCGAAGGGAAGTGGGTGTGGCCTCCTAAAAAAAACTGAGCACCTGCACTTCATATTTTACAAATTAAGCACTGACAGCGACTAATCCATATTTAGTAAATATGTCCTTATTAGGGGTGTCTTCCAGTGGAGCTGGATGGTTCACCTCTAATAAGCGGTCCGGGCAGAACCAACTACCAATCAGTGGGGAGAAGATAGGCATGACGGGTTACAACGGGGACAAAAAGTCTGCACTACCTATCTTTTCACTGCTTGCAAAGACTAGACAGAATATCTCTATTCCACGTTATTTGCAAGCAGAGAATACCTCCAAAGAACCAATATCGAACAACTAGTGTTCGGACAATCAATCAATCAATGGTGAGAAAGAGATAGGCACGACGGGTTACAATGGGGACAAATGTCTGCGTTACCTACCCTTCACTATTTGCAAAGACTAGACAGAATATTCCTATTCTACGTTATTTGCAAACAGAGAATATCTCAAAGAGCACTATCCTTCAAAACAATCAATGTTCGGACAATCAATCAGTGGGGAGATAAAAATAGGCACGACGGGTTACAATGGGGACAAAAGTCTGAGTTACCTACCCTTCACTATCTGCAAAGGAAGAGAGAGTATTTCTACTCTTCCCCGTTTGTAGACAGCGAATATCTCAAGGAGAACAATCAATAAGTAATACTAGTATTTTCAATCAATCAATCAATCGTGTCGCAATTTGTCGTGTTTCACGACCTTACCCGGACCGCATGGACAGTTTCTCGTCTTCCGCCTCCAGCGCCCGATCGTCCTCTACTCTCCGTTATTGCCGCGGCACTCCTGATGGTTCCCAGTCAGGACCGTAGATCACTCGAGAGAGGTCTGTTCGGAACCAGTGAAGTTCGGATGGTCGGCTGCCAGACGAGGGTCTATCGGGCAGGAGCTCTCCCGATCGTTGCAGTTGTTCACTCTGTCGTCGGGACGTCTCCCACTGGATCCACGTGTCGCTGATGGGCCCCACGTTTGGGACTCCAATTGTTAAATGGTAGCGGCAGTCGTAGTTGGTAACCTTTCAAGTATTGCCCGGCGGTAATCGACTCTTATACCATTCGATGATAAATCAACAGAGAGGCAGGCGCCGGAGACTGGAAGGCAGGAAACAAAGTTTTATTCTCTCCGGAGGAGAACACATCAGGTCAGACAGCAAGGTATCGTCACGAGGCGCTCTAACTGCATCTCAGAGACCTGGTCTCTTATACACACGTTTATGACTTCATTGCAGGTTTATCATACATGGCACATTCTTGAGATCACTTTGATGCATGAAAGAACATCCTCAGAATCCCCACTTTAAGCTCGTTCCCACACATATCTACAGTGGAAGTCCCCACCCCACACACAGTGATAGATGGCTATCACACAGCTGGACATTCCGCCAATTCCCGGGGGTGTGTGCGACTGGTCGGGTCTCAGGGGGTGGGGGGCCTTGATCTACTGTAATCCCTTTGATGTGGGGTGTTTCCTTTACAGTAGGGGCAATAAAACTGCGTCCGCAAGGCTAAGTGATGGCCTGGGATCAGTTCGGACGATCAGGCGTGGAGGAAGGGGTTACCGAAAGGATGTATGACCATGTAAGAGATGTCGGTCAGGCGTGGGATGTGGTTCCATGGCAGGGTCGCGCAGAAGGAGAGGGTTTTATGGCCCATGTATGAGAGAGCGGGGGTGGCCGGCGCGCGGGGGATGTTCGCAGCGCCTGAGGGGCGCGCTGGTGATCGGCGATGAGCGGGGAGAGAGAGTGGGGTGCCTAAAATGGCTGCCGTGCGTTTTCGGTGCGTGGCGCTGGGGAGAGGCAAGATGGCGCAGATAATGTTCAGTTGCAAACTAAATTTCCACAAATCCTATGAGTGTTTTGGCAGTGTTATTGATCAAGGTCATATATATTTTAGACACTGCCTAGTTAGGTACACCTTAATTTAATATCCATGTGATGGTATTGCATTTGAGTTGCTGCTATCCTTGGTGTAATCCCAGTCCATGTATGTCCAGGTAGGTTTGTAAGTTGTGTTGCACCATAAATTGCTGCTAGGTAGTCTTTGATCCTCAGCACACATCTGTCCATTCTAAATTATGTTTTGTTGTAGTGCAAACCTCCATTAAGTAATGATTGTTGATACTGCCACCCAGCAATATTTCCCTAGGTCTGGGAGCGCTATGCCCCTTTAATAAACTCCCCTGTGAAGCGTTGACAACGCCTTCCTTGGAGTACCCTCATCTGGAAATATTATTCTTGGTTTTTTCACAGTTTTTCCTAAAGAAGGCCTCCGGCACTCAGAATGGTGTATTTTGCAGTATATATAAGTTTGTTGGGGTGTTGGCCTATGTAGAGTGTTGCGCTTGCCGGCAGGGATAATAGCACGTCCTATTGAAAATTATTTAATACTCTATACAAACTGCGTTTTTTAAACTCTCTTTCGTCCCGGGTGACATAAGCTCTTAGGTATTTAAACCCATCAGTTATAACCTTAAATGGTGATGACTCTTCCTCCATATGCTTGCATGTTGATAGCAGACATAATGAAGATTTGTCCCACATTATTCTGAGACCTGTGTAGGGATCCTGTATAGAGAGGCCTGATGCCATGCCACATGTAAGAGGATATCGTCCACATATAGCCATATTCGTTCTTCCCATTGGTTATCCACCATAGCGGCCAACTTTCCTTACCCAACATGCAAGTGGCTCAAATGCCAAAGTGAAAAGCATGGATGACAGATGACATACTTGGCTTGTGTCCCTTCCCAGCAGAAACAGTGATTATATCATCCCACTCACCTTCATTCTGGCCCCTGGATTTGCATTAAGCACCATGATCAAGAACAATCAATATAGCGACGAATCCCATTTTCTCCACTATTACCAACATATACAGCCATTCTACAGAGTCAGATGCTTTAGCTGCACCCAGGTTGATGGCTCATGTTAGCTCTTGAACCTGTTTAGGGTACTAAATGCAGCCATGCAGCCCTATTGGATTATGGCATGTCCCTGTGCTATGCATGAACCCTGATTGTTCTAGATGTATTAAGAAATTGATCACTTTCCGGAAATGAATTGACAATATCTTGACCACAATCTTGGTTTTTATGTTTAGTAGGACTATTGAATGATACGATACACAAAGGCCCCTAGGTTTTCTCTTTTAATACTATTATTGCCATCCATAAATCGCATGGCAAGCAAGCTCCAGTCCTGACCATTTCATAAATTTCCCATTGATGTTCACCAGTTTGTTAGACAGGCGTTAAAATAATTCCAGGGTGGTTGGGAATCATTCGGGACATTCTCATTATTCACTATGGTTATGACCTCCTGTTTCTTCTGTTGACAGTTCCACCTCCAGCATTTCATAGCTTACTAATATAGTAACTGGCAAACATCTAAAAACATTGATAGCATCTAGGGTCTCTGCCTAAGCTAGTGGTATATAGCATCTGGAAGTTGTCAGCAAATTCCTACACTGTGTCCTCATTTCTTATGAGTGTGGTCCACTGGCTGCTCCTAATCACCCTAATCCGCCAGGGGTCGTCCTCTCTTTTACTAAGTTTCCATGCTTTGTCCCCCATTTCATAAAAGTGTTTCTGTCTAGCTATATAAAGATTCCAAGTTTTCATTTGTGACTAACACCCTAGATTCTTTGCATTTCAGCACCATTGTGACTGAGTAACTTGTCTGCCAAGATCTAAATCAGACCCTGAGTCATTGGCTGCCAATTATATGTCTTTTGTATTTATAACATTTACTCTCTTTCCTTCAAAGGAGAACACCAAAATGATTTTTTAATTGTTGTAATTGGATTATTAGACTATTGTCCTTTTTATATGAATGCATATGCATAGTCTTTTTAACTGGTTACAAAATGAGATTGAATAAATTAAGAAAATTCCTATATATGAACTAGTTAGTTGTGGTATTGAACCTTAGTATTGTTGGGGGTAAGGTATGAGATTGAGAGATAAGAGTGGAAGTCTACTATAGCTGTGTGTAAGACTATCAGTACCTGTGTGTGTCTGTGTGCACACATGCATGTTTATATTTTGTTTTTGCATTTATATAGAGCTCACACCACTCAAGTATTGCACTATAGAAGAAAAAAAATGTGAAAGCCAGCATCACTTACCAAAGTCTAGTGCAAGAAAATATAATTCACATCATGTGAAATTCCAGCTACCCATGTTACCAATGAGAAGAAAAGCAAATCTAAGGAAAGAAGAGAGGCGAGTTGAGAAGTTAACAGAGCAAAAGGGGTGCTGGGGGAGTCAAAGCCGAACATGGCAAACTAAAGGAACCTAAGACGTTTTGCCTTGGGAAGGAGCTGGGGGAAGGAAAACACAAAGGTTTAAATGATAGGCCACAAAATACAAAAGCAGGGACCAAAACCCTTGTTTAGATATATGCTGAAAATGTGAGTTTTGTGTCTTTTTTTAGGATCATCAGAACTCAGAAATTCTGCTCTTGAGAGGGTCTTCCAAATCTAAGGCACAGCACCGGAAACTGTTGGAGAAGCAGCTTTACTTGTTTTAATTCTTTTTTGTCTATAGAGTAGAGTTCTAGGAGCTTCTGAGATTCCTATTAGCTGTTGATAACCTAATGGCAGAACAATGGTATTTTGGTATCTGCAGATGTCTGGGTTTTTTATTCTGGCTTATAAGGGGAGCGAATCCAGATCTTTCAACACAGGCTTACGTAGTCCCACTTTATAGTGCCAGAAATGTGACTAGCTGCAGAGTGGAATCACCTTTATGGGAGATAATGAAGATGATGAGATCCCTAAGAGGGTGGAGTTTCCATAGTCCATCGCCAAGAGGACTTTAACTGTAATCGGTGCAATGTGAACCATAAGGTTAATTCACAAATCTATGGATTTAGGGGCACATTTACTATCATTATAATGCAACATGGCATGAAAGGGAGAGAGCAGAAATGCTCCATATTTACAAAGATATGGGGCATTTCTGCCCTCTCCTTGCACTTGAGCACTGTGTGCTGCTTAGTTTCAATGCAGGCACCCTTGCACTATAGTGCAAGGGTGCCTGCAATATGGGCAATATGGGCAATATGGGCAGGATTGTTTTTATGCAAGAAAGGACACCTTCCTGCTCAAAAACAATCCTTAGATGCATATTCTTCTTCCTATATGAGCTGCACAATGCAGCACACATGGAAAGAGAAAGGAACATGGAGAAATTAAGATATTTCTCCTTGTTACGCCTCTGCCGGGTAGGCCCACCATACTGGTGCAAACCCAAGTTTACAAGCCTTTGTAAATCTCTGGAGCATATTTACAAAAGAAGTGACAGAGCCAGTTGTTAGCCTCCTTAGCTTAACACCGCGCTCCACCACTTCTGAAACGTAGGGCTGCACCATATTTACAAAAATATGGTGCAGCTCTTCATTTCCCCCTGCACCGGAGTTAAATTTAACTGCCTAGCGCCAACGCAGGCACCCTTGCACCTTAGTGTAAGGGCGTCTGCGTTGCAGGGGACAATTGTTTATGTGCAGGAAGGTGTCCCTTCCTACACATAAGCAATCTAAATGGTATTTTGTAACTTCTATGTGTGCTGCTTAATGTAGCACACATAGAAGTTGCAAAACGTCATTTTTTTAAATGATTGTTTATGTGCAGGAACATAAACAATCAATGACAATCAATGACGTTTTGCTGTTTCCATGTGTGCTGCACAACGGAGCACACATGGAAACAGCAAAAACAAGGAGAAATTAAACATTTCTCCTTGTTGCGCCAGGGTAAGACCAGGTATTACCCGGTCCTAATTTTGGCGCTGCCTCATATTTACACCACCCTTGTAAATATGGGGCAGCATCAAAATCAATGGGTGTTGCGCTGGAACGCCCACCACAACAGCTATTGCTCTTCCCTTTCACACAAAGTATAATGTGAAAGGGTGCCTTATATACAAGACAGTGTTAAGCCAAGTTAAGTGGCTTAATCCTGTTTTGTAAATAGGGTGAAGCCCCTATTGTCCCCACAACGTCGTGAAAAGTGACGTTGTGGTGGCGATAGGGGCTTGTAAATATGCCCCTGGGTTTGCATCAAAATACATGTGTGGGTGCATGTGAGGGTAGGTCCACAGTACGGAAACCACAACAGACAAGGACACTCCATCATGTGTGTCCCCGATCAGCCGGTAACTGCTGCGGCATAACCCTTTTACAAGACTTGATTGTCCTTTATACCTGTGGGTAAATGTTTTTTCCCCGCAGTCTCTCCATGTGATAGGTAGGTGTTTCCACCTGTTCACAACGTGTAGATAGTTTTCACCATGGTCCTGAAGAATTGCCACTGATCCCCCTGACAATTAGGCATGAAACATGTTGACCTCGATAGCGAGAGTAGGGCGCATACAATTTGTGATCCACCATGGTCATATAGCTGCCATACACTCTCTATATATATTTTTTAATCAGGTAGGGAGCCCAACACGGAAAAAGGGTTTCGCACTGGACTTCCTGACCTGTTTTAACCTTTGCACTCACTAGCACATTACATCTACACTCTATAGGTCCCTCACCCCCACGACACCATACGGCATGGAACAAAAGATCTCCGCCAAAGAGCCCCTCATTGGGTGCCCGTCGGGTATTGCAGCGCCGATCCGACGAGGAGCAGGCGCAATGATGAAGCATGACACCTGCTGGCTGGGTGTGTGAGGGCCCTAGTTCCAAAGGAAACAATTTCCCTGCAGTCTGACATCAGCGGGATTACCTGCATTCGTAGTGGCTCCTGTACACAGCACTTCATTCTCCTTCTGTTCTATGACCCATTTTAGGAACAACGTACCTTCTTTGTTACAGACTATCTGGGGCACGTACGTTGGACCTGTTAAGCCCTGAGAACTCCCCCCTTTTTGATATATGGGTGCATGGAAAGGCTCATGCTCCATCCATGTAACGCCTACCCAACGCAAAGTAACGCAAGGCAGTGATATGCACTGTGTTGCATTACTTTGTATTTACTAAACCATGCAAAGCAATGGTAAGTGGCTTAACATACCTTAGTAAATGCTAAAAATGATTTTGCATCGGGTCTGTGCCACAAAAGTGACACAACCCATCGCAAAATCATAGTAAATTTGCGCCTTGATTACCGTTTCCTAATTTTAGAAAGATTTGACTGAATGGAACTGATTCAGTCAATTTCCATAGGCTTTTGTTGTCGTGCTGATGTTTGATTAAAATGAATTCTGTTTATTTGGGATTTAGTTTCAGGAGCTTTGAGAACATTCACTCTTGAAGGCTGGGGTGATAGTTTTATCGAACAGCAATGTCAAGAAAAGATGAGATATTTACTTAAAGTTGAGTATCGTCATCGTACTAATGAACAAATACTCCATCGCGAGAGCAGCGAGCGGGCGGAGTGACAGAGTAGCAGAGCAGTGGGAGTCACAGGAGCTGCGACCCGTGGGGGAATAGGAACGATTAAAACAACGCTGAAACGCGGAAAAAAAACACCGGATTAGAGACGGATTGAAGACGAGAGAAAGTGAGGAGTTGCGGTGCTGCGCCTGGGTGAGGAGAGCAAAGAGAACATGCGGAGCCATTATGGTAAAAACGCCAAACGCTAACTGCCCTTCCCCTGCCCTTCGCATCCCGGCCTCGGCTCTATCTCGCTCTGCTTAACTACCGCCAAACCCCTACGAACCCACACCAAACACTACCATTATCACTCTGTTATTTTGGAGAGGAGAAGACTTTTGGACTTTTGGACTTTTGGAGAGGGAAAGACTCTTGCCGGAAAGACCCTCGCAAGGGATTACTGGTGCTGGTGGCTGGTGCCTGTCGGTGCCTGTCTGTGATCGTTGGAGGCAAGACCTTTAGCAGGTGGCCCCAGCAAGTTTCCTTCCCTGCCGTCTTGTAGAGGCAGCCTGATTAGTTCAGGTAGCAAGAGTGATACTCGGCAAGTGGAGGAGTGACGTCCAGCAGTCCAGCAGTCCACAGTGGAAAGGGTAGGGTCACGATCACCGCCAGCGAGTGGGGGGCTAGCCGGGACGATCGATAAGGGGGCTGTTTGACGCTGGAGATTGCGGTGTAGCCTCGACCTAGGCTCGTGTGGATCGCGGATGGAGGTGGCTGTCACTGAAGCGCTGGAGTGAGTGATCAAAGGAACCCTGTACATAGTGAGTGGAGCCCCGGATATATGAGCGGAACTTACGGTTCTGGACCTGGATCTTGGACCTTGTACTAAGAGAGGAGTGTTGGGACGGGACGGGACTGCGAGGATCAGCAGCCCGTAACTCTGTGTAGCTGTGTACCTCTTCCCGCCCCCTGCCTGTACGCATTTAACTGAGAAGGCTCACCGCGCGGCCCAGGCCCCTTGCAGCCCATTTGAGCCCGGAGGGGACTGGACCTGCCTTTCTCTCCTTCGCCATCTTTGGTAATGCTCCCTCTCCAAAAAGTCCTGTAAGTACTTTATCTAAAACCGATTCAGAACTCTTTTTAGAATTCTTTTTTTAGAAATTGTTTTTGTCCCCTTTTTTCTTTTTTGTGTTTTTTTTTTTTTAACCATGGCTACGAAGGAGTGCAGGAACAAAGCTCCTAATGGTAATCTAACGGGTACCCTGGACAATTTCATACTGAGAGCTAATTCCGTGATTGACCAGGGCATTGTTTTGATGGAACGCAGAGTTTCCCAGGATCTTGCTATGGCCAAAAGGTCTTCAATGGGCCATTATGCAAATGCCCGTACACCAAAGGCCACTAAGGGCCCGAACACTGAGAATCCTGAAATGCCTGCGCATAACCAATCTCCAGTACAGCATTTGGATGAGTCTTCACCTTATGGACGTTTGAGTCAGCAGGGTTTCCCTGTGACCTCGGGTGATTCCACGCCGTCCAAGACTAGGGAGAGACCTATTACCCGCCAGCTCCGGGGAAAAGGTATGGGTGCGATATTGAAAAAGAAGTACCCCACTGCAGGAGCCAGGAAAGCTAAACCATCTAAATGTTGCAGTAATAACGCACAGCTGATTAGCTCCAAGGACAATGAGGGATCCGGGGCTCGTGCCATGCCTGATTTACCCCTACAACGAGCAAGCTCTGGGGGCGGCATTTCGCAAGGTCCGGTTGCATCTACGGATGTATCATCATCAGGGGAGGACTCTATATGTATGAAAATCACTGCACTTCTGTGTGTTTCACTTCGTCCGCTGGAAGAGAGACTTGCCCGGATTGAGAGTCAACTCTCTAAGTTTGAGCATGTTACATTGGGTATCTTAAATAGTATTGCTAATAAAACACCGGAGCGGGGCGATCGCAATTTAATTAATATAACAAGAGGGGTCGAGACGCATGACAAACCAGCTATTTCTGCGACTTATCCGATAGATGGCAATCATATTATATCCCGGGAGTGTGCTGTTGCAGCCCCAAATCCATTGCAAATCGAACCGGTAGTGGGACCCATGGCAGATCAGCATTTAGTCCCCAATAGTGCTGGAGTGGCCCATACTGATACGGTTAGACACGATGGGCGGGTCCTGATGGATGGAGGCACGATAGAGGAACCTAGAAATAGGCCTAGAGTTGATCTACCACCAGAGGTGAGTTCATACTTGGCTGTTCTAACTGGGTCCCTGAAATAAGTGCATTTAATGTTGAGACATATAGTTCTTTGAAAAATAAAACCACTCATTGGCTCAATATGTATAGGCCACTCCCTCCTCATATCACTAGTGAAATATCAATGGTTCGCAGGGTGGGATGGGTGGGTCGTACTCCAAAAACTTATATTGGCGATTGTGTACTGGTTAATTTCAGGGACCCACAAACTGCAGAATATATCTGTAACTGGAGTGTATCCAGCCCAGGTACAAAAATCGTAGCTCGCCCCCTCTCGTTTTTCTACCCCAGTGAACACTTGAGAAATCTGGATGATGGCTGGTCTCTTGTATCATACCAGCAAGGGGGGTGGGGCAGGAAGGATAGGTATGGCCACAATTTGTTAGCCCAGAGCCATATCCCATGCCACAATAGGTTCAGTGGCCTGGAACAGGTTGATTGACTGTACTTAACCGGGCTGGAATCTTTAGGTAAAACCTCAAGCCAGGATGATAATACTGAGACTATCAATGTTCTAACGGGAAGCCACTCAGTAACAGCGTTACAAAGAGCTCACCATCCCTTACAAGGGAGTAGTATGAGTAGTGATATGCACGACATAGGGAGGACAGCACAGGCTCAGAAACCATCACTACCATTAGAAATCACCGGTGCCGATAACCTTATGGGGAGTGATAACACTCCTGTAGTTCTAGCACGTCACAATCCTGTTACTGCGAAGCATATGCTTATTATGTCATGGAACGTGGCGGATCTCCCAAATAAACTAGCTTGTCCGGAGTGGGGTTCTTTTGTGGATAGTAACGATATATGCTTATTTCAGGAGACTTGGGCTAGGGAGGACCAATGCAGAGTAGGCTTTGCGGCCTTTAACATCGCTGCCCGCTGGGGAGGTAAGGGGCGACCATCTGGGGGCCTTACAACTTGGGTTGGGCTACATTTAGGCTGCAAGGGTGAGTCTATCCCGACCAACTCTGATGACATCCAGTGTGTCCTCCTGACATGGCCAACCTCTTATAAATTTGCAATTGTGAACGTTTACTCCCGCCCGACAAGTGTGGCCAAAGAGTCCAGTACCATTGGGGAGCTGTCCATTTTTCTTGACTCCATCACTAACGATACACACTATTTGGTGGCTGGTGACTTAAATTGTCACTTTGAGCTGCTGCGAGGGCTGAATGAGGGAGCGCTGACGGGGGAGGACGAATATTGGGGAATCCCGCCATGCCAGTCTCCCTATGCTAAGTCCTGGTCCCCATTGGCCATGCAGATCACGACCCTAACACTAAACAACTCAATTAGGGCCTGTAATGGTCGGATGCCCTCTGATATCCCCTCAAAGTGCACCTTTAATAAGAGAGATCAAGAATCACGACTGGATTATATTATGGTGGAGACACGCCTATGGTCGAAGGTTGTTGACTTTGAGGTGATATCAAGGGCAGACAGCGACCATAATGCATTGAGTTTGAGGATGGACTTTCCATGCCCAAGGGCTAATGAGAATGAAGCTGCCCCAGATATGGTAGATGGGTTGATAACCACCAATAATAGACATAGGGTTAAGTGGGGGAAATTGGTGGCTTCTCAGGATGCACTACCCAAATTATATAGTGCAATTCTACCTTTCCTCACGAAGGCCAGTGATATAATGGTTCAGCCCTTGGCACTGGATTCTCTTGGAAACATGTTGACCGTGCATCAGGATTTGGTAGACTGTCTTTTGGAATTCTTTAACCCGCTTAGCCATAGCAGGAAGAGTAGGGTGCCTGTATCTTCCTGGTATAATGTCTCTTGCAGGAAGGTAAAAACGAAGCTCATGGGGGCTGTAAAAGATGGGACAGATAAACCAAAAATCCGCTCTTTAAGGTTATTATATAAAGAAACAATGAACCACGCTAAGAAAGAGTGAGACCTGGAAAGATGGTTAAATCTCTCCTTTTCCCTAGACATAAAAGACGTGCGTAGATTCTGGGCAATAGTCAGTACAGGGTCAGGTGAGCCCAGATCTGCGATTGAACCCAACATTGAGGCAGGGGTCTGGGAACTCCATTTTAAGACCTTATATGCAGCAGCAACTGGTTTAGACAGCATACAGTTATACACACTGCCAGTTGCTGAGTATGACGAACTGGAATTTACACCAGAGGAGGTTTACATTGCTATAGGGAAATTGGCCATGGGAAAAGCTCCCGGCTTAGATAAACTCCCTGGCGACCTTTTTAGGGATCAGCCAAGGATTTGGGCTCCCTACCTCTGTACCCTATTTAATGCAATCCTGGGAGGCATGGAGGTGCCGGGTACTTGGCTGGGAGCAGAGATCATCCCGATTTTCAAGAAGGGCTCTCCTCTGCTCCCAGCCAACTATAGGCCCATCAGCCTCATTGACGTCCCCCAAAAAATCTTCTCACGACTAATTTTAGATCGTTTGCAGGAGTGGATGGACGAGCAGGATATTCTTAGCCCATTTCAGGCCGGATTTAGGAGGAACACATCCACCATGGACCAGATCTTCCGTCTAATTCTGCTATACTGGAGGACAGTCACAGTAGAGGGTGGCAGCCTCTACATGGTGTTTGTGGACCTCCGGTCCGCGTTTGATATGGTTCCTAGGGGGAAACTGTGGGCGGTGCTTTTGGACATGGGAGTCCCACATGCAATATTGGGAGTATTGATGAGGTTGCATGTACAGAACTTTGCACAGGTTAGATACGGGAGAAATGGGGCATTGTCTTCCAGGTTTCCAGTTTGCAGGGGGGTCAGACAGGGGTGTGTTCTGGCACCTACCCTGTTCTGCCTCTATGTGAACGGTGTAATATCGTACCTGGACGCGGTCGCCAATAATGACGCACCCAGATTGGCAGGCAGGAGGGTGCCGGCGATAATGTTTGCCGATGACACCCTCCTGCTTTCCAAGTCCCCTATGGGGATACAACGCGTATTGAACGGGATTATAGATTTTTGCCGATGCCGTGGTTTGGAAATCAACGCAGAAAAAACTAAATTTATGATTTTTAATCCCCCGGCATCCACCCGCCAAACACCTATCCTGGGCTCGGTTAGACTGGAGAGGGTACAGACCTTTCAATACCTAGTGGTCACGATAAATGAAAATCTTTCGTGGGGCCCCCAACAGGTTAAGTCCCAACTCAAACTGTCTCAATTAACGAGGGGCATCCTTAAGATGTCAAATGCATCGACATTCAAGCCAGTGAGTCCTGCGCTTGAGATTTATAAAGTCAAGGTAAGGGCAATGGCCCTCTATGGGGGGGAACTCTGGGGGCACTCATGCAGGCTCGAAATCCCAAATGTGGAGAATACATTTATGAGACAGCTGTTGGCGCTTCCCCAAAGTACACCTCTCCTACCATTAAGGTTAGATCTAGCCATAGTAAAGCAGCACAAATTCCCCGGCTTGTATTTGTGAAACAGGAACTGGAGAAAATGGGACTACCTGCCCTGTGGTATGAACCAGAACAGGCGTGTAGGGAGGTTTCAGGCAAATCCCTTCCGAAGTCCTACAGGGCTTACAAACGTAACATTTGGCTGCATGATTCTCGAGTCGGCACCATGACAAAACTATTTTTAAATAACAAGACTGCTTATGTGTTTGAGGACTTCCTGAATATTATCTATCCAGTAGCAGCAAGGAAGCTCTATATTCAATGGAGGTATGGTACACTACCATTAAGGGCCTTTACAAGCAAATGGCCCTCCTCTATGAATAAATCTTGCCCAGGATGCGGTGCCGATCAAGAGGATGAACTCCACATACTCTTTTTTTGTCCTGCTTATAGTAAAGCCAGGAAGTATTGGTTAGTACCTTTATGTAAGAACTTGGGCTTTGACAAATGCTCGGTTGCTATGAGAATTCTCAAGACCGACACCTCAGGGCATATTGTCTTTGCACTATCAAAGTTTCTGATAGCCATGTGGTCCAAGAGATGGTTTATAATTGCGAATAGTAGCCAGGGGTGACTGTATATTCCTGTTTTTATGGAATTTTATTGTATATTATAATTGACAATTTTGTACTATGTGCTGAAATGTCTGTTTTAACCTGTAATCTTTTATGGCTGAAATAACGTCGAAATAAAGATCAAATGAAATGAAATGAAATGAAAATGAAACTCCAGACTCTTCCATCAGTATTTCCATGTAGAGGTTGAACGGTGCCAGCGTTGACTCTTGAGGAACACCACAAAGACAATGGGCTCCGTTGGAAGTCGAGCTTCACATTCCTTACCAGCTGGTAACAGTTCAAACCACCTCAGAGCCACCACCTTGATGCATGAGTGAAACACCAACAGCTGTAAGAGTCTCATTAGAGATGCAAAGCTGGGCGTTAAGGGGAAGGGCGCTATGGCGAGGATTCACGCGATAGCATGATCTTGCTGATGAAGCGATAAAATACATTTTATCGAAACCGGTCCTAGGATGCTTGTTTCCAGTCCAGGGAGGACCTGGCTTGGCAGTTCGGGCTGGACTGTTCCCATGAGGCACAGGGTCAAGACTGATTTGCATATGGCAGGGTTCAAACTGGAACGGCATGGTGAGCAAAAGAAACTATGGATTTAGGCCCAGATCTCTGTACTGGGGTGAATGTATGACATTGTTCTGCATTCTGTTCATCAATTGTTGTTTTTGCATTTGTCACCCCGAGTGGGAAGGGTATGCCCTGACGTGGGTCCCTTGCTCTCCATGCCACTGGAAATCAAGCAAGCCTGGCTGAAGACAGCTGAAATGCCAGAAACCGGTCCTAGGATGCTTGTTTCTAGTCCAGGGAGGACCTGGCTTGGCAGTTCGGGCTGGACTGTTCCCATGAGGCACAGGGTCAAGACTGATTTGCATATGGCTGGGTCCAAACTGGAATGGCATGGTGAGCAAAAAAACGATGGATTTAGGCCCAGATCTCTGTACTGGGATGAATGTATGACATTGTTCTGCATTCTGTTCATCAACTGTTGTTGCGTCCATGAGATGCATTCCAGATTAAAATGGGTAACGCTGAATCTAATTTTTCTGTAAAGATTTATATATAACCGTGCCATACAAAGGAACTGTTTTCAATATTGTAACAGAGTGAGTCATTCTCTGCACTGTGATGAATCTCCTGCTGTTCTTTTCTGAACTCGAGTCAGAGCACAAAACATACATCACTCAATCCAGTTACACCCAGAAACCGAAACAAACCTCCGATGCGAGGAACTGCACTGGCAGTCCCACCTCCGAGGGCCTGCATATGTCAATCGAAAGGTAAACGGTGGACACGTTTCTCTGGCGCGAGTTGCCAGCTCCAAGGTCGCTTTGTGTCCTCCTCACTGACGTGTGAGGTTTCGCGGAGCCAAGTTATTGCCAGGAGCAGTGGGGCAAGATAGTGGGAGAGGGCGGCATCAGGAGGAAGATCAACAGATCCACTGTGACGCCATATTGGAAGTGTGTGCCATAGCATTCAACCGTCTCACATCTGTGATGTTGGAGCACAAGTTGGGGGGAGGAGGGATGAGGAATGTTGCTGGAACACTTCTGCAATCGGGACCCACTCTGGAGACACCAATACTAAGGTGCACCTGTGGCTACTGTGTCTCCCTACTGTGCAGAAACACCAGAGGAGGCGGAGAGTCCAAACCCCATGAGACAAATATCAATAAATGTGAACTTAATGCAAAGGGAAACATAAAGATTAAAACATATCCTAGCAGCACAGTGACGCAGTATTGATAATGTGCTACTCTAGGGTTTTGTTGCTCCCTGGTCCTGGCAGCAAACGCCAAGTGACCGGCGAGCAAGTCAAGGCAAAAGAATCTCAACAGCTCACTTTTTAAAAACATTTTTCGTAACACTGCACAAATATAGATCAGCACATCATGAAAATGTATTCTTTACAGTCATGCCTTCAAGGGAGTGGCATCTTACAAAGGAAAAACAGCACCAAGTGTACACATATCTGGAACTTGTTCACAGTACATTATACAAGGTGGCTTCGCGCACCCCTGTGTCCCCAACCATCAAGGTCCCACTAGGGGGAGTCATCAAATGTGCATCGTAGACAGAAAAAGACAGAAACAATAGAACCATTAACGCAACAGTGAATACAAACAGTGGGTTCCAGGTGGGAGAACGTCCAGGATCTAAACAGGAGGATGCATACGGAGAAGAGACGGCGGGCGACCCCTGTCCATCCAGTCCATGAATGCAACAGACAATGTGGACACCCTCAACACATCAATAGTAGCACACCCTGGGTGTGGCCACTTGGGTCCATGGGCTCCAACAGCCCTGTTCACTAATCACGAGTACACTATCACATCCCTGCATCTACATCCGTGTCCTCAAGCGTGGTCCAAGGTAATAATCCCATTCTCACTCCAGGATCCTGACCCCTTCCAAGAAGAGAGTACATGGGGGCATATTTACAAGCTGGCAATAAAAAATGATCGCCGTTTTTGCGGCCGTTTTCGGCCGAAAAGCGGCGATAATTTTATCGTCTAATTAGCAAGGCCACGCTAACGCATGAAACCTTGCTTTAGCGTGGGGATTCCTAACGCCCAGCTTTGCATCTCTAATGAGATGCAAAGTGGGCGTTCCTGACCTAACATGACAGGAGAAATGTCGCTATGCTATGAAGCATAGTGTCAGGAAAAGTAGCGATAACCCCTGTTATCGCTACTTTCTTTACGCCTGCTTCAGGACTGACTTAGCCATGATATCCTAGGAAAGGTGGATATCATGGCTAAGTTTGTGAGTCCCTTTCAGCAAGCTAACGCCACACTATGTGAGATTATCGCTGGGTTTCCAGCGATAATCTCACGTTAGGCAGTTAGCATGAGGATTTTTATCGCTGAGGAGATAAGCGTTGCTAATAGCACGCTATCTCAGCGATAAAAATCCACGTTACCCGGCGATAATTATCCTCACGCTAAGAGCGCTGAGCGATAATTATCGCCGGGTGTTGCTGATATGCCCCATGGTTACCAGGGTTTTTAAAGGCATTCCAGCACCTCCATCCAAAGTGGGGCTGTCGGCCATCTCCATTCCCCCTGCACCACCTCCTTACGGGAACAACAGCCAACCGCCAATTTCCAAGTCATGGCAATTTGCGGTTTGGCTAATATAAAGGCCAAATCTAGGAAACGGTTCCCCATTTTCTTGGATAAAGGGCGGAAGAATAAACCCAAACCCAGTAAATGGTACAACACAGTCCAGCGACTTGTCTCACTCATCCTCTGCACCACTGCAGTCCAGGACACCTGCAAAGGAGCACTGGACCAAGTAATGTGGCAAACGTCTGCCTCTACCAGTGCACAGAGGGGACAGCGCTTAGGTTCTCCCCCATATATCAGTTTCTTTGGGGTCAGGTAAGTCACATGAAGGTAGTTAAATTTGATTGCTTTAAACTGGGTATTCCGGGACACTTTTGACTTGTAAATCAGCATTTTCATCTATTCCCGATCTGTTACCTCCCTGGCCAGCAGCATGTTCCATTTTTGCCGCAGGGGGCTCAGGTCCTTCCGTATCATCCCATTAAGGGCACCATAAAGCCATTTAATCAGATGTCTTCCTTTCCCTAGGGCCAGTAGCAGGTGTAATACACCATGCATCTGGGGTTCGCCCCCCCAGCTCCCCAGAGAGCCACAAATGTCTGCGCCAATGCCTCTTAAGTGAAGAACTGTCCAAGAGGCAAGTTGTGATTGTCAACAATGACCTCCAGGGGCATGAGGATGCCTCATAACATTATCCTTCTGTCACAATCCCAACTCAGTCCATGCTGCCATGTGCGGTGCTGTGAAGAAAATAGGGGGTACCCATGTGGAAGCCCCACTAGAAGTAGTGAGGGGGTGTACAGTGGGCATTCCTGCGTCTACCATGGGCAGCATCTCCAGGATTGGAGCGCCATCTCCAAAAGCACACCTCCCCTTCCAGGTATATACCTCAGCAGTCAGGCTAGAAGTGCTCCCTGATTGGGCACAGTCCCCAGAGGCACCAGTTTGGCAAAGTTTGGGCCATCCAGCGAGAATGTGATCCACTGCAGCTGGGATGCCAGGTAGAAAACTACAAATTCTGGTACCCCAATCCCCTGCCAGGATAGGCTTTCTGAGAGTGTCTAAAGACACTCTTGGGCATACTTGCAAGAAAATGTCGGGGCACGATGCTGCGCCAATTTTGGCAGCGCCATGCTCCGACATTTCAAAAAAACAGGGATGCCTGTGTTTACAACAATACAGCGCACCCCTGTGTTTTCCCTAGCGCTGGTGCTAAAATTAGCTGCCTAGCGCCAATGCAGGCATCCTTGCATCATAGTGCAAGGGTGCCTGCATTGCAGGGAATGATTGTTTATATGCAGGAGGGTGTCCCTTCCTGCACATAAACAATCAATAATGGTGATTTGTTACTTCTATGCATGCTGCATTCTGCAGAACACATAGCAGTAGCAAATCGTCATTATTTAATGATTGTTTATGTGCAGGAAGAGACACCTTCCTGCACATAAACAATCTTTGATGGTGTTTTGCCTTATGTGTGCTGCAAAATGCAGCACACATAGAAAAACCAAAAACAAGGAGAAATGAAAGTATTTCTCCTCGTTTGCGTCATTCTAACACCTGATTTTGCATGGTGTTACTTTCTGGTGCTGCCTCAGATTTACACATCCTTGTAAATATGGGGCAGTGTCGAAGTGCAATGGGTGGAACGCCCACAGCAATACCCATTGCACACGCTTTCACGCAAATTGATGCGTGTAAAGGGGACGTATTTACAAGGTGGCATAAAGCCAGGCAAAGTGGCTGAACGCCGCTTTGTAAATATGAAGAAGGGCATAGCGCCACCAAAACATCACTAAAAGTGACGTTCTGGTGGCTCTATCTCCTTGAAAATATACATCCTTATGTTACCCCCCACCCCAAATAAGCTCTGGTACTAGCGAATCTAGCTGTTTGAACCATGAGGCAGGGAGCCAAGATGGAAGATTATTAAAGTAATAAAGCAGCTGGGGTAGCATAATCATCTTGATTAGGGTTATAAGCGCCATAATAGGGAGATGGAGCGACTGCCAAAAGGCCGCGCACCCCCTTCAAGGAATAGAGAGCCACTCCCACGTTACCCTTCCGTATGCCCTCAAGGCTGTGATAAATTTGGATACCCAGGTACCGGAACGTGGAGGGGGCCCTACCCCTTCTATCCTGCCTACAAAATTCTGCGAATGGCTCGATGGAAATGGTAAACATGAGAAGGGACAGTTGGGACCCATGCCGGGTACCTATGCATACTTCCTAGGAATCCAACACAATCTGGCCTGTTGAAACCGGTCTCTTGTATACCAACCCTGAGCAGCAGGGTTGGTATACAAGAGACTGACTCATGCAGCTTGCATTCAGTGCATGACTACATCCAAATAGGCCCAGCTGACGTTGTCAAAAGTCTTTTCCAGATCCACAGCCTTCAGGGCCAACCCAGCTCCCTCCATCATCCTGTCAGAGGGCAAACAGTACAGAGTACAAGCTGCATAGATTAACGAAGGTGTTACGTTGTGGGATAAATCCACACTGGTCGGGATGAACCAATTAATGCATATGGAGAAGGAGGCGCCTGACTGATCTTACTTAAGATCTTAAAGTCCATGTTTAACATAGACAGTGGGCAAAATACACTTGGGGGCACTCCTTGTGTAGTCGATTTAGGAAGGGAAATGACCATTGTGTAATTAGTTCTTAGTGCAGTATTACACATGGCAGCTAATCGTGGGGCTAGCGACTTACCAAATGCAGAGTAAAATTCCGCCTGTAGGCCATGTGGCCCCAGCGTCTTCCCTCATGCCATGTCTCGAGTAGCTCACTTGATTTCTTGGGGCGTGATGTGGCTGCCCAGCTCACCCACAGCAGTCAGGGGAAGGCTCCGTAGTGGCAGCTGGGTCAAAAAGGCCTCCATACGTGTCCGCGGGCTCTCAGGCCGTTTCCCATACAGTCCTGAACAGTACTTCAGAAAAGTATCATTGATCTCCACCTGGGATTGTACCCGCTGCCCAATCAGACAGTGTCAAGGCCCCACGTGTCTTGGGGTGTACCAACCAGGCCAGTAGCCTGCCCATCTTACCATCACCCTCGTGGGCCTTCGGTTATATAATCCTTATATTTATGGCAACAGAGCTTTTCAAAATGATATTTTACCTTTCACTGGCCTCTCCCAGTTGTGGTCCTGCATCAGGCTCAGCATCTACAAGGTTACCTAGGTCATGAATGGTCTCATCAAGTGCCACCAATTCACGGTCCAATTCCCTCCAAAAGCCCACTGCCGCCCCATACAGTGCCTGCGAATGACCACGTTAAATGCTTCCCACTCTACAAGGCAGTCTGTAGTCATGTCTGAGTTGTGTGCAAATTAGTCAAGGAGGGCCCTCTGCAGGCCTTCCCAGTAAGAGTTGTCCTCTAATGTACTAAGACAGAGTCCCCACACATGAATTTATGGTCTGAGTGTGCCCAACCAGACACCCAACAGCAGACTATGGTCACAAATTGTGTGGCCAGGGTATTCAATGTGGTGAATATATTGGCAAAGGGAAACTGAACAGAGAAACTTATCCAGGTGAACATGAATGGTGTAAAGGCTGGAATAAAAGGAATAATCTCGTTCCCCATCATGTTGGGTTCTCCACACATCCTCAAGTCCCCAACTGTCAGTCCGATCCTGGAACTCCTCCACAACCCTATGGGGCGGAACCTTACCCAGGTGAACATGGATGGTGTAAAGGCTGGAATAAAAGGAGTAATCTCTTTCCCCATCATGTTGGATCCTCCACACATCCTCAAGTCCTCAACCGTCAGTCCAATCCCAGAACTCCTTCACAACCCTATGGGCCTGGGCCCCTGGGAGCGGTGGAGTAGAGCGATTCAGAGTGGTGCATGCTACACTATCAAAGTCCCCTCCTAAGATCATGTCCCTGCCATGGAAAGAACCCAGCTGTGCCAATAGAGGGCCAGGAATGATAGCTGGTCCTGGTTAGGGGCATATGCACACCTGAGAAACAGGGGCATACCATCTAACCTCCCGTCCACTAGAACATATATACCTTCTCTGACTACACAGACTTGCATGGCCTCAAATGGAACAACCATCCGCATCCAAATCAAAGTGCCCCGGAATACGTTGAATACCCTGTGGTGTAGAACTGACCCCTCCAACATCTCTGGAGGCACTGTACTTCCACAGTGTTAAGATGTGTCTCCTGCAAAAGAGCTACATTTACAACCCTAAGTTTGAGGCACATATATATTTTGTGTCATCGAGCCCCCGTTCCCATACCCAGAATATTCCACATCAGTAATTTCAATTTGGTATATGTCATGATCCTAGGCCTATGGCATAGATCAGTTCAGGGCCCCCAGTTCGCCCCCAACCACCCCCACATTGGTGGCAAGGTGCACACGCCAGCCCCGGAACCCACAGAACATACAGATAAACCCCCAACTCCGCATCCCCAGAGCAGTCTGGCAAAGGCGAGTCGCCCAAACTCAGGCATGATGAAAACATATTGAACAAGACCATTACCCACTAATTAGTGGGCTTGGGTGTGCGTGTAGGGGCAAGCAAGCCGCACAATCAACACGCGTCAGCAACCACTCCCATCCCGCACCACCATATCCAGGCAGTATTACCACTCACACTAGCGCCAGAGTATGAGGGGAGCAATCAGGGCCCTCCCCATAGCCCTACAAATGTCTTTTGCCCTGGGAAGCCGAAGCAGCAAAAGATGGCAAGAGCCCTCCTTTGGGGATCTCTGGCCCCTTGGAGAAGTACCATTTTAAAAGCAATAATACTAATAACACAGGGGTACCAGATGGACGCAGCCCACAGCCCGGTGGCCCCCTCCTACCATCACTCAGCAGTTACATAAAGTACCCCTGCAACTCACCGCACACAGCTGCTTCACCATAAGTCTACCATACCAATCCACAGTGACAGATTCAGAGCAGTCCATTTATCGTCTGCAAAGTCACCAGCAGCATACTCTGCTTGTCCAGTGATGTATCATCTGAGGTAGAGTCTACCGAATGTTTATCAGAGTGAGTCCCAGGAAGGTTAAATCTGATGCCTTAGTGTTGAGGCATATTCGACTGCCCATAAGAAATCCTAAGAAGGACACCTACATGCACCACAATAACACCGCCCTTCTTCCCTTTGTATAGGTCAGACTACAACAACTATGCATTCCATACACTTCTGAGCACCCTCGAACCCCTGCCCTCACCACGTCTTTATCAAATGACTGGACCCCATGAGTGCAGCCCTCATTCCAATCCTGAATGAATCAATATTCACAGCCACCTACCAGAACACCTGGTAAATACACCACAGTACTCCCCCACCTCAAGAAGCCCTGAGCAGACCTGAAGATGCTAGCCAACTACCAGCCAATTTCCCTGCTACCCTACCAGGCAAAATTAATGGAAAAGATGATAAAGAAGCATCTGGCCACCCACTTCAATGACAACTACCTCCTCAACATCACTCAATCTGAAATTCAGGCCCAATCATTGTACCTCTAATTTTTCCCCTATGGACGGCATCTGGATGATCATGGACAGAGGTGACACAGAGGCTGTCATTCTACTAGATCATTCTTCAGGCTTGAGCACTGTCTCCCACCCCATCCTTATCCAATGAGTGTATGAAGCCGGCATCCAAGGTCCTGCACTTCACTGGATTTGCCCCTTCCTGACAATTCTGCACCTAGTTGGTCAGGCCGGGCCCCTTCACCTTGAAATGCCATTAACCTCATCTGCGGAGTGCCACAAGGATCCTCACTCAGTACCACTCTGTTCAACTGCTACATGGCCCCCACTCACAAGCATCATCCGTGACCGTGAAATCAACATCATATCCTATGCTGACGACACCCAGTTGTTGGGATCTCCTGTACATTCCTACATGGAATCTCCCCTTGGTCATTTTCCCTGCGTGAATGTGGGGCGTCTGGAGTTGCTGCCTGGGAGCTGTCAAGACTGGTCATAAATAAATGAAGTACTCTCACTCTGCTGAGGTGCTTCTTTTCATTGGCGACGAGTTGTCCCGCCTTGGCCTCCAGTTTCGGTGTGGATCTCCTTATCCTGCTTTGTTCCTGCGGACCTCCGGAGCTTCGCTTTCCTCGTGTGGCGTTTTCTTCTCCACGACGCCGCTCCTTAGTCCTGCCATCCTTGAAGGTTCCTGCGGACTCCTCCTGCACTCCTGCTGCTGCCCTGGTGCCTCCGTACCTATTTTGGGGACAAGTTCTGAGCGTTTCAGGTACTTTGCATTTGTGGTGTGCGCGCGCTGTTGAAGCGGCCGTTGCTTCTCGCTTTCTGTCCCCATGACGCTGTGAGGTGACGTGCTGAACCTGCCTGACATGCCTGTCGTCCTTGCACGCAACGTGAGGCCATTGCGTGTGGCCATCTTGAATTTGGTTTTCCAGATTTATGTTGTCATGACAACACCATGCGTCTTCACGCTGATGCACACAGCTCAACCTCTCCTATTTGCGCGTCAATTCAATCTTCCTCAGCATTGTTTTCTCCTCTGTTTTGGCTATAATTCATGTGCATGTCTTATCAAGCACTCGCTGATGTGCACAGCTTATTCTCACATTGTTTGAATGTGTACTTTTGTCCAACAAGCACAGTTCATGCGCACATCTGGTAAAGTACTTGCGGATGTGCACTGCTTATTTTTGTAGTGCTTTTCTTTGGTTGTTTACCACTTCTGTGATGCACTCACAGTGTGCATTATAAGATTTTACTGTACGTACGTGCATTTTCGTATTCCTGCATTCTTTACTATTGTGTGGGCAGCAACTCACCCACGCTCTGTTTCAATATGGATCACATAATAGCTCCGCCACCCTTACTACAATCTCCTGGCTCTCCTCCCATGTTATGGCAACAATGGAAGGATACATTTGAAAGGTATTTGTAAGCCATCGATGGTGACACGTTCACTACTAAGAGGCCGATTCCGATCCGGGTTGGAAGGGCACTGAACGCGATCCGGCCGGAAAAACTACGAGCCGTACGCGTGTTTTCCGCCTGACTCGTACAGCTGTACGAGCGAGCAAGTACGATGTGAGCTACGTGAAATTCACGACCGAGATGTTTCCGGGTCCGAACCGCTCCGTACGTCTCGGTCGTAAGCTAACCATGGCGCGCAATGGATGCGATTTACAACCGAGCCAGTACGATACACGCGTCGGACATCCGGTGCGAGCTGGAGTGTCCGGCTCGTAAAACGTCCGGGAAGTTGCCTTTGGGGGTCCGCGTCGGACCCCCTGTCACCCGCAGCCCTACGACTCGGACACAGGGGGAGACCCAAGGGTCCCCCCAACACAGGCATGTCGGTGCGGATTCCGATTCGGTCGGAAAACACTCTGGATCCGGCTCGGTCGGAGTGCTTTCCGACCTGGATCGGAATCGGCACCTAAAAAGAAGACACTTCTTATGTATAATCTGGGTGCAGAAGATAGAAGCATTGTGAAAACTCTAACCCTTGAGGTCGTCAGCACTCGTGTGAGTGGTGGTGATGATGGTGATTCCTTACTCATTGATGACTATGCATGTTTGAGTAAAACTTTAGACAAAAGATTCCACCCTAAGAAGAATGTAGTACTTGAGCGTCACGAGTTTTTGCAACGTGCCTAGATTTCTGGTGAATGTATTGATGATTTTGTTTCTGCTCTAAGAACCTTATCTGTCACATGCAATTACAGAGAATTTAGGGATGAAATCATACGTGATCAACTAATCGAACGCACTTGCAACAAGAAAATTCAAGAGAAACTTTTGTCTTCTGACGACCCCGATCTCGAAACAGCCATCACGCTTGCGAAAAGCATTGAACATTCTCAATTTTGCATGAAGGAGATGAGCAATCCTTCTCAACCCACTGAAGTTAAACTTCTGCCATCAAAGCTAATGTTAAGTCCACCAAAGGTCCCATTGAGAACACAACGCGGAATTCATCTTCTTTACCCTCGACCAAGTTCAAATCTGAGAAAGTCTTTTGTTTTCGTTGTGGGAGCAAAAATCATTTAGGCAGTGCCAGGTACTGTTATGCTTTGAACCAAATTTGTTTCAAATGCGGAAAAAAAGGTCATCTGGCTCTTTTTTGCAAAGCCATGGGGTCCAATAAGGGAAACACCCAAATAGTCAAGTCCATTGAAGAAGACTTTGTTGACTCTGGTGAAGAGAATGATAATATGTTATTAATGCTGTCTTCGTCATCTGCACAATCTGAGGGTGTTGTTGAAATTGCATCCGTGGGTGGTTTACGTAAAATAAAATCCCCCTCATGTATTATCCGTGTGAATGGGAAGAATGTGAATTTCTTGGCTGATTCCGGTTCTCCTTTTACTCTTATCAATATCAAGGATTTTGGGGCGTTAGAAGACATTCACTTGCACCAGTCAGATATTAAAATGTTTGCCTATGGGGATAAAAGAGTGGAAGTTCTGGGAAAATTTGAGGTAAATTTGGATTTCTGTGGGGATCTAGCCACTGGACCTGTATTCATTGTTAAGGATGGTGCAAATTTGTTGGGATGGGAAGAGCAAGGGGAACTCGGGATCATCCTTGATCCTAATAATCTTGACATGGTTTTGTCTAGACGTGAAGCTTGCAAATTTTACACTCCCCTTTCATCCTCCAATTCTTCTGATAGTGTGGTAGTGAAACACTTGTCAGGTGATGAGTGGATCCAAAGGTATCCTGAAGTCTTTAGTGACAAGCTCGGAAGCTGAAAGGCTTCCAATACCGCATCATTCTGAAAAGTGGCGCTAAGGCTATTGTACACAAGGTGTGCAAGGTACCTTTGAGTTTGCGTGTGGAATTGAAGAAAGAGCTTGAACGCTTATGCCGTATGGATGTGATCGAAGCCATTGAAGGATCTGAATGGTTGGCCCCCATAGTTCTTGCACGCAAGGCTGATAAGTCCATTAGGATGTGTGTTGACTTGCACGATCTGAATACCAACATTTGGATCGACCGCCAACCGTTGCCCAACATTAATGAAATGCTGGCGATGCTTGACGGAGCTAAATATTTTTCGTCATTTGACATTTCTTCAGCTAATCACCAAGTTGAGTTAAGCAAGGAGTCCAGACATCTCACCTCTTTCGTAACACCGGAAGGAGCTTTCCTTTACAAACGTATGCCTTTTGGTCTGGCATCGGCTTCCGCTGTGTTTCAACGCCTCATTGGGAATTTGTTCAAAAATACAGCGGGGTCGTGTTTTTCCAGGTTGATATTCTGGTGTATGCACGAACTGAGTCTGAGCATGACAGCAGAGTCAAACATGTACTTTATACTGTAAAACGTCATGGCCTAACCTTAAGAAAGGACAAGTGTACTTTTTTCGGGAAGGTGTCGATTATTTGGGTCAGCACATTTCCTGCAAAGGGATTGAACCCAAAATTAAAATTTTAGATGCCATTCAAAATGCACCTTCACCTACCAATAAGGATCAATTGCGCTCCTTTTTAGGACTTGTGGAGTACTATGCCAAATTTGTAGGGAATTTTGCAGCTAAAACCTCCTGTTTGCATGAGTTACTAAAGAAGAATGTTAAATCTGTATGGTGCGAAAAATGTGTCAATCAATTCAATATCCTAAATCGCCCTTTGAAATTGTTCAACATTAATGACAAGTGTATTTTTTCCTCTAATGCAGCAATATTGGTTTGGGCGCTGTTCTAATGCAAAGAAGCAGTGACGGTCATGAGGAGATCATTGCGTTTGCTTCTAAGACACTTCGTGATGCTGAGAGTTCTCACTCCACCATTGAGAAAGAGGCATTAGCTCTATGGTGGGGTGTCCAGTACTTTCGGAATTTCCTGTGGGGAAACAAATTCATCCTCAGGACCAATCACAAACCTTTGGTTGATCTTTTCACCACCAAAGGTGGTGGTCGCGCCACTCCACGAATTGCCAAATGGCAATACAGATTACAGGAATTCAATTATCATTTAGAATATGCGCCTGGTATCAAAAACAACACTGCTGATTGTCTTTCCTGTTTACCTCTTGCCAAAGACATCAGCGTATCTGCCGAGGATGATCTTGGTATTGTATGTGCTGTTGGTGCTGTTATTGACATGGTGAAGGGTACACTTTCTGAGCAGTTGCAAGCTCTATCTGAGGACAAAGATATCAAAATGGTTGTGGACTTTTTGGTTCAGGGGTGGCCTGTGAACAAGGACTTATCTTCTCAGTTAATTCTATTCAAAAGAGTTTGTGATGTGTTATCCTTGGTGGATGGAATTTTGCGTAGAGGTTGTCTTTTGGTTGTCCCACATGTATGCAGAAAAAAGTTTTGGATCTTGCCCACGAAGGTCACCAGGCTATTCATGCCATGAAACACAGAATCCGTGAGGACTTTTGGTGGCCTGGGGTGGATAGGTCCATTGAGTATTTTGTCAGGGACTGTTGTGCGTGTGTCCTCAGTGATAAGACTCAGGGTACTCATCCATCTCCCATTTATCCTGTGATTGTCAAAAATGTACCTTGGTGAAAACTAGCCTTTGAGGTTGCTGGTGCATGTGGGATTTCTGGTGGTTCTCCTCTGCATGCTCTGGTCTTGGTAGACTATATGTCTAAGTGGCCGGAAATTACATTTGTAGAGTGTGTTAATTCTTTGTCTGTCATCAATTTCCTCAAAGAAGTGTTTCTCCGGGAGGGATTTCCTGAGGAACTGGTGACAGATAATGGAACTCAATTGGTGTCTCTGGAAATGCAACATTTTCTCAAGGAACATGGCATCAAACATGTTTTAACATTACGTTATCATCCCCGAAGCAATGGATTAGTTGAGCGCTTTAATCGTGTTATTAAGGACCAACTACAATTGGCTTTGGTGAATGGTGTATCCTGGCGTGTGCCTGACATGTTGTGGGCAATCAGAACCACTCCTCATATAAGTACTGGGATATCTCCTTTTACATTGCTTAGAGGAAGAGTTGCTGGTTCTAAGTTGAACAAAGATTGGATGTCTAGGAAGGAGGTTGACCAAACTAGACTTGGCAAGGTAGCTGATGGAGAAGCGCTGTCCAGTCCAAATACACCACTGTTTCCGAGAGAATTTCCCCAGTGTGCGTTGGAGATGGGTAAGAATCAAGAAGCCTGGATTCGTTCGCAAGGGGGCTTCTCGGTTTTCAGCTCCGGCTACGGTGAAGGAAGTAAGAGACCAGGTGGTGGTGTTGGAGAATGGCAAGATTTGGAATAAATGTGCTATCTCTATTGTTCCTCAATCCAAAATGGTGTACATTGGTGGGAAGATGGGTGTTCATTTTGACTCCTCTCATGTAACTCCTGTTCTTCCAAGTTGTTCTTCTTCTAATGCTATTCCTCCCAATAGGAATGATCATCCAAGTTATACTTCTTACAAAAGATGTTCTTCCAGGATTAGATCTACGCCTGCTAAGTTTCGAGACTATGCTATGTATTGATGTCACACTGTGTTTTATCTAGAATCTGATTTTTTTCGGTAATTGTCAGAATATGTTTGAAATGTTGGTATCTGGTTTTTATAATTGTATATTTTGCTTTTTATTCATCTTATTGCTTTGTTGCATATTTTCCTCTTTCCTTTTCTTTCTTTTTCTTTCATTTGTGGGAAGGGAGGTGTGTTGAGATCTCCTGTACATTCCTACATGGAATCTCCCCTTGGTCATGTTCCCTGCGTGGAACACAGAATGTGGGGAGTCTGGGGTTGCTGCCTGGGAGCTGTCAATACTGGTCATAAATAAATGAAGTACTCACTCACTGGTCATAAATAAATGAAGTACTCACTCTTCTTTTCCCCAGCTCATACTCTTTCTCTCTGACAAGTCATCAAACACCCAGACAAAATTAAATCCAGTTGGTCGCACACTGCTCGTCCTACCAGCGTGTTACCCCAAAGCATTATGGTCCATGAAGTCAGCATCAGCGAGTGCGCCTCTACCAGAGTATTAAGCAAAATTAAAGTCGCGTTGGCCATCCCTGGACACGTGTTTCGAGGTTATTACCTCTCGTCAGCAGGGAATAGGCATGTGTGTAGGGTTGCTGCGTAGGCTGCCAAAAATTGTTCTCAGGTCCAGTACCGCTCGTGGGACTCAGGTGCGTAACCATGAGCTCGTCAACCCCACCGGCTCAAGGGAGCCTGAATATTAACATAAATCCAATTGGTCGCACACTGCTCGTCCTACCAGCGTGTTACCCCAAAGCATTATGGTCCATGAAGTCAGCATCAGTGAGTGCGCCTCTCCCAGAGTATTAAGCAAAATTAAAGTTGCGTTGGCCATCCCTGGACACGTGTTTCGAGGTTATTACCTCTCGTCAGCAGGGAATAGGCATGTGTGTAGGGTTGCTGCGTAGGCTGCCAAAAATTGTTCTCAGTTCCAGTACCGCTCGTGGCACTCAGGTGCGTCACCATGAGCTCGTCAGCCCCACCGGCTCAAGGGAGCCTGAATATTAACATAAATCCAATTGGTCGCACACTGCTCGTCCTCAGGTCAGTCAGGTAGTCGAATGGTTTAACACACTATGAATAATCTGGAATATGAGTTCTGCCAAAATACAGGAAACCCAATATTGATTGGAATTTCTTTAAGGTGTTTGGTGGTTGTAGAAGTGCACAAGTCTCAAGGCAATGTGTTGCTAGGCTTTTGCCTTAACTTGACAGCTCATATCCTAAAAATAGGATATTGAGGTGGGCTTTTTTAGATTTTTTTAAACTTAGCCCATGTGAGCAAATTCAATATTATGTGATCCACTCTTGCCAAGTGTGTTGACAGGTCATAATCCGCCAGATACATGTCATCGACATAGGATAATGCCTGGTTGTCATATTCTTGCAAGCATTCTGTAACCCGGGCTGAAAACAACCCCGAGCTGTTCTTATACCCTTGAGGCAAACAACTGAACTGCTTTAGAGGCCCCAGCACGCTAAATGCAGTCATATATATATATATATATATATATTTTTTTTAAATAAAAACCTTTATTTCTTCAAGAATCTGGACACAGCTATTCAGCCGACAACCCGGAGGTTCGGCAGCTTCATTAGGAGAGTATAGAGAATCGTCCACAGTACATTGAAGGAGCAGTGAGAAGGTTCCATTTTTAATAATTACAAACACACAACAAACCCCAGCAAGGCAACAACACTGAATGCCCACGGTGGTAGCCCCCCAGGGGGAGCCGGACCCCAATCATCTAACGGTCACAGTACTATGATAAGAGGAAAAAGGGGGAAAAGCAGAGGCCCAAGAGGTCAATTAACCATCACATCTACATACGGAGCTGGAATGAAGGTCAAGAAGAAATCTGTTCCTCGGGGGGATCCAGATCAGGGGCAAGACATATTCCCCCCCTGTATTGGTTCCACCGCCCCCAGATGGCATGCCACCTCCGAGGGCGGCCTCTGGCGCAATATACTGTCTTCTCCCTGAGCATACTCCAGTCCATATTTTCTTTCCACGCAGTTAACGTGGGGGGCCCCCCGGAACCCCACAAGCGCGCGATGTCCCTCTTAGCAACCATGTTACCCAGGGTCACCCACTGGGTCTGTGCCTCATCATGGTCAGTGGGCCCCCAGACATTCAGGAGACAACACCGCGCCTCCGGCTGCATGGCAATGCCCGTCACCTCCCCCATCACCGCATGAACTCGCCTCCAAAATTCCGTGATGACACCACATTCCCAGATGATATGTAGGAAAGTACCCACCATACCGCATCCCCTCCTACATAGGCCTTCCTCAGAGAATCCCATATGAACCAGTCGCGGCCCCGTCACATACACTCGATGCAGGATCTTAAGCTGCACCAGCCTCAGACGCGACGGGATCGCAACCTCCTTAGGAGAGGAAACAGCAGACTGCCAGTCCTCATCGTCCAACTCGAGTCCGTCCCTAGTCCACTGGTCCCGCAGCCCCAGTAGCACATCAGCCCGAACATTTATCAGTTTCTTGTAGATGAGCGAGATCGTGCTCTCCGGCATATGACCATCAAGGATCCGGTCCTCCAAAGGAGAGGACTCAGGCACCTTCTCACCCTCCACAAGGACTGACCGCAGGGCATGACGCACCTGAACATATCGGAAAAACTCAGACGCCCCCAACTCATACTCCTTCTGCAACTCTTCAAAGGACTTCACCCTACCCTTAATCAGCATATCTCCGACCCTGGAAATGCCGATCAAATCCCATTTATCAAACCCTTTCGTATGCCAAAGCCTACCCAACCTTTCAGATTCAAACAACGGGGCAGCTAAGGTGAGCCTATCCTTCCAGCCCAGAGAGTCAGTCGCCATCTTCCATACACGCACCGCCACCCCAGTGGGCCCCGTGAGGGATGAGTCGAGGGACCGCGAGTACAACGCCCTAAGATAGTTCCCACCGCGCAACAACCATCTGTCCATGGCATAACCAGGGCTGAGGGCCGGGCCATAGAAACCGTGGTTAATCGCGGACAACTGGGTGGCCCAGTAATAGCGTCGGATGTCTGGAAGCGCGATACCCCCGTCATACCATGGAAGCGTCAATTTAGCAATCGCTATCCACGGCCTCCCATCCCACAACAGCGTCCGCTGGAGGCTTTCGACCTCCCGAAAGTACTTGGCCGGCACCCAATCTAGAGTGTTTTGCAATGCGTAGAGGAACCGAGGAAGGGACATCATTTTGAACAAGGCAGCGCGCCCGACGAGGGAGAGCGGCAGCCTCCGCCAGCCCTCAACATCCCGCCGCAGGCGCGCCAGGGGGGGGAGCAGGTTTCTCTCATACCGCAAAGCGGGGTCCATGGAGATAAAGATCCCCAGATACACGAAGCCCTGCTGAGCAATCTGGATCGAGCAAGTTCGCGGGTGCAGTCATATATTTGCTTTCAGGCGCTATGTTTTGATGAAAAAATCCATTAGAGTTGTCTAGGGTGGTTTTGTACTTCTGGTGCACTATTTTGCTCATCAGTGCTGCGCTATGCATGTTTGCACAGGGAATGTACATGTAGCTGTATTCAGGTGTCTGTAATCTAATACTTGACTATATGACTGGTCACGTTTCATTACTGGAACGCGCCACCTAAGGCCAACATAGCCTAGCTGCTCCGCCATGAGGTGAACGACCACCAACCTTGTACTTCTTTCCAGCCCGCCATGAGGGAAACGGCCATCAGCATTGCCTTGTCCACCCGCACACCGTGAGTGGAACGTCCAGCACGGACTACATTGCCCAGCATCCTCCGGCGGCGCCAGACGTGACGCGGAGGCAAACGCGCCCGGAGGCGCGATAAGAACCACGCAGGCCTCCCGAAGCATGGGACGCGCCACCTAAGGCCAACATAGCCTCGCTGCTCCGCCGTGAGGGGAACGGCCACCAACCTTGCACTTCTTTCCAGCCCGCCGTGAGGGAAATAGCCATCAGCATTGCCTTGTCCGCCCGCATGCCGTGAGGGGAACGGCCAGTATGGACTACATTGCCCAGCAGCCTCAAGCAGCGCCAGACGTGACGCGGAAGCAAACGTTCCCTGGAGGCGCGATAAGAACCGCGCAGGCCTCCTGCAGCGGGGGGTGCGCCACCTAAGGCCAACACAGCCTAGCTGCTCCGCCATGAGGGGAACGGCCACCAACCTTGCACTTCTTTCCAGCCCGCCGTGAGGGAAAAGGCCATCAGCATTGCCTTGTCTGCCCGCACGCCGTGAGGGGAATGGCCAGCATGGACTACATTGCCCAGCAGCCTCCAGCGGCGCCACACGTGACGCGGAGGCAAACGCGCCTGGAGACATGATAAGAACCGCGCAGGCCTCCCGCAGCACGGGACACGCGCGCGAGCCCGGGCAGCACCCGGGCAAAGCCCGGGTCAAGGGCCGGCCCGTCTGCACCCGTCAGAGGCCGGAGGAGGCCGGGTTGGGCCATTCCCCTAACTTCTCGAAGGGGAGCAGGTTAAATTTCGGGAGTGGAAACCCACAAATCCCTACCAAGGTTAGTGACTTAAGGCTCTCTCTTTACCCTTATTTGGCTACTAAATCGATCCCTCTGTAAAGATGGGAAGGCGAGCCGGAGCGGGAAAGCCAAATGTAGCCCCAGCACAGCCGGCCTCTTCTATTCAACAGACATCAATAGACCGGATGCTCCAGAGGGCCATCGGCGTAGTGGCCAATGAGATTGAATTAACGGAAAGGCAGCTATCACTCGCACCTAATATCGCTGCACCTCTAAGTCCACTCGATCTAACAGACCCCCCCTCAACTTGGATCAGGATCTTGCCCCAAGTGACATAGGACCCTCCACAGAAAGTAGGATGGACATTCCACACCCTGGGGCGGCCCGCCCCAAAAAAGGGAAAACCAAAGTCGCTATACCTAGAGAGCCAAAAAAAAAAGCTTTAGCCCCAGAGACCACGATCGCCACAAGGGCTAATGATCATAGCCCCCTACTCAATGGAGGCCCAGAACAGCCAGTATGAGTCACATATATGGTTGTAGACATGCAGGTACAAGTTAGGACCATAGTGAGGGATGAACTGAAAAACATATGGGTTGATAAACTCGCAAAACTAGTAGAACAATGGGTGGATAGGACTGAGGTGATTCTGAAAGAAAAGGTGCCAGTCAACACATTGTCCCAAATAAGACCCGGCCCCCAGACAGCAGAAGTCAACACCCTCCCCCCTAATAAAAGATCTCAATCACCCAGGAGAAGGAGGGAAGGCAACTTTGCAGTCTTAAAGGGGTGGAGAAAGGAAATGCTATACAGGGTCAGGAGCCCAGGCAGGGTGTACAGAAGAAAAAGGTTAATGATGGGGGCGCTGTAGGGTCCTCTGAAAGCTCCTCTACTGGTACAAGGGGCAGACAAAAAAGTAGGCAAGAGGAAGGACCCCAAAAGCCTGGGACTGCCCTTCCATGCATTAATCTACCCCCAGCCTCAATCCCCTATGTAGTTATCTTAGCGGGAGTTCCTGAATTAAAGAAAGGCACCAGGGAAACCTACACCGAGCTGAAGAACAAATGTATTTATTGGCTAATCAATAATAAACAGTTTTCCAATAGGGACATAAATGAAATCAGTATCATCCGTAGGGTGGGATGGGTAGGTTGGAGACCCAAAGATATTTCTGGTGACTGTGTTATTATTAACTTTAGGAATAGGGGGATTGTAAACTATCTCTTAGACCATCACTCAGCCAGGCCTGGGAGATCTGTCAACTTATTGACCCTAGGCCATTTCTAACCCCCTTGCCAGCACCCACAACAGTATAGAGTGGGTAATGAATCAGAGTACCCAATCTCTTACACCCTTGCAGGCCCAAATAACTCCATTATTCTTTAACATTCCAGTGAACAACAGGTTCAGCCCTCTTGAGGCAGTTGACTGACTAACAAAAGTGGCAGCCCCTACACAAGACAACCCAGTATGTGTATCATAAAGGCAAGTGGGACTGTCCAAAGGAGTGACCCTCTAACACCACATAAGGCCATAGAGCATCCCACAGAGGCAGGGAAAAGTAGCCCACTTAAGGATAAACTGAATCAAGATCACGAGGGCATACTGAATAAAGTTAAATCCCTTTCAGTCATGCATTCAAATGGAACAGCAAATAGTGATGGAAAACTCTCTTTTTTAACCAGTAACGCACTTAACTCAAATCTGAACCCAAATCCACCTCTGCAAAAAGAACCTGTTTTGACTGTATAACCATTGATCCCCCTATACATGACACTACAGGGCACACCTTAAGTGTGAAAATACTTTCCTGGAACATAGCAGGATTAACATCTAAACTGGAGAACCCCGAATGGGGACTCTTCATCGAACATCACGAAATCTGCATGTTCCAGGAAACATGGCACAGAGACGAACCGAGTAGGCAGGGGTTTGCCGTTTTTAACATCCCTGCAATTCATACGGGGAGAGGTAGACCCTCAGGTGGACCATCAACATGGGTTGAAGTCCATTTAGGCTGCAAGGCTAAACATATAGGGGCAGATTTATGTTTCCTGGCGCATCCCTGCAAATCAGCAGGGATGCGCCAAGAAAGATGCGTCACGCAAGTTTACCCTTGCGCCACCACAGATGCGCCGCATTTACAATGCAGCGCATCGTGGCGCAAGGATAAACAGATGCATGATGCATCTGACTGCATAAGGGCGGTGCATTGCCGGAGTCGTGTTGCAAGCACGACACAACTCCAGCAATGCTCAGGGGCTGCCCATACCTAACATGCTGCGTCATGCCTTACACCTGCTTCAAGCAAGCGCAGGGTTTTGACGCAGCAGCGTCGGAAAAGTGACTCCGAGAAATCTTGTAGATTTCACTGCGTCACTTTTCCAAGGCTTTTGCCGACGGAACGCCCACCCTGCATACATTAAACCTGACGCAGGTTTAATGTAGCGCAGGGCTTTACAACGTGACGCATCTCCGTAGATGCGTCACGTTGTAAATAAGGCGCAACATGGCGCATGGTTAACGCCGCCGCTGCATCACAGAAGTGACGCAACAGCGGCGTAAATGTCTCGCAAGGGGCTTGTAAATCTGCCCCATAGAGAGTTCCTCCCGTGATATCCTTTGTGTACTTTTAACATTTCAGTCAAATCAAAGCATCCTGCTTGGCCCCGACGTCCCGGGGACAAGAGTCCAGCACCCTGGACCAACTTAATACCCTTCTTCCAACCATCCCACCACATTGGGGTATAAATATTGGCGGCGATTTTAACAGCCAATTTGAGCCGCTCAACGGTTTGTCTAGAGGCCAAATACAGGAGGAGAACCAACATTGGTCTGTTCCCGAACCTAACATCCCGCCATTAAGGGTCTGGACCCCGTTAGCACTCCAGATCAAGGTCTAACATTGAACTTCTCTGTAAGAGCATGCAACGGACGTACCAGATCTGATAGCCCGGGAAACCATACCTATAATAGACCGGGTCACTCCTCAATAATTGATTATATAATGATAGATTTGCAGTCTTGGCACAAGGTGCTAGATTTTAAAATCATCCCGCGTCATGACAGCGATCACGATGCCCTTACTATAGAAATAGTATCGCCATGTATTACTACGAACCAGGTTAATTCCCAAATACCAGCGCAAAGCCTGATACAGACTAATGGTGTTAGAAGAGTTAGTTGGGACGAAATTTACCAATCGCAAGAAAAATTGGCCAAACTTTACCATCAAGTAGTTCCTTATCCTTTAACTCCTTCTCCACTAATAGAGGGTCCCGGAGCACCAAACTCTCTCCTAAAGATATCACAAAATCACCATGATCTGGTTGGCACCTTGGCCACTTTCTTCTATCAAAATAAAAAGCAAAGAGAGCCCAAAATGCCCAAACATAAATGGTTCAACGCCAACTGCCGAGCTGCTAAAACTCAACTAATAGCTCCCATTAAAAGTAGCGATAATGCTAAAATTAAGGATGTTAGAGCTGCATATAAAGGTGCCATAACTGAAGCTAAGCTACACTGGGAAGCCCAAAAATGGGAAGACCTCAGAAACACATTAAATACTCACGATCTGAGGTCCTTCTGGAAAATCTTAAATAATGATTCCCAGGCTGGTAGATTGGCTATCGAACCAAACATAGACAAAACTGTCTGGAGGGCACACTTTGAAATCCACCATAGAAGGGATAAGGAAGGGGAAGAAAGAAAGGCTAGGGCCCTGGCGTATCTGGGTCCAAATCAGGATGACGCCCCCCCCATTCACAGTAAGAAAAACCACCGACGCACTGGGGAAGATCCTACCTGCAAAAGCGGCAGGTTTGGACAGGATCCCTGGTGATCTCTACCGATCTGAACCTCCCATCTGGGCCCCTTACTTGGCTACGTTGTTTAATGCCATACTACAAGGCATGGCAATCCCCACTACTTGGGCGGGAGCCGAAATAATACTGATTTTTAAAAAGGGCTCCCCACTCTTGCCTGCCAACTATCGCCCGATTAGTCTTATAGACGTTGGGCAGAAAATATTCGCCCGAGTCCTATTGGGGCGCCTACAAACTTGGGGGCATATTATCAAGGACGGCGTTAAAATTATCGCAGGTTTAGCAGCAGAAAACTGCTGCTAAAGCGGCAACAATGGGCTTGATAATATGCCCTGGAGCATTCCAAGAGAAGCCCATGTTCACACCAGAACATCAATCAATCAATCAATCACTGCATTTGTAAAGCGCGCTACATACCCGAGATGGTCTCAAGGCGCTGGGGAGGGGGGGTGCTACTGGTCGAAGAGCCAGGTCTTGAGGAGTCTTCTGAAGGCCAGCAGGTCCTGGGTCTGTCGTAGGATGGTGGGGAGAGTGTTCCAGGTCTTGGCGGTGAGGTAGGAGAAGGATCTGCCGCCGGCGGTGGTTTTTCGGATGCGAGGGACTGTGGCGAGGGCGAGGTTGGCTTAGCGGAGGCTTCGGGTGGGGGTGTGGAAGATGAGTCGGTTGTTGAGGTAGGTGGGTCCTGTGTTGTGCAGTGCTTTGTGTGCGTGGATCAGGAGCTTGAAGGTGATCCTTTTGTTGACGGGGAGCCAGTGCAGGCCTCTCAGGTGGAGTGTGATGTGGCTGCGGCGGGGGACGTCGAGGATGAGTCGGACCGAGGCGTTCTGTATGCGTTGGAGTCGTCTCAGGAGCTTGTTTGTAGTTCCTGCGTAGCGGGCGTTCCTGTAGTAGAGTCTGTTGGTGATGAGTGCCTGGGTAACGGTTTTTCCCGTGTCGAGGGGGATCCATTTGAAAATCCTGCGGAGCATACGGAGGGTGTTGAAGCAGGACGCGGAGACGGCGTTGACTTGCCTGGTCATGGAGAGAGTGGAGTCGAGGATGACCCCCATGTTGCGTGCGTGGTCCGTGGGTTCCGGGGCTGTGCCTAGTGACGTGAGCCACCAAGAGTCGTCCCAGGCTGATGGGGTGGGTCCGAGAATGAGGACCTCTGTCTTGTCTGAGTTCAGCTTCAGTCTGCTGTCCTTCATCCAGTCGGCTACGGCCTTCATTCCTCTGTGGTGGTTAGCTTTGGCGGTGTGGGGATCTTCGGTGAGGGATATGATCAGCTGGGTGTCGTCGACGTAGGAGATGATGTTGAGGTTGTGTTGTCGTGCGACGTGGGCGAGGGGGGCCATGTAGATATTGAACAGCGTCGGGCTGAGGGAGGATGCCTGTGGGACGCCGCAGATGATCTCGGTGGTTTTGGAGCGGAAGGGTGGGAGGCGGACGCTCTGGGTTCTGTCGGAGAGGAAGGATGTGGTCCAGGCCAGGGCCTTCTCTTGGATACCGGCGTCATGGAGGCGTGCTGATAGGGTGTGGTGGCAGACCGTGTCAATGGCTGCTAATAGGTCCAGGAGGATGAGGGCGGCTGTTTCTCCTTTGTCCATCAGGGTCCGGATGTCGTCAGTGGCGGCGATGAGGGCGGTCCCGGTGCTGTGGTTTCTGCGAAAACCGGATTGGGAAGGGTCCAGGATGTTGTTAACTTCGAGGTAGCGGGTCAGCTGTTTGTTGACAATCTTCTCGGTCACTTTTGCCGGGAAAGGGAGCAGGGAGATGGGGCGGAAGTTCTTGAGGTCCTTGTGGTCCGCATTGGGCTTCTTCAGAAGGGCGTTGATCTCGGCGTGCTTCCAGCTTTCTGGGAAGGTTGCTGTCTCGAAGGAACAGTTGATTGTTTTCCGGAGGTGGGGCGTGATGGTTGCGCTGGCTTTGTTTAAGACGTGGTGAGGGAAGGGGTCCGATGGGAATCCAGAGTGGATGGAGTTCATGGTTTTGATGGTGTCTTCGTCGCTGACGCTGGACCAGATGGTCAGGCGACTGGTGCGAGTGGTAGTCGCAGGGGTGGTGGACTCGGTGGTGGGTGCGGGGGGCGTCGGAGTTGAAGCTGTCGTGGATGTCGGTGGCCAGGGAGTCGCACAGGTCTTGAGATAGCGGGGTGTCGTTGGTGTTGGAGCTGGGGTTGGAGAGCTCTTTCGCGATGCTGAAGAGCTCTTTGGTGTTGTGTGCGTTGTTGTCTAGGCGGTCCTTGAAGGTGGTCTTCTTGGCGGTCCTGATGAGTTGGTGGTGTCTGCGGGTGGCGTTCTTGAGGGCTGTGTGGTTGTCTGGTGTTCAGTCATGGAGCCATTTCTTCTCCAGCTTCCGACAGGTGTGCTTGGAGATCCGGAGGTCCTCGTTGAACCAGGCGGCTTTCTTGTTGGTGTGGTTGGTTGTAGAGGTCTTGAGAGGGGCGAGGGTATTGGCGCAGTCGTTGATCCACTGTGTGAGGTTGGTCGCGGCAGTGTCTGGGTCGGTGGGGTGGGTGGGTGGTCTCAGGGCGAGGGCGGTAGTCAGTTGGTCTTCGGTGACCTTGCCCCAGCAGCGGCGTGGTAGCTGTTGGGTGTGGGGGGGTGTGGTGGGTTTTCTGAAGGTGAAGTGGACGCATCTGTTGTCGGTCCAGTGTGGTTCGGTGGTGTGGTTGAAGGAGACGTGGGGGCTTGCGGAGAAGATGGCGTTGAGCGTGTGTCCAGCGGCGTGAGTAGGTGTCGTTACGAGCTGTTTGAGTCCGAGGTTGGCAAGGTTGTCGATCAGGGCGGTGGAGTTGGCGTTGTTGTTGTTCTCGAGGTGGAAGTTCAGGTCCCCGAGGAGCATGTAGTCCGTGGAAGCGAGGGCGTGGGTGCTGATGAGGTCGGCGATGGTGTCACTGAACTGTGGGCGGGGTCCAGGAGGTCTGTAGATGAGAGTTCCTCTGAGGGTGGTGTTGGGGTCGGTGTGGATCTGGAAGTGCATGTGCTCGGCGGTGGTGAGGGTGTCATCGGTGTTCGTTGAGATTTTGATGGAGTCTTTGTGGATGATGGCCATTCCTCCTCCCACTCCGTTGGTGCGGTCTCTGCGGGAGATCTTGTAGCCCTGTGGGATGGCTATGGCGATGTCTGGTGCTGAGGTGGCGTTCAGCCAGGTCTCTGCCAGGAAGGTGACGTCGGGGGCGGTGGAGTCTAGGAGGTCCCAGAGTTCGATGGCGTTCTTGCGAGCGGAGCGGGTGTTGAGGATGCAGCGGGGGTGGTTGGGTTCTCTGGCTGGTGGTGTGGAGGGTTGGATGCTGGTGAATCTGCAGTTCCGGCAGGTGAAAGGCCCCTGGGTGCGTTTCGGGGTGGCCCGGTAGCAGGGGTGGTCTCGTCTGGTGTTGAGTGCGTGGAGGGTGCTTGCGTCGTAGTGCAGTCTGGCGTTGCGGGGGGTGCGGGGTCCAGGGGTTCTGGCGCTGGGTGCGGTCCAGGCGCAGACGGGCGCAGACAGGCTTTCCTTGGGTGCGCCTTTGGCGCGTCAGCCGTGCGCCTGCTGCGTGCGTCCGCTGCGCGGCCGCTTCGCGGCCTCCATATGATGGCAGAGGGAGGGAGGAGCAGCTGGGAGGTAGGAGCGGGGCGGCCAACGGGAGTGAAGGGGGCAGGGCCGCAGGGGCTCAGCGGCGGGGGAAAACCCGGGGAAAACCTGGGGGAAAAAACGGCGGGAAATGACGGCGGGAGAGGGACAACAGAGCACAGGGGTACAGAAAGCAAAACACAGGGGCACAGAATGAAAGAACAAAGTGGCACAGAAGCCAAGCGCAGGGGTACAGAATAAAAAAGGGAGCGAGCAGTCAGGCGGCAAAAGCGGCAACGGAGGTTCAACCCACAGGGGGCTGCGTGGCGGATGGGGGGAGCGACCTGCCTGGTGACAGGGTCAAAGGTCACTCTCTACCACAGCTTCGCGGCCTCCATATGAGGGCAGAGGGAGGGAGGAGCAGCTGGAAGGTGGGAGCGGGGCGGCCAATGGGAGTGAAGGGGGCGGGGCCACAGGGGCTCAGCGGCGGGGGAAAACCCGGGGAAAAAAACGGCGGGAAAAGACGGCGGGAGAGGGACAACAGAGCACAGGGGTACAGAAAGCAAAATACAGGGGCACAGAATGAAAGAACAAAGTGGCACAGAAGCCAAGCGCAGGGGTACAGAATAAAAAAGGGAGCGAGCAGTCAGGCGGCAAAAGCGGCAACGGAGGTTCAACGACAGGGGGCTGCGTGGCGGATGGGGGGAGCCACCTGCCTGGTGACAGGGTCAAAGGTCATGGACTTCTATTGGAATTCTTAAGGACATTTTATCAAGCCCATTATCGCCGCTTTAGCGGCAGTTTTCTGCCGCTAAACCGGCGATAATTTTTAACGCCATCGTTGATAATATGCCCCCTGGATGGAGGAACATAATATCTTAACCCCCCTCCAAGCCGGGTTTCGGGCTAGGACATCTACATTCAACCAATTATTTAGGCTGCAGTTGAAACATTGGAAATCTGTTTCCATTGAGGGAGGTAGCCTCTACCTCATTTTTGTAGATTTAAAATCTGCCTTTGATTTGGTTCTGAGGGAAAAATTTTGGGCGATTCGAAGAGATGTGGGAGTGCCAGAATACCTGTGTCATCAGATAGTACGTCTCCACGAGGGCAATTACGCTCGTATCAGATATGGAAAGAATGGAGAACTCTCAGCCCCCTTGCCCGTGGAAAGAGGGGTTTGACAGGGCTGTGTTCTGGCACCCATATATTTTTCCCTCTACATTAACGGGCTAATTTTTGCGGATGATACGCTTCTCCTCGCAAAATCCCCGATGGGAATTCAGAGGACAGTTGACAACTTTAGCGATTTCTGCAAACATCGGGGCCTGGAAATCAACCTGCAAAAAACTAAGTACATGGCCTTCAATGTAGGCAAATTCACCCGCCCCAATCCCTGCTTGGACGGCAGACCCCTTGAAAGAGTAAATATTTTTGATTATCCAGGCCTGACTCTGACCGAGAAAATGGACTGGAGTGCCCAAATAAACAAAACAGGGCTGAAAAGTACTCAAGTAACGGGGGTATCCTAAAATTATATAGGAATTGCTCCAAAAAAACACTTAGCCCAGTGCTGGAAATCTATAAGGTACAGGCCAGGTCCGCTGCCCTCTATGGAGCAGAGCTCTGGGGTCACTGTGCACAGAGCCCGTTAACCCGAACAGAGAACACCTTCATTAGACAGCTTCTGAGCCTTCCCAATAGCACCCTATTAACACCTCTCCGCTTAGATCTTGGGGTTAGGCCCATTGTGGAAGAGGCGGCCCTCAGGCCCCTCCTCTATTGGTGCCGCCTCTGGAGTACTCCGGAGCTAGCTGCCTATAGGGACGAATTAACCGACGTCATGGGTATGCGAGGCTCAGGGAGGATACCTTGGCTGTCTAACATAAGGAACATCTGCGAGGGCTTGTGCAGGGGCGATCTATAGAACAACGCAGAGGACACGTCCCTATCAACAGCAAGAAAGACCCTGATGGAGTGCTTCAGAGAGCACAAGCTCACCGAGCTTGAACGAAGAACTACCACCGGCCGTTTGACAGTGGATTTCCTGGCAATAAAAAATAGGTACACTCTAGAACTGGTGCTGGATGACATCCAGCCTCTTCTCGCCAAAAAGCTTTATGTCCAGTTCAGGCATGGAGTCCTCCTGTTACGCACATTTACCCGAAACTGGGAGGGGAATTCAAATAGGGGTTGCCCGGCCTGTAACTACCCCGATGAATCGGAATTGCACGTGTTATTTTTTTGCAAGGGGGGTATGGAAAGGCCAGAACACGCTGGCTAATCCAATTATGCAGAAATTTGGGGACAAGTCACTGTTCTGAAGTGTATAGGATATTTAAAACAAACACGCAAATGCCTATTGTTTATTCCATCTCACGCTTTCTATTCAATATGTGGTGCACCCGAAGGGCTATTCTCAAAAGATTGACCCAGCAAAATGACAATGCAGGAACTGTATGAGTGACCTAAATACTGCACTTGTCTGGCTATACTCAGGGACATTGAGGGGGGTTATATCATTCTCATCGATATGAACTATTGAATAGTACTGTATTAATTATTTTTATATACCACTTTTTAAAATTGCCTATATTCAATCAATTCAATGTATTTTTATTGCTTGCTTTTACCGATGCTTTTATGGCATTTGACTGCCGAAATAAAGTTTTATGATGATGATGATTACTGGAAACAAAGGATTATTCATAGGGGAGATGCAGTTTTCTATTACACCTTGGTATTCAAGTTATTCAAGTTGTGTCTCTAACTTGTTTTTTAGCCTCGTGTTTAATGAGGTATTGTCTTTGAGACTGTGAGGTCGACCTCACTGGCATTACATAATAAGGAGAACCATCATCCCACCCGACATAGTTGTGATATAACTCAGAAGCTAACGCTAAAGCCCACTCCTTGGCGTATGATCCTTCACTGTCTCTGGGATGAGGTTGGAAAAAGCAGGCAAAATTACAGTCTCTCTGGGCAATCCATCACAAATTCAGGTAGCCAATCCTTTTTGGCCAAAAGACTATCGAAGCTGAATGACAAATTTTCCCAAAATAAAACATCAATGTATCTTGGTACTCCCCCTCCTAATGCAGTTGCATCTCATATAATTGATGCGGGACGCTCACTCTCGTGCCTGCTGTTTCCATCTGGACATAGTCACTCACTGCTACTGCCACCAGACAATCTATCACGTTCCGGTGAACTATTGTGAGTCAGTGCCCATTCCCCACTAAGAAGCAGTGTCCTCAATATCTGTGGCGTGGTTGACATGTATGCCAGCCACCTTCTTCCTTCTGAAATGAGCTTTGAAATGACTAGGTTTATATTCCTTTTTTATTATGTAATAAAAAGAATGTTGTGAGTCCTTCTTCGGTTTCACATACTCCTGTGATCTGCACTCTGACCATCCACTCATCCCTGAGCATTTTTCGGATGATTCCTGAAAGGAACAAGATGAACGTGTATCAATATCCTGATACCTGTCAGGTGTCTTAATATTGTCACGGTTAACAGATTATAGCGCTTCTCGGAGGACTCCTGTTGAAGAGACCCACCCAGCCAAAGCTGCGCAAGGACTGCCCGCCTAATTTCAACTCATGCAGGCGGATGGTCCTTTTGCCTTTCACGTGGTGGTGCCCTGTAAGAGGGCCCCTGCAATGGGAAAAGGCAAATATCTTCCACGGCATGGACTGTGAAGTCCATGCCGTGCTGGAACCGGGGGTGCAAGCAGAAATGGGGTCACGTTATGCCCCCCTGAATGCATCCCCGTGGAGGGAGGGCCCCACCACCAGCCTCTTTGGGACGGGCTCACCGCCATGTAAAGACTCACAGCCAGACTCGTAATCAGGCCCTTAGTCTTTTAGGGGCATATTATCAAGCACGGCGTTAAAATTATCGCCACTTTAGCGGCATAAAACTGCCGCTAAAGCGGCGATAATGGGCTTGATAATATGCCGCAGAGAATTCCAATAGAAGCCCATGTTGACACCAGCACATGGGCTTCTATGGGAATTCTCAAGGGCATATTATCAAGCCCATTATCGTCGCTTTAGCGGCAGTTTTCTGCCGCTAAAGCGGTGATAATTTTAACGCCGTGTCTTGATAATATGCCCCTCAGTTCTGTTTCTTATTATCCCATTTCTTCTTAGAAGATTCGGTCACTTGCTTTGAGTTATCCTTTTCAGAATTACTTTTAATTTGTGGTTTTCTAGGTCTGGCTCCCAAATTATCTCATCCTATTGTTGCAAAGGTTTTCTCAATAATTTTAGGTAACTCCCACGCCTGTTCTCTCGAATTTAAGTTAGTGAGTCGTTGGAGTACCGCCAAAACTACAGCTTCCCCTTTAATGTTACTCAACATTATGGCGGATACTGCAACAAAATTGGCCAGCAATTTCATTCCCAAATCCAGGGCAAGGGCTGCCCTGGACTAATCCTGATCTCTCCAGGAAATCGTGGTAACAGATCTAGAACCCTTTTGCTCAGTTACTTATGCATACCCAAAGAGATACACAAGAAATACACAGTATGCGGTTTCAATATTTATTCAAGCATTATGATTCTTGAGTAAAATACTTGTGATGCAATGATTAATAGAAGAAAACATAATAATGTGATTAATATTACGAGAATGGTGTAGAAGATGAACAATTCAACCATTTTGCTCATTACAGGAACCTATAATGCTTACATACAAGTACTGTAATACAGTGTACTCCTACCTAGCACATTCTACCCTATCTTGTCTAAGGTGAGTGGATCTGCCAAATACCTATCTGTTGCCCGTCTGATGTAACATTGGAAAGCATCCTTCGCATGAGGTGACAGGAATCAGCTGAGCTGGAATTCCTGCATGGACCAACCTCTCAGTGCCAGCTAAATGCTCCTCTGAATAAACAAAGGCTTGATGTCATATATCTAATAACATGATCCATTGTACCATACCAAAGCCCCAGTCAGGCCGCTATTATTTATTCTATTGTGATAGCAATGTCGCCGAGTGGCAAAACACCAATAACATCTTGCATGCTGAACTTAGCCCTTGTACAGTGTGTTCAAGGTGTTCTGATAGAGTGCCCACGAAGTGGTATTGTAAGCTAATTGTGTTTGAGGAAGGTTATCCTGTGTGGGTACGCAAATGACCGTGTGTCAAATGTCTTCATGTTTAAGGGGAGAGAAGGCAACTTAAGTATGTAAAGATGGTGTTTCTTAGCCGGCCTCTTACCTCCATGTGACAGCACCTCTTTGTTGTAGACCGTGCTGCGTGCACAGTATGCAGTCCCTTACATTGCTTTTAGACACATGCTGGTTACCCAAGATACCTCCACTTTCTCACGCCTGCTGTGGGTACCTTGGGACGCCAGCCTCCCCTTCTCACATGCTGCTTGTGGTGTGAGTCCTGGTTGTTTTTCCTGAATGCTGGAGGCTTTGGGGGAAGTGGCGAATTGAGCCGTGTTTGCACTGCATGTAGTGCAGCACACAGGGTAGCGAGAGTTGCATGACCCTTAGCAGCTTCCCGGTACCACCTCCCGAAAGTCCTTCTTCCATCTCCATGCATTCGGAGAAGGCATGTAACCATGTGAGATTATGGAAGACCGAGATTCAGCGATAAGCAGCCATATTGAATACACAGAGTGATTAAAGCAGTGCAAGGCCTTTCCTCTGCACTTGGCTTACAGATTCTTCCTGGGAGAAGGATCTCACCCATGCCAACTCCAGATTTCCTGCTCCATATTGTTTTGCTATGCCTCGACTGAGATGGCCCGATGTAGTCCTTCAGCATACAGAGACTGCCTATTTCATGCCACCTTCAAATACCTCACCCAAGGGTATTCCCTGGATTGAGTTTTCCTATTTTTCTTTTCTTTGTTTCTGGCCTACATAGTTTTTTTTCCTTTTCCTCCCGTCAGTGCACTGTGCCAATATTCATGGGCGCTTATCCCCACCGCAAGATCACCTTACACCCAACCAAGGAGCCTTAAAACTTTTTCCACTTAGCTCTTGCTGTGCTTTCTTTCTTCAATTCCCTCACCATTGCCAGAGGATCTTGGTGAAGGTACTGAGACACTGTTCCCTTTTGAGACATTTGTGCATGGCTCTGCTCCTATGTGCGTAATAGGAGTACATGGTGTAATACAAGATGCATTCCTATGCAGATAATAGAAGTGTGGAATTCTTAACCCCCTATTCATAAGGCATTGGTGAGTGTGATTATTGAGGTTGGTGGAAAAGGGCCTTGTGGTTGTTATTGTACATATGTGGAGTGACCTATCTCTTCTCTGTGTTTTCTTGTAAAGGGGGCGTGTCGTCTTTGGAGAGCTTTGTCCCGTGTTCTGAACATAACAACAGCACCTGAGGGGAACCTGGACACCTATCTTACCACACATTGGAGCAGTCTACCCTTACCTTTTCTTCTCCTATTATTCCTCTTTTTCCCCTATGGGCTGGTCAACCACACTCTATGGGGCTCATTACGATGGCGTAACGACCGCCACCACTGAGCTGGCGGTGGTGACCGTTACACCATCCTAACGTGAAATACCCCCCGCCATATTACGATGGCGGTGGGTATCGCGGCAGATGGAAAGTCCGTCTGCTGCTTTTCTGCTGGCAGGCAATCGTTACGATTGCCTGCCAGGCGGAGCAGGGGCTCCAATACGGTGGCAGTGCCTAGCAGGCACCGCCAGCCATATTAGGATGTGGATTTTTAATGGCCTTTCCATGGCGGCGATGCTGCCATGGAAAGGCTAGCAGAGATTGGCCTAGGGGGCCCGTTGCGGGCCCCAGAGGGGAGGGGGGTGCTCTTGTGGTGTATCTATGGTACCCCCCTACATGTTGCTGCACTAAGTGGCAGGCACCGTTTGGTGGCGGTCGCATCCTAATTCGCGATGCGGGACCGCCCCATGTCTGGCAGCCGATCCCAACACCGCAGGGATGGCGGGCGGTTCATCCTAATAGGCCCCTACATTTCTTAGGGTATTGGGATTAGCCTACAGGTGAGAGGATGGACTATCTTTGATCCTGCAGTACCTGGTTTTCAGGTGAGTGGAGCCCGAGACTCATAGAGCTCCACTGGTTCCCAATCCACAAATGAACAATTTTCACGCTCCTCTTGCACAGGTACAGTGTTACACAACATTGGCCCCACATACCTCAACAACTGTATAAACTTCCGCAAGCTTACCAGAGACCTCCACTCAGCCAGACTCCTACTTGTACACACCCCTGCGTGCATATGCACAACCAGATCCGGCGGTCGGGCTTTCTCCTACCTCTTACCTCTCAACTAAACCTGAAAGGACCTGCCCCTGCACATAAGAGCCACCTACTCAGTTCTTGAGTTCCGCAAGAAACTGAAAACCAGGCTCTTCACCTAGCCCTGAACCTGGCTCGACCCATCAAGCACTAGGGTACCCTTTAAGTGTGCGCTATACAAATACACATAACACAACAGAACAGAACAAAACTGCCCTTCTTTATAGAGTGATGGTGAGTAGTGCTTGGCTCACATCCAGAGTATTGCGTACTCATTGCTATTTGTGCAGTAAAATTAGACAAATGCTCGGTATCCTAGGTCATTAGGTGCAGGGATTGACAGGGGCCCTCGATCCCCCAACCGGAGGCCGTGGAGGAATGGGGGCACTGCCAGTACTGACCTTTTACCTAGTTACGGTAATGCCTAAATGACATGGGATTTTCTCTGAAAACTAGCCTCATTCATTATGCATGAGGATTCTTGGAATCACAGCAGGACACCATCTCCTACGTAATAACTATGTGCAAGGGTCATTCCTTCCGTCATCCTAGTCCGACATGACACAGCAAGGTATATCCCCTGGGGGTAGCACTTTGGGTATATGTACACCATATCTTGCTGAGGTAGTCATAGGAGAAAAGGACTTCCATGCTGACGCGAGACGCTGACGTTCCTGCACGCAGACACTCCAGCTCACAGTGGTCTGACATCCATTGCGGGGTGTCCATCTCAGACCAAGTCGGGGTCCCACAGTCTCTCACTTCTAGTAATGGGGTTGACTTTATCCTAGAGGGATTCTTGGCTTTGCACCCACATACATGCGAGGTACACTTAGGTACATCTAGTTAGTCGCATCGTAGGAGTACGCATTTACTACAGTCATGTATTTTATATACTTGCCTATATTCATTGTTTTAGCAAGATGGTAGAAATCTACCATCCTTTTATTCTTAGTGCTGATAATCATTTATATCTGTTACTGTCTAGTGGCTGTTTCAGCACACCTATTATACACTAGAATGACACTGGCTCAAAAAAGAAATGCTTATTGAAAAACGTCCACACTGTTTATTCTGTGTATCTCTCTGAGACTAAGTGAGCACGAGTGACTGAGCAAAAAGTATCGCACCGTTTCCATGATCCCTGATGGGACAGGGTTGCCATGTTCGATAGTTGCCAAGAACTATTCTCTCTTTGGTAAGAGGGGTTTCTAGTGGCACTGTGAGCTAGCTGGTATACAGGCTAACATAATGGAAACCCTATGGGAAACCAACATTGTAATCCCAACATGAAATACCGTCCTTAAGGGAATATGTGCCGGGTCCAACTGGCCGACGGGCTCCACGTCGTACGTCAGCCATAATAACCTGCCGGTTTCACTTTCGACCGCCGGCATTGTAATGTAATGCATTTACTATTTTTTACTGATAAATACAGACAGAAAACAGTCTATTTCCTGTCTGTGTTTATTTTCAAATGTGAAAAAATACTGAAAATGGTACTTCTTGTAAGTGACTCTCCTTGTTGTCCTTCATGAATTCCAGACCAACTGCTAAGCAGCTAGACACCATGGAGATTCAAAAACAAGATCAGATTACCGTAAATAAAGGCGTATGTTAACATATAATTCTATATAAATGTTAATATTTATCTGTCAGTGTAGTATTTTGTTATATTTGGCTGCTTAATTTGCTTAAAATGTGACAGGCAGCATAGTAGGAGTGCATTTTTATCAGTTAAATAATTTGGAAAACATACCATTTTACGACTCCATTTAGTATCAAAACATAAAATAAATAAGAATACATACCAATAAAATGGCCCAAAAATAAATATGGATAAATAAAGACAGAAATGTTAATATAATAAATACTATAAAACCGGGAGCCTCAAAGATAAACCAAAAATATTTTCTTTAAATAAAAACAGTAAATCCAAATGCCCATGCATTTGGAATACCTGCAAAGTAAAACAAAACACCACCAGCAAAAAACATGACATTCTCAAAAGTACATATACATTACATTTAATCATCATAAAACAAGTACCATAACACAATGTAACATAACATATCGACACATTACAAAAACAGAGTATGAAAACCCACACCTACACGCTAGTGAAAAACACTACAATTAATATGATTAAATGTATAAAAAAAAACAACAACATTTAACTAACCACTGTACTTCCGCACTACATACCCTCTACCCTCAAAACCCTAAAAAAAAAACCTAAAAAACCCTTTAAACAGGACTTACCTGATCCCACAAACAGCACCTTACCGTGACCTGGATCCCAGAAAATAGACTAAAAATTACAAGTGAAGGCTATCTACCATGGAAAAATAGGTAACAAATGTTGAATAAACACTATGGGCCCGATTCACAGAACAAACTTAAGACTAAATCCTAAACTTAGTACCATTCTGGTATTCACAGAATGCACTTAGTACTTCTGGTATTCACAGAATGAACTTACTACTTTTGCTATTCACAGAATGAACTTAGTACTTTTGCTATTCACAGAATGGATTTACGACTCCTAAACTTACGTCCGCACTCGGGCCGGAAATTCCGGCCCGGAGGCGGAGCTTCCGGCCCAGAGGCGGAGCTTCCGGGCCGGAGGCGGAGCTTCCGGCCCGGAGGTGGAGATTTCAGCCATAGCTAAATCGGCCGGAATCCCCACCTCCGGGCCGGAAGCTCCGCCTCCGGCCCGGAAGCTCCGCCTCCGGCCCGGAAGCCCCGCCTCCGGCCCGGAGGCGGAGCTTCCGGGCCGGAATTTCCGGCCCGAGTGCGGACGTAAGTTTAGGAGTCGTAAATCCATTCTGTGAATAGCAAAAGTACTAAGTTCATTCTGTGAATAGCAAAAGTAGTAAGTTCATTCTGTGAATACCAGAAGTACTAAGTGCATTCTGTGAATACCAGAATGGTACTAAGTTTAGGATTTAGTCTTAAGTTTGTTCTGTGAATCGGGCCCATAATTAAATTTCAATAATTATTTAACATGTAAAATATGTCAAAAAATGTTGTACAAATTGTAAAATAAGAGTATAACAAATATACAATTATTTATTATATACTTAGAAAACCTATATTAAAATGATGCTAAAAATATCTATATAAAACAATTCAAAGGTAAAAAAATGTTAAACAATAAATAAACCTGGAAAATGTACAACTTCAATGCTATTTAAATATGATTTACATTGTCTATATCATAATACAAATGTATTAAAAATTGTTTTATTTATCAACACATAAATGTTTTTAACTAAAAACATTTTTAAGAAGGTAAACATATACATTAAAAAAGCTCTGGAAAAAATAAAAATTGAAAAATGCATTATGTCTTTATTTTATGATAATTTGTAAATAATAATGTTATTTATTGTAAATATACAATTACCTACTTTTTAAATTCTCTTTCTAAACACCAACAATACTAATTAAAATATATGAACTACTCCTAGTACATGGAAATACAATTTAACAAAAGTATTTCACACTAAGGGGCATATTTACAATGAAGTGCGGCGTTAGCTTTCTTGGCTTAACGCCGCAGTCCGCAACTTCAGAAACGAAAGGCTGCACCATGTTTACAACAATATGGTGCAGCACTGAGTTTCCCCCTGCGCTGTTGCTAAACTTAGCAGCCTAGCGCCAATGCAGGCACTCTTGCACCTTAGTGCAAGGGTGTCTGCGTTGAGGGAAAGATTGTTTATATGCAGGAAGGTCTCTCTTCCAGCACATAAACAATCTTTAAATTACGCTTTGTAACTTGTATGATAGAAGTTGCAAGATGTAATTTTTTTTTTTTTTATTGTTTATATGCAGGAAGGCAATTTGCTGTTTCTATGTGTGCTGCACAACGCAGCACACATGGAAACAGCAAAAACTAGGAGAAATAAAGCATTTCTCCTCGTTTAACCAGTTTTAAGACCAGGTTTTCCCTGGTCTTAATTTTGGTGCTGCCTCCTATTTACACCACCCTTGTAAATAGGGAGCAGCATCAAAATCAGTGGGTGTTGCAGTGGAACACCCACCGCAACACACATTGCCCTCCCCTTTCACGCTAAGTACAGCGTGAAAGGGTGCCTTATTTACAAGGCAGTGTTATGTCACATTAAGTGGCCAAAGACTGCCTTGTAAATAAGGCAAAGCCCCTATCGCCATCACAGAGATACTGAAAGTGATGTTGTGGTGGCGATAGGGGCTTGTAAATATGCCCCGAAAATGGATAAATTAAATGATCACACTCTCAACGTAAACCATTTTGAAGATAATGTTGGGCTCTAAAAGGATGACATTTATTTCCACTCCAATCTAAACCAATTTGAAGAAGGTGTTGGACACTAAAGGGTTGACATTCAATATTCCCACTTTAATCTGAGCCAGTTTAAAGAATGTGTTGAGTACTAAAGGGGAGACAATTACAATTCTCACTCCAATCTAAACTAACTTGGGGAAGGTGTTAGACACTAAATAGGTAACAATTACTGTTTCACTCCAATATAAACCAATTTAAAGAAGGTGTTAGAACACTAAAAGAGTGACATTTACTACTCCCACTCTGATTTAAATCAATTTGGAAAAGGTTTTGGAAACTAAAGGGTTGACATTCACTATTCCCACTTTAATCTAAGCCAGTTTAAAGAAGGTATTGAGTACTTAAGGGGAGACAATTACTATTCCCACGCCAATCTAAACCAATTTGGGGAAGGTGTTGGCCACTAAAGCAGTAACATTTCCTATTACCACTCCAATCTAAACCAATTTAAAGAAGGTGTTGGACAGTAAGGCGGTGATTAAGATGGCGGGCGGATCACCACCGCCGGCTTGGCAGTGGCAATCTGCCCACCATCTTAACCTGATTTACCCACCACCAGATTACAATGGCGGTGGGTAGCGCGGCAGACGGAAAGTCTGTCTGCAGCTTTTCCGCCGGTCGGCAATTGTTACGATTTACAAGTCCCACTCCAATCTTAACCCTTGTGGCAAAGGTGGTGAACAATAAAGGGGTGTAATTTACTATTCCCACTCCACTCTATACCAATTTGGGGAAGGTGTTGGACACTAAAGGAGTGACAGTTGCTATTTCCACTACAACCTACAACTAATTTTAAAAAGGTGTTGAACATTAATGGGGTGACATTTACAATTCCCACTAGAGGTGTAACAAGCAGTAGCGGTCCGTGGAGGGAGGTCCGTGGGGCGGTGAGGCGGGGCGGGGGAGGTGCAGGGTGGGGAAATGTAAACACCGGAATATGGATGAACGGAGGGACCCAGCAGCCCCTCAGTGGGGGAGAAGGGGGGAGAGCTCCGGGGGCCCCCATCAGCACAGTACCCAGACATGACAGCTCCTGAGTGAGTCCAGAGGGTAGCCCCTCTATGTACTTTGCAGGGGGCCCCTTTGAGTTTCGTTATGCCACTGATTTCCACTCCACTCTATACCAACTCGGGGAAGGTGTCGGACACTAAAGGGGTGACATTTATAATCCCCACTCCAATCTATACCAATTTTTGGAAGGTGTTGGACATTAAAGGGGTTACATTTACTATTTCCACTACAATGTGAAGACATTTATTTAGGGTGCTTGATACAAAAAATGTTATATACGCAATAAAAACTCCAAAACCACACAGAATTTTTGACCCATAAAATAAAAAAAATCTCTAAAAACACAATAACCCAAACTAAAAACCTATATATTTATGATTAAACATGAACATATACGATAATACATTTATCACTATTGATAATGAACATATTTTTATTAATCTTTACTAATATTCCGAAACTGTAAAACATAGCATGAAATAAACCTATATGAAAAATAATTTTCAATTTAAATTAATACATGTTAAAAAATATATTCCCAACAGAATTTTTCCCCAATAATAAACATATAAAAATGACTTATTAAAATGTTGTATAAAACATTTTTCAGAAATAGACCTACAACATATAAATATGTAACAAAATGTAAATGTATAAATCATAGGTAATTCATATTTATTCTGTTTTCATAATTTAATTAGACATCTCAAAAACTAAAATAAATGTAAATATGAACATAACAAATTGTTCTAGCAATTTATTTACGACATTATAATTTTCAACATTAAAAATTAAAAACAAAATGTTTACAATTAAAAAAATAATTTTGAAAAATATTAAAAACAAAATGTTGCATAAAAATAAAGTAACACATATTTTACTTTATTACATTTATTTTTTATATCTTTTACACTTTACAAAATGTTCTATCCTTTTCATAATTAACTTAATATTTATAATATTTTTTTCATTTACTACCATTTCTTTCATGAACAATTGTGGTTTTTGCTAGCGTTCTTCCATATCTCTGGTGGTGTTTAAAGATGGTGCCGCTGCTAGTGCCTTGGCGGGGGCCGTGTTCCTCTGCGGTAAGCCTACAGCCTTGCTCAAGGACTACACAAATGTTTGGAACTTGCACTGGGAAGGCACAGGCCGAGCAGTGGGGGCAGGTGACCCTGGCTGATGGATCGGATGTCACCTGATGCACTGACATTAGAGCATTTTACTGTGCTGCCTTTAATTGGATTTTGGAAGAGACTCTTCATATGGCATCTACAAGGTACATTTAAAGGGTTAACACCTCAAATTGAAGTTGGAGACTGAATTGTTTTCGTTTGAAAGTCAAGAGGTTCCTGGATTAATTAGGGCCACAAGGCCTGTGACTGTAGGGCAGAACAGCTGTGAGGAACAGCCATTGTTCTAGTCTGTTTATTTTTAGATAAAGACCTTTACAAAAGCAAACTTTTGCATGCGGACTGAGGACTTGTATGTCATCCCAGTTTGTGACTTTCATACTGTGATGGAAATGTTATCTGTAGCATTGTGCAGTATGATATTAGATGTGGATTTTATGAATGGGACTAATAGCGCTCAGTGGCATTTGTCAAGCACTAATCGATAGTCACCCATTGGGTTTCCTCTATGTGTTATTATTTTTTTAACTGAGATGCCTTATTTTATTTATTTGATTTATCAATGGTTGAATGTTTTAATGTCAGCACATATAAAAATTAATCAAAACTAAATGAACTGAACAAAGTACAATTATATGAACTGCTGCAGATGTGAAGTGTAAAGTATGTTGTCTATGTCTATCGTTTTAGATCAAAAAGTAGAGCCCCAAAAATTGCGCTTTTTTAGATTGAGAAAGGCTGTTGTACAGCCGAAATGTATCTCTCTTTTCTTTGTTGCTGTGTACGGTTAGGCCAGATCAATTAAAAAGGTTTAAAATCCTCCTCCCTTCTACTGCCTTGCTCGCTTACTTATGGAAGGTTAATAAAATGTATATATATATTCAAAAGATTTATAAACTATTATTTAGAAAAATTATTATTGTAAAAAAATTAATGTATACATTTTACAATAGTAATTTGCATACCATTAAAATAATTAACATTATACTATACGTAAAATAATAATAACTTTTTTAAATCTCCCCACCCTTTCCCCCTAAAATCCAACATTCTGACACTAAAAAAATGATGTAACTTCATTTTGACATATTAATACACCTAAACATACATATTAAAATCAATATTTTTTACAGCTATATTAAAAATAACACTTAAAACAATATTCTGGGGCGTAGTCTTGCTGCAGATGAAGTGAGACGCATGCCGTAGGAGCTCCAGGCCGGCGGCGGCATTATAAGCGTTTTTAAGCGGTATAATAGCAGCGGGAGAGCCTGAAACAGGGATATCTGTGCAGCAGAGGCAACTGAGCGACAGTCCCGCGATCCGGCGACCCTCGGAACCAGCCGATCTCCTTCTTGGCCGCCATTTGGGGACTCTGCTGCGCGGTTCCAACGCCTGGCCCGGCCGGCGAAAACTATGGACGGGCGAGTATTTTGCACACCTGACTGGGCCCCCAGACCTCATTGCTTACGCCTCCAGAGGTGCTGGGCTGTACCTTTGCGGGACCCTGGAACTATGTCAGGACGGCGGCGAGAAGGCCAGAGCCGGTAAGAGAGCGCTCTGGCCTACGAGGTTACAGCCGCTATTCTAGCACCTGCGGCCTCCTGAGCCCTGGAGTGAGCGGATATCACCATCAACCCACACTCCCTGCCCGGGGACTAGCAGCGACCTGCAGTCAGAGCTGTGAGGGAGGTGCGGGGGCTGAGAGGACTTGCAGTCGGTCCCTAAGGAGGGACCTGGCCACTGACATCCCGCTTGGCCGCCATTTGGAGACTCTGCTGTGCAACTGACTGGGCCCCCAGACCTCATTGCTGACGCATCCGGGGGTGCCAGGCTGTCCCTTAGGAGGCCCCGGACTTAGCGGGCAGCAGAGGGAGCGGTGCTGGTGGGAGGGCACCTTGGCCTATGACGACACAGCCGCCATTTTGGGGTCTTCAGCCTGCGGTGCCCCAGAGGGACCGGACAACGCCATCAGCTTGCACCCTTTGCCCAGGGAATAGCAGCGGCTCACGACGAGGCCTGCGGTGGAGGTACGGGGACTGGGAGATTCTGTGGCTGTCCCCTGGGGAGGGCCCTCCTTGCCGGCATACTGCTTGGCCGCCATCTTAAGACCCCACTGCACAGGCCCTGTGCGGGGTTCTCCCGGAGATATCTTCAGACCGGTGGGGACATCCCCCGCCTGACCGGGCCCCCCAGGCCCCTAAGAACTCCCCATTTAAGGCGCTTCCTCCTGATACTCGAACTGCCTGCCATCCTTGATCCCTGCAGCCCCGCTGCCTAGGAGCCTCGTGGGAACTGCCTTGCGCCTCTACCGCCCCGGCGGGGTCCTGATCTTCCTGGCTAGGTTGAGGGGGCCTTCTGTTACTGCTAACTGGGGCACGGGGCCCCACGCGGCACAACATTCGGGGCCACCTGATCGGGCCTCAGCTGGGGGCGAGGTACAAACTCTCTTGAGCCACCATATCGAGCCTCGACCGGGGGAAGGGCGCCTACCATACTGGGCACACAGGGACTATGGGAGCCGCCTGGCTACTCTGGGCTTCCTATACATTTCTACCACTGCACCGGGGAGCGAGCTCCCGAGTTTATGGACTGGAGTGGGGACCTGGGGGCTGGAGGCCCTTATCCATACCCTCGCTGGCAGTGACTTCGCTGGAGCACCCTGGTGGGTCCGCGCTGTGTGCGACAGCCTGCTAATATAAGAGGGGTTGTACCACTGAATGCCGCCTTCCCGACTGAATCTACGGCCTGGTCCATGCAGGCAGACCCCCCGCACACCCTCGTAGAGGGGTGGCGGTGCCGCATACATACCTGATCTGGACCTTATTGCCTTAACGACCCCTCCTTGCCCTGCGCATCTCCACTCGGCCAGAGGAGCAACCGGGAGACCCGGGAGACACATACTTAAGCTATCCTCACACCACGCTACCCTCGTTGGCCTTCTTCTTGACGACCTCTGGGTCCTGTTGGTAGGAATACTCTCTTCAGTCGAACAGGGCAGCAGTCAGACACTGTGCTGTGTCCCTTCACCCAGGCCCCCCTGCACGTGACATAACACCCTGAGGGGCTATGACTCGATCACGGACCGGGAGAGAAACCACCACATCCCCTAAGGACAACCCAGTAGCAGCCCTGTGGAACAAATCGGGACCAACTCCTGCAGTAGACATGACATCGTCAGCCGGGGGACCCTCTGAACCTGTCACACAGTCTTTCATGACCACCTTCATGCATGAACTCAAATCTGAAATTGGCTCACTTCGCACGGAGATCCAGGCCTGTGTTAAGGAACTCCGGAGAGACGTGGTGGAGCTCAGGGGGAGGGTGGACGATCTTGAAAGGACAGTCGATGCCCGCTCAGAAGATCAGGAACACCTCTGGCAACGCCTAGCCACCCTGGAAGAGCAACATATAGAGTTGCAGATTAAACAGGAGGATTTGGAAAATAGTGGGCGTCGCAACAACTTACGCCTAAGGGGAATTCTAGTTGGGGATGAAGGCACAGACATTATGACTTTTGTAGCAGACTTGTTTCAAAACATCAAGGGCGATGACGCCGCAGCCCTGGACTGTGCCCATTTAGTGTCTGCCCCACTAGGATGCCCTGGCCTCATTCCTGACATCTTGGCCCGGGTCCATTTCTTCACAAAGAAAGAAGACACCCTCAAGGCAGCACGAGCCAAAACAGAACTCAAGTACCAGGGAGCTCCCATCCAACTGTTCCAGGACCTTGCATCCACAACGCTCCGCCGCGGCAAAGACTTTCGACCCATAACGTATAAACTACAGGAGCTGGGAGTCCGCTATCCGCTGAAAAATAGCACTGAAGTATGGTTGCCAAACATCTGTCTTCTTCCTCGCCCCAGGTTTTGACCCCCTGAGGGGGTGTGGCTGACAACCTGCACCCTGGCTGCCTCCTCGCCAATATGACTACTCTATGCCTGAACTGCACTTCGACGGTGGCACCGGACTGTGCTCCTGCTGGGCGATGCTGAGCTCCTATGACCCGCCTCCGTTACTATTCCTGGGAGAGTGACATCTCTGGGATGGCCAGTGTCTCTGCACCTGGTTGCTCCCTAGACTGGAATAGACCCCGTTGGCCATGTCGGCCATTGTTATTTTTTGAATACTATGTCTTTTTTCTCTCGCTTTTCTTCTCCCCTATTTCCTCTCCTTATCTCGGACGGGGTGGGCGGCCCTGATCGTGGTGGGGGTTACCTTCGTCTAGATCGTCCCTTCTTCCCCACACTCTGCACATGACCCTATAACGACCACCATGACCTCTGTCTGCTTTGCTTACTTCGGGGAGGCACCGGGGGGGGGGGGATACCCTGTGCACTGCCCCTACTCTTCTGCCCGGAACAGCGTTCCCACAAGGCACACTGAAATCATGACGTCTGTACCCTGTCTGAAACTCCACTCCCTTAACGTGAAGGGACTCAACTCCCCCAACAAGCGTCGCTTGATCTGGCGATATTTTTTGCTGCAAAATCCAGACATCATATTCTTGCAGGAAACCCATCTAAATTGGGGGGGGGGGGGGGGGTAGCAATCTTCTGCCGAGCAGGCATACACCAGGGCATGCCAGGGTAGTCCGTAGTAAGGATGGCAGATTCCGCAAGGTGATGGTCAGGATTGGTATCGAATCCTTACTCTATGCAACACTTACACACCGAACCAAGCTCAGAACTCCTTTTTGCAGGGTCTGCTGCGGGAACACATAACACAAGAGGATCCGGGTCTCATCCTGTGGGGAGATTTTAATCTAGTGTAGGAGGCGTGCCTTGATGGTAGTGAAAGTTCTTTCCACGGCACAGGGGCCATGTCCTCGGCCTTAAAGAAGCAACTAACCGCTCACAGCCTCATAGATATTTGGAGATACCACTCTCCAGACGTCCATGACTACTCTTATTACTCTCATGTACATCGCTCCTACTCGTGCATAGACTACCTTTTCGTCTCACACTCCCTTGTCAAAGACACCCTCTCGGCGTCCATGTCTGACATCTCTGTTTCTGAACACGCCCACGTAGAACTTCTCATTCAGGATCGCTTTTCTCACCCTGGCCGTCCCTCTTGGTGGCTTTTTCCCCAACATATCCTAAGAGACCCGGTAGATGCGGCGGAAATCCAGGAAGCTTTCACGTCCTACTTCGAGACCAACGACCTACCTGAGACTCCACTCCCAGTAGTTTGGGATGCGTTTAAGGCCACGATTCGTGGCACCATCACATCCATTGCCATAGCTTGGGCTCGAGAAGCTTGCTTGTTTGAAGACAAACTCTCCCGGGACATTAAGGAGCTCGAGCGGCTGGACCAGGAGCACCCTTTGGCACTGCACAAGAGGCGCCTCGCTATGCTCCGGGGCCAACTCCGGACGCACAGGACCAACAGAGCTGAACAAGCTCTTTTGGCTCTACGCCAACGATATTACGACGGGGGGACACGGTGGATACGGTGCTGGCGCGCAGCCTGCGGATGCGGGCTGCCAAAGCGAACATCGCCAAACTCAAACTGGGAGATGGTACCTGGGCCCCCACCGAAGCCGCCAAGATGCAAGCATTCCAGAATTACTACTCTTTCCTCTATGCCGGGGAGTCACCCGATTTAGATCAGGTCCTCGCTGCCCTGGACGCTAGCGAGTGGTTCTCGATTAGCAGCAATCACTCTCAGCTATTGGAGGACCGTATTACCCCAGAGGAACTCGCCGGTGCTATGAAGGATCTTCCTCTCAGCAAAACTCCGGGGCCGGACAGCTTACCGGTCTCATTCTATCGAACCTCCCTACTGGCCCTACATAAGGTGCTCCAATCATTCAAACAGGTCTTGGGCTTAAAATCAACTATGAAAAATCATTGGCTCTCAACCTCACGATTCCAACGGAGGAGGTCGCCATGCTCCAATCTCTCGTCACCTATCAATGGGCATCGTGCTCTATTCGGTACCTGGGGATTAACATAACTCCCAACCTTGCCACATGGTCTCAAGCAAACTGGCAGGAGTGTAAAAACTCTGTTGTGGCAGACTTGAGAATGTGGAAATCCCTTCCGCTATCTTGGCTGGGGGTCTTAAACACAATCAAAATGTCGATCCTCCCAAAGATACTCTACCTCTTTCAGACCCTTCCCACGCCCATCCCGGAACATCAAATACAGGGTCTTCAGCGAGCGCTCACCACATTTATATGGGGAGGGAGTAAACCATGTTTTTTTAATAAAATACTCATGCTTCTGAGCAATAGGTGCTTGAGATTTGTGACAAATTAGCAGTAGGCCTCACATCCTTCCCGTCCCCCCATACCTCTATCGCTCACAACTCTCACTTCCCGGCCGCTCTTCACTCACCCTACTTCGCAGACGGGACGGAGGGCGGGTGCAGGACGATTCGGGACCTCTTCATGGGATACACCTTTAAAACCTTTGGGCAATGTAAGCGAGATTTTCAGTTACTAGAGGGGGCCAGTTTCCAATACAGTCAACTGCGACACTGGGTCCATGCGTGCTCATTGGCACGGGCGGCTGCTCGCCCCTTCACTGCGTTTGAGCGGTTAGTGTGCTCTTTTCATAACTCTAGGGGCCTAATCTCCTGCACATAGGAAGTTCTCCAACACTTACAGCACACCACCCCTCATGCCTACCAACTGCGGTGCCAATCATCCTTAGACACTGATATCACACACACCCAATGGGAATATTTGTGGCGAGACATCCCGAAGGTCTTTCGTAGCATCCCCCAGCGGGAATCCGCCTACAAGGTTATGACACAATGGTACTATACCCCTCACAGTTTGCATAAAATGTTTCTCACCTCCTCCCCTCTATGCTGGTGCTGCGCTAGCGCACCAGGAGATTTCTTGCATATTTGGTGGACATGCCCGGTCTTGACCATCTACTGGAAGGAAGTCCTCAGTCATATCCGACTGGTGATATGCTACCCACTGCCCGAAAACCGGCTTACGATTGTCCTGGGCCTTTGGCTGGTGAAAATACGTGCCATGACCCGCCAAGACTGGCATTTCAGCCTTCACATGCTTGGGACTGCCAAGCAAATCATTGGTCTCTATTGGAAAAAAGCTGAAACAACCCCGATTAAAGTTTGGTTCACCCGCCTGTGGCACACGATTGCCATGGAACTACTCACGATGCGCTTGCAGCTACGGGACACTAAATTCACCAAACGGTGGCAGCCGCTTGTGAACTACCTTTGCAGACAAGAGCACGCTCGACTCCAACCCCCCCAGATTGCGGGCTCTGCGCCTCTTCGAGGACGCTGTATACCCGCCAGATGAGGATAGTCTCTGAAAAACCCATAGATGGGCACACATGACCCACCCCCGGCCGGCACCTACACACCGGGCCCTAAGCATCCCCGCTCCACTCCAGAGAGCATCAATGATTCTGAACGCCACAGTGCTGACTATGCCCCCTGACATCAGGCGGCAACAACGACCCTCCCCCCGCCACATCCCTCCCTAGAATCACGCCCCCTTTCTTTTCTACCTGCTCCCTCTCTGCTATTTCTTTCTCTATCTTTTCGTTCTCTTTAGTAAATTCGCTGTTTTAACTTGAAATAGTGATTCATAGGAGCAGACTGGAAAGGTATACCACACAGGCTACAACATCCTAGATTTGAGTTTCGCTTTGAACTTTGACAATTCGGCAGACGCCTCATGATTTCCTAAATTCTATGAGCATACCTATAGGAGGCCCGACCTTGTTATTGTGTCCCCTCTTTTACCCAGCACTCTATACTATATGTATTGTCTTTGAAAACGACGTTGTTACATTAGCTGGAGGGCACTAGTGGACACAGTGTAATGATATTGGTCCTTTAGCAGAAATGAAACGGTGTAATGCTGTGGAGACAATAGTTGATAATCATATTGTAACCTGCTCCTGTATGTTTACTATAAATGCCAATAAAAACAGTCCTGCAAGCGGCTCATAAATAAATCCCTCAGTACATACCTGCCAACTCAAAAACAAAACAAAAAAAACTATATTCTTACCTCGATATTCCTGTTGACCATATTTTTAACATCCCAATATTATTGACACAATATTTTTGTATCATATTATTTGTTATTCAATATTTTGTCCAAACACCCACAGAAACAGGTCCGGAGGCTGGGACTTCTCGTACATTGTTCCTGAAGCATGGAACGACCTCCCACTACATGTCAGAACCTCCTCTTGCTTCTTGAATTTCACAAGAAGATGCAAACCTGACTTTCGAATAATCCCCGCCTTAAGCAAGGCTAGGCACACACACACTTGCTCAGCACCAGGATACCGTTGCGGGTGATAGCATGCTTTACAAATACAATTAATGTAACTTAACAAGCAAGATAAGTCTACTGCACTTGTGCCATATGTTGTTGCTACAGTACAGTTAGGTATTGAGATGGGTAGGAAGTTGAGTTGGGGAAGAGGAAACAGGAAGAGAATGTGAACAGCAGGCACAAAGTTATAGCATATATATTCTTCAGCAACTGAGGACCAAGATGCAGAGTTCGACTACGGTTTACCTACTATAGGTAACCTTCTATACCTATTATCCGTAACTTTACCATACCAACTTGTCATATCAGCATACCTACATAATCTAACCATGTGGTGCCTGGGATTGGGTGCATAGATGTTTAAGGGGCACCTCATGTGCCCCCCCAGGCCACATAGCGGAGGCCCATGGGTGACGGGGCCTGAGGCCCCCAAAGTCAGTTTCTGACAGCCTTTTCATGACGGTGGGACCGCCATGAAAAGGCTGTCAGAAATTGACATCCCAATCCCAATGATGGTTGCACCGCCTCCATTGTAGGGAATTAGGCACCAACCGGCACTCCAACGGGCCCCTTGAGCCTGTCTGAGTTGGTGGTCTTTCATCCTGCCCGATGCGCTCAGACTGCCGACATCCTTATCAGTCGGTTGGACTTCTTCCTCAGATATCGCATGGACCATCCACCCGGCATCATAATAAGGCCCTTAATCTTTCATGCCAACCTTAGATACCTAACCTATCTACTAAACTTAGCCTACCTTATTTAACCAATCATACCTTACACATCTGCCTACCGTACCTAACTACCTATTAAACCTACCTACTGTGCTTACTTACCTATCATACATGACCTACTTACCATACCTACACCTCATCTACTTAAACTACTTTGCCATACATACCTACCATACATATTCTGCCATGCCTAACCTACCTCTGCTAGGCAGTGCTTATATACTATGCCTGTTCAGAGATGAATGTTCCAAACTGAGCCTCTGGGAGCTTTTGAAAAGGTTTATGGTAGGGGTGGGCGAAATTTGAGTAGTCGCGCTACGCAAAGCTCCGCGAAACGGTAAAAAATCTCTGCAAGCACGCAAAAGTTCAGCGAACATGCGGAATTGCTTGTCCCCCCGTTCGCGATGCTTTTTTCTTGTTCACAAATGCTGTTTGCGTGCTCGGGGAGAAATATCTTGGGAACACGCATTTTGAAAGCATGAACAAGCAAAAAATTCTGCGAAGCCGCGGATCGCAGACTTTTTGGCAATTCCGCGTTCTCCGCGGAACGCGAAATTACCCAAATTCCGCGAGCGGACTGGAGTTTACTGCCCAGGCCTAGTTTGTGGTACTTCAGCCTGATAAACAATTGTGGTTAACTAAAGAGACCTCTAGTGATGGTCTAAAGTACTGCACCCTGCATCAGGAAAGTGCAGATTGCAGCTTTTGAAGGGCATAACAATGTGAATGCACGGCTTCTTGAAAAATAGCGCAAACTATTTGCTTTGCCAGGGTTTGTTTCTAATTTACAACAACAAATCTGCGGGTCTACTGAATCAAACAGGACTAAATGAAGAGGCTGCAACTCAATGGTATTGTCGGCGAAGGGAGAATGTAGCTCAGAAAGGAACCCTTTACTGAGGAAAATCCTTTAAAAAGGACGGATTCCCATCACTCACCAAGGTGACATGCTTCATCATCTGGGTCTCCTCCTGGCTACACGCTAGTGTAACCAAGGGCTACAACCTTCTTACACTGAGAAGGGAGCTCATGGATGCTTTTTAGGTGTAATGGAGAAATTCAAGAGAGATAGCTCTCTATAATGTCACAGATGTGAAGGGGCAGTTCTAAAAGGGTGATGGGCACAGTGCATTAAAAGTGAGAGTGAAATTAAAAATGGATCGCAAGAGAAAAATTTGTTTACTGAGTATCTCTTGTAACCCACACTAAAAAAGGCGCAAACAGTTTTAAATAATAACTGTATTGATGACACTGTAAGGTACCCTCACGTGAGTTACAATAAATAGTTAATTTGGACCGGAGGGTGCACAAAGCCTGCTATTGTCTTTTAGGTTTCAACATTCAACATTCCTCCTGTACCTTCCTATGGGCATAGTGTAACTCTACTGCTGAGTGGTTTGGATTCCGGTGCATCGTTTGGCAGATTTTAGCACATAGCTAGGTACTCCCACTCTCTCCCTGGCTCTACACAGGTACAATAATGGTGGCCTGGTTCCCTCCTTTGCCAATCATATACCCTCCTTCTAGAGTTCTGTGATAGTACGTCACCGATAATCGGCCCTTGGTAAGACATTTGTACCTAGGCGACGACTCTTCCAAACAGAAAAGGTTCGAAAGGATTGAGGTTTCAAGTACAAATCCGAGTTAATATTGCATACATCCAGGGTCCTGCTTCCTCCAGTCCAGTGCAAGTTTCATCTACCTGTAAAAAAGGTTTCCACTGGATCTGGCTGCAGTAGTTGGAATGTTGAACACAGTAACATAGATGACTGGCAGAACATGAGTAAAGTCTTCTGATTAAAGGAAAAAAGCAAAATAAACCAATGCAGGTCACAAGGGATGATATAAGAGAACAGTTCTTTCCAAGCTGCATCAGAATGCACCTAGAATGTCCTAAAACAGACACAGCAGGAGAGTCCAGCTCACTCTTACGGCTGTCACTGCACCCAGCTCCCAGCTGAAGCCGCGAATATTAACACTGGACACAGTTTGGACCCCTTTGTGGGCCATGGACAGTGGAGGAGACTCTAGGTACATTCTGTGCTTTTGTATGTGGTGCTCTGGACGTCTCTTTCCATTCAGGGCTGCTAATGTGTGGAATCTTAATTGATGACACTTGAAAGCCGCTTCCAAGTAGTTTTCAAGGCGCCTTTTAAGGCCTCATCACATGGCCCAGACAGTATGTGCATAAATGACTACAGTCTGTCACTGGCACTCCCGGTCAGTGCACTCATCAACTGCCCCAGGGTATAATGCCCATATACAATGGCTCCAGGACACGTGTTCTTCAAAAGCTAGTCGCCCCTCGCTCGTCTGCCCCCACCTCACCAGCTGCTCCACCAGCGTCTCTGAGGCCTTCGGAAGTGAATCTCGCCTCAGGCAGGCACATCCTCTTTCAGGGGCAGATTTACAAGCCCCTTGCGCCACTTTTGCGTCATTTTTAACATGGGAAAAATGACGCAAAAGTGGCGCAAGGGGCTTGTAAATCTGCCCCTCAGAGTGATGTACAGGTCTGAAGCCCCTGCTCTTTCCCTAAATCTCCGCCCTGCCCTGACCCTTTTCATGTCCTCTCCCTCTCTCCCTTTCATCTCAGCCTGCCGGACCCCTCTGCACTCCATCCTTTAGTGTGACTTCAGGCTACACATGCCCACTCGTACACTCGCACTGTGCCCTTACTTTATGGCGGCTTCACCCTCCCTCCACCCAGTCACTATGGCCCAATCCCTCGCCCTTCAGTGTTGTAATTGTACACTCGGCCCCTCAATACTCATGGAGGTTCGCACTCTGCCAAGTGACGTGAGGAGGGTCGTGCCCCACCCCCCACGGCAACCTCCCCACCACCGCTAAGTGCAAGGAGGGCCACCTTCCCTGGTCCACCACCAAGCACTTTTGCTGGGGGGCAGCACCGCGGGGGCTTATGTTACGCCACTGACTCTGGCCCTGCTCTTTGTAACCAGAACGGGCTCTCACTATCAACTGGCGGCTTCCAGCCTCTACTTACCCATCTGTTAGAGCTGACAGTGGAAGGGCCTCGTTTGCGCTCATCAGCCTGTCGGTCTGAATGATGCTTTCAGGGACTGGCACTCAGTTATTGCTGCCTGCAGCCTTCAGTCCAGGAGCAGGCGCGCGCTGTGAAGTGCTCTTTATTCCATGTGACACCTTCGTGGGCTGTCAGCTCTCTGGAGGAATCGTCCTTTCATCGCAGATGCCACGTGTGAAGAAACTCTTGGCCTGGACGCAGAGTCCGCCCCAGCACAGCTAAGCAGCAAGAAGACTCCTTTCAGTAGTGGGAACGAGCGAGGACGGCCTAGTGCCTCACGTTCTGTACTCTGCTTCGGGACGCATGAAGAAGAGGCTGTGTCTATTGACATTCCAATGCAATATGGCGGTTACTTTGGTCCTTAAAGCAGCAGTTCTAAAATCTCTCAAACAACATGGTGACTAAATGGGAAACCTTTCGGTTCTTCAGTTCGTGCCTGTATTCAATGGAGCAGTGTTTGGTCATTAATGGACCAGCACAGTGTACGCCTGCACTTTGTTGTTGGAGCTGTTCAGACTGAGCCTGGTTATGGCGGAGCAGTCTTGACTGTGGGGCTTATTTATTAGAGCCCTTTGTCACTTTTGCACCATGTAACGTAGGGCTCTCAATTCGATTCATGAAGCCACACAAAGCCACCCTGCGTGGCTTTAAGTGACCTCATAAATCGCTGCATCGCCTTACTCTGCACCGGGAAGGTGTTGCAGTGGGTTTTCCCATGCAACCCTCATGGAATTCGACGCTGTCTCAGATTCACAAAGGGATGTAAACCTGAGGAAGCGTCAAATTCATACACCTCCCGAGGTGAGGCATAACAAGGAGAAATATGTTTAGTTCTCCTCGTTTTTTCCTCTTTCCATGTGCGCTGATTTTGCAGCACTAGTAGAAAGAGGAAAATGCCTCTTGAGATTGTTTTTGTGCAGAAAGGTGCCCCTTCCTGCACAAAAACAATCCTGCATGCAACAGAGGTGCAAGGGTGCCTATGTTGGCTCTAGGGTGCCGAAATGGTGCAAGGGTAAAGGACAGGAATGCAGCGCATCCCTGCCCTTTCACATTGGCGTAGGGCAAAATCTCATAAATGAGCCCCTGTGTATGTGTCTGTGTGTGGCCAGTGCTGGAGCAGCATATTGTGCATCTGATCATAAGTGGACCAGTGTAGTGTGTCTGTCAATTAGTAACTGAGCAATGAATAGGACCAAATTCTCAAGGCACTATCGCTGAGTTAACAGCACTTTACCACAGCCAAAGTTGCGATAAATTAATCGCCCCATTCACAAGCTGGTGTTAACAGCCCATAACACCAGTTTACCCACGATAGTAGCCTCAAAAAACATCGCCACAGATGACCCCCTGCAACTATCGCTAATGAGATGCACAGTAGGCATTCCAGTGCAAAAAGCTGCAAAAACACCACTCCGCCACATTCTCAACGACCAGCCACATCAGCGAAAAGACCACGAAACATGCGATAATGCGCGTTAGTAGCAGGAAATTAACACCTGCTCTGACCTGGAGTAAAGTCGGACGGCAGCCTGCACCACAAAAGGGAGCCCAGCCCACAGCCACACCTGAAGACCAACAGATGCCATGGAGTCACTGAACATGCGGGCCGGTCACCCAAGAGGGCCCCATCACTCACCGCCACCAACCCCCCCAGGACCACCCCTCCCACCCCCGGACACCCACCGCCCCCCCCCCGACCAACACTGAGGCAGCGCAGACAAAGACAGTGACCCTCTGAAAATGCACCAACCTCACAGACCCAACACCAGAGAATGTCATTGCCCACTATATGCTCAAAGGGACAACCCTCCTCCGCAACCTGACCACCATTGCCCACAGGCTGATGGTACCAACACAGCGGACAACCAACATCCCACAGCAGACAAAGCTGCTGGCCGTGCTGCACGTGTTGGCCTCTGGTACCCTCCAACCAACATTCGCCTGAGACCGAGGAGTCACACAGCCAGGCCAATTCAAGTCCCCCACAACGGTCATGGATGACACCATCAGCTTGGTACCCCACTATCTATACTTCACACACACTGAGCAGGGACAGCCGGAGACATAGCAAGGCATGTACGCCACAGCTGGCTTCCCGCACGTGTCAGCAGGCAATTGACTGCACACATGTCCTACTGGTGACCCCTGGCGACACTGCACACAATAAGCGTAACCAAAAAGCGCACGTATCCCACCAATGTGCAGGCAATAGTGGACCACCGTGGAACCTCCGCCAACGCCGCCGCCAACCACCCAGGCAGTGTGCATGATACCTACACCTCCCGACAATCCATCATCAACCTGCGCCACCAGGATGGAACCCACGGAAATGCACTGCTCTTTGGCCAATACCAAATACACACACACCACACACCTCAACTCCACAATCATGCAACTCACACCACAGGAAATGCACACGTCACAAGCTCACTTACAACATGCACACCCACCAGACACGACAGTACAACTCACAGTGGGAACCTTCGCCAGCCATGTACATGAGCCATCAACGGCATGGCACCTTGAACACACAATAGCAGAATGTTGGAAGAGGTGGGGACTAGACAAGTGCGAAGGAGGCAAGGGACCGATGAATGAGAAGGTACACAATGCCAAGTGTGTCGTAGATGTGCTGGCCAGACTGCAGTATGAAGACCACACACATATCCATGTCGACACACACAGCTGGTGTTTGGAGTGTAGTGGACAGTGGACGCAACCATGTCACCCCAGCCAGTGGGGAAGATCGTGGAAATGTAGCTTGTGACGTCCTCCCCATAAGCGTGAGCGGAGTGGGCTGGCCCGGCGTACGCCGGGCCAGCGTAGGGGTGTGAATAAAAGGCACATAACTCTGGGCGTGGTGCTCTTCCGGAATGCCCAACGTCTCTGCCAGGGCGGAGCCTCTCACCACACCACGAGGCCGACGCCATGAGCAGTGTTGCCAGCGATCCTGTGCACCTGCTGCACCCCAGGATGCTGGTCCCTGAACCAGTCCTGCCTGCCCCTGCGCACCCAGGCCTCAATGCCCACCTACCAACACCGGCGTGTGTCAAAGAGGGCCGAACATGTGCCGGTGCAAACTCCAAGCCCGAGGCCTGCGACCTTGGCAACCTCCTCAGACTATCACGGCCACCGCAGCACAGGCCAGCAGTACTCCTTTCTCGTTGACGTACTACACCGGCATGCACAGCAGACAAGTAGGTCACACATTTGAAACTGAGTCTTGATTACACCATGGCAGAGCACATAAATCATGGCTGAGTGTATGTCACTATACACCCTTCGATGTGGTGGCAACAGGTCTTAGTGTTACATCACAGCCGCAAGATTCTGCGGGCCCACGAGGACTACTGCTCTCGGCCTACACTGCGCTCGAGTAGGTCACAGATTTGGAATTGAACATCGATTATTCAAAGGCAGAGTACGAATCATTGCACGCAAGGACAGGCGTAAGAGGATGACGCGTTGCATTTGGGAGGAAAAACGGATCATCGTTACGGAGGTGATCGAACACTACCGACAACTGCTCTGATGTCACTAACTGTGCATTGCAAGCCTACGACACGTTGCTGTGGCCCACTGCTGATCGCTGCCTCCGGCCTACACTGCGGTCCAGTATGTCACAGAGTCTTGATTTTACAATGCCGGAGTTCATATCAGTGAACCGGCATCATCGCGGACTGCATCCCCTCTCCGCCCCTGTTCCCCGACATTCATGGACACTCTCTGGTCATACATTGGTGGTGTCTCAGTCTATGGACGAGGGGGTAGTTTTCATCCTCATGCAGCTGATAACTAATTGGTGGTGGCAACGAGGCAGTCGCTTTCCACTCCTCCATTTGCTGCTTCTGGATAGCTTCTGCCCTATGTATCATGCCCTGGAGGACACCTTCTACTGTCCCCCGCAACCCTCCACCACATTCACCTTCGACATCGACGAGGACCCGCTCAGTCTGCGTGGCCCTACCTCAGTGGACCGCAAGTCACCGTCCCGTGGCGGGGTGCCTGTGCCGGCCGCTGTGCATCCGTGGCCACTAAGTCTGTGCTGGTCAGGTCAGGGACCCCTTCTTCTGAGATATTGGATGGCCCCTGAGGCGATGGCCTTGGGGTCATCAACGCCATGTGTCTGTGGCCCTGCACTGTCCGTTGCCTCTGGCCTCAACTGCGGCCCACCAGGGCTCACACATCAAATCGAGTTGTGACCGGCCCGTACGTCGCATCACCGCAGGAGGCACAGGCCACCACCGCCAGGATCAACTCCAACTGCCAGCGTCGAAATGGCCGTACTGGCAGACTGACGGAGTTGCTCACACCTGTTGTGGATGCCATCTTCTGCCTGGTCCCCTGCTCAGCACTCCAGGTGCCACTACCTAATCATCGTCCATTACTGTTTTTGTAATGTGTTGTGAAGAGTTCACGCAGCAATGTCACCTCAGGCAGTGTGGGAGACCTGGGACGATGATGAGGGAGATGATGCAGGTGTGACACCCCCCCACTGCAGCTGCATCAGTAATTTCCCGAAGGAACACAATTCTAGACATTTTCTTCACATAAGCGTGCTCAGGATGTATGATGTAACAACGCATACCATTACAACGCGGTATGTTACATCGCGGTTTTAACAACGCAAGTCGTTACATCGACTTGCGTTGGAGGGCGCTGGACATAGGAATAGTGTGAATTACTATTCCAACTCCAGTCTACGCACAGTAGGGAAGGTGTTGGAAAGTAATTCACACTATTCCTTATCCTACAGCGCCCTCCAGTGCAAGTCGGTGTAACGACTTGCGTTGTTAAAACCACGATGTAACCATACCGCGTTGTAATGGTTGCGTGGTAAAGGATGTTTCCCCTCTGGACTTGCTCCGGCTACCTCCATGATGCTCTGCAGTTGTCCCTGTAATGCTGGTGTTGTCTGTTTCCATATTCATAGTGTTCACTGTTATATTTGTTGCCAGCACCAACAACTCCCCCGAGGGCTGGCTTGCACTCACCCCACACACATCCAGCACAGGCGTCACTGTACATGTGGCCAAGCCAATAAAGGGGACGGGCACATGTGCCCATAGCCAGTTCAACATATTATCTGCGTGTGTCCCTGTGGTCTTGTTGTATGCATGAGGGCCCTGGGCCCTACGACATTACATTGTGCTGTGTACAGCAGACGCAGACATGTCACCGCAGGCAGCGGGTAAGACCTTGGACATGTAGCTTTGTCGTCAGCCACTCAATACGTAAGAGGAGTGGACTGGGCCGTCGTACAGAGGACCAGCGTCGGGTGTGAATGATGATTCCATGGCTCTGGGCGTGGTTAATTGCAGGACATGTGCACATGCATGTGTATCTGTCGCGGTGTGGGTCTCCTTTGTGGGGTGTAGGTGGTCCCTGATGGGACTTGAACACCCACGTATATGATGTAGTTCGGTTTCCATGGGCTCTGAGCCTACCCGCACCTGTTCGGCCTCCTCCTTTTGGCATTATGACACCTGGCATTGGAATACGATGTGTGCCTCGGTGAAGTGTTGGGAGCCAGCTGTGGTGGCGGGTGCTTTCTACTGTGTGTTCTGTGCAGGTGCTGGGGTCTTCTCTATGTGGCTTGGCTGCCCTGCTCCTGGGGGTGGGTTGCCTACGAAGTCCATGAGCTGTTGTAGGGCGTCGGTGTCGGAGGTGTAGTGCTCGTCTCCGGCATCACTGATGGTTTGTCTGGTCTGACCTGCTGGAGGTGTTTTTCTGCAATGTGAAGGGGAGATGCATGTTGACATTCAGTTTACATTTATGTTTGCGCATTGTTGTTGTTTACATGCAGACTGTGTGACAATGTACATTGTGACTGTTTAGGTGGTGCTGGCAATTTGGGGGGGAGAGTGGACATTGGGACTACATGACAGATGTGAGGTTGTACCTGTGCATATGCATCTCACAGTTCCCTGCTCTGTCCAATGTGATTGGCCTGTTTCTGTGCATGAGTGGACCCAGTTGTGTCCCCTGTTATGTAGTGTTGGTGTTGCACTTTGTGCCACATTGTCATGGGATGTGCTGTGATTGCTATGTGTGTGTGCTGCAGTGTGCCATGGGGATGAGGGACATGATCCTGGATCTTTGTGGGTGTGCAGTGTGCTATACTTGATTGTGCATGTGTGCCATTGTGCCCATCTCCCCCGTCCCTCCAGTCCCTGGTCGTTACTCACCCTGTTGTTGTGTCAGGTCCTCTCGAACTGTGTCCGTACTCCCACCTCCTTGCATCGTCTCCACACTGATGACTGGCCTCCATTTCCTCCAGCTCCTCCTGTGGCACAGGACTCCCACCTCCTGTCGCCGTTGCTGCCTTCCTGTTGGCAGCGGATTTGGGCCTGGTTTAGGTTTTCACATCATGCCAGCGCCTCTTGGCCTCCTCCATTGGCCTCCTCGACACTCCGGCTGCATTCAAGGTAGTCTGATTGTGGGTCAGTTGCTCCTTAGTGTTCTGTCACCTCCATGATGCTGGTCTTGTTTTCCTGCGAACTGCACCCCGTCTTTCTCTCCCTCTTCTCCTTGGCCTTCCTCGACCAAGATTGGTCCTTGCTGGTGGTCTGTGGGGCTTGTGGGGTTCGCGTTGGCCTCTGTGCTCGGTCAAGGTGCATCCATGTTGCTACGCCCTTTGGATTGTTTCTGGTGTGTTGTTTTTGTTGCTTTTATAGTGCATTTTTCAACCAGACGCGTGGGATTTGCAGGCCTGCCGCTGGTTTTCGCTGCTTTTTGTATCGTGCTTGGCCTCATCGTAGCTTTTTTTGCATTCGTGTTTCGCATTTTTGCGGCGTGGCGTTGATTTTAACGCGGCCATTTGACACGTTATATGGTGACTATAGCATGGTACCGCCGTGTTGTGAATGCTTGGTTAACACGGCGTAAATTTCCCGCAATAGACTGCGATGATGTAGGTTGCGTTAAGTAACTTTTGCGATGGGTATCACACGTTCTTGAGAATATGCCCCATAGTGTATATAGTCAGTGGTTAGGCAGTTCAGAGTGTGTCTGTTCTTTGTTGAAGCAGTGTAGTGTGTGCTAGTTTAATCATTGCTGGAGTAAGGCATTGTGCGTCTGGTCAGAGGTGAAGCTTTGCAGTTTATGTGGCCATTAGTGGTTAAGCAGTGGGTAGTGTAACTAGTCATTGATGGAGCAGTGAAGAGTATTTATGGTTGTTGGCGGAACCATGTAGCTCGAGTCAGATGACTATTGACAGAGCAGTACAGAAAAAGTGTGTGCGGCATTTATTGGGGCAGTGCGTTTGTGTGAGTTTACTGTTGAAGCCCTACAATTTTGGGTATATTTAATAACAAAGTGATACAAACCAGTGCAAAATGTTTATTTGAAACGTATTTCCCTGGAATGTCGCCTGAAAGTAACACAAAGCAGCGCCTAGTGTTTCCATGCAGCCACCCATGGCTTCTGAAACAAAACTCTATCTAGAAATAGTAGACAGGGTTTTGTCGGGAAAAATAACGCTATTTCAACATTGGTGAGATCAAGAAGAAGTGCTTTTATTTCTCCAATGTTTTCCACATTTGTATGTGTGCTGCATTGTACAGCAGACATACAAAGTAGCACAAGTTCAAAAGTTAGTCCAAGCAAAGTATTTTACACTGAAGAGGGCATTCAGGGATGACTGAACGGTGTTATGACTTAAATCTGGAACTACTGTTGTGTAGAATTCCGAAGGATTTGGCAAACTAGAACTCTTTACCACTTTGAATATTGGTTGCAATTCGCACTTTTTAAAACGATTATACGGCCTTGCATATTAGATACCCTTCAAAATTCTCCATACGAAGTACCAGCTTCCTTTTTCAAGAAAATCAAAGAGAGCTCTCAAACAGCCGTATGGCTAGAGAGGAACCCAAGGAAAGCATTTGAAAAATGTGTTCAGCCAGAATATGATGGAGAACTGGCAAAGGGTGACATGAGGCTATACCAGCGGTCTCCAACCTTTTGAATGAGGAGAAGTACTTCTGATCAATGAACCCATCCTGAGCTGATGTCTCATAGAAGGATTAGATCACGGTACATTAAGTCCAAGCCACTTAAATACTTCCTCTAGAACACCCAGCCCTGCTGCATTGAGCAGACATTACTCATGGCATACAAATATACCCTGTAGGGTCCCCCAGGACTGCTTTGTCACTTTAATTTTCTTTATGAATCACCCGCGAAAGGCAAGTTTCTGTTTTGAGGGGGAACAACCTTTACAACGCAACTGTTACAACGCACTACACTTACAACGCATTTTTTACAACGCATAATCCATTACAACGCCTACCATTACAACGCATAATATTACACTACACTATCCAACACTTACCCTACTGTTGCACCCCCTGGAGTTAGAATAGTAATTTTTACCCCTATACTATCCAACACTTACCCTACTGTTGCACCCCCTGGAGTTAGAATAGTAATTGTTACCCCTATACTATCCAACACTTACCCTACTGTTGCACCCCCTGGAGTTAGAATAGTAATTTTTACCCCTATACTATCCAACACTTACCCTACTGTTGCACCCCCTGGAGTTAGAATAGCAATTTTTACCCCTATACTATCCAACACTTACCCTACTGTTGCACCCCCTGGAGTTAGAATAGTAATTTTTACCCCTATACTATCCAACACTTACCCTACTGTTGCACCCCCTGGAGTTAGAATAGTAATTTTTACCCCTATACTATCCAACACTTACCCTACTGTTGCACCCCCTGGAGTTAGAATAGTAATTTTTACCCCTATACTATCCAACACTTACCCTACTGTTGCACCCCCTGGAGTTAGAATAGTAATTTTTACCCCTATACTATCCAACACTTACCCTACTGTTGCACCCCCTGGAGTTAGAATAGCAATTTTTACCCCTATACTATCCAACACTTACCCTACTGTTGCACCCCCTGGAGTTAGAATAGCAATTTATACCCCTATACTATCCAACACTTACCCTACTGTTGCACCCCCTGGAGTTAGAATAGCAATTTTTACCCCTATACTATCCAACACTTACCCTACTGTTGCACCCCCTGGAGTTAGAATAGCAATTTTTACCCCTATACTATCCAACACTTACCCTACTGTTGCACCCCCTGGAGTTAGAAAAGTAATTTTTACCCCTATACTATCTAATACTTACCTTAAATGCAATTAAATATTGTACGTTGTAATGGTATGCGTTGTAATGGTAGTTTTTAAAAATGCGTTGTAGTGTCATGCGTTGTAAGTGTAGTGCGTTGTAATGGATTATGCGTTGTAAAAAATGCGTTGTAAGTGCATGCGTTGTAAAAGTGTGCGTTGTAACGTCATACATCCGTTTTGAGTCTGCTGTCTTTTTGTCATCAAATACATAGGATGACACCTCTCATTATGTGAGCTAGAAGATAAAAGACTTTCATTATCCTGCTAATTGCTGTACAATTCACTGCTTGTTGACCAGATACTGGCGCTGCCTCAATGATGTAATATTAAGTTAATAGTATAGTGACTAGAATAGTGCAAGAACTATTGGCAAGGTCGGCCCTGGAGTCTGCTGCTGTAGGAGTCTAAGACTCTCTCTCTCTCTCTCTCTCTCTCTCTCTCTCTCTCTTTCCATGGCGCGCTGAAATAAACATATCTCTGCAGCTATCCAAAAACCCTTGAGTATACATTTGAGACAAAGATGAACACAAAGTAATGAATGGAGAGATTGCTTTAGGAAGTTAAACACTCTTGAAAAAGTGAGGGAAAGGAAGAAATGAGACAAAGAAAGAAAAGGAGAATGTGATGTAAAGAAAGAGCGAAGGAGAGAAGGAACAAAGGAAAAGATGAGGGGAAAAAGGAAGCATAAGGTAAGGAACAGAGGAAGGAAGGAAGAGAAGAAGCAAATAGGGAAGGAAGGAGAGGAAGGGAAAAATAGAAAAGATGCAGATGAAGGAAGTAGAAAAAAGAGGGAAAAAGGAGAAAAAGGAAAGAAAGAAGGAGAAAAAGAAAAGAAGGGCCAAAGGAATCATGGAGAGAAGCAAAGAAAATGAAGTAGAGGGAAAGGAAGAAGGACCAAATGAGAGAAGAAAAGGAACTAAGGAAGGAAAGGAGGAATGAAGCAGAGAAGGATGAACAGGAAAAAGAACCCAAAAAGTGTAAGAGAGAATGTGAGATGTAGAAAATGAAAAAGAAGGCGAGAATGAGAGAAAGAAAGCACAGAGTACAGAATGAACAGAAAAGAGAACGAATAGTGAGAAAGCAAGAAAGGGACACTGGACAGAAGGTATAAAGAAGTGAAAAAAAGAAACATATGAAAGTGAGATGCAACAACAAAGAGAAAGTAGAGTGAGAAAAGAGGAGAGAGAAGAAAGTAAAGAATGAAAGGAATGGAGGGAAAGAAATAAACAAGAAGAGGAAGAAAGAAGAAGAGAGCAAGAAGGAGAGAGGGAGAAAGAAGGCGAGAGCAAGAAAGGAAAGGTGAAAGAAAAAGGGGAAGAAAAGATGGGAACCGGCAAGAAATAAATAAAGGAAGAGAGAAAGAAAGACAGAAAGGGAGGAAGAACGAAATGAGGAACGGAACAAAAACAAATTATCAGTGTAGTGCAACTTTGAAAAATGCATCTTTAATACAGCATAAGTATCTGAATAGTTTATTGAAATAAAAGTTAAAAGAGTGAATATTTATCACGGTGAAAGTTTACAATGATGTGCTTTGATCTGAGATCATTTATTTATGATCAGGCTTCTTCACAGGTAGCAGCATATGATTGTCTATTTAAGAAGAAGGTGGGCTGTGTCCCCTTTCTCAACAAAGTAAAAAAATGCAGCACCAGCTGTGACTCAACTTCTGACTGCCTATCTTAGAGGCACTGAGCTACTCCAAGACAGGCTACTGGTACCTCGCGATCGACCTGATGGAGACTTCTTGGCCATACTACTCGGCCTCTCAGCTACTCTTGATTAATGACTGGCTCTTTGAAAGGCGAGATACAATACAATCTCATTTCTAAAGCGGACAGATACATCCAAGGAGGTTTCCCGCCGTAGTAGTAAAGATCTTCAGAGAAGGGGGTAGAAAATAGGTTGACGGTATCATTATTAAGAATTAAAAACAAAAGTGTTTAATGACTTTTTAGAAGCAGCTTCAGACTGGATAATTCTCAAACTAAAAGGAAGAGAATGTCACAGCTTAGTTGTCAGAAAGGTAAAGGATGTGCCTCCTGTTCTGACCCTGTGAATGCGTGGGATGTGAAAAAGTTTGAGATAATTAGATCTCATGCATCTCCTGTGAAAATGGTTTAAAATGGCTTCTAAGGTAAAGAGGACACTTATGATGGTATGTTCTGAAAGCTAAGGTCAGAGCTTCGAACTGGATTCTCTTATTGACCATAAGCCAATGGAGGGCAAGTAAGTGACCCAACACTGAAAATCAATGCAGGACCTTCAAGTAGCATCGTTTTGAATAGTCTGAAGATGCTGAATCAAAAAGACTGGAAACCCCAAATTTAGACAATTAGAATAGTTCAGCCTGGAGGTTATTAAGCTGTGCACAATCGTCTTGCGATACTCTATTGGGATGAGATTCAGCATCCTTCTCGCAGACCTCAGGGTGAAAAAAACAGGAAGAAGATAAAGCTTTAACCTGGAGCTCAAAGGTCAAACCTGAATCAAATTTTACTCCAAGGTTTCTAACCGAGGGAGCAGGGCTGGTGGAGGCCCCCAGCGACTGGGTGATGGGTGACTTAGTACAGAGGAAGAGCCTTGTCTGAATTAAGTTCCATACAGCTTGTGTTCATCCAGTCCACCACAGATTGTAGACAGAGTTTAAAGGAGTCAAGGGCCGTGGTCATGTTTTCCTGGAAAGCCAATAGCAGTTGAGTATCATTCGCATAGGATATATCTCTCACTCCCCAGAATTCAATTAACCCAGCTTTAGTAGAATCCAGGCGGAGGTATTTAAGGCCTATTAGTATCAGATACAATGTTTCTTCTGTACAAAACCTAATTAAGCTCCGTAAATCACCAACAGATGAATTTGTTTGTTATCAACTGTATACATTTTTAAAGAGTTTTTTAAAGCTGTTTTAAAGTTTATGATGATAATGTTTTAAAATCATAAACATCTAAAGCTGACATTACGGTTTATCTACAACATATATAACTGTACTTTCCCATAAGATTTATCTAAGTTCTGAAAAATAACTACCGGACGAACTTAACTGTTATTAGTGGTATAATTCTTAAACAAGGCTTATGTTAAAGCCGTCTTAAAAAGCTAGGATGAAGTGTTTTATCATTATAAATGCTTAAAGTTGATGTTATGAGTATTATGTTAAATGTTTTAAAACTATATCTGTGCATTTGTTGACCTCAGTTGAGGTCCATATCAAATTCATAATGAACTAAACTGCCAGAAGTTCCAGATAAACATTAAAAAGTGTTGGGCTGAGAGCCGGGCCCTGTGGAACCCCACATACTAAGGGCCTCATTTACAACGCCCCTAGCAGCACTTTTGCGGTGCGTGAGCGTCACTTTTTTGGCACAATGTATCACAGCATATTTAGAAGGCCACACAAAGTCACTTTGCATGGCTTTCATGGCCTTTTAAATATGTGCCCCTATCATGCAGAACACTGCGTGAAAGGGGCGTTCCATGGGTGTTGCTGTGGGTATTTTCACGCAACACCCATGGAATCTGAAGCGTTCCTAGATTTAAAAGGAATCATAAACCTGGAAATGCATCAGATTCTAACACTAACCCAGGGCTGGCGTTATAGAGGTGCAACGAGGAGAAATATCTTTATTTTCTCCTTGTTGTTTCCTCTTTCTATGTGTGCTGTATTCTGCACACATAGAAACACACCTCTTGTGATTGATTTTGTGCAGAAACTGCCCCTTCCTTCACAAAAACAATCACCCTTACAACGTAGACACACTTGCACCATGGCACAAGGGTGCCTGCATTGGCGCATGGCAGCCATTGTGCGCCAGCACAGGGGTAAAGGACAGGAATGCGCTGTATCTCATAGATACGGCGCATTCCTTCCCTTTTCTTTTGACCCAGAGCAGCAGAGCAAGATTCCTTGCGACACTGCCCTGGCCAAAACCGCGTAAATGAGGCCCTAAGGGTTTAGCCTCAGAAGCGAAAGGGGGAAGGAAAACAACCTGAGAACGCTAGCTAATGATGGATTTGAGACAGCATAGTTTGTGGCCTCTGACGCTGATCATGTCCAGTCTCTCCAGCAAAATAACATGGGAGACCGTGTCAAACCTTCGCATCCGCCACCTTCCCAGAGAGCTGGAAACACGCTGAGCTCAGCGCCCTCCAGAAGAAACCCACCGCGGACCCCACGGACCTCAGGAACTTCCGCCCCATCTCGCTCCTCCCCTTTCCGGCCAAAGTAATCGAGAAGATCGTCAACAAACAACTCTCCGCCTTCCTCGAGACCAACGGATCCCTCGACCCCTCGCAGTCCGGCTTCCGACCAAACCACAGCACCGAGACCGCCCTCATCGCAGCCACCAACGACATCAGGTCCCTGCTCGACAACGGGGAAACAGCTGCCCTCATCCTCCTGGACCTCTCGGCAGCCTTCGACACCATATGCCACCGCACCCTGATACAGCACCACAGCAACATTGGAATCCAAGGAAAGGTCTTGGAATGGATCATCTCGTTCCTCGCCAGCAGAACCCAGAGAGTCCGCCTTCCCCCGTTCCGGTCTGTGGCCACCGAAGTCACCTGCGGCGTCCTGCAAGGATCCTCGCTCAGCCCCACCCTCTTCAACGTCTACATGAGCCCCCTCGCAGCCAACGCATGCCAACACAACCTCAACATCATCTCCTACGCCGACGACACCCAGCTGATCCTCTCCCTCACCAACGACCCCGCCACAGCCAGAGCCAACCTCCAGGAAGGAATGAAAGACGTCGCGGAATGGATGAAGCTCAGCCGGCTGAAACTGAACTCAGATAAGACGGAAGTCCTCATCCTGGGAACATCCCCCTCCGCCTTGGACGACTCCTGGTGGCCCCCTGCCCTGGGCTCCACTCCAAAGCCAACGGACCATGCTCGCAACCTGGGCTTCATCCTGGACTCCTCCCTCACGATGACCAAGCAAGTCAACGCCGTCTCCTCATTCTGCTTCAACACCCTGCGCATGCTCCGAAAGATCTTCCGGTGGATCCCCACCGACACCAGGAAGACGGTCACCCAGGCCCTCGTCACCAGCCGACTGGACTAAGGAAACACCCTCTACGCTGGAACCACAGCCAAACTACAGAAAAGACTCCAGCGCATCCAGAACGCCTCTGCACGACTTATCCTGGACACCCCCCGCTTCAGCCACATCTCTCCCCAGCTGAGAGACCTGCACTGGATCCCCATCAGCAAGAGGATCACGTTCAGACTCCTCACCCATGCACACAAGGCTCTCCACGACATGGGACCCACATACCTCAACAACCGCCTCACATTCTACACACCCACCCGCCACCTCCGCTCCGCCAGCCTCGCACTCGCCACCGTCCCGCGCATCCGCAAGACCACCGCTGGAGGAAGATCCTTCTCCTACCTGGCGGCCAAGACATGGAACTCCCTCTCCACCCACCTACGACTGACCCAGAACCATCTCTCCTTCAGGAAACAGCTCAAGACCTGGCTCTTCGAGCAGCAGCGGATCCCCCTCCCCCCAGCGCCTTGAGACCCTACGGGTGAGTAGCGTGCTTTACAAATTCATTGATTGATTGATTGATTGAAATGCTGTGGAAAAATCCAAAAGCAGCACAATGACTAGAGTATTTAAATCAAAATTAGCTTTACTGTGTTCCGAGACCTCAAGTAAAGCAGACTCAGTGCTATATCCGGCACAAAACCTGACTGGGAATCATGGACCAGGTGGTTTGCTTTGAAAAAGTTCGATAGCTGCCTATTTCTATTCTTCTATAAAAAAAAGTGTAGCGGCTGTGGGCAGGAGAGAAATAGGTCTAAAATTGTCAAAGGCCTTGGGATGAGCAGAAAGCTTCTTCAACAAGGGGAGAGGAGGTGATGTTTCCAGCTGGAGGGAACCAACTCCTGGTTAAGAGATTTGTTAAGCAGCTATTTAGCCAGGAGTTTACCACCGGTCCTGCTAGATGGGAATGGCAGGAAGGCAAGGGTCAAGAGGGGATTCTGATTTACACTTTGCCGATTCCTCAAGTGAGATAGGGGGGGAAATAGATAGCAGGGGCCCAGCAAAACTATCAGATGATGCTTGAGTGGTGCAATTCCGACCCGATAAATGTTCATAGATTGCTTGAATTTTCCAATGGAAGAAGCTGGAGAATCACTCTCAGAGCTCCAAAGAGGGGGTAAGAATGATTTTAGTGGCCGTAGGGGACAGAATGGAGTTAAGTCCATGCAGACAGTGGTGGCTCCTCCGCTAAGACTGGAGGAGCATCGCTCTACTGCTCAAAAGGAAAAATAAAATGATAATATCGTATAGTTACTATCATTTTATTTTTCCAATTGAAGTCAGTGGCAGAGCGGGTTTGGCCAGAGCAGGGGGAGGAGTGGTTTGTACTCCCTAAGTGCGTATGACTGTTTGGCCGGCTCTCTTGGGCCAGCCAAACAGTCATGCGTACTTTGCATGTTCCCCCCAGGCTGCATTACACAGCCTGTTGAGGAATATGCACAGGCTCCCTGTCCCCGTCTGATCGCTGATCCACGCGCTCAGACCAATCACAACGCTCTATTGCAGTGTTTTAATCGGCTCAGAGGAGCCTGTCTGCCCGGGTGCTTCCTGCTGCCAGCCAGGACTGGAGACAGGAAGATAAAGAGAACAGACGAGAAGCGGCGGCTGGTCGTTCCATGTAAGCCTTTTTTTTTCATTCCCTCCTCCTCCACCCCCATCTGCTAGCAGCAGCTACTGCACACCGATGGTTCAAAGCTTGTGAAATAGACAAGTGAATACATGATTTTTAAGCCAACCGGATGGACGCATGATATTTTTAAGGGCAGCCTGATAAATCACTTTTACATCCTTGCCATAGTTTGATACCTATTGTCTTTCCAACTTTTTACATAGGGTTTTCACCACCTTAAGGAAATTGGCGAACCATGGTGCAGAGGGCTAAAGCCTCTTTGAGGAGTATGCTTAACAGAGTGCAATGGTATCAATCGCTTTCGTAATCCAACCAGTGAAGCTGGATACATTACGCTCTAAATCCCCAGTCCTTTGACAAGGAAAGAACTGAAGAGACTCCAGAAATGGAGACTGAGCGATTTTATACCAGGGTCTGGACCACTTCCTTGAGGGTCTTTGAAGTTCTGGGGGAGTAGAAGTAACGACATTGAATGGGATCAAAACATGGTCCGACCAACTAAGATTCAGAACTGATTTCACCTTGACAGTCAATGAGTTGGCCAGAATCAGATCCAGTGTGTGACCAGCAGTGTGGGTAGGCACATTGACAATTTCCTAAAAATTAACTGCTTCTATAGAACTAAGAAATTGCTGAGCATGCAGGTTCAGATTACCTAACACCATGTAATTGGCATGAAGCGTGAAAGATGACCTAAAGAGTCAGTCAGGAGCTGTAGGGAAGCAGCTGTAGAATCCGGAGGCCTATACATAAGCGTGCCAGAGACAGCAAAAGTAGGGACTAGAATAACAGAAAATGACATGACCTCAATATTATGATTAGTACGTTTTGCAACTGAGTAAGAGTAGTCCATTCTATGAAAATGCTTAATCAAATAATCCCGAAAAATTGCCAGGGCAATATAAGCACCTTAACCGTCTTTCAGTCAAATCTCAATGAGGAAAAGTTAATCCCATTTGTTGTCAATTAAAAGATTAAAAATGTCCAGAACATGCTGAGGTAGTGAACGACAGTTTAACAAACCTGCCCTAATGGAGGTATCGGAGGGGGAGAGGGGGGGTGAAAAAGTCAACTCCACCTTGAGGGATCCGACCCTGGACCTTAATGCATTGGGAGCTGCAAAGTAAAGGGGCTTCAATTGAGAAGTCACACCTGGTGCAATTAAGACCCACTCCTAGTTTGCCAACAAAGAGCTCACCTGCATAATCACAAGGTAAGGTACGAAGGGCAAGCAGCTCAGCCTTAGAGTAAATACAACGGGGAGTGGTATGGAGAGGCGTGGACTGGCTTGCCTTAGCCAAGCCTTCGTCACACCAGTGGCATGCCCGCTGAGCACATCCGCTGCATGTCCACAGCATCTCTCAGCGCAACCAAAACAAAATAGCGGTTTGATGTCGGAATACTCACTATTTCGGAAGTGAGTAATTCAAAGTCCAAGTGCGCTTTTTGAACGTTATATCAAATCAAAACAAGTGTGCATTAAAATCAGGTCAAAACAAGTTTTTTAGCAGCACATCATGATCAAGCATGTAGATTACTGCTTCACTGTCCTTTAGAACAAAACCTGAGGTCCATGCTCCATGGCGGTCAGTTATAAACAAATTTCCATCTAATTGCCAAAGTAGCTATTGACTGCTGGCACAAGGCACTTAGATGAGATGAGATGAGACGATAAACCTATGTGAAAACCCACTATTTGTGCGGGTCACTGAGTAACCAATACATCGGAATTGACTGGATTTAAGTATTGGGACACCTTTGGAATCTCCAAACTGGGGGATGTGTAGAAAGGGATATATAGCAGAAAATTTCAGACATTACATTAAGAATTTCAATGGCATAACTCGCAGATCCTCAAGTGTAACACACCCTAGAGGGTCAGAAACTGGTTCCTTACATACTGCCAGAATTCAGCCCACTGGAGGTTAAACCAAGGCCTAAAGAGTAGTAAAGTTTCCCAGATACATTGTATACCAGTTGGAAATGCAGTCACTAATATACTAACAATCACAACACAATGGGAGGAGGATGTGGGACAACTGGTAGAAGTCAATTGGAGAGATGCCCTGATGGCTCAGAGAGTACTGGCAATCTTTACTAAATTGCACTAAATCCAAATCAAATACTTACACAGGGTATAATATTCTCCAGCATGACTCTAGAAAATGCCCATGAATTTATCTCTCAAATGTTAAAGATGAAATGTAGCTATTGAGAATGTGTTTCACATAGTGTGGGAATGTGAGGTAATTTAAAGATATTGCCACAGCATCGCTAGGACACTTGGGCTGCCCATTGTACTTTCGCACAAAGTGGTACACTTGGGGTAATGGAGGATAGGTTTATGGAAGTACATGGCTCACTGAAGGGCTAGAACTACTACTTGCAAGACAAAGCCAAGTAGTGGATGTCGGAATTGTTTCTTCCAATACCAGAATGGTTTGTGGAGATGGACAGGTGTTAATCTATACATTTCATAAAGAGAGCAAGAGTATGCCTACAGAAGTATAATAAAGATATGAGGCTTATTGTCCCAATTACAGTGACATGAAACACATAAACATGAGAAGTTAAAATTTACTTACCTGTTACTTTGGTTCTAAAGCACTGGCATCTTTCATAGATTCACAAGTTTGAATTATTTCCCACAGCCAGACCAGGAACCCCAGTTACAATGTAAGCTCAGCACTGTAAGCCTTACACTCAGTAACATTGGAATTGCTTACATCTTTTCTTCTATAACCTATCCACATCATTATAAATTATCCAAACTACAGCCAATCAGTGACCAGCACCCCCAGCTATTCCCTAGTCAAAAGTTTCCAACTGTCCAATGGTCTTGTTCGTCTAGCACTTTATTGAAGCCTCGTGAGAAAGAGAGGGGTGTGGGTCACATGTGAGCCTATCAAAGATACCAATACCGGAGACCTGAGTTAAAGCTAAGTAGCTTTTCTTCCTCCTCCAGCATTGGATCTTTTATACAGTCACATGCTTGAATAAAGATTATTATAGCAGTCTTCAACAAAGCAGCTTGTGGGCATGAGGCTTACCTTATTTAAAAGATTATTTGAGTACTGCCCTTTCTATGGCTGCATCTTTGGTGGTATCCTCACCAATGAAGGAATGCTTAGTAAAAGCATGTGTTATCCTTCATGTTTCTGCTTTGCAAATATCTTTTAAAGAAAATCCAGCAAAGAGTGGTGTTGTTGTTGCTGCCGTCACCGGAATGTGCTTTAACTGTTTTTGTTAAAGGTCTTTTCAACAGGGCGTGAGCCTTTGTAATACAGGTTGCAATCCATCTTGCCAGGGCTTTTATTGGATATTGCATTGCCCCTTGTAACTTAGCCAAAAATTAGGATGGAATTTTAGGGATAAACTTTTGATTGGTTGTTAAAGTCACCTTATCCTTTGAAAATGTAAAAATGGCTACACAATAGTGCTTGTAATTCACTCACTCTTCTGGCTGAAATGTTGGCTTAAAGGTAAGCTGTTTCCAAGAAATTTGCTGAATTGTTACTTTATGAGTCTTCTCAAAAGGTGGACACATTAAGGCTTCTTATACTGTATTTAACTGCAATTCTGGAGCAAGCTTTGGAGCCAGAGGAATCATCCTGAAAAGTCCTTCATAAATCCTTTAATTATTCTTTGAGAAAATAAAGTCAACTTGTCGAGTTGTCTTAAATGTCGCAATATTGCAGCCAGATGAACTTTAACTGATGCACCTGAAAGTCTGGCTTTGGCTAGGGTTAAAGAATCTGGGGGCATATCATCAAGGGATTTATCACCACGTTAGCATCAGTTTTCGACGATAAAGCGGCGATAATTTTATCGCCCTATCAACAAGGCGTCGCTAACCCCCTTTAGCGTTACTTTTCCGGCGATAGCGACTGGAAATTTATCGCCTTGCAAGGCAGCGATATTCAACGCTACTGACATGCAAAGTTGGCGTTCCTGACTGAAATTTCACGAAAAAAAGTCGCTAACACAGCTTCTCACTATTATCAAGGTTATCGCCAACCCGCTTAGCTACAAAAAAACTCCCGCTAACTCCCGCTATCTCCAGTTCTTAACACCTGATAAAAACCTGACTTACACTGGAGATAAGTAGGTGTATATAAGGGAGATTAGGCCCGAGCTTCACCAGAACAGCCACAGAAGCCATGGAGGTGGTCATCATGCAGATTGGAGTCCCAACAAGGCAGCAACAACAACAACCACCGCCAATGCCACCACCCCCAGGACCACCACCACCGATGCAGCGACGAAGAAGACAGCGGGCACTGCGCAGATGTGTCTACCTTGCAGACTTAAGGCCAGAGGAAGTCATAGCCCACTACAGGCTCAAAAGGACATCCATCCAGCATATCCTGACCCTGTTTGCCCACAGGCTGACGCCACCAACACAGCGGACAACCAACATCCCTCCGCAGACAAAACTGCTCGCTGTGCTGCACTTTTTGGCCTCTGGGACATTCCAGCCAACAACAGCCAGAGTCGGTGGAGTATCACAGGCAGCCTTCTCAACCTTCCTTTCTACTGTCTTGGATGGCATACTCAGCCTGATTCCCCAGCACCTTCACTTTTCAACACTGTGTAGGAGCAGATTGCCATCAAGCAAGGATTCCATGCTATTGCTGGCTTACCACAGTTGGTGGGTGCAATTGACTGCACACATGTATCATTTGTGCCCCCTGCAGACAGCGCACACATATACCGCAACAGGAAGCACACCTATTCAATGAATGTGCAGGCAATAGTGGACCACCGTGGACTGTTCACAAATGTCATTGCCAAATTCCCAGGGAGTGTGCATGATGCATTCATCTTCCGACACTGCATCATAAACCAGCGCTTCCAGGATGGCACATATGGAAATGCATTGCTTGTCAGTAAGTGCCAACTGAACACACCACATGCCCAAAAAACACAATCATGTTGACCCATCAAGAGGGAGGATGTAAATACGTTGCCTAGGTACTGATGGGGGGGGGGGCACAAAAGGCATGGGCACATCACTTCGTGCCACATGCTGATGTATTGTGTACTAGGCTGAGGTATACAGGCTCTACTGTGTAGAGCACGGGTGCTCATAGTACAGCCAGCGTGCCCCCAGCATCCCGGCAAGCCTTTCTTGGTGGCCCGCAGACCTTGCAGACATTGTACATGTGTCTCATTCTTTTAAATTTGTCATAAGAGTGCCACCAAACACCGCCGCAGCAGCGCGGACTCTGAGAGACTCTGCTCTATGGGTGCGATTCCAGCGATAGTCAGAGTGGAGATGCAGGTGCGCTAAGAGGTGAAACATACCAAAACCTTGTTAACAAGTAAAATGGTCTATTATAGACCTGTGAAGTACTGGGGTGCGGCTGTGTGTGTGTGCCCAGTAAGCTGTCTCAGCCCAGGCTGCCGGGGGGGAGGTGACAGAGGGAGAGAGTGGGAAAGAGACTGAGGGAGGGAGACAGAGGGAGGGCGAGACAGCGGGAGGGGGAGGCAGAGGGATGGGGAGACAGAGGGAGGGGGAGACAGAGGGGGAGACAGAGGGAGGGAGAGATAGAGCGAGGGAGGGAGAGATCGAGCGAGGGAGGGAGGGAGACAGAGAGAGGGAGGGAAGGAGGGAGAGAGAGAGAGAGAGAGGGGGGAGGGAGTGAGGGAGGTTGAGGGAGAGAGAAAGTTGAAGATGTGTGTATGCCGGGTCTTGTGGCTCAGTGAACGAGGGCGTCCGCTGCAGGGGCCTGTGTTCAACCACATGGTCAGTTTTTTTTTCACTAGCCCAACCCCCTTCCCCACTGACCCCGCCCCCACCGGTGCAGCACACTGCCACAAACCACACTGTAAAGTTGGGCCCAGAGAGAAAGTATGTGAGTACCCATGTCGTAGAGTAACCCCCATCACCTGACCATCTATGTAGCTAATCAAAGTCATCCTCACTGGTATCCCTGTCCGGTGTGTGGTCGCATTGTTGTGGAATATGATTATGTGGCAGTTGCTGGTGACCTATTTGGGTGACCCAACGTTGCATAAGTACTCACACATGTAAAAGAAGTGTGTCAAGTCAGAGGTTTGTTGTGACCAAGGTTGTAACAATGCACTTTGATTGTAGCAAGTGCATTGTGGGGCAAATGTGCATGCATAGGCAGAAAAATGTGTCATGAATCCACCATCTCGCACCATTGGTGTTGACTGCAGTTGTGGGTGCTGCTGTTGATGGGGTTTAGTAGCATCTCCTCTCTGACTCAGCTACACATATTTCTCATTCTCACACCTGTGATATGGTGTGTCATGTGGTTGCCCGAGGAGTAATTGCATGTGTATTCGGTCACCACCTGTGTGTTGAAATTGATCTGTTAAATGCTAATCAATTACAAATGCAAAGAAGTGTGCAAAGGTGAGCCATGCCATCTGTATCAGCCTGGTGAAGTGTGTGGACAGTCTGATTTTGTCAGATAAACCACATAGTGTAAATGATTCTGAGAAGTTGTGTCATGTGAGTTTGATGCTCTGCTAGTGACAGCTGATGTAGGCCAGTAAGTTTACGTTATTGTTATTGTTGATGGTGTGTGCAAACCTTCACTGTCCCCAGTGGGCCCTGCAGGTGAGGTGGCTGTGGTCTGTTCCTTTGGTTTAGCTCTGGACATACAATTGCATGGCTTGTGTGGTGTCACAGGTTTGCCATCAGCATGAGATGCATGTCATGGCTTGATGTTAGGTGAGCCAGGCTGGCTTTTAGTGTCTGTGGTTTTTGTGCAGGTCTCATTCCCATTTTGTACACTTGTAGTGACACGTATGCAACCGTGCAGCAAACACCAGCAAAATGGATGGTTGGAGGATCAACACTGAGGCAATGGACTCAGCATTGATGCCGCTAAATAGCCAGAAGCAACACGTCTAACCTAAGTCTAAAAATAGAAAAAATAACAAGAGAAAATATTGTCAACACTGCCAACATAGTATGCCTAATGAATCATTAACTCACCTGCCCATTACATGTCATCGGTGATCAAGGATATGCTCTCTGCCCGTTGATGATGACACCCATACGAAACCCCACCACCCAGGCACAGAGGCAGTACAATGCTGCACATCAACACACACGTGGTATCGTGGAGCGTACATTTGGCGTGCTCAAGTCATGTTTCGGTTGCCTGGATATTACAGGTGTCAAACTGCTGTACAGCCCAGAAATGGTAAACAAAATCATATTAGCATGTTGTGTAGTGCACAACATTTGTGTCTGCACAAATGCCCCCTGGATCCAAGTGCCTGGAGCACAAGGCGATGACCAGGATGATGACGAAGATCAGCGAGGTGGCCCACACCCCACAGCCACTGCTGCTGGAATTGCCCGAAGGGACAGGATAATAAACAATTACTTCACTTGAGCACATCACATTGTGACTGACAACAACAAAGACATGTATGTGGAAAATTACCTCAAGAACTGTTTGTGACAAACTCAACACACATACCCTGTCTGCAAGTTACTCTCCTGCATCAGTATCTCACTATGAAATTTTACCATTGTACAATAATTGCAAGTAAGAGTCCAAAAGTTAAATAATGGTGTGTATGTTTCATCATCACAGAGATGCAATAGTGTGTCAATTGTGCACAACTTGACATTACAAGGAGTAAAATCTGGCACACAATTCATCAATGGTTGTGTCAAATAGTATGTTATTCATGATTCACAGGGTGTACTTAATATGAAAAATAGAAATGTATGGGTTTGTATGTGCCAAATGATGAATTTTAGGGTAAAATCGGTGTTAAATTTCACTGTGGAATGGGGCTCAAATTGGAAAAATGGGTCCTAAATTGGGGACAAATCTGAAAAGTGGGTGTGAAATGGTGACACTTCAGAAAATTTGTCTCTGCATGCATCCAAGACATTGAATGAGCCACCACCAGAGCTCATATGCACACCATCTCTGGACACCTTCATGAAGACCGTCAAGACCGGTCTCTACGTTGATCAAATCGGCTCATTGGCAGTATGACCCAACAGACAAGACAAACTATCTGACCATCTCCCTGCACCCCGTGGTGGACAAAGTCATAGAGAGACTCATAAACACCCAGCTGACTGGCTACATTGAAGCGAACTCCATCATGGACCACTCCCAGTCTAGGTTTGGCAGCAAGCACAGCACCAAGAACGCCCACCTTGCCTCCAAAAAATGACATACGCATGCCACTTGTCTAGGGTCACATTGCGGACCACATCCTACTACACTTCTACGCAGCCTTAAACACCATCTCACACCGCACCCCAGATGACAGACACCACCACAAGGGGATACGAGGAAAAGCCCTCTCCTGGATCCACTCCTTCCTCCCCGCAATAACCCAAAGGATCATCCCCCCTCCATCTCTAAAACCACAGGCACTAACTGCGGAGTACAACATGGAGCGGCACTAAGACACACGTTTTTCCATATACACATGTCCCCACTCACTGCCATTGCTAGACAGCACGGGGTAAGCATATCATCTCACACAGACGACACACAGCTCATCCTCCCCCTCACGAAGAATGCTGAAGACACAAAAGCCAGCTCCCAGGAATGAACGTCAGAACTAGCATATTGGATGACAAACCTCTGCATAAAGCACTAATGCGAGAAGACTGACCTCCTCATCCTCGGTCCATCCACATCCGCATGGGACAACCTCTGGTGGTTGTCTGCCCTTGTGAGCTTGCCCTCACTGACAGACCACGCACGCAAGTTCGGCATCATCCCAAATCCTCCATGATCCTGCCCTGCCAGATCTACTCCATTGCCTGCACCAGCTACAGCTGCCTTCTGATCTAACCCAATCCATCACAATGGATAACCCCATGATGCATTAAAATTGTCAACAACGCACTCATCACCAGCAGACTGGACTACTGCAACAAACTCAACGTAGGGATCTACAACACGCCACTACACAAGCTCTAAAACAGCCTGAAAGCTGCAGACAGACCCGTCTTCAGAATCCCACGTCACAAACACAAGAGGGAACACATACAAAACATCCAATGGCTATACGACAAGGAGAAAGTAACCCTAAAACTACTCACACACACCTACAATTCACCACACATCATCAGGCATAAAGACATTCACGAGAGAGTCAACCTCAACATCCACAAGAGGAACTGCTGCTCCAACAACCTTGCCCTTGCAGACTCGACCTGGATCGTCAAATCACGAGCCTGAGGAAGAGCTTTCACCAACGTCGCAAGCAACGCCATGGACGAGATGAAGGTCAACATCAAACAATCTCCCAGCCAGCAAGCTTACATGCGGAACGACAAGACATGGCTATTTGGCTGAGACGGAGCTGCACCCCACTCTCCCCCAGCGACTTGTGAGCCTCACGTGTGAGTAGGGCACATCATGGCCACCCTTATTGTCGGATTGATCTGCGCACATACTCATCACCTACAGACCACCCCAAGTGAGTAGTGCCCTTACAATTCACATCTTTTATTGAATGAATGTTAGTGCAATCAGCAATTGAGGTGGGGAGGAGTCATGTTACATGCCATTTTGTGTGTCAACTGTCTTGGAACATAAAAGGTAGTCTGGGTATACCCCCTGAGGAGGTGTTGGCTATGGAACAAAAATTTCCATTCCGTTGGGTAGAGGGGGATATACAGTACCTGGGTCTCCAACTGGCTCCAACTCTTGCCCGTACAGTGAAACTCAACTATTCAACACTGTTGGATGAGACGGCTAAGGCGCTGGACGCCTGGTCAAAACTGCACCTCGCATGGTTTGGACGCATAGCGTGAGTGAAAATGTCGATTCTTCACGCATTCTCTATGTTTTTCAAATTATACCCATGGTGCCCCCGCACCATGCACTCACAATTGCAAGCCCTCATTAATAAGTCTGTCGGGGAGGGCAAGTGGCCGCGCCTTTCACTTGCGCAGCTTACACGCCCGAAAATGCTAGGTGGCCTGGGATTGCCCCTTATTGGTGGCTACTACCAAGCCACTGCCTTTGCTATATAGTGGAATGGAATAGGCCGCTATCGGAGAAGCACTGGAACTTTATGTACCAGTCTGTGGTGGGCAAAAACATCTGGAGAGAACTGTGGCTACCCCGTAAGCACTGGGCCTGGGGCTTGTACTCTTCGCCGGTTACGGCGCCCACACTCAAGGTTTGGGACAGGGTGGCAGTACGGAAGGGCTGGACCTCTTTCCCCTCGCCGCTGAACCCCAGCATGGATAACCCGGACTTCCCCTGGGTCAGGACTCTGCGATATTCCATCGCTGGCGAGAACAGGGCTGCAAGCGCACAGGGTTTCTCTTTGATCTAGAAGGGCTGGTGCCATTTCTGCGGATCCTACAGGATAATGATTTGCACACTGCTGATGTGTATTCATACCGCCAACTAACACAATGGGTCATGGGGCCCAGGGGCGTAACACAGGCCCCCGCACCCCCCGCGGTGCGGGGAGGCCACAAGCTCCCAGGGGTCCCCTCAGCACAGCACACTGGCTGCAGGGCGCCTGATTGAGCCCGGAGGGGGCCCCCCCAGGTGCCTTGCAGGGAGGTCCTCTCAAGGTTCGTTACGCCAGTGACTGGGCCTACTAATTATGCACGAATGTTGAGGTTGTTTACGTCATATGAGAAGTGGTTAGTGCGTAAGGAGGACAAACGTCCCCTCATATCTGAGCTGTACAACATGCTTTTGACAAGTCCAAGTGGTCAGTGCACAAAAGCGCAGGTTTTGTGGGAAATGGAGCTGGGGAGGCCGCTCTCCTCCAAGGAATGGGAACATATCCTGTATCGCGCACACCACACTGCGCACAGTGTAGCGGGGGCTGAAACCTCCTTTAAGGTTCGCTCTCATTGGTGTTGCACACCTGCGCCACTATATGGCTGCGATAAAAGCAAGCCAGATCGCTGCTGGCGTGGATGCTGAATGACTGGTACCCTCGTGCACTTACTCTCGCATTGCCCGAAATTGCAAAGATATTGGGGGGAGTTCTTAGATAACATAGATACAGCGTTCGACATTGCAATGCCCGGCGCCCCGGAGTACACTCTCCTTGGCATATAGGATTGGGTGTAAGGGAGAAACCTAGCGCTCCAACAAGATACCTGTATTCGGGTTGGCGGGAATTTTGAGAGGTCCCGGTACTTCAGGGAATTCATTGGGAACAATAACTGTTTGTAGCGGAATTTTATCCTGGACTGGGGTCCCAGTACTTCAGGGAACTCGTTTTGGAACATTTATTATTTGTTGCGGATTAAACACGTTCAAATTAGAACGCTCAAACTTCAATTATAGTGGACATAATGGAATTGTGAGGTGTAGGCCTGACTGGCTGATAAAGGGATCTTACCTCAAAGTCTGTGACTATCAAGAATTTTTGAACTCTGGGGAAATTGAATGAGAATTTATCGAGAAAAGAAGTTCTGAACGAAGAATAAGCCCTGAGGAAGTCGCCTGGGTTGTTCAATACTGCGACGAAACGCGTTGGGAGTGGAAGACTTTATTGAAAATTAAAGAAGATCTGAAGCCCCAAAGAATATTGTTCTTTTCTAATTACTGTTGTATGGTCTTTATAATAGCTTGTGCATCGACAAATGTAATTACACACTCCTTGGCCTCTCACATCCTAAGGCTTTCCCACTAACATCCTTATGGGGTAGGCAAATAGCCAGAGCGTTGCTGGCGGACAGGCAGGTTATCCTAGCACAGTGGGGTACAGTGGCAGTTCCAGAGCTCCTGTCCAGGTTACAACGTTTAAGGAACCTATTAGCTATGGAGCGTCTGTCTCTGGGTGGGGAGGGAAGGGTGAGAGATTTCGCAACTCTGTGGGGCCCCTTTGGGATTTCATTGTCCCGAGATATGAGGCAAGTCACATGCCGCAAGTACTTGCAGGTCTTACGCCTTCTACCGATGGAGCAATCATCCGCCGTTGCTCCCCCAGTGGAGTGACCAGGGAGCTTTCTTCCACGCATATTGTGGATGCTTACTATCATCTAGGGAGGCTGTAACTGGTGCGGAAGGTGGGGTGGTGGTAGGGGTATTGGGGGAGGGGTTTGTTTTCTCCTTTGTTCTTGATTGTTTCACTTGTCTGTTTTACAAATGGAAGACGCTCTTAGTGGCTTGTTCGCTCTTCAGGGATGCGGCCGGCCTCCGGGTTGTGGCTTAAACGCTGTGTAAATGCTCACAATGCTCGCCCGGCCGGCCTCTGGATGTAGGCAGCAAGCTGTGTTTGACAAATATTTCTTCCTTTCAATAAAAAGATGTATCCCTAAAATGTAGTCTGTCTTCATTGTGCAAACCTATTTTCACATTGTATTATTGTGCTGTGATAGGATTTTTGGCCTGACTGTCCATCATTGTATGAAAAATGGCTGGGCGTGAATTTTTTATCTCAAACGCACTGATTTTTCTCCCGCGCTTTTGAAAGATCATCGCTGGACACACTCTACAATACTGTATCAGCATCAGGACATTAGCGGCCCATTAGGTGACCCTTCCAGGTCGCTCCACCTACCGCATGGCCCCCGTGTGCCTGGTCTCCACCGCTGATCCTGCTTGCTGCCGCTGCTGCCTCCAGGGACTCCGCTCTCAGGCCTTCCCCCTCACCGCCTCCTCCGCTCTCCTTCCCGCCGTTTCCTGCCTTCCAGACCCCCGCCGCTGCTCCCCTGCGGCCCCGCCCCCTTCCTCAGCCCCGATCCCCATTCGCCGCCCCGCTACCGCCACCCAGCTGCTCCTCCCTCCTCCCGCCCCCCCCACTCTCCATTTATGGCAGAGTCCGCGCGTGCGCGCAGCGTCCACATGCAGCGGGCGCGCCGATTGTGCGCCGAAGGTGCGCCAAAGGCAAGCCCGTCTGCGCCTGGACCGCGCCCAGCGCCAGACCCCCTGGCCCCCGTAGATGCCAGCCCACCCGCCGGACTCACAACTACGCCACCCTCATTGCACTCAACACCGGCCGGATCCCCGGCTGCCACCGAGCCACCCCAGGACGCACCCACGGACCCTTCACCTTCCAATCCTGCAAGTTCTCCTGCATCCGGACCTGCACCGCACCCGCCGAGACGAGCACCGGCAGCAACCACCTGAAGTGCATCCTGCTCAACACCCGCTCCGTCCACAGGCACGCCGTGGAACTCTGGAACCTCCTCGACACCACATCTCCAGATGTCGCCTTCCTCACGGAAACCTGGATGAACGCCTCCTCAGCACCCGACATCGCCATCGCCATCCCGGACGGATACAAGATCACCCGGAGCGACCGCGTCAACCAGACTGGAGGAGGCATCGCCATCGTACACAAGAACACTATCCGCATCACGACCAACTCCGGCGACACCCTCACAGCCGCCGAACACCTGCACTTCCAGATGCACACCAACCCCAAGACCACCCTCAGAGGCACCCTCATCTACAGACCCCCGGGACCATGCACACAATTCAGCGAAGACATCGCCGACTTCATCAGCCCGCACGCCCTCCCCTCCGCAGACTACATCCTCCTCGGGGACCTCAACTTCCACCTGGAGAACAACAACGACCGCAACACCACCACCCTGCTGGACAACCTCGCCAACCTCGGACTCAAGCAACTGGTGACCACCCCCACCCACTACGCCGGCCACACGCTTGACCCCGTCTTCTCCTCCAGCAAGGACATCTCCTTCAGCCACGCCTCCGGACTCCACTGGACAGACCACAGCTGCGTCCACTTCAGATTCAGCAAGACCACGCACCACCACCACCCGCAACAGGTCCCCCGCAGAAGCTGGAACAAGATCACAGCCGACCAGCTCACCACATCCCTGAACCAGAACCCTCCCACCAGCTCAGCGAACCCCAACCAAGCTGCAACCAACCTCACGAAGTGGATCAGCAACTGCGCAGAAGACCTCGCTCCACTGAGGACCCCCCCCGCCAGACCCGGCACCAAGAAAGCATCCTGGTTCACCGACGAACTCAAGAGCTCCAAGAAGAACTGCCGGGCCCTCGAGAAAGCCTGGCGCAGAGACCCAACTACAGACAACATGACCACCCTCAAGCTCGCCACCCGAAACCATCACCAGCTGATCCACACCACCAAGAAAACCGCATTCAAGGAACGACTAGACAACAACGCCCACAACAGCAAGGAACTCTTCAACATCGTCAAAGAGCTCTCCAACCCCAGCGCCGGAAACAAGGACATCACTCCCTCGCAGGACCTCTGCAACTCGCTTGCCGCGTTCTTCCACAGCAAGATCGCAGACTACACAACAGCTTCAGCACACAGCCGACGCACCCTACGACCGCACCAACGCCCCCCACCACCACCCTCTGCGCCTGGAACCCGGTCAACACCGAAGACACCATCCGCACGATGAACACCATCCACTCCGGATCTCCAACCGACCCCTGCCCCCACCACATCTTCAACAAGGCCGATGCCGTCATCGCGCCCCATCTACGAGACATCATCAATGACTCCTTCGACACCGCCACCTTTCCAGAGAGCTGGAAGCACGCCGAAGTCAGCGCCCTACTAAAGAAACCATCAGCGGACCCCACCGACCTCAAAAACTACCGCCCCATCTCGCTCCTTCCTTTTCCTGCCAAAGTCATCGAGAAGACCATCAACAGACAGCTGGCCGCCTTTCTTGAGACGAATGGATAACTCGACCACTCGCAGTCCGGCTTCCGGGCCAACCACAGCACCAAGACCGCCCTCATCGCAGCCACCGACGACATACGAGCCCTGCTCGACAACGGGGAAACAGCGGCCCTCATCCTCCTGGACCTCTCCGCGGCGTTCGACACGGTCTGCCACCGCACCCTAGTGCAGCGCCTCAACAACATTGGAATCCAGGAGAAGGCTCTGGAGTGGATCATCTCCTTCCTCGCCAGAAGAACACAGAGAGTCCGCCTCCCCCCGTTCAGATCCGAGGCCACTGAAGTCATCTGCGGCGTACCACAAGGATCATCACTCAGCCCCACGCTGTTCAACATCTACATGAGCCCCCTTGCGGCCATCGCACGCCAACCCAATCTCAACATCGTCTCCTACACTGACGACACCCAGCTGATCCTCTCCCTCACCAACGCTCCCGCCACCGCCAGAACCAACCTACACGAAGGGATGAAAGACGTAGCCGAGTGGATGATGAACAGCCGCCTGAAACTGAACTCAGATAAGACGGAAGTCCTCATCCTGGGATCCTCGCCCTCCGCCTGGGACGACTCCTGGTGGCCCCCTGCCCTGGGCAGCGCACCCAAACCTACAGACCACGCACGCAACCTGGGCTTCATCCTGGACTCCTCCCTCTCCATGACCAGACAAGTCAACGCCGTCTCCTCGTCGTGCTTCAACATCCTACGCATGCTACGTAAGATCTTCCGGTGGATCCCCACCGATACCAGGAAGACGGTCACCCAGGCCCTTGTCACCAGCTGACTGGACTACGGCAACTCCCTCTACGCCGGAACCACAGCCAAACTACACAAAAGACTCCAGCGCATCCAGAACGCCTCAGCACGCCTCATCCTGGACATTGCCCGACACAGCCACATCTCCGAACACCTGAGACACCTGCACTGGCTCCCCGTCAGCAAGAGAATCACGTTCCGACTCCTCACCCATGCACACAAAGCTCTCCACAACCAAGGCCCAAGATACCTCAACGACCGCCTGACCTTCTACACTCCCGCCCGCCAGCTATGATCAACCAGCCACGCCCTCGCCGCCGTCCCCCGCATCCAAAGAGCCACAACGGGAGGAAGATCCTTCTCCTACCTGGCGGCCAAGACGTGGAACTCCCTCCCCATCCACCTCCGCCTGACCCAAGACCACCTCTCCTTCAGGAAGCAACTCAAGACCTGGCTGTTCGAGCAGTAGCGGACCCCCCTCCCCCAAGCGCCTTGAGACCCTCCGGGTGAGTAGCGCGCTATACAAATGCTCTGATTGATTGATTGATAGTGGCCTCTTAGCGTGAAGAAACTCATCGCATTTAATTAAACCGGCCGCATACACATTACAGTAAGCCTAAGGACACTTAGCGTGCAGATTATGATCGCATTTACTAAAACGGGCCGCATACACATTACAGTATCAGCCTGAGTACATTAGTGGCCTCTTAGCGTACAGATTTTTGTCGCATTCCATAAAATCTTCCGCTAAGACACAGGCAGTGATGTATGCATGCTTCCTGTCACCCAGGGGAGTGGCATTCACTTTCAGTTTCTCTTTTGAGCATCTTTATGTTGATTTTGCTGAGTGAAGGAGGTGTCTGGTGGATTGTGGTTCGGGAGAGTGAATTTGGGAGTGTTGCTGTGTCCTGTCTAAAGTGTCTTTTGAATTTTTTTTTACACTTTTATTAGTTTTTACTGTCAACTGTCCTCAGTCTTGTTGTGTTTGTGGTGGGTTATTTTAGTTTTCTGTCATTAGATGGTTTTCTTTTGTTAGGCTTGGGTGAGAACTGTGGTGCAGGGAGATGCCGGCTGTGGGAAGGTCAGGGCAGATGTCGGAGGGGGCATTGGGGGCTTCCTCTGGCTGGTGCGTTGTTACCTGCCTCTGATGTTGGAGAGGGGAGGACGTATCCTCCAGGGGTACAAAGTTTCCGTGCGGAAGGTACGGTGGGAGTGTGTGCGTGCGCAGATGTTCCGCTGCTTCAAAGTCGGCCGGACCGTGCGCCAGTGGAAGCACCGCTGGCAGGACATGCTGGCGCGGGAGGCCGACCTGCTGAATTACACATGAGTCATGCCTGGCATCCAGGGTGGTAAGTACCAATCCCCTTTTGGTCCATGACTAATGTTACGTACATATATAAGTGACGTGTGTGACAAGAAGGTATGATGTCTTTATGCTGTCTCAAGACCGTGACACTGTAACAACGTGGTTAATGCAATGCTACTTGCAAAAAATACTTGCGCATGATGGTCTTAACTTTGGATTTGTATGACTTACTCTTCCCACTACAGTGTGTGCAACAGTAGGGAAGGTGTTGGAATAGTCAATCCTAATATCCATTATAGATGAGCTCCATGCAGTGCAAGTTGTAGTGACGATTGGTGTTGTAATGACCGCGTAGATTAAGTTAACCAATGTAAATACCACATTGAAATGGAGATCACCGGTGTTAACCATCCCAAAATACACATACTTATTGCGAGCGTCTATTCAGCAGGAAGGGTTGCAGGGTGTGTGGCGGTGTTAGCATGTTGAAGTATATCAAGGGGCCTGTCTGTTGAAGAGCAATGTTCAGAGTTAATGCTTGAAGATGGGGAGCAACGTTGCCTGTCAGAGGTGGAGTGGAATGTTGCCACAGGCTATGTCTGCAAGGTAGGAAAAGGAGCAGACTCACGATCTGGTCTCTCTGATGTGGGGGAACACGGCATAGGCAAGCTGGTCTGATCGTCGGGTCCTTTGATGTGCGTGGAAAGTGAGTTGGACGTTAAGGTATGTTGGCCCAGTGTTGTGGATGGCTGTGTGAGCCTGGGTGAACATCTTGAAGGTGACTCTAGCTTTCATGTGGAGACAGTGGAGTGTGCGCAGGTGGTGGGAGGTGTGACAGTGTCCTAGCAGTGTGAGGATCAGTCCTGCGGTTGCATTTGAAATGTCCTGCAGCTTGCAGATGTGGTTTATGTAAATTCCGGCATGGACTGTGGTGCCGTAGTAGGGTGAGCTGTCGCACAGGGCATGAGTGACTGTCTAGGTGTGTTTGAGTGGGAGTCATTTGATGGTCTGCCATAGGAGGCAGAGTGTGTGGAAGCAGGATGATGAGACCGGATAGATCTTGCGATTATTTTGGACATCGGAGTCCATGATGGATTCCAGGTTGCGTGCCTTGTCCGTGGTGGGGTGTGGGTTCCCTATGACGTGGGAGGACCCTGTGTAATTTCATGCGTGGATGTTTTGGAGCATGATGGGTACTTATGTTTTGTTGTTGTTTACTTGTATGCAGCTGTTTGACATCCATTTAGCAAGGTCTTCCATGGCTTCTCAATACTTGTGTTTGGCGGAGTTGTGTTAGTTGGATGTGTCGAGGAGGAGTTGTCAGTCGTATGCATTTGATACAATGTTGAGTCCATAGCTAATCACGATTGTGGCGTGCGGAGCCATGTAGATGTTGAAGAGTGTAGGGCTGAGTGAGGATCCCTGGTGGACTCCACAGGTGGTTGTTGTAGGCTCAAAGACAAAAGGGGGGAGTCTGACCCACAGTGTATGTCCATTGAGGAAGGAGCAGATCCAGTTGAGGGCCTTGTCTTGGATCCCTGCGTTGTGGAGTCTGCATATTGGTGTGCTTTGAGAAACAGTGGTGAAAGCCGCAGCGATAGTTCAAGGATGATGAGTGCAACAGTTCTTTCTCTGTCCGTGTGGAGAAGGTGCCTTGAGATTGCGTAACACAACTCATATGTGCAGGTCTGCCAGCAGTGATGTTTTGGCTGGGCAGCCTCTGCTTCCACAGGTCGTGTGTGAATGCCATTCAAAGTAGACCCAGTCATGTGGCCAACATGAAGTCAACACCACAGGGATGTAGCATTGTCTGTCACTGTAATAAGTTACATTGTGAATATGCCATGTTTGTTAAAGTTTGCTAACAACACATATTTACATTTGTCCTCTCACAGATAGACGTCAACCTATCACCCAGGGGGACATTGATAGATTCCGGGACCCACACGCCACTGGTGAGTAGTGACAACTAATATTGGCATGTTGCGGGGTCATGAGTGTCTGTGCCAAATGCAACATATTGTTGATTAGCAGTATGGGTGTGTATCGCATGTCAATTGCCTACGATGTGCAGAGGTATTCTGCATTTCAGATTTGTGTAATAAATGGTAGTTTGAAGGGGTACAATGCATCTTATTCAGAGTTGTGACTTTTGTCCATCAACAGTCAGTGATACACATGTCAATTTACGTGCCTATTTTCGAGCAACTAATGCTGCCAACTAGGCATTTACACTGAAGTAGTGTTGGCAATAGGCCACTTGCATTTTATCCCATGTTCATTTGCGCAGCCTAGTCAAGAAGACACACTTACATGCTGTGTACATCGTCCAAGGGGCGTGCAGTGGCTGTTGCATTGTGCACAAGGAGGCAATGCATTTATGTCCGTCCAAGGTCAGACATGTTGGCACAGTGATTGCTAAGGCATAGCAGATAACCAGAAGTGGCAGTGTGTAGCTCAGAGCCAAAATTGTCAATGGCAAGTTACACAAACACATTCAATAGATGTGTACGTTAATTGAAATTGAATCTTTGTGCACTGCAATGGTGGTGTCAGGCTGTATCCGTGGGGACATCCCATGCTGGACTCAGGATCATGTGTACCAACTCAGCTGACACACTTGGTGACATTACTCAACACACAATTCATACGCATGCATTAGCTATGCATCATTTGATGTCACATAGATTTGACAATCCTGCCTGCGCCAACAATATCTGTGAGAACGCATTAGCCATAACAATTACACAACCCTCATGACCCCAGGGTGCCATTACAATGTATAATCCATTGTAACAGTTTGCGTAGTTGATGCATGCGTGTTCATCTCTACTATGGAGTGAGATTAGTGGTTACAAGACATGCATGAGTGGCAGTTGTGATTCAATTATGTCTCCCCCTCGCAGTGGATAACTATCACCAATTGCATAGTAATGGTGGAGTGAGTAAGTCCCTAAGTAGGCATTCATACACCAAACATGTTTCCATGTGTGCGGCATGATGCAGTTTGATTGAAAGTGTGAGTTGGGCAGTCCCAGTCATGTTATTGTGCATGTAGTGTGATATTACAATAGGTTGATATTCACACCTGCACACATATACCCTTGCACACTTGTGCACTGTCTTGGCACTGACTTGATGTACTGCACACAGTTCCTGGGGGACACACATGGCTGCACATGTGCATTGTACTTTTGATGCAGCTGTCTGTCACAGGATAGGAGAGGGTGGTGCTGTGCATGTAGGGGTTATGCATCCCGACTCAAGTCAATTGTACATGTCACCCACAGCCCGGTTGTCCAATGGAGCCATGTTTGTAGCGTGTCATTAGCTTTTTGTAGTGTCAGTACATGTCCCATGCCATGCACTGTCATGTCAGTCTCCACAGCATGTAGTGATTGAATCATGCTTAGACATTGGGTTAAACAGGTCAGTCTTTGACTTAACAGAGTGAAGCGGGTGTGTTGCCTCCAATGTTGTTTTGAACTTGAATGCAGATATCATGTTGGACATTTACATGGTGTAGGGGACATAAAAATGACATTGAGTTTATTTTTACAGACAACATGACACCTGAGGAGCAACACACATTCCAGGTTGCCAAGGACCGGTACCTCCACGTGAAGAAGTTCCAGAAGGGGTATTGTCTCATGGCAAGGAGGTATCAGGACGAGAAGAAGGCTGGGACCTGGAAGTCGCTGCCTGAATGTGAAATGACCGGCAGGAAGACCATCCCCTCGACCTCAGGTGCCAGTGTGGGCTCCCACACGGTTAATCCCCCTGCTACCACACCCGCACAGGTGCCAGTCCAACCTGCACCAGCACCTGCACCTGCACAAAGTGATCCGGTCCTTGCCCAACTCATGCAGATGGTGACACAGAACAATGCCATTCTGAAGGACATTCGGAGAGAACTGTTGTATCTCAACCGGCACCTCCATGAGATACGTACTCACCTGGGACTGCAGTAAAGACTCCCCATGTTCTCATCCATCCCCCTCTTCTCCCTTCCCACAATGCCCCTATTTTTGTGATATGTTGTGTTAGTTCATTGTTGTGTGTATTAGTTAGAATAGTTTTAGTATAGGCTTAGATAATTGTAGATTTAGACTTTTTTACTTCTTGAATGTGATAGGATTTGGGGATAGGTTTCATTTAGCTTTGGGTCGGGGGTTGATGTCTTTATTCATTTTGTGTGTTTGTAAATAGTTTGGGTAGATAGTTTTTGTTAGGATAAATATTTGTAGTTAGTTTAGGTTTAGAGTTAGGGTAATAGATTAGTGTTAGTGTAGGGTTTTTTGGTCTTTTATCTTGTGAAATAAATCTTGTTATATTTGATTTTTGCTTGCACTTATATCATGGCTGATGCAGGGTAGTGGGGCTTGCTCCATTGTATGCAACTCATACCATCACTGGAGTAATCATTGTATGTGTAACTATGGTCCTGACCTGTTACTCAGCAGGATGGATCGAGTCCAGATACCTTAGATGTGAGCACAATGACCTTGCATGTCTGATAGATTTGCAAACATGGTTTACGGCCTACTCTGGTGACAGTTTATTGTGACCTCCAACATCTTAAGTGGGATGCACAGAGTTGTACTGCACATTGGTGCACATTTACAACTCAACGTAGGGACATAGCATTGTGAGTATATCAAAGTTACACATATAGCGTGAAAAACATGCATATCAGATGGTCCAGGGTCGGAGTCCATCTCCATTGCACAGACCTTTGCACACTTGATGCGTGGTGCCAGTGCATCAGATAGCTTTGCCTTACATGTTCCTGGGCATGGCCAATCAATATCCATTCCATGCATGCTGTTGGTCATTTGTGTGTCCATTGTTAACGTCACATGGCACAACAGTGTTAGTGAGTCACATGAGTTATATGAGACTGAGTCATGACTTTGGAATACAGGTCATTCACAGGTGTCTTTTTGGATTTGCACTGTTCGGTATACTGACTTAATTTCGAGTTTCTTGCTTTTGTGACACCCTTAATCAATTGAGTTATGCTTTTGTACCTGATGATGTTTGGTTGCAGGCACACAGTTCTGCTGCACACAAGTGGTGACATGCTGTATTGCTCCCTGTACCAACAGTGTCATAGCCACTCATCCCAGCTGTAACTTTAGCATTGGCTCATAGTGCTGACACCCTTTTAATCTTGCCACTGATTCAGACTATATGCTAAGTGCATTTCAACTGACATCCATGGCCACATTGGCCAATCTGTGGGCACTTCATGCGAGGGCTCTAAAGTTTGTTTGGCATTGTTTGTGCACAGGTAGGGGCTGACTGATGCTTTGCACTTTGGCTTCAGCAACTATTTTAGACTAAACTTCAGTGTGGCTTACTTTGTAGTTCCATGTAAGTATGTTAGACCTGTGCCCTTGGGTCTCATCAGCAATGTGAATCTGTTGTGTACACCTAGAGATGTGACATGCAATGTGCTACATCACAACAATCTTTGACCAACATGTCCAGTGTAAGGCGATATGCCAAGAGATTATGCTTTGCTATCCTTCTTGGTGACACTACTTGTGTCCTGCAACAGACTTGTACATGTTGTCATACATGCATATTTCCTATATGGACGTGGGTCAGAGTTGGTATATTGCTAGATTGTGCTATCTGGTCAATGGGGGCAGTGCAATTTGGCCCATGTAATCTCGCATGACTCCCTGTGCCCCTTCTTCACTGTCTGCCTTCCATTTTTCATCTGTACCTTCGTTGCAAGTGTAATTTAGTTTGGCCCACTGTGACCCCTTCTGCCTGGTTTAGTTGTATTGCTCATTTTCCTTTTTTACCCTGTATTCGGACACGTGTTTTTTCACCCGTCTCCGCTCTCCCTTCCCACCGCAGTATCCCCTGCTGACCCGCACAGCAACACGCCCATTCGTACTGCCCACACGCCAGGCTGATCCTCCCTCCCACCTTCCCTTCCTCTGGGGTCCGTCCACGCCTGGACCGCGCAAAGTGCAGGAACATCCTGGCCCCACAAACGCAACTATACACGTTGCTGCTATGATGCCAGCACCCTCTACGCCCTCAACATAGGACGATCACACACCTGCATCGTCACCAGCATCCGATCAGAAAAACCACCCACTGGGTAGGAACCCAACTACCTCAGATGCATTGTCCTCAATCAATCAATCTATCAGTGCATTTATATAGCGCACTACTCACCCGGAGGGTCTCAAGGCGCTTGGGGAGGGGGGGGGGTCCGCTACTGCTCGAACAGCCAGGTCTTGAGCTGCTTCCTGAAGGCGAGGTGGTATTGGGTCAGGCGGATATGGGTCGGGAGGGAGTTCCAAGTCTTGGCGGCCAGGTAGGAGAAGGACCTTCCTCCTGTGGTGGCTCTTCGGATGCGGGGGACGGCGGCGAGGGCGTGGCTGGTTGATCGAAGCTGACGTGTGGGAGTGTAGAAGTTGAGGCGGCTGTTGAGGTATCTTGGGCCTTGGTTGTGCAGGGCTTTGTGTGCGTGGCTGAGGAGACGGAAGGTGATTCTCTTGTTGACCGGGAGCCAGTGCAGCTCTCTCAGGTGTCCGGAGATGTGGTTGTGTCGGGGATGTCGAGGATGAGTCTTGCTGAGGCGTTCTGGATCCGCTGGAGTCTCTTCTGTAGTTTGGCGGTGGTTCCGGCGTAGAGGGAGTTGCCGTAGTCCAGTCGGCTGGTGACGAGGGCCTGGGTGACCGTCTTCCTGGTCTCGGTGGGAATCCACCGGAAGATCTTACGTAGCATGCGCAGGATGTTGAAGCAAGACGAGGAGACGGCGTTGACTTGTCTGGTCATGGAGAGGGAGGAGTCCAGGATGAAGCCCAGGTTGCGTGCGTGGTCCGTTGGTTTGGGTGCGCTGCCCAGGGCGGGGGGCCACCAGGAGTCGTCCCAGGTGGAGGGCGAGGAGCCCAGGATGAGGACTTCCGTCTTGTCTGAGTTCAGTTTCAGGCGGCTGTTCATCATCTGACGGTGGCGGGGTCGTTGGTGAAGGAGAGGATCAGCTGGGTGTCGTCAGCGTAGGAGATAATGTTGAGGTTGTGTTGGCGTGCGATGGCCGCAAGGGGGCTCATGTAGACATTGAAGAGGGTGCGGCTGAGCGAGGAGCCTTGAGGAACGCCGCAGATGACTTTGGTGGCATCTGATCTGAACGGGGGGACGCGGACTCTCTGTGTTCTTCCGGCGAGGAAGGAGATGATCCATTCTAGTGCCTTCTCTTGGATTCCGACGTTGCTGAGGCGCTGCACTAGGGTGCGGTGGCAGACAGTGTCGAATGCCGCGGAGAGGTCCAGGAGGATGAGGGCCGCCGTTTCTCCGTTGTCAAGCAGGGCTCGGATGTCATCGGTGGCTGCGATGAGGGCGGTCTCGGTGCTGTGGTTGGCCCGGAAGCCAGACTGCGAGAGGTCGAGGGATCCGTACGTCTCGAGGAAGGCGGCCAGCTGCTTGTTGACGGTCTTCTCGATGACTTTGGCCGGGAACGGGAGGAGCGAGATGGGGCGGTAGTTTTTGAGTTCGGTGGGGTCCGCTGATGGTTTCTTCAGTAGAGCGCTGAGTTCGGCGTGCTTCCAGCTCTCCGGGAAGGTAGCGGTGTCGAAGGAGGCGTTGATGATGTCCTGTAGGTGGGGTGCGATGACAGCGTCGGCCTTGTTGAAGACGTGGTGAGGGCAGGAGTCGGTTGGAGATCCGGAGTGGATGGAGTTCATCGTGCGTCGGGTTTCTTCGGTGTTGATCGGGGTCCAGGCACGGAGGGTGGAGGTGGGGGTTGCAGGTGCGGTCGTGGGGTGCGTTGGCTGTGTGATGAAGCTGTTGTGTATGTCTGCGATCTTGTTGTGGAAGTAGGAGGCGAGGGAGTTGCAGAGGTCTTGTGATGGGGTGATGTCGTTGTTTCCTGCGGTGGGGTTGGAGAGCTCTTTGACGATGTTGAAGAGTTCCTTGCTGTTGTGTGCGTTGTTGTCCAGTCGTTCCTTGAATGCGGTTTTCTTGGTGGTGTGGATCAGTTGGTGGTTTTTGTGAGTGGCGAGCTTGAGTGTGGTCATGTTGTCTGGTGTTGGGTCTCTGCGCCAGGCTCTCTCGAGGGCTCGGCAGTTTTTCTTGGAGCTCTTGAGTTTGTCGGTGAACCATGGTGCTTTCTTACTGCCGGGTCTGCTAGGCGGGGTCCTCAGAGGGGCGAGGTCGTCTGCGCAGTTGCTGATCCACTTCGTGAGGTTGTTGGCGGCCTGGCTGGGGTTCGCTGAGCTGGCGGGGGGTCCTGGCTCAGGGATGCGGTGAGCTGGTCGGCTGTGATCTTGTTCCAGCTTCTGCGTGCAACCTGTTGCTGGTGGTGGTGGATCATGTTCTTTCTGAAACTGAAGTGGACGCAGCTCCTCAACACCTCAACACCTGCCACGGACGCAAACCCGCCGGTGAACTCTGGGACCTACTCGACTCAACCTTCCCAGACATGGCCTTCATGACAGTGACCTGGATGTACCCCTCCTCGGAACACTACCTCGCCATAGCCATCCTGTGCGGCTACAAGATCAACCACAGGGACCGCACCAACGGAGTAGGAGTAGGAATTGCCATCGTCAACAGGAACACTCTCAGAGTCTCGAACAACAGCAACGACATCCTCAGCAACGCCGAACACCTGCACTTCCAGATCCACACCGATCCCAACACCACCCACAGAGGAACCCTCGTCTACAGAGCCTCCAGACTCCAAACACAGTTCAGCGACTCTATCGCCGACTTTGTCAGTACACATGACCTCACATCCACAGACTATATCCTTCACGTTGACCTGAACTTCCATCTCGTGTACAACGGCACCAGCTCAACTAGCCTGATCGACAACCTGGCCAATCTCGGACTCAGACAACTCGTCTAAACACCCACCCACTCTGCCAGCCACACGCTTGACCACATATTCTCCGCAAGCTCCCACGTCTACTCCAACCACACAACCAACCTCCACTGGAACAACCATTGATGCATCAACTTCGCCTTCCAGAAAGACACCACGCACCACCACACCCAACAGATCCACCTGCACTGCTGGAGCAAAGTCACAGAAGCCCAGCTAACCACCAGCCTCGCCCGGAGCACACCCACCGACACTGACTCCACCACCCAGAACCTCAGACATCGGTGACTGCGCCAACACCCTCGCCCAGATTAAGACACACTCCAACAGACACACCAGCAAGTAAGCCAGCTGGTTCATTGCAGACCACCAGGCCTCAATGCAGACCTGCCATAAGCTAGTGAAGAAATGGCACCGTGAACAGACACTGGACAGCTTCGCAACCCACAAAGAAGCCACCCACAGACACCATCACCTCATCAGATCCGCAATAGGGCCTCCTTCAAAGACCGCATAGCCAACAACGCACACAACAGCAACATGGTGAATGAACTCACCAACACCAGCTCCAACACCAACATCATCCCACCTTTGCAAGAGCTGTGCAACTCCCTTGACACTTGACACAAGAGTGCAGACATCTATGACAGCTCCAACGTCACGACCGCCACGAATAGCACTGAGACCTCCATCCCCATGGACACAATTCGCACCAACCCCCTGCTGTCCTGGACCAACATAAACGACAAAAACACAATCAAAATCATAAACACCATCCACTCTGGATCAACGTCAGACACATGCCCACACCAAATCTGCTACAAAGCCAGCACCACCATTCCACCCCATATCCAGAAAACCATCAACATCTCCTTCGAAAAATTCAACATTCACGTAGAGCTGGAAGCGCGCGGAGATCAACCCCGTACTCCACAAACACAAGAATGACCCCAAGGACCTCATGAACTTCCGTCCCATCTCCCTGCTACCATTCCCGTGAAAAGTCATTGCGAAGACCGTCAACAGACAACTGAGCCACTACCTCTATGGAAACAGCATCCTGGATCCGTCCCATTCACGCTTCTGCGTCAACTCCTGCAGCAAAACTGCCCTCATCTCCGCCACCAATGACATAATCCCCCAGATGGACAAACAGAGAAACAGCTGCACTCATCGTCCAGGACCTGTAATTCGCCTTCAACACTGTCTTACACCGCACACTACGCACACGCATACACGACATCGAGATCAGAGACAAGGCTCGTGACTGGACCACCTCCTTCCTCTCCGGCAAAACCCAGGGCGTCCGCCTCCCCCCTTCCTGCTCCGAATCCCCATAAATCATCAGTGGCTTACCCCAGGGCTCATCCCTCACCCAACATTGTTCAACATGTCAGCGCTCGCACACGTTACCCGACTGCAAAACCTCAACATCATCTCCTACAACAACGACAGCCAGCTGATCTTCTCCCTCACCAAGGCCACCCTCACTTACACAACCAACCACCATGTAGGAATGTAAGCCGTTGCCGAGTGGATGAAGAACTGCCAACTGGAGATAAACTCGGACAAGACAGAAATGCTCATCCTCGGATCCACCCCCTCCACCTGGGACAACTCCTGGTGTGTGGCCGCACTGGGAACAGATCCAACACCAACCAACCACACACGCAACATGGGGTTCATCATCAACTATACTCTCTCCATGACAAAGCAGGTCAACGCCATCTCGTCCTCCTGCTGCAACACCCTCCAGATGCTTGGCAAGTTCTTCAGGTGGCTTCCCACCGGAACATGGAGAACAGTCACACAGGCACTCGTCAGCAGCAATTTGGACTACGGAAACACCCTCTACGCAGGAGCCTCGGCCAAACTCTAGAAACGACTTCAACGCATTCAAAACGCCTCTGCACGCCTGGTCCTCGACATCCCTCGCTGCAAGCACATCACACCCCACCTGGGAGACCTGCACTGGCTCACCGCCAACAAGTGGATCACCTTCACGCTCCTGAACCATGCACACAAACCACTCCTCAACACCGGACCTGCATACCTCAAGAGACGACTCAGCTTCTGCACCCCAAACCGGCAAATCCGCTCCGCTGACATCGCACTCGCCACAGTCCCCCGCATCTGAAGAGCGACCTCCTGTGGAAGATCGTCTGCCACCTCGCCGCAAAGAACTGGAACACTCTCCCCACCCTCCTACGGCAGACCCAGGACATGCTAACCTTATTTATTTATTATTTATTTGTGTATTTTGTAAAGCGCAACAGCTGCCCCAACGGGGCGTCCCGGCGCTGATAAATCATGGAACTTAGAGGCTAGGCACCAATGGGGCATTATATGGGGAAGAGATGTGTTTTCAGGGACTTTCGGAATGCTAATTCGGTTTGGCAGGCTCGTAATGCAACCGGGAGGTTATTCCAACACCGAGTGGCACAGACCTCGAATGTTTTCCCTCCGGCGCGAGTACGTTTAAATCAAGGGGTTTCCAGCAGAAGTAGGGAATTTGAGCGTAATGTCCTGGTGTTGACATACGGTCTCAGAGTACTTCTCAGATGGGCCGAGCCTTTGCCCTTGGAGGCCCGGAAAGCCAGGGTCATGGCCTTAAAAATACATCTCTTGGAAATAGGGAGCCAGTGGAGTTTACGGAGGTGTGGGGAGATGTGATGTCTGGCAGGAATTCTCTCCACCAGCCGAGCAGCAGCATTCTGTACAGTCTGTAGCTTGTGGCATAGGCCTGCTGTGATGCCAAGGTATAGTGCGTTGGCGTAGTCCAGGTGAGATATTATCAGGGCTTGTACCACAGTCTTACGGCAATCCATCGGTAGGTAGTTGATGAGCCGTTTAATTGTCTTGATCTTAGCAAAACAGGATGCTGCTACTGTTTGAACCTGGGCGTTAAAACTGAGATGATTATCCCAGCGCACTCCCAGGTTTCTCACCGAGTCTTTAGGCGTGGGGGCATGGCTGAGATCATCCGGCCACCATAAATTAGAATCAAGAGGGGATGATGAGTTAAAAAACAGAATCTCTGTCTTTCCAGCGTTGAGTCGGAGGGAATTGGAGTCCATCCAGCTAGAGATGTCTCTTAGACAGTTTTTCAATGGGTCGAAGGCAGAGGCAGTGGGGGTATCAAAAGTGAAGAGTAACTGAATGTCATCAGCGTAGGAGGTGGATTTAATCCCAGTTTGCGCAATCAGTTTAGCCAAGGGGGAGAAGTAAACATTGAACAAGAGCGGGCTCAGGGAGGAGCCCTGTGGAACTCCCCATTTTAGTGGTCTAGCGGTGGAGGTGTAGGGAGGGGTGTATACCTGCTGAGTACGGTCACCCAGGTAGGAAGAGAGCCATCTCAACACTGTACCGCCGAAACCCAGGTCTCTCAGCCTTCTCAGCAGGATCTTATGAGAGACGGTGTCAAATGCTGCTGAGAGATCCAGCAGCACTAACACCGCCCTCGATCCAGCGTCCATCTCACAGAGTCAGCCATTTCGACAAGGGCCGACTCCGTGCTGTGGCCCGATCGAAAGCCGTGCTGAGAGTCATGCAGGAGCCCATGGGATTCGATGTAGTTGGCAAGCTGGGCGTGCACCAGTTTTTCCAGAATCTTAGCTGGGGCAGGCAGGAGAGAGATGGGCCTATAGTTACTAGGGTTATCTGGGTCAAGATCAGGCTTCTTAAGGATGGGGACTAGGGACGCATGCTTCCATTTTGCGGGAAAAATGCCCGTTCTCATGGATTTGTTCCAGATATGATTAAGGAATGGATTGAGCAGGGGTGCCAGTTTTTTATATTGTTTGCCTGGCAAAGGGTCCTTGGGGGAGCCAGATTTACAGTTGAGTAATTCTACCAGTGTGTCAGCCTCAGAGATATCTGCAAATTCTAGCAATGAGGGTGATTGTAGCGGGTACGTAGTAGATTCCTCAACCGACCCTTCACTACTGGTGATGGGAAAGGAGGAGTAAATAGCCTGGATTTTTTCCTCAAAGAATTGTGAAAGTTTATCACACAGAGACTGGGAGGTTGGTTGAGTTCGAGTCAGAGCGCTGGGGTCCGTGAAGGATCTGACTATGTTGAAAATCTCCCTGGCGCCGTTACTGGCATGTTTAATTCTGGAAGCCAGGAAGTCCCTTTTATGATCCTCAATCATTCTGCGGTATTCTTTGAGAGCTGTTTTATAGGTGATTTTACTGTCGAGGGAATAGATCTGCCTCCAGGAGCGTTCGAGGGCTTTGCATGATGCCTTTTTCAGGTGAAGCATGTCAGAGTACCAGGGTGCGGATGGTGTGGCCCTGTAGGTTTTGATGGGTTTGAGAGGGGCCATAGCCTCTAGGGCTTGGCCGATCCAGGCGTCGAAATGGTCAATACCACCATCCGGATCAGATGATGGGGAGGGTAGAAAATTATTTTGGTGTTCCTGGAGCGTTTCAAGAGTGATACGACTCCAGTTTCTGCCTGATACTTTGGGGGCGATGGTAGGTCTGATAGAGCGGGAGATGACAATCTCAAAAGGGATGAGAAGGTGGTCTGACCAGGTCACCGGGATGGGAGAGGCTACCAGAATGCTAGGTAGGTTGGAACAAATCAGGTCAAGGGTATGTCCCGCTTTGTGAGTGGGGGAATCTATTTTTTGCTCTAGATTGCAGGTCGCCAGTGTAGAAATAAAATTATTGCTGTGCGAACATGATTCATCGTTTACGTGAAGGTTAAAATCTCCTAAAGCAGTGAAGTTGGTGTAGCGAGTGCTAAGCTGAATGATGTAATCCGTCAAGGCCGGCAGGTAGGAGAGGTTGGAGTGGGGAGGGCGGTAGATAAGTATTCCAGAACAGGAGGTGGACGAGGAAAAATGGATAGTAAAAGGTAGACCCTCTATGCAGTCAATAGGGTCATATGTAGGGAAGGAAGCCGTCCATTTGGATTTATGGATTAAGGCAACTCCACCCCCCTGTTTACCGTTAGGTCTATTGGCGCAGGCGATGCTGTAGCCGTCCGGTAAGGCAAGAGTGATGGTGGGGTTAGTGGTCTCATTCAACCAGGTTGCAGTTAAGAAAAGCAGATCCCAGTTGTTGTCCTGGAGGGACTGCCAGATGTCGATAGCATGTTTGTTCAGAGACCTGCAGTTAATCAGTGCCGCTCTGAGGGTGAAAGAAGGGTCGGCTCCATAAGAGGAAGCAGAGCACCGAGCGAGGGCCGGGCCAAGAGTTGAGTCCAGATAGGGTAGTGAGAACTGGCAGGTTTCACATACGTAAACGTGGCTCTGGGCGTCCGGGATAGACCAGAGGCAGGTAGGGCGAGGAGAGGGTCTCAGAGACAGCAACATGGTCCGAGAATGGATTGTGGGGGTAGTGCTGGTGAATCGGGCAGGGGAACCGGCCCCGGTCGCGTCATGATCGCGGACGAGCGCAGACGAGCTTGCCTTAAGCACGCCTTCGGCGCGCAATCGGCGCGCCCGCTGCGCTCGTCCGCTGCGCTTCCGGTAGATACACATGTATAAAGTGAGGGGGCGTGGCCTCGAAGTGGGCGTGTCCCTGTCGCAACGAGGACAATGGCGGGAGAAGTGGGTCGGCGATTTCGGCCGTTTCTAGCGCTCGTATTGATGCAGAAGGGTGCCTGCACACTGTACTCGTGTGTCAGGAAGTGAAGGTGGGTGCAAGTTAAAAACACAGAAATGCAGTTTTTAAAATGAAGAGCTGCGCAAAATTCTAACTGCTCCCGGCTGTGCCTCAGGAGGTTCCGTAATTAATCTGCCGCGCTAGTGATCAGCGCGCTATTTGTAGGGCTTGCAGGGGGCGTGGCCTCGAAGTGGGCGTGTCCCTGTCGCAACGAGGACAATGGCGGGAGAAGTGGGTCGGCGATTTCGGCCGTTTCTAGCGCTCGTTTTTGATGCAGAAGGGTGCCTGCACACTGTACTCGTGTGTCAGGAAGTGAAGGTGGGTGCAAGTTAAAAACACAGAAATGCAGTTTTTAAAATGAAGAGCTGCGCAAAATTCTAACTGCTCCCGGCTGTGCCTCAGGAGGTTCCGTAATTAATCTGCAGCGCTAGTGATCAGCGCGCTATTTGTAGGGCTTGCAGGGGGCGTGGCCTCGAAGTGGGCGTGTCCCTGTCGCAACGAGGACAATGGCGGGAGAAGTGGGTCGGCGATTTCGGCCGTTTCTAGCGCTCGTATTGATGCAGAAGGGTGCCTGCACACTGTACTCGTGTGTCAGGAAGTGAAGGTGGGTGCAAGTTAAAAACACAGAAATGCAGTTTTTAAAATGAAGAGCTGCGCAAAATTCTAACTGCTCCCGGCTGTGCCTCAGGAGGTTCCGTAATTAATCTGCCGCGCTAGTGATCAGCGCGCTATTTGTAGGGCTTGCAGGGGGCGTGGCATCGAAGTGGGCGTGTCCCTGTCGCAACGAGGACAATGGCGGGAGAAGTGGATCGGCGATTTCGGCCGTTTCTAGCGCTCGTTTTTGATGCAGAAGGGTGCCTGCACACTGTACTCGTGTGTCACGAAGTGAAGGTGGGTGCAAGTTAAAAACACAGAAATGCAGTTTTTAAAATGAAGAGCTGCGCAAAATTCTAACTGCTCCCGGCTGTGCCTCAGGAGGTTCCGTAATTAATCTTAATAAGACTCCTCAAAACCGGGCTTTTCAAGCAGTGGCAGACTCCCCCCCCCCTGCGCCTTGAGACACACACGGGTTAGTAGTGCACTTTAAAGATGTTCTGATTGATAAATTGATTGATTGCTTTTGCACATACACAGTCATCTCACTGCCTATCCGTGTCACGTGACACATGTACATTGATTGTATTTCCCTTGCTGGACTTTCTTGTGTATTCACAGCCCCTACTTATTGCCTTGTTTAAATACTTGATTGGTCATGGAAACACGCATCTGTGTGATTTTAGGGAATTTATTTACAATACAAGGGTCAGACTGGACCAGAAGTAGCCCATACGATACAGGATTGGATGGATGCCCGTTAGAGTGGCAGGCAGAGTCCATTGGGAGTGACAGAGCCAAGGGAAGAGACGGAGTTTGCAGTGCCTTTGTCAAGGAAAAGAAGATTTACTGCAGGTCCATGTGTGGGTCCAAGCTGAGTGTTGGTGGACGTCGGAAGACAGTGGAAGGGGAAGGTCAGTGGAATGATGTTATGAAGAATCCAATGGTGAGACAGGCCTTTGTACGTCATTGGTAGGTGTACTTGCGCCTTACCAGTGTGGCAGTTTCATCCTCAGATTCGTCCTCTGATGTGTCATGTGTCTCACATGTGGGTGGTGGTATGGTGGGAGCAGCACTGTGAGGCACAGACACATCAGGGTGCGGAGCTGAGGATGTGGATGCGCCAGCAGCAGCATATGTTGGCGCAAGACCATGGGGAGGCGCAGATGTGACGTGATGTAGCAGGGCCTGGCATATCCCTGAAAGATTGCGCTGGTGTTCAGCCGTGGCAGCCATCTGTTGGAGTTCCCTCCGCTCCCTGGTCTCCATTATCCGTGAAAGTCTGGACAATTTGGCACAGACACTACTGGAGCCACCCTGCTGGGACAGTGTGTCAGCTCTCTGGATCATGACCCCAGCAATGTCATCCAGGGTACGTTGGATAGCATTGAGGGGTATGTGGATGTCTGACATCCTCTGCATGTGGTCGTGGATGCGAATCAGACACCCACGTAGGTCATCAAATTTGGCTGCCAGGCTCTCCAACCCCACCCGCACATAGTCACGTGTCTCACGCTGGACCTCAAGCACCATGCGGTGAAAGGCCACATATGGGTTACCAGGGTCCTGTGAGGCAGCTGTGGTGGGAGGTGCTTGCTGCTGGATGGTTTTTGCAGGGGGTGGGCTTGGCGCAATGCTGCTGGGTGGCCCTGCTCCTGGAGTTGGTGTGGCAAAGGAATCCAGGATACGTTGGAATTCATCCACATTGATGTTGGGGATTTCAGACAAGTCATCGTGGTGGAGTGGGTCATCCTGCTGTCCAGGAGGTGTTGTCTCTCCCAATGCTCATGGGAGATACAGTTTAACAGTGGGTTACATGTATGGGCATGAATTATTTGACTTAACAAGCAGACTTAGGGAGACTGTACATTATAGATATTTTGTACAATATGCATGTTATTTTCTGGATGGTGATTATTTCAGAGACATCACGGATGTGAGGGTGTACTTGCACATTGTAGTATCACAAGTTACCTATTTGAGAAATGTGTCTTGACTGTGTCTACACACAAATGCTACCTGTTGTGTCCTGGTTTGTGTTATGTGACTAATGCAGTCTGGAACACCTAGTAGGCAATATTGATGTACTCAGATTGGTATGTGTGTACACTGCATTGTGTGATGGTGGCACCTGCTGCTTTTGTTTAGCTGCCTCTTGTCCCTTTCAAAATATTGGCCTTTGACTTCTGTGTATGTACAATGCAGACATGTGGAAAGCTGTGTGGATTGTGTGTCCTTGTCAGAGTTGTGACACTTGTGCATAGTAGGTCATCATGTGTCTTGTTCACATCAGGGGTTGCGTGTACATAAGGTTGTGTCAGGGTGTGACATGCTCCTTTGAGGATGTGTTCCACACTCCGCAACATCAGTGAGGTGTCCTGCACCATGTAAATCTCTTTGTCCTGCTGGCATGCTATTCATCATGCCCTGTCACTTGCCTTGTCAGTGTGGCTCAAGGAGTTGCAGCTTTGCAGGGGCTTGCACATGTGCATGTGTTTTGTGTGCAATTAGTTATGTGTGAGGAGTGTTAAAAGCAAAACGACAATCGTGAACATTGCCTTCGCCATCTTGTCTGGTGGAAATTTCTATGTGCACATAAGCTACAGTCATTTTAATCGCTCACAGCTATTTTGTACTCTGTTGGCCACCTTTGTTTCACCCTGCCCTTACTAGCATCCCTCTGACCCTCTGACCGACCTGGTATGTGTGCTGGGGGCTAGAAACTCTATTGCCGCAACAAACCTCAGTGCCACTTGCTGCCACAAACTCGTTTTTCCTCTCATCTCTGTTTACAGGCAAACCTTTGGACGCTCTCCCCTCACTGCACCTAGTTACACAAACAGGTTCCAAACACCAAAAAGACTCTTGCAACATGATTTATTGCACTGCGAACAGCAAGACTTGTTTTTACCAACAATGGGACCTGTTTTTATCAACAGAACGGACTCTTAGATATGGCCGGTCTCACATGTTTTAGACCCTGAAGCAAGGTCCAGCTGCAAGATAAGATTGTCTGTTTGACCTGGGTGGGAAGAGAAATACTGTTGGGCTTGTGTGACAACCTGCCCGGGGCGGGGACTCCAAGCTTGTGTAACCATGTTGATGAAACAAATGCATTGTGTCAAACCTGTATAAAAGGAAGAGCCAAAGGAGTTATCAGGAGAACACCTCCATCAGACATCCCGGTGTCTGCAGTTGACGTGATCTCCTCATGAGAAATAAACCTTTTTCTTGTCTTCCAGTTTCCAGCGCTTGCCTCATTATTTTGATAGCGAACCCAAAGTGAATTAGAGGTGGAACCCTGCACCAGGCAGCATTGAGGGTCTTAGAAGACTCGCTGTCTTTCACAATTGGCGCTCAACGTGAGGGCCCATCAGCGACACGTGGGTCCGGTAGAGAGGTCCTAACGACGGAGTGAACGACTAAACGATTGGGGTATGCCTGCCTGAGAAGACCCTCGTCTGGCTGCCGATCGACTGAACTTCACCGGTTCCGAACGGACCTCTCTCGAGTGACCTGCGGTCCTGACTGGGACCTTAGAGGAATGCCGCATTGATTGTTGGAGTGAGAGGACAACCAGACGCCAGAAGGGAAAGACGAAGAACTGTCCACACGGTCCGGGTAAGGTCGTGAAAGAAAACAACTTAAATTGATTGAATAGTTTGATTGAAATACTAGTATTCCTTTTTTATTGAGTTATTTGAGACATTCCCTGCTTCCAAACAACGAAGAATAGGAATATTCTCTCTCTTTGCAGACAGCAGCGAAGGACAGGTAGTGCAGACTTTTTGTCTAAATTGATTGATTGAGATATTCATTTTGACCGATAAATACGTCATGCCTGTTTTCTCTAGATTGTTTGATTGCAATTGTTTTGGACCGGACCGTTTGTTAGAGGTCAGTCAGCCGGCGCCGCCGGAAGGCACCCTTAACAAGGACATGTACGTAAAGTATGGATTAGCCACCGTAGCTTATAGCAAACTATGGCATAAATACACTAGAAAGGACCGGGTAAATCAGTGGCCAGTGACGGGATATTTTGATCCCGCTAAAATAGAAACGTTAGAATTAGCTCTCCACAAAAAGAAAACTAGACCAACCATGTTTGACAGTTTTGGTTTATGGCGAAAAGAGGCAGCCCAAAGAAAGAAAAGAGACGAAGCTAGACAAGATAAAGAAACGCGAAAATCAGCTTACCAAGCCTGTAAAAGGTTAGAAGAAAAACTAAAAGAAAAGGAAATCGATAAAAAGGAACAGGAATCAAAAATATCAGGTCAATGTCCTGTTAGAACGCCCTCGACTCTTTACCTCGAGTTACTGGCAAAACAAAGGGTAGATGATGATTTATTGTTAGGTCCCCCAATCATATACATGCCACCCCCTTACGCCCCTACTCATCACGTAGTACAACGCCAGGACCCCCAAAGTGTAGCCGGAGGTGACACGATCGCCTCAGTCTCCACCGCCTCTGCTCCCACCGAGTCACACACACCAAATGACTCATCAAAGGATACAGTAGTAGAGGTAGGATCAAAAGAAAAAGGAGCGCCCAGGGTCCCGCGATTAAGTACAAATGAGCGAGCAGGCATTGATAAAATAGTTAAATCCCTCATAGATAGGAAAGAGACAGAAGAGCATGTAACTGACATATGCAACTCCTATGTTGAAAATCACAAACGATACTTTATTGTACGTCTCTGTTACCACACTCTTACTGCATATGAAGAGAAGTACCAAGATGTAGGGCCTGAGCGACTAGTGGCTCTCTATAGGAAAATAGACACCGGAGATGAAGGTGACAACGATGTTACAGAACTCTTTTCATCCACACTGGAAGTATGCCGTCACCTCGTGGAACAAGGACGGATAGATAAGGACAGGACATCTAAGATAGCAGGACCCCCGGTGGAAAAACCAGCATGATGCCGATAAAAGAAGCTTCCCCTTATTGGGTACCTCCTAGAGGACAAGGGACTCATGACGATATGAACCATCAAGACGCTAGAGGAAGGGTGGTCTACAATTGGGTGTATCAGCCATGGGACAGACAGGACATTTTGACGTTCCGTAAATCTTTACTGGATTTACGAAAAAACCCCACCGCCTTTTACACCGAGCTAGGTACCACTCTGGGATCGACAATAATGACACTTGCCGACATAGACTTGTTCTTCGGGTTATGTTTGCCAGCAGATGTGTGGAAACAGATTAGGAAAATAGACCATACCTAACTACTTGGTCATACCTGGGAACATCTCAACACACTAGATAAACAGCGGAACCCTGGTCAAAAAACGGTTAAAGCAATATTGGACCTCCGTGACAAAATAGTGCAGAAAGTGAAAACGCTTATCCCAGAGAAAAAGATAGACTGGTCCATAGTAACCGCATGCCGCGAAAAACCACAAGAGGATGTCTCAGAGTATTTCTCCAGATTTGAAATGGTGTTCTCCGATTACAGTGGACAAGACATGTCCACCGCAACCCGACACCACTTATTTGTGCAGAACTATGTCAAAGGACTACTGCCAGATGTATCCCAGAAATTACAAGCCAGTGAAAGTAGTTGGGCAGCGTCTAAACCGGCGGCCATTCTCCAAATAGCCCAGTACTATGAGCATCAGAGAAACGGAAATGACAGGGCTACAGAAAGGAAAAAGAAGGACTTGAAGGAAAGGGTGATGATAGCACAACTCCAGGGGGCAAATACACGAAGGGAGCAATATAGGGGAGGATACCAGCAGAATACCCCTGGAGTACAGCCACCTAGAAACAAATCATCGACTTCATATGTAGGACGCCAAGACGTAGGCCAGGATCAATGTGCATTTTGCAAATAATATGGACACTGGAAAACCCAATGTCCGGCTTTGTTAGGAGCTGGTAGGGGCAGGGGGGCGAGGGAAATAGCAAGTGGACAGAGAGGAAGAGAACGTGGGAGAGGGTATGCGTGTGAAGCAAACGAAGAAAGGCCAGGAAGAGTGAACGCATTTGACCATCCCAAACAGAATCAGTACCAACAGACAGATTATGACAATACGTACGATTTTGCATAGGACAGCCAGGGGCAAGGGAGCGATCCAGTCGAGCTCTATGTTGACCAGCAAGGCCCTTATGTTACTGCTAAGGTCCTGGGCACAAAATCGCCATTTTTGGTAGACACTGGAGCAACACGTAGTGCACTATCCAAACGACTGATTCCAAGGGCACCTTTGTCAAGCTCACATGTGACCTCAATAAGATTTGACGGTACGCCCTTCACCAACCCTGCCAGGCGCTTAAAAGACAGTTGGACGCCATACAATTGCCAGATGGAGTGGCACTAATACAATATGTAGACGACATCCTTCTAGCAGCAGACACCATACCAATAGCCATCACAGCCACCATCAAACTACTCCATTTTCTTGCTGAGAATGGTCACAAGGTCTCCCGAAAGAAATTGCAGTTCTGTAAATCACAAGTGACCTATTTGGGTCACCTTTTATCAAAAGAAGGGAGGAAACTCACGCCTGACAGGATCCAGACAATTCTAGACACCCCTGTCCCCACAGATCAGAAGCAAGTCTGCTCTTTGATAGGTCTCACCTCATTTTGCCGACCGTGGTTACCAAACTTTAGCCTCATTGTCAAACACCTTCTCTCCCTCCTAGCTAAAGACATCCCCTCGCCTCTCCCCTGGACCCCCGAATGCCAGTCAGCCTTTAAAGAACTACGCAATGCCCATTGTTCAGTGCCTGTCCTAGGAACCCCAGATTACTCCAAACCATTCTTCCTCTACACGCACGAGAGGGAGGGATGTGCATTGTCTGTCCTAACACAATCAGTGGGTCACAAACAACGCCCTTGTGCATATTTCTCTGCCACCCTCGATCCAGTAGCCAGAGCGCTGCCAGCGTGCCTGTGCGCTGTGGCAGCTGAAGCAGTATCAATACGCCAGAGCGAAGGAATAGTGCTCTCCAATCCAGTCACTGTTTTAGTACCCCATGCAGTTGACACACTACTAAACCAGACCAAAACCAACACTTGACTAGCGCCCGACTGACCGGATATGAGTTGACCCTGCTAGCACCGCACATTACCCTAAAGCGATGCACCACCCTCAATCCAGCCACACTGTTACCCCTACCCGAAAATGATCCTAGCGTGACTCCACTACACGACTATGGGGCATATCAACAACAACTGGCGATAATTATCTCTAAGCGCACTTAGCGCTAGGATCATTATCGCCGGCTAGCGTGAATTTTTATCGCTGAGATAGCGTGCTATTAGCAACGCTTATCTCAATAGCGATAAAAATCCTCACGCTAACAAGCTAACGTGAGATTATCGCTGGAAACCCAGCGATAATCTCACGTTACCTTGTTGATAGGGACAGGCAAACTTAGCCATGATATCCTCCTTCCATAGGATATCATGGCTAAGTCAGAAAAATACCAGATGTAAAAAAGCAGTGTTAACCGCGGTTAGCGCTGCTTTTTTTGTCTCTAACAGGGTTAGCGACATCCTTGATAATAGGAGAAATGTCGCTTAGAAGGAGAACTATTGGTGGATGGTTCGTGCATCAAACTCCCCGACGGCACCACCTCAGCTGCATACGCTGTCACCACAGCCCGAACCGTTCTGGAAACAGCCCGTATTCCCCAACGTTCAGCCCAGGCGGCAGAACTCATTGCCCTCACACGAGCATGTATCCTAGCTACTGACATGACAGTTAACATATACACCGACAGCCAATATGCCTTCGGGGTGGTTCACCATTTTGGGATCTTATGGAAAGAAAGAGGGTTTCTGACTTCACACGGTACACCCATCCTGCATGGAGATTTAGTCTCCGCCTTGACGCAAGCAGTCCTCCTCCCCAAGAAGTTAGCAGTGATAAAATGCCAAGCACATAGGAAAGTGACTGATCTCATTGGACAGGGAAATGCACTAGCCGACGTTACTGCCCGAGCCACGGCAGGAGACAGAACTATGACACGAATGTATGTGACCAGGTCACAAGCTGAACAATGGACTGACGCTAGGACCACTGTAAGGGACATACAGACTACATGCACACAAGACAAATTGACTGAATGGGAAAAGGTGGGACTAAAAGACAAGGAAGATTGCTGGAGAACTAAAGACGGAAATAAATGGCTGTTACCCAATGCCTACCTCATCCTCATATTGACCATGGCACATTTACCAGCACACATAGGCTCCACCCCCATGATTGAACTAATCACCAGAGTATGGCATAACGTCAAGATAGCAGAATCTGCAAAACGCCTACTACAACAATGTATAGTCTGCCTACAACACAACCCAGGGAAGGGGACAGTAGTACCATGGGGAGGGTTTGGAGTCCCTGACCACCCCTTTCAAATCCTTCAAATGGATTACATCCAACTAGAGAGATGCCATGGTGGTTGTGTGCGCTTTTAGCAAATGGGTGGAGGCATATCCCACCAGCGACAATACCGCCTTAGCCACTGCAAAAGTATTGCTGAAAGAATTCTTCCCCCGATACGGCCTTTGCAGAATTTTATGGAGCGACAACGCCCCCCACTTCGTAGCCGAGGTGATACAGAACATACTGAGAGGGTTGGGGGTAAAACAAAAGTTCCATGCCGTCTTCCACCCACAATCAGCGGGCCTGGTAGAGAGACACAATGCAACATTGAAATTAAAACTAGCCAAAATAGTTGCCACGGCCGGGTTGAAATGGCCCAACGCCCTTCCATTGGCATTGCTATCAATGCGCTCCACCCCAACCAAACACAGACTGACCCCGTATGAGGTGGTCATCGACAGGCCTATGAGCATTTGGGCGGCACCAAGACCCACCTCCATTAACGATGTCCCGAACATATTAATGTCGGATTATTTGCAAAAATTGACAAACAAGCTAACAATTATCCACCAACAGGTGCAGCAAGCCTTGCCTGACATATCCAGGGGCCCGGGACATGAAATAAAGCCAGGCGACCAGGTATTGATTCGCAACTTCCAAAGAACGAAAAATCTGGAGCCTAGGTGGACGGGCCCCTGGCAAGTCCTGATCACCACCCGAACTGCCGTCCGAATGGAAGGAAAACAAAACTGGCAGCACTCTCATCATTGCAAGCGTGTCCCTCCAACCCTGGCAACCTGTGAAGGGGGGGAGGTGCAAGAGGAAGTACTCGCGAAGAACCGACCAGTTCTGAGTTGCTACCCACAAGAAGACACCCTCAAACCATCAGAATTTCCCGACCCTACGGTGCCATCCAAGAAAGGGTACAACCTAAGATCGATGAAAAGGAGGGAGCTCCAATGACCAGGCCACTAACTGAGTCAAGGTCTCAGATTGGTAGCACAGTCAAACAACGCTACCAGGAAAGCGCCAGACAAAAGTCTGTGGTCCTAACAGTTGTTGAGCTCCTCGAAGATGATGGAAGAAACTGAACACCTGCAAAGCAATCGCAAAGACACCAAGACTGCTAATCTGCACAGCACAAAGACAATTGCACTTGCAGCTGCATTTCTCACCTGTCTCCTGCTAATGGTCGCACTCTGGATCATTGAAGAGAATGCACCTGCATACAGAACATTGTCACCCACCATGCAACCAATCACCAAGAAAGAACACTACCTGGTATCACTACCGCCACATCTCCGAGAACGACGCAAAGAATTCTGGAATAATTCTTTTGTGCAGATGTTGCACCAGCACAATCTTGCCACCAATACTACCAACTGTTGGGTCTGTGGGCTGTTACCACATGCCACTGAAAATTCCATCCCTTTCATCCCTTCGCCCTTTTCTATTCACTGATCTTGCCTTGCCTGGATGATACTCCTACAAGAAAGTTACAAAGACAATGCCACTTCTGACAGAACAATCGCCCAGTTCTACAACAAGTTCTGGTGAAACAAAACAGGAAGAACAGCCACCCCCTTCTGCCCTCACACCTTCAATGCGACATTCCCGATGAATGTCCCCTCCAAAGAACGAGTGGAAATGCAAGTGTTCAATAATCCTAACAGAGACACATTTTCCTACCTGAAGAAAAGAACTGCTGCAACACTGACTGTGGCCCTATCTGTGGTGAACGTCTCTGGCCTTGTATGCATTGAAGGCCGTGGGACTAAGAATGTGGGTCACAGCACCTGTAGCATTGTAAGCACTTTGAACACTACCAACCCTCCTGCGCTTGTCGCATAACCCAATATGTACTTTGTTTGCAGAACCAAAGCCTACACCTGGCTCCCAAGAAACTGGAGGGGCACGTGCTACATCGCCTTTGTTTTGCCACCAACCTACACAGCCCATGCAGAGCATCATCGAGAAAAACAATCTAAAGACACTGATCAAGCAGACACTGCCTCATCACAGTTCCTCGACGCAGCAAAGGGGCTCCTCCCGCTATGGGGTCCAATGGCAAACAGCCGAGCCATCAGACATCTATCCCAAGCGGTAGAGACCGCCCTGAACGTCACTGCTGGCATCCTCACCAACAACATTGCTGAGCTCCAAGCAGTCCGTCTGGTTACCCTGCAAAATCGCATGGTCCTGGACGTGGTACTAGCGGACCGTGGAGGAGCATGCCGCATCATCGGTGCCAGCTGCTGTATATACATTCCTGATAATTCACCTTCTGTCTATGAAGCAATCGAACATCTCCATAGACTGTCTTCAGAAATTCATCAGGGATCAGAAACCTGGACAATTGGAAGTTGGCTTTGGGGCATCTTGAAGGAGTGGGGTTGGAAAATATCAATGATTCTCTCGGTCCCAGTATTGACAATATGTGGTTGTTGTTTGGGTATACACTGTATACCACCTTTGTATAACTACCTTGCACCCTAAGACTATGGACACTCAGCTAACAAAAATGAGAGTAATTTATGATCAAGAGATACAGGACATTATGGAGATCGAAATAGACTGACAAGCTGGCTAGTTATGTTCAAAGGGGCCACTGTTAAAAGCAAAACGACAATCATGAACATTGCCTGCGCCATCTTGTCTGGTGGAAATTTCTATGTGCACATAAGCTACAGTCATTTTAATCGATCACAGCCATTTTGTACTCTGTTGGCCACCTTTGTTTCACCCTGCCCTTACTAGCATCCCTCTGACCCGCTGACCGACCTGGTATGTGTGCTGGGGGCTAGAAACTCTATTGCCGCAACAAACCTCAGCGCCACTTGCTGCCACAAACTCGTTTTTCCTCTCATCTCTGTTTACAGGCAAACCTTTGGACACTCTACCCCTCACTACACCTAGTTACACAAACAGGTTCCAAACACCAAAAAGACTCTTGCAACATGATTTATTGCACTGCAAACAGCAAGACTTGTTTTTACCAACAATGGGACCTGTTTTTATCAACAGAACAGACTCTTAGATCTGGCCGGTCTCACATGTTTTAGACCCTGAAGCAAGGTCCAGCTGCAAGATAAGATTGTCTGTTTGACCTGGGTGGGAAGAGAAATACTGTTGGGCTTGTGTGACAACCTTGCCGGGGCGGGGACTCCAAGCTTGTGTAACCATGTTGATTAAACAAATGCATTGTGTCAAACCTGTATAAAAGGAAGAGCCAAAGGAGTTATCAGGAGAACACCTCCCTCAGACATCCCGGTGTCTGCAGCGGACGTGATCTCCTCATGAGAAATAAACCTTTTTCTTGTCTTCCAGTTTCCAGCGCTTGCCTCATTATTTTGATAGCGAACCTAAAGCGAATTAGAGGTGGAACCCTGCACCAGGCAGCATTGAGAGTCCTAGAAGACTCGCTGTCTTTCACAGGAGAGCCCACTTTTGGCACATTGGCAATGAGGGCCTACTTGGGAGCATATTATCAGGGACGGCCTTAAAATTATCGCCGCTTTAGCGGCAGGAAAATTCCGCTACAAGCGGCAATGATGTGCTTGATAATATGCCGCATAGAATTCCAATAGAAGCACATGTTCTGTTGTGAACATGGGCTTCTATTGGAATTCTCTGCAGCATGTTATCAGGCACATTATCACCGCTTTAGGGGCAGTTTCCTGCCGCTGAAGCGGCAATAATTTTAAGACCGACCTTGATTATATGCACCGTGTTTTTTCTACGGAGCTGCACTGTGTAGGACACATGTGCCTCTAAGTTGCTTTGGCTCCTTGTGATTTGTGTTGTGTGCATTGCGTCTGTCATGTTTAATCTTGCATGGTTTGCTTCCTGCACTTCTTTTGGATTACCCTTTCAGAGTATGGTGCAGCATGTATAGCAATTTTTGTTGCTGTCTGAGCAGACAGTGTCCACACACATTATCCACAAATTTGGGCCCACATGTAGAGGGTGTGTGGCAGTGGTGGGCCATTTTCTGCATCATACCAGGCGGTGACCTTCTGTACTCTACATAAGATTTAAGAGGGGGGACTTCCTACTCCATGCAGCGATCACTGCGGATATTCGTGCACATTGTAAAGGGGACCAAGCAGAACCTGAGGTTTCTTTAGGGTGCCAATACATATTGACAGCAGCTGTAAAGTTTAAGGCAGTCACATGCCTGTACATGCGCATGACTCTTGAGAAGCTGCCTCCTTTGGACATACTTAATTGAAATGGGAGGTAGATGTAGGGAGAGAGATACCGGAAAGGGCTTGTGCTGAGATTGTAGAGTAAGCGTGGAGGAGCACCAGGCATGGCCGCTTTCAATGGCTTCGTTTTAATGTTTTACATTGCCTTACCTCACACCGACAAAGAGTCAATGCATGTTTCAACACTGACTCATACGAATGCCCAAGGGTTCGGGGAGAGGGGGCAAACTTCCCTCACATGATTTGGGGGTGACCACTTTGGGCTACTTATTGGACCGTAGTGATGGCACTATTGAAGGAGTTGACGGACAGGGAGGCAGAGCTGGCGTTGGGGGCTTGTATACTGCATTGCTGCCCACACACAGCTCAAAGTGGGATCGCAGCAAGTTTATGGATAGGGGATTATTAGTGGCCTTGAGGGAATATTACGATGCACTGGAAGGCGCGTGGGGCCACGAGTTTAGATCAATGGAAGTGAGAGTTCACCAAATGGGCAGAGTGTGATGGGATAGTTAGGCTACTACTGGTCAAGGGTACGGTGAGCAAGGGATCACTTGAGGCGGCTAGGCCATGGGAACATTTATTTGGACAATTGGTAGACCAAGACAGTGAGAGCAATGTCAGCAATGAGCCAGGTGAGCTGGTACCAGGGTAGAGCCTTTCTAGCAAGTAGATGTAACCATTCAACACCATTGTAGACATGCATGATGGGTGAATATAAAGCGGTAGCCTGTATATTGGGTTTTTAGTGTTTACCTTCTGGATACCACAGATTACGCACTTCTAATGGATACCAAAGAGTACAGAGTAACATGGGTTGTGACATGCCTTGAGGGAGTGTGACATTGACTTTGGGATGGATTTATTTGTGATAATGATGTTTGTTTATATGGCCTGTGTTGAATATTGGTTGTTATTCCCCTTATTACATGGTTCTTCATCTTAAAGGTAGTAGAGGAGAAATGCCATAGTAACGAGCCAAGGATCCTATGCTCGGACACTTGTACATCATAGTGAGGGAAGAGGGACTAGGTTGGTGCTATTGGTAGATTTCAAGATCTAGCTTTCTCAGACCTAATGAGTTTTTAATTTGCAAGAGGAAACAGTACATGCCAGGCGTTGACGTGGGGAGGGGGAGGGTGGTGGGTAGTATGGACAGGGATAGGTGTGAATGCAGGTAAGTAGAGTTTGGATGACTGAATGGATTTCATGGTGCGCCCTGCATCGCATTTTGCAATGGAGGGCACACGACTAAATTGGTATTTTTGTTGTGACATTGCATGTCTTGTCGGTATGCAGACTCACTCCTTACTTTCTCATCTTGCTGTACGCAGTACTGCATAGCATGTACAGGCAAGGGGGCATTTTTGTAGAAAATGCATGAGGTTGTCACAATGTCCCCATTGCCTCATCACCACACATATCCAACTCATCTTCACAAGGCCGCATCTCCCATGTGCCAAAATGGGTATGCAGTGTGAATGTGACTGATCACATGCACGAGTAAGCATGCCAGCAACAAGCTCAGCACACCTGTAACATTGCACATGTGTCTGGCTCATGTGCAAGGTTGTGTGTGGCCCTCCAAGTCACCCTTGATGGCCACGCACATCCTTGCACACGAGTCAGACACATGTGCTATTTTGCAGGTGTGCTGGTCTTGTTGTTGGCATGCTTACTTGTGCACGTGATCGGTCACATTCACACTGCATACTCATTTTGGCACATGGGAGTTGCGGCCTTGTGAAGATGATTTGGATATGGGTTGTGATGGTGCAAGTGGTGCATTTTGGCAGCATGCTGCGTCTCTATGTGATGTGGCATTTTGCTATGTGATGTAGCACTTATTTTGTGGTCTGATGTTGTACCTGGACTGTGTTTTTCTGACTTTTCAGTGCACATTTCAATGTCAGTGTGTCCGGCAATGCGTGTCTAGCAATGTTTATGTTGGATCAGGTGATGTGTGTCCATGCCACCATGCACAGGGCTACCTGGGACCTGAACCACAGTAATTGTGGGTATGCAAGGCTATTTATTGTACATGTGTGCCATTGTGCCCATCCACCTCGTCCACCCACTCCATAGTTTGTACTCACCCTGTGGTTCTGTCTGCTCACATTCAGCATTGTCCCGACCCGGCACTCCAACCACTGTTTCCTCGGTGACGGCTTGCGCCACCATTTCCTCCTGCTCATTCAGCTCCAGCAGGGGCCTAGGACTACCCCCTCCAGTCGCCATAGCTGCCTTTCGTTTGGCTGCTATCTTCTCTTTGGTGTTGTTCTTGCTGTCATTCCAGCGCTTCTTTACCTCGTCCACTGTCCTCCTCTTGCTCTCTCCCACAGCATTGACGTTGGTTGTGATGTCCTCCCATATTTCTTTTTTCCTTGACAATGGCACTGTCAGCTTGATTAACAACTCCTGCTGATGTTCAGCCACCAGGCCATACAGGACCTGATTTTCTTGGTGGCTGAACCTGGGGTTCCTCCTCCTCTTGGCCTTCCCCTGGGTCTCTCTCAGCTCCTCCTGGCTGGCTGGGGGGTTTGTTGTTGGCTCCATACTTGTCTCAGCTTCCTCCATGTCTCTCATACTCTCTTCTGTGTTCTGCATTTTGTTTTTCTATTTTTTTTGTTGCCCTTCTTGGAGGCCTTTTATAGTGCATTTTCCCGCTTGCAGCATGCAAAATGCAGGGCTGTTAGCAATTATCGGGCCGATTATGGCTATAATTGGCCCATTGCGACTTTTCTCGTGTTAGCGTGTGTTTTTTTATCACCGGCGCTAAGATTTTATCGTCATCCATTGGCGCCGGAACTGCTAGCTATCTCCGGGTAGCGGCGCGTTGCAAATACGTCGCTTCCGCGGCGATAAAAACAGGACTTTGCCGGCGATAAAAATATTCACGCTAACAGCGCTTTGCGATAATTATTGCAATTTGTTGATGATATGCCCCCTGGTAAGTATTAATGAGAAAGCAATATATTACGTTTTTCGTTTCCATTTTAAATTGAAGGATTGTGACTCAGTATCCTTTTGCAGCGTCTTCACAACAGTTGTGGATCTGCTGACCTGGATTGGTGTTTGTAAAAAAGGGGGTGGCCTAGTATGAAATTTACTAGGACTGCAATATGCACAGCTCTGAGATTTTTCAAACATTTAATTCATTTTGCATCAAAATAAACAATGATCATATTCAATTTTTCACATGAATTTACACAAAATACATGATTCTTCAATGTGTATGCATTTATGCAGTAATAGACACAAGTAACTATCTGCGTAACTTTTCAAACACCCAATGCATTTCGGGACATTTGTGGTCCCTTCGTCAGGGGTAAACTGTTGGAAAAGAAAGGAGAGTATATATCAAAAATCTGCACGTTGCGTGAGCAGGAGGTCGTATTTTTTGAAATTTAAATAGGTATACGGTACCTTGTCATAGTTCACATAAGTTACATGTTCATGTATCTAAGGAAAAGATTCAAAATAATGGAAATATAAGAAATACTGATCTCACTATTGGTTAGTGATAATAAATAATGCAAGGAACCCCGATATTGTACCTGAATAGTTGTATCATTTTACATAATGTTCATGTTGCAACGTAAAAAAATCTGCAAAAATAAAAACTATGTGTTAACTGTGCTGTATGAAGCACTATATCTGGGTACGCTCGATGCTTAAAAGCGGAGCTTACCTTGTTGTTGAAAATTCAGATGGCGGTAAATAACCGTTACTGAAGCTGAGTGTTGCTGATCTGGAAATGAAGGACAAAACCTTATAATCCAGTCAAATCTGCTACTGAAAACCCATAGAAATGGGGTCAAAAAATAGAATGTGCTTACCGATTCAGAAAAACGTTCGTGGAGCGGTGTATTTCCCCGAGCGCCCTCGATCGAGGTTGGTAGCTCGTCAGTTTCAGGTGAGTAAATAGTCGCGCTACGAGCGTGAGCTTAGAAACTAAAAAAAGACTATGAGAAAACATAGTCGGGAAGAGAGACTCAAGTGCTACTCGTATGATCGATGCGAGCCTAAAAAATGTATTAATTTTTCAGTGAGGTGTATATACAATCTTCATTGGAAATTAAATCTAATAAGAATCATTATTGGATAATTCGGCTGATTTACGAAATTGAATGAAAGCACTGTGAACGTGCTTATCGTGCACGGGTCGTTTGCCGATAAAGTTGTAAAAAAACGAACCTGAGCGGTTGCAGTGGGTGAATGTGATTGTAGGTGATGGATTCGGATGAATAAAGTTATGTAATCGCCAGGATTTGCATTACCTGGCTTCATAGAATAGTGTCAATAAACATAGTTTACACAATGAACTTTGGCAACAATATATCAATTCAAAACATGTTCTGGTGTTACAAATCGTGTAAATTATCTGGTCATTTACAGCAGCAACAATTTAATACAATACATCATAATGAACAAAAAATTCTGTAGTCCTTTGCTAAGGATATTCAGACAAAAGGGAACTAATGTGTTTTAGAATGTGTAATGTCAGGTAGGAGATAAACGTGGGTGGAATGCATTCTAAGTGGAGTACTTTCTGATTGAGTCGGGATCCCAAAGCGGAATGCCAGTATCATATGTGAGTATTGTTTTTTAGAGAAAACAAGCCATCTCAAACTTATCATTGAGTCCGTGCGGAGTAAGAGTTTTCAGCTTCTTTATCCAAAATGCCTCTCTTTGTAAGAGGTACTTTGAATTGTCACGATCTGTGTGTTTTGGTACTTCTTCGATGATTTGGAATTTCAGTTGGGCAATTTGATGTCGTGATTCCTCCCAATGTGTCGCTATACTGGACGTCGTGCTTTTAGTACGTATTTTACTTTTATGTTCCGTCAGTCTGATTTTCATTTTCCTCTCAGTTTTTCCGACGTATAATAGCCCACAGGGGCATTTGATGGAGTAAATGACATTTTCCGAATTGCATGTTGTGCTGCTGTGGATTTTGATTTTTTCACCCGTTAATGGATGCAGTAAAGTGTCGCCTGTGATTACATTATTACAGTGTGTGCAGTTCCAGCATTTTTGTGTGCCTTTACTTGGTTCAAGAATCCTTGTTGGTTTTTGTTTTTTGGATAGTAGTTCCTTCAAGTTTTGGGCTCTTGTGAAGGCGAATAATGGTTTCTCTTTGAAGAGATTTTTGAAGTCAGTTTCTAGTTGGAGTAAGTTCCAATGCTTGTTGATAGTTTGTTTGATCTTCTTGGATGCTGTAGAGTATTTAGAAACAAAAACTGTACGTGTGCTTGTCTCTTTTGGGATTTTCTTCAATAATTCTTCACGAGGTCGGATCTTAACTTTGTTGAGTTGTTCTATGAGGAGTTTCTCAGGATATAAGAAATGTGTGAAAATTGGCATGCCCTACAGGTTTATTGAAATATGTGATCATGGAACCACCAGCCGAGTAGAGGAATAACAGTTGAGCACAGAATGAGGCAGTTAATGAGCATTGCATCCTAGTACTTCTGTGCACAAAGAGAACTATGACATAATACCAAGATGCCAGTTGCAAATCAATTAAACAGTATCTTGTGTAATTAGAGAGACTAATACTCAAATTATGTGAAATATAGGGCTGGGGACCAATTCAGTGACCGTGTAGTTCCTTAACAATGCAGCATAGCGAACTGCAAAAATGGCGTGAATTTAATGTGAACTTGTAACCAGCAAGGTAGAAATATTAACCTGGATAAATTCGAAAATCAACAACCAGGGGGACCGGGGATCGAACCCGTGATTCTGTAGTTCGCAAACTAGACTAAAAAACTACAAAAATGGCGGCCGAAAATGATCGAAATTCGGTCTGAATAAACCGGTGTGCCCAGGAGGAAGTTTACAATATCAAAATATGATGGGATATTGTTATAAATAAATTAGAAATAATACAAGTCACCAGCTGAAAAATCTGCAAATATGGAAAAATTCAAAAATCAGTAACCAGGGGGACCGGGGATTGAACCCGTGGTTCTGTAGTTCGCAAATAAGACTTAAAAACTACCAAAATGGCGGCCGAAAACGATCGAAAATCGGTCTGAACAAACCGGTGTGCCCAGGAGGAAGTTTACAATATTAAAAGAAAAGGGGACAGTGTTATAAATAAATCAGAAATAATAATAGTCACCAGCTTAAAATTCGGCAAACAGGAGGACCCGGGATTGAACCCATGGACCTGTAGTCCTTAAAGGATTGATGCAAAAAACTACTAAAATGGCGCCGATAGACGGCTACCTTAATTGAATGTTAAATACCAATTTGGCAGGTAATAGGCATCCAATTAAGTATGCCTAGGGGTATTTAAAGCCTGCACAAACGACTGCATTCACCAGTTGCGGTGGAAGCAGTACGTTGTGACTAGCAGGCTCGCCGATTTTTAAAGGTAAGGACTGCTTTGGTGCAAACTAGATGGATAGAAGACTTGAGTAAGCATTGGGCACTCGAATGTATGTAGAGTGAGGGAGAGAATCTTTTCTCCTATGCAGGATTCCAAGACTGAAATCCTAGGAAAGGGGGAAAGTTGTGGTACTCCTTTTCTGAAGACCTTAGTCTATCAGCTTGCATTAAGCAAGTGCTCTAGGGAGGGTCATTAAGCAAGTGCTCTAGGGAGGGGCTGCTTGTGACAATCGCTTTTAACGCTGTAGCACTGCAAAGCGAATAGGGCACGGTTTCTGTTAGTTACCTCTGATAAAGAAATATTAAAGTACACCTCAGCACTGCTTTAAAACAGCATGAGTGACAATGAGAGTAGAGGACATACTTGTAATTAGCAAATTTGGCAAAATCTGGGGAATGCGATAAGAAGATTCTTCTATGCGAGGATCTAAATAAAACCTCCTCCAATATGACTTTTAATACACAGGTTGGGAGTAAAAGTAAAAACACCCCCAAGAAAACCTACAGTGTGGCTGACAGCGCTTAAAGAAAAGAAGACAGCGTTGTCAAGATTCAGGCTGCCACAAGATATTGCAGGCTCTAACTGGTATGTACTGAACCCCTTTCTAATTTAGAAGGAGTAGGGGATAGGTAGATGTCTAAAGCCATGATCTATGGATAACTGTACACTTAAATTGAACGTCATGTTATTCCGGTACAGGTATCAGGACACCACTTGAAAAGGTGCAGGGAAGGACAGCCTGAACTTAAACATTAGGCGAAAAACCTATTGGTAGGTATATGGATGTATTTGTTGAGAATAAACACCAGTGCCATGACATCATTATTTGAAGTATATAGCATTATCTATGTACCTTACAGGCACAGCTAAACAATTGAATACAGGCGGTGCATATCGAAAGACGTACCTGCTTTAAGACACCATTGAACATGTGTCAACGTGACTTTTTAAAAGTAAGTGTTTTGCTTAACAGCATGAGAATAGGCTAATAGGCTCAAAAAGTATGGTGAAATAACTCCATGCTCTTTTTGTAGAATTCTATGACTCCACTGACTATGATGCAAGTGGTCTAAAATCACAAAAGGTGAGAGGTGATAAAGTCGTCCTGAACACCCACAGAAGGACTTCAACCCCTACACTTAAAGTAAGGGCAGACAATATGTATAAGTGACACTAACAGCATAGCCCAGAACTAGAATTAACTCTCCATAGGGAAATGGTATTAATTATATGCATTCTCTTTTTTAGAAAGAAGAACAAAACTTTGGTTTTAAATTCTCGTCCGTCCTGAGGAAGGTGCTACTATTGTAACCTATGCACCGAAACGCGTCGACAGTGGGACTTTTTAAAGCATATGAAATGTATTTGTGTAGTATTTAATTTGCAATTTTGAAAGTACATGATTTGAAGTGTGTGTGACTCTGAGATAGATACCGTAATACGGAATTGTTAGATAGCATATATAAGACTGTACCAGAGCACCCAATCAGAGTATATATTGAATGCAATTTTAAAATATGATTTTATTGAACATAAGTGTTTTCCTATGAAAAATAAATTTTGAGAGTAACAAAAAGTATATTCTAGTCTGGAGTAATAATATTTGTCCAGTGTCACAGTCAAAAATCAAAGGTTATTGATCTAAATGTGTAGGCCTCATGGTCACCAACTAAAAGAGTAATACACAGAAAGGAATCTTTTTTTGATAAATATCTGAAACCCAGTCCTTTCTGGTCCCTGGGAAACTCTCTTTTTTGAGATTGTTCTACAGCTCTTGCAGCTGGAGAGTGGGCGCTACCCTATAAAATGGATACTTTACGCACGTTTGGCTTCTCAGAAGACCAATTTAAACAACTGATAGGAGATTCATCAAAAACCATTAATTCCATGACATTAACAAAAAACGATGATGAGAGGTGGAATAAACTTTGGAACCTAAAGAAAAAAATGATACGCACGGAATTACATTCTGAGTTTATCATTCAGTATTGCAGGAAGGGCATTATACCTGTAGGACTTCAGATTAGAAACGAACCGGGTTTATTCGTGAATAATGAGAAGTTCAAGGAAAGCTGGACACTAATCGCGAACAGATGTAGTCGCGATTGGATGTTGCTCATAATAGAAACCGCACAAGCCATTATTATAATAGAAAGGGAGGAGATCGAGACCCTTGAGAAACAACTAAACGAAAGCACAGCGCTAGATGACGCGAAGAAAAAATTAGATGAAATAAAGGAAGACATCAGCGGCTATCAAGAATATATGATAAACAAAAAAACAAACAAGTTTCTCAGGATACCCTCTGTCTGCGTAATTCTTTATTTGTTGATGCCATGTGGATTCACATGCCATATCTGTAGAAGAGATTCTTTTAGTTCTCAAAAATTGGGAAACTGGTAAATTCCGAATCAACGAAGGAGGATGAAAACTGCTGAAGAGCAGAGCATTATTTCTGTCTGTAGGTTTTTTGTGCACACTCGTTTGTATTTCGCCTTGTCCAATGTCAACCCATACATCTAAGAACGCGATTGATTTACGGCTTATTGTGTGAGTAAATTGAATTCGATCTATCAAGTTGAGTGTCCGTATATTGTTGATAAGTCCTGGTTCTGACTGGTTCCAAATGAGGAAGATGTCGTCTATGAAACGTTTGAAAAATATGAGACCTTCTTTCCATGTCAGGTCCCGGAGGATGTAATCATTTTCAAATTTTGCCATATACGTGTTAGCGTATGCAGGCGCTCCTGGAAAACCCATAGATGTTCCATTTAATTGTATGTAATACTTTTCATCCCAGCAAAAATAACTGTTTTGTAAACAAAACTCCAACAATTGTAGAATGAAGTGTTTGGGTATTTATGTATTTTCTTGTTGCAATAAAGCCCATTCTACTGCTTCAATTCCGCTAGCATGTGGTATCGAGGTGTATAATGCTACTACATCTATAGTGCATAAAATCCAATTTTCTGTGTTTAGGTGTTTAATCATTTGTAGATTTCTCAGGAAGTCCGTGGTGTCTTCAATATAAGTGTCCCAGTTCTGGACAAATGACTGTAGGAATCTATCGATGAACCTGCCTGGTTTTTCAAAAGTTGAATCACATCCAGAAACGATAGGTCTAAATGGAGGATCCATCAGGTTTTTGTGGATCTTTGGTAGTAAGTAGATTTTTGGTCTTCTTGGGAAATCAGTCCGAAGATATTTTTTAGTTGATGAATCAATCCAATTAAATTCTTCCGCTTTGTCCAACATGAGATTGAGATTGTTGGAAATTTCCTTTGTAGGGTCTTTGTCAAGTTTTCCGTAGGTAGCTTCATTAGTGATGTGTTCGAGAACTTTCCTTTGGTAGTGCTCGGAATTCATGATTACTAATCCTCCCCCTTTATCTGCTTTCGAAATTGTGATCGTTGAATTTCTCGCTAATGTAGTTAAAGCACTTTTTTCAGCTCTGCTCAAGTTTTTGATTTTGTTGGAATATTGTATCTTTTTTAGATCTTGTTGTACTAGTAATTCGAATGTGTCCAAAGTTTTGTGAGACGCTGGAGCGACGAAAGTGCTTTTGGGTTTGAAGGTTGGAAGTGTTGGATCTGTAGTAGAATTATCCTTTGGATCTTGGGGACAAATGTTTGTGAAGAAATTACGGAGTCTCAAGACTCTCATGAATTTATAAAGGGCTACTTCTGTCTCTAATTCTGTGCTGTTGTAGGTGCTTACAAAGGACATTCCTTTGTTCAAGACATTTTCTTCAAACGATGTTAATTTTAGGGAAGAGATGTTTATGATGAGACTTTTGTTTGACTCCTCAGACCCTTTTTGCTTTTGTCTTTGTCTTTTTCCTCTCCTTGTTTTTCGATACCGCTGGTTGTTTTGGTTTGACTCTTGTCTGGGGGTCTCCCTTGTTCTCTGCTGGAGTCCAAAAAAGACGATGAAGAACCTGATGTGCTGGGTATTGCGCTTGGTAAGTCTTCTGCTGGTGCTTTCGTCGTAGTTTTAGAACTGGTGCTAGCTTTAAATGATGCTCGTTGGGTATCAATGTCTGAGTCGGACACAACACTTTCCTCTGATGATGCTTGGGTGGTTTTTTTGGTGGTAAATCTGCGTTGAGTATAAACGTCGGCCCAAGTATAAACTTCATTCAGCTTATAGTCAATTGTATCTCTCTTAAATTTTCGTAGTTTAGTCTCTTGTAGCTCTTTCCCATATTTGTCTAGTTTTAGGTTGAGGCTTTCTAGGAATTTTCCCCATGGTTCAACTTCCATTCTTGTTGATAATTCAGTTTTTAAAGTGTTTATTTCTTCTTCTAAGTCCCGGATTGTCTTAGACAGTTCCTCAATTATCAGCAGTATCAGATCCAGAGAACATTTATTTAAAATGGAATACCATTTTTCCATGAATTGTGGGTTGTTTTGGAGTCTGAAAAGCATTGGACGTATTGATAATCTTAGACCACGTGGGATCCGTTTGACTCGATGGTATTGTATTAATGTAGAAGCGTGTAAACGTTGGTTAAGTTCTCTTCTGGTGAGATATTCCAATTGGCGTAGTTGTTGTGTAACTGATCCGCTCTGTGCGTCAAATGATCTTGTCTCCTTTATTAGATTGTAAATTTCATTTGCGTCTTCTGTTGTGTAACCTTTAATTGTTGCTCGGTTTTCAGTAATGCTTGAAATGGATTCGAAAGACATTTTTGCGCGGTGCAGTCCACCGAAGTCGCACAAGTGATAACGTTAAAGATGGCGCCCACCACCCATCTTTAACGTTTGGTGTTTGTAAAGACATGTTACAAAATTCTACCTATCAGTGTTGACATGCCCATGCAGGGGAAATCAGGATCGTTGTGCAATTCTCTCTTGTTTTGCACCATAGATGGGAACACTTTTAGGCCAAACTTGCTGCCCTTAGTTCCAGGATATCGATGTGTTGCTGACGCTCCTCTTTTGTTCATAAACAACTTGTTTTCATTCCTTTTAGATGAGCACACCATCCTGTGCCGCACGCATCCGTAGTAAAGATGGGATCTCACTTGGTCCAGTGGTTGTCCCTTAAAGATGTTCCCTGTCTTTGACCCCCATTTGAGTGCTTGTGGTATGAGCTCCGTTATCATCACGAGGTCGTCCCAATCCCCTGAAATCTTCTACCATTGATCGCTCAGTTGTTCCTGTATTATCCTCCTGTGTAAGCAACAATGAGGGGAAAAAAAGAATGCAAGAAATCATTGTCCCTGGGTTTACTTTCACTTTTCTTACTGTGGTGATCTTTTTTTTAAAGTAAACACGTTGTCCGGCAAATCAATTATTCGCTTCTTTCCTGAGACAGGTATACAAATTCCTTTTCTATGAAAATTCTTGCACTTATGAAAATCAACTCTGTGTCAGGCGACCAAACTATGCATCCTTTTAGCTTCACATGCCTACCCTCTATCCCCAGCCAGCGACTAGCGGCTCCCGGCCCCTGTGGGTTAGCACCCGTTACTAGCCGCCTCCATATGCCGCATTTTGCTTTTTTATCATCATTGTAGAGCATGCTCCCAGTGTAAAGCATACCATTCCTTGTAAGGAGATGCCGCCAGCCATCAATTAATGAGTGCTGTCTCATTATACACCAGAGGCGTGGCTAGAGCTTGTGGCGCCTGGGGCTATCCCTCAGATTGCCGCCCCTGGGAGGAAGGGTTGCTGGGGAAAAAGGACGGCAAGCACTTGAAAGAGGACCGAGAGACACGTAGTATCGCCGCTAATAGTTACCTCAATCATGCAAGTTACATGCACATACATGACACGGTCCAAGGCTACACAGTTGGATACACCGGTGACTGGCAGTGACTGGCAGTACAAAAGAGAACACACAGACTGCATGATCTATCTGGGGACTCAGAAAAACCGTATGTGACATCCATCTGAGAGCTGCGTGAACAATTACCTGGTAATTGCCTCAGCACAATGCAAACATGCACATACATGACACTGATCAGGGATCCATCATCTACAGCTGACATTAAATGACCATTCATCATTGTCCACCCATTAAAGCAGTGCACTTTGTGATCTGCATGGTACATGTTCTTTGCAGCAGGCACATTAACCCTCTGTGTTACCTTTCCAGGAGTCAACCCTTCCACTAGACAAAACTGGGTTCTCTCACTAGGAAGAACATTAATCACCCAAGTTATCATGACATTTTTATTGTTTCTGAAAATTGCTGGAGGCCAGGAAGGAGGCAGCAAGTTTTTTAAAAACCATAATATACTTGCAAACACTACGCACCCACCCGAAATAGGTACCCAGTGCGGTCACACCGTTCGCACCGCCCTAACCTGCTCAAGGTTCATGTGACCTCAGTGACAGAGTCACAGGGACTGGATCACTGTTGCTCTAGGGTGTGCTGCTTCGTAGGCCTGCCTGCAAGACTGGAGATGAACTTCAGTATGGATTGTGGTGGACAGGCCTTCAAGGTTTACTCACAATTGACACCACTAGGCTACACTTGCTTGTGCTAAGACATCAAGCCTTCTAAGGTCTAGTGGGGCCTTCTAAGGTCTAGCATGGGAATATGCTCCCTCAGTAGAGTGGTCTGGTGGACTGGTCATGAAGGCTGAACCCAGTTCCCCAGTTCCAAATTCGACAGCTCTGGCCATAGTGCTACATCCTCTCCCCCACTGAACACCATACTGCCGCACTGAGAGAAACTCACACTGCCTTCAGCTACAACCTAATTGTGCCCGCTATAAACACTTGGATGTGGCTCAATTCAAATTATGCACTTGATAAGAGTAATATGCTGCCTAAAAAAAAAAGTAAAAGCAAACACTCATAGGGAATGCAAGATTAAGTAAAGCATGTGAAATGTAAGCAGAAACAACATGGTTACCTTAACGATCTCTCACTCACTATTCAGAAATCAGCGAGTGGTTTTACCTGAAAAGTTAAGGACATGACTAGAGGGCCCTGAAGGGAACCGTTTCAATGTCCATTGCTTATATCCTTAATAAACGGTGAGCAGTCAAAATATTGAAACTAAAATATCTACCTACACTAATATCGAGTTTTAAATATCGAAGGGACAGAATATCGATGTCAATAATATCTATGGACAGAATATCGATCCTAAGGTAAGTATTTTAATATCGATGTTAGTAATATCGAAGTTAGTAATATCGATATCAAATATATCGATTTTACTAATATTGATGTTACTAATATCGATATTTATATTATTGTTATGTATTTTATTATGTATTTCATATGTATGTGTTATATGTTTATAGTTAAGTGTTCTACTGGTTTTAACATATATGTATATAATTTTTATATGTTAACAATGGTTTTTTAAGTCATTTTTGTGTTTTAGTACCGTAGCGGGTTGTGGGTTTATAGGGGAATAGGGTGGGAAGTAATTTAATTATATGGAATTAATTATACATTTTTAGGAATTATAAATTGATTTTAATAAATGTTTGCGTTTAAGTTCTGTAGCGGGTTGTGGGTTTATAGGGGAATAGGGTGGGAAGTAATTTAATTGTAATTAATTAATAATTTATTTTCATTTATTGGTATTGATAATTATATTATTGTTAGTTAAGTATTAATTGGTAATTAATTTTTATTAATTGGCAATTAGTTTTAATTAGTTGATTAATTGATAATTATGTTAAGTATATTATTTTATTAGTGGAATGTGTTGTGCGTTTATAGGGGAATACTGTTGGAAGTAATTGAAATCTAATTACGTAATTATTAAATTAGTTGTTGGGTATTGATCATTAATTAATTGGACAATAATTATTAATTGGTAAATATTTTAAATTATAATATTTTGGTTATGAAAAATAATTAATTGTTGATTAATCATTAATTGTGAATTAAATATAATTAAATATTATGCATTGATATTTCTAATTCATATATTAATAAGTAATTATTAATTGGTAATTAATGTGTAATATTTATTATTTTGGCGTATGAAAAATATTTAATGGTTCAATATTTTTTAATTGGTAATTAATGTTTCATAATTATTATTTTGCGGTATATATTTTTTTAAATGGTTAAATATATTTTAATTGGTATTTACTTTTTAATAATTCATATGTTTTTGGTTATGAAAAATATTTTATCGTTTAATATTTAGTATTTGGTAATTAATATTTATTAATTATTATTTATTAGTATTTATTATTAATGTATTGTTAATTAATTATTCTTTGGTAGTTATGTTTGTAATAATTATTTATTGGTATTTGTAAATAATTTTGAGGTATTTAATAATTAAATCACTAATTATTTTAAATAATTATTTTATTTATAACTATGTTATTTTTAACTTCTACGCTATCCAACACTTTCCCTACTGTTGCACCCTCTGGAGTTTGAATAGTAAATTTTATCCCTACGCTATCCAACACTTTCCGTACTGTTGCATTCGCTGGAGTTGGAATAGTAATTTTTACCCCTACGCTATCCAACACTTTCCCTACTCTTGCACTCTCTGGAGTGGGAATAGTAATTTTTACCCCTACGCTATCCCACACTTTCCCTTCTGTTGCACTCTTTGGAGTTGGAATAGTAATTTTTACCCCTTCGCTATCCAACACTTTCCCTACTGTTGCATTCTGTGGAGTTGAAATAGTAATTTTTACCCCTACACTATCCAACACTTTCCCTACTGTTGCACTCTCTGGAGTGGGAATAGTAATTTTTACCCCTACGCTATCCAACACATTCCCTACTGTTGCACTCTCTGGAGTTGGAATAGTAATTTTTACCCCTACGCTATCCAACGCTTTCCCTACTGTTGCACTCTCTGGAGTTGGAAGAGTAATTTTTACCCCTACGCTATCCAACACTTTCCCTACTGTTGCACTCTCTGGAGTTGGAATAGTAATTTTTACCCTTACGCTATCCAACACTTTCCCTACTGTTGCACTCTCTGGAGTTGGAATAGTAATTTGTACCCCTACGCTATCCAACACTTTCCCTACTGTTGCACTCTCTGGAGTTGGAATAGTAATTTTTACCCTTACGCTATCCAACACTTTCCCTACTGTTGCACTCTCTGGAGTTGGAATAATAATTTTTACCCCTACGCTATCCAACACTTTCCCTACTGTTGCACTCTCTGGAGTGGGAATAGTCATTTTTAACCCTACGCTATCCAACACTTTCCCTACTGTTGCACTCTTTGCAGTTGGAATAGTCATTTTTACCCCTACGCTATCCAACACTTTCCTTACTGTTGCACTCCCTGCAGTGGGTATAGTAATTTATACCTGTACGTTATCCAACACTTTCCCTATTGTTACACTCCCTGGAGTGGAAATAGTAATTTTTAGCTCTACGCTATCCAACATTTTCTTTACTGTTTTTTTTTGGAGCTGGAGTAGTAGTTTTATTGTCGGTGCTATTTAATATTTTTTGTATTATTTTAGCTAATGTAATATATAATTAATTTTAACAATATTCAAATTAAATGTAATTTTTTAAATGTGTTATATATAATTATTTAATTTTTATACATGTTATTGTTTTATGTGTATGATGTATTTGTAATTTATAATAATTTTTAACAAGTTATAAGTTATTAAAACAAATATTCAAATTTATTATTAAGTAAGTATATATATTATATGTATATGTTTAATTAATGTTTTATTACATTATATATATATTAATTATTAATTTTAAACATTATAACATATATTTAATTATGTTTATTTTATTTATAAGTATTATTTGGTTTATTTTACATATTTTTTTTTACTAAAAAATACTTTATATTTTTAATAACGATATTTTTGACATTCTATATTTTATTTTCGATATTTTTGTACTTACCATGTTGTAGATAGGATCTCGATATTCTTGTCATCGATATTTTTGTGTCGATATTTTTGTAGGTCGATTTTCTGTCAGTCGATATTCTGTCAGACATTCTTAATAAACGTAAGCAGTATGGTTTAAAAAAAACACATCCATAAAGACAGAGCCATGGTACACATTTTGTTTTCCAATCCACCCATCAACCAGGTATTGCAGTACCTCCAGGAATGGTACACTTTCTCACCTGGGGACAACAATGCTGTTCAAAGAAAGACTAGAAAACAAAAGTACCGCTTCACTGCAAAGTCTGTAAAGTGAGGCTGATGTATTTGGATGTGAATAAAACTAATCTGGCCACTTTGCAACTGTCTTGCTTTATTTCGGTATGTATTTATTTTTCATATTTAAAACCTTCTATTTCTCTCCATCCCGCTGCACTTTGGAATAGAAAAATGTCAGAAAAAGGGCATTTCCCGCAAGAGTGTTTTTCTTTTTTGGATCCATTTCACAAGGAAGCAACTAAATGAAAGAAGGAAAGAGAGGTTGTGAACCATTTTTTCAAGTCACGGTTTTCAGTAAGTGAGGAGCAAGACAGAAAGAGAGGGAATAATAGGAAGAGAGGGGGGGACAGCTGCCAGCACAAAAAAGAAGAGGACATTGCCCGAGTCCAATTCCTTCTCTGCCCGTCCTCGAACGTCCACTAAAGCAAGCCGAGCTTTATCTGAATGCCTTTGTCCTCCCCCAAAATAGTGCAGCCTGGGGCGGACCGCCCCCACCACCCCACCCTAGCTACGCCACTATACACCCTGGCCGGCTACTTTGTCACATGCACCTTGGTCTCTCTACCCCTTCATCAATTCTTTCATTTACGTTGCAGCATTTGTCTTTCTCGCTATTTCAGCGAGCACCCTGGCATGTTACGGCTGGGCTAATCAACCATCTCTTTTAGGTATGTCATTCGATAGGGTGATTTGTAAGGAACACATGCGGTGGTACACACCTGCAGGGGAACACCACCACTCTCCTCCGCAGGACAACCCACTAACAGCGGACATACCACCACGTGGCACTGCCACCAGATCATCGATAATATGCATGAATATTTGAAATATGGAACTATATGCACTTGGACCTGCTGTCCATTTTTTAAATCTACACCAAAAGTGTTTTTATACTCTGTCCTATGCAGGTGCCCTCTCTCTTGCTCCCCTACCCCTCCCGGTCACTTGTTTTTCTTGATTTTCATGAATATAGCTGCTTAACCATACTTTATTTGTGCTTTATCCCCTCCAGGTGCCTTTTTCCAGAAGGAATAATTCTAAACTCTTGTTTTCACCACTTAATAGGACTATTACACTTGCATAAGGCAGCACACATGGAAAAAGCAAAAACGAGGAGAAATAATGCATTTCTCCTCGTTTCGCCAACTTAAGACCAGGTTTTCCCTGGTCTTAATTTTGGCGCTGCCTCCTATGTACGCCACCCTTATACATAGGGGGTAGTGTCAAAATCAATGGGTTTTGCGATGGAACGCCCATCGCAACACCCACTGCACATCCCTTTCAAACTAACCATAGCGTGAAAGGGTGCCTTATCTACAAGGCAGCGTTAACTCACATTAAGTGGCTTAACGCTGCCTTGTAAAGAAGGCTAAGCCCCTATCGCCACCACAATGCTGATGATAGGGGCTTTTACATATGCCCCTAAGTTTCCTTATATCCGAGGTCACTGCACTTAAAACCTTTAAGTCACTCATATGTCAGGCTCTTCAGTCCTATAAACCCTGTAGTCAATTCTCCAGGCTTTGTAAGTAGTGTCAGCCATTTTAAGACATATAGCGGACATCAGTCATTACAAGGTGTCTAACAATATAGTAGCTGCACCGAATTCAGTCATGTTTGGTATCAAACATGTTTGAGTCATACCCCAACAGTGATCCAGTGTTGGAAGTATGATGCCATGTAATGGGGGGCTCCTTAGGGGACACCCCTGTAATCCTGGTAATAGCCTTTCAGAGTCTGCAAGCAAGCTAGTGCTTCTGTTGACCACAGACACGATTCTGCCCTCCTGCTGCTGAGCTGAGCTCGAGCAGGGGAAGGTAGAACAATATGTTTCCTGTAACAGGGAGGTGTAACCACCTCCCAGACGGACTTAGGTGCCGATCACGATCCGGTAAAAAATTACCCCGTGCGACTCGTATCCGGTCTTTTTACCATACGAATCGTACAAGTGCCGTACGAACTGGCAATCACGATTCGCATGGTAAAAAGTCCATACGAACCGCATTGGGAATCATTCCCCACACGTCCTCGGGTCGGAAAATGTGTCCGACACGTCCTCGGACGATTTACCTTACAAACGTGAAAAGTCAAGTCCGACCGAGGAATCACGATCCATCCCGTGCGTCCGAGGTTACAACCGTATGGAAAAAACACCGTCCGCACCGTACTCCTATAGCAACCATGGAGACATGTGCCCGCATACGCGCCCAACACTCCCCCCAGCCCCCGTACGTCCGACACGTACCCCCCGTGTATGTACACCCCCCACCCGTCTAGGTACACCCCAGTACGTTCGAGTCCTACCCCCACCCCTGTACGTGTCGCACCATCGTGTACCCACACCCCAGTACGTTCCAGTCGTACCCCCACCCCTGTACGTGTCATACCCCCGTGTACCTACACCCCAGTACGTTCGCGTCGTACCCCCACCCCTGTACGTTCGAGTCCTACCCCCACCCCTGTACGTGTCGTACCACCGTGTACCCATACCCCATTACGTTCGAGTCCTACCCCCACCCCTGTACGTGTCGTACCACCGTGTACCCACACCCCAGTACGTTCGAGTCCTACCCCCACCCCTGTACGTTCGAGTCCTACCCCCACCCCTGTACGTGTCGTACCACCGTGTACCCACACCCCAGTACGTTCGAGTCCTACCCCCACCCCTGTACGTGTCGTACCACCGTGTACCCACACCCCAGTACGTTCGAGTCCTACCCCCACCCCTGTACGTGTCATACCCCCGTTTAAGTACACCCCAGTACGTTCGAGTCCCACCCCCACCCCTGTACGTGTCGTACCACCGTGTACCCACACCCCAGTACTTTCGAGTCCTACCCCCACCCCTGTACGTGTCGTACCACCGTGTACCCACACCCCAGTACGTTCGAGCCCTACCCCCACCCCTGTACATGTCGTACCACCGTGTACCCAGTACGTTCCAGTCGTACCCCCACCCCTGTACGTGTCGTACCACCGTGTACCCACACCCCAGTACGTTCGAGTCCTACCCCCACCCCTGTACGTGTCATACCCCCGTTTAAGTACACCCCAGTACGTTCGAGTCCTACCCCCACCCCTGTACGTGTCGTACCACCGTGTACCCACACCCCAGTACGTTCGAGTCCTACCCCCACCCCTGTACGTGTCGTACCACCGTGTACCCAGTACGTTCGAGTCGTACCCCCACCCCAGTACGTTCCAGTCGTACCCCCACCCCTGTACGTGTCGTACCACCGTCTATGTACACCCCAGTACGTTCGAGGCCTACCCCCACCCCTGTACGTGTCGTACCACCGTATATGTACACCCCAGTACGTTCGAGGCCTACCCCCACCCCTGTACGTGCCGGTCCTACCCCCAACACAACCTCCTAAGTACGGAGCGCACCCCAGGCCCCAACATCACAACCGCATGTACGAGTCGTACCAACCCACACACAAGGACAGCACCGTACAACCAAATGGCCCATGTACACACCGTACACACGCTCAAAACGCACGTACACAACCAGGACAAAACAAAACAACACAAGAATACACTATTCGAATGGCACAAAGCCACTAAACATGGCCAACAAACACTACAAATACACCTTCACTGACCTGCAACTGCCAAAGACAAACAGAGGCCCAAAACACCACCACTACTTATAACACACCCACCCAAACTTCAAACACTGCCACACCCACCCATGGACCAATAAAAAGGGCCCACACACACAAACCATGAGCCTTTGCAACAGACTCACTGCTGCCAGACACCACAGAACCATACTACAAGCTACACCACACCTTATACTTGCACACCTTCACACAACCACCTTCACAAACACCCCCTCATCACATTCACACACACACACCCACAACCATCCACACACCCCCCCAACATCCACACACCCCCCCACCATCCCCACCCACACCCCTCACCATGCCCACTACCAAGAATCCAAAGTTCAGTAACCGAGAGTTGGAGGTCCTTGTTGATCAAATCCTCAGAGTCGAGCCACAGATCTTTGGAACATTGGTCAGAAACACCAGCCTGGCAGCAACAACAGCCATGTGGCAGACCATCGTCGATGCTGTGAATGCTGTTGCGGACACCAGAAGGACCAGGCAGGAATGCCAGAACAGGTGGTACGATCTGCGGAGGAGGGTCCGAGCCAAGAGGCAGGAGGAACACGACCAGGCCAACGCCACCGGAGGAGGGCCCTCCCGCAGACCCGTACACTACCATCCCTGGGAGGAGAGGGTGATGGCCATACTGCCGGTGGAGGCAGTCGAAGGATTAGAAGGACTCCGAGACCCGGGTGAGTACACAAACAACGCACCTCACATGGGGGGAACGGCCTCCACAACCAAAATCACTAACAGGCACGCAACCACCACAAGCCATCGCATGACTCAACCACACTCCATGAGCACGCACATGCCACTGCTGCCACCATGCCCCATGCACCCAGCTGGACAATGTCAAGTCACAGGCCACAGAAGACAACAACACATGACACGGTAACCCGGATGGCGGGAGGCTGGGCCCCAAAAATCACATAGTGCGACTCCGAAGCAGACAACAATGCACTCTGCCCATATGGCCTAGGTCACAGCCAGACAAACAGTGTGTCCCAACACAGGAATGACTTGCCAGCAAATGGCGGACGCCTTGCATCAACACATGGGGGTGAAGGCACTGTTTTGCACATGACAGCAGCTAATGAACAGCCAACATTGTGAAAGAGTGGCAGCACACACCACCACAGCAGCAGCGCACAGACACACATCACACCCAATGGGTGCCTGGAGATCAGAAACAAACTCACATCAACAAGCCAAGGGCCACTCAAAGATCTGCTAACAGTGTGTGCCCAGGAAGCTGGGCTGAGGTGACAGAGGGTGACACACAGAGGGAGGGAGAGGGGGACAGAGGGGGAGGGAGAGGGGGACAGAGAGGGAGGGAGACACAGGGAGACGGACAGAGGGAGGAGGCTGACACACAGAGGGAGGGAGAGGGGGACAGAGAGGGAGGGAGAGGGGGACAGAGAGGGAGGGAGACACAGGGAGACGGACAGAGGGAGGAGGCTGATACACAGAGGGAGGGAGACACAGGGAGACGGACAGAGGGAGGAGGCTGACACACAGAGGGAGGGCGAGGGGGACAGAGAGGGAGGGAGAGGGGGACAGAGAGGGAGGGAGACACAGGGAGACGGACAGAGGGAGGAGGCTGACACACAGAGGGAGGGAGAGGGGGACAGAGAGGGAGGGAGAGGGGGACACAGAGAGAGGGAGACACAGGGAGACGGACAGAGGGAGGAGGCTGACACACAGAGGGAGGGAGACACAGGGAGACGGACAGAGGGAGGAGGCTGACACACAGAGGGAGGGCGAGGGGGACAGAGAGGGAGGGAGAGGGGGACAGAGAGGGAGGGAGACACAGGGAGAGCAAATCAGCCGTGTGGTGTGTGGGAATGTCTGCTCGTCAGCAGGTAGACTGCGTGCATGTAGCCAAGGGTGGCCCGTGCCAGAACCCCCCCTCTTCTCCATGGCAAAACACAGGGCCATGTCACAACCTGTGCACAAGCACAATGACAGCTACCTGCATCATATAAGTGTGTGGAACAACTCCATGTGCACATGTACAGTGCTACACGGAAGGCGCCAATGCATGGCTCGCAACACCTGCCCACTCCACTGCTGACTGCAGTCACACTTGACGCAGCAAGTAAGACTGTGCCACACATAGTTAAAGGGGCCAAAGTGGTGCCCAAGGGACACACCCATGCACAAGTGCACTGTGAGTGGAATGCAAGACAGATCCTAATTCCAAGAGGAAATGTGCCAACTTTGAAAATGATGAAACATGGATGTTGCATGGACCAAAATTAACATTGTCTCTCTCACACACAGGTCAACGTCGTGGTGCACCCCCCAACACTGGGGGGGAAGACTCACAGGACCCGGATCTGCAGGAGCCCGATCCCACCGGCAGCGACCACTCTCACCACTCTGTGGACGACCCCGACCGACCTGGCCCCTCTGGTGTCCAACCACCTGCAGCACCTGCGTCAGGTACAACTGTGCCAACCACCACCCCCACTCCTGCCACATCCCAGGAGACACCCAGGATCCCTGCCCCAACACCACAATGCAGCCAGGCTGCCCAGGAGGGACACGGTGTCCCGGGCACCCAGGAGGAGGCAGGCGACAACGCCAATGCCACCCCTCAGGGGTCCCGGAGACCCGATGTGCCCACAATGGCAGGCCAGGCGCAAGTGGGCAGGGGTGGTGGGAGTGGAGGACGGCGGAGGCGTGAGCCTGACCAGTTGGCTGGGGATCCGGTATTTTCCCATGTCCGTAACATCCTGGACTCATACCGGCAGGACACCACGGGCATGGCCCAGGTTGTGTCCACCCTCAATGAGATCAAGGGGAGCCTCGATGAGATAAAGACCCAGCAGGCCCAGCAACATGCGGAGCTACATGCCTGTCTACTGGTACACCAACGGAGGATGGAGGACAGACAGGCTGAGCAAGTGACGGCATTCCAGGGGATTCACGCTACACTCCGTCGGATGGCCGACAACATGGCCGACCCTCCCTGTGCCAGAAGGCGGAGAACATCACCACCCACAGGGAGGGATCAGGAGGAGGAGGAGGAAACATCAGACGGAGCATCCCAGATGTCGTCACGGCCTGCTGCTGAGGTTCCCCGCAGGAGGGCGGGTCGTCCACGGAAAGGACCGTGAGGGTCGGCGCTACATCACCATCTCCCAGGACACCTGGCCTGGCACCTGGCCCACTGGAGCAACAGCATCACAGCATCAAGAGACATTCTCTGCCACATGGCCCTGCTGGTCACTGGCTGACCAATGTTGACAAAGACTGTGGCATGGACTCTGAGGATTTCCAATGGCAAGGACACCAACTCCCCTACTGAACTTTGGATTCCAAATTCCCAGAAAGACACTCACTTTGTTGTCCCCCCCCCCCCCCCCCCCAATAATAAATCACACTATGAAGAGTAGATGCCTGCTGGTAGCATTATTACCTAACATGTGTCTTGTAAAGTCAAAACATGCCTGGGTCATCTTTTGTCTTCAACCACCCACACCCTGGGGCCTGAGTCTGGCACAGGACACATGGGTCACAGTGTATTAGGCAAGACAGACATGGAGCACCATACACACCCGTGATGGGCCCAACCAGCTGAGGGGGTTACCGAACAACCGTGCTGACACACACATTGAGTACAGCAACAGTCATGCGCAGAGGTCAGGGATCCAGTCCAGTGTCCTGGGGGGCACCCAGGTATGTGTAGACAGGTGGCAGAAACATGTCCTGCAAGCTTGAGTCCGGTGGATGCAGAGAATGGGGGCCTGGCCAACGTTGGATACATGGGGATGGCACATGTCACAATACCCACACAGTCATGGACATCATGCACAATACACAGTCTCAGCCCACACACACAGCTTGCATCTTGCCACTCGACACATTGACACATAGCCACAATCAGGGAATACCATGCCAGACAAGCAGGATGCACCGTGGCAACACACCAGCATTGACTGAGAAGAGGCACCTTGGAGGCATAGGGACACCTTTATTAGTCATGTATTCGGGATTGCAGAGGCAACTCGAAGTACACATGAACACATCATGTGGAGTAACATGTGGGTCCAACACTGGCACCCCCCTTCAGCAGCACACATGCGTGTTCGCCATGGAACTGGCACACAAGCGTCGGCTAACAGCTAAATACCCACAGCTGCACACGGAGAGCCTGCCATACACCATAGATCCGCGGATGTCGAAGTCCCACACCATGTCAAGCCAATGCTAACCGAATGTGTCCGAGGGCAGTGTCACACACATTGATGCCATCATCACAATCCCCTATCCCATCACTGATGACTGTCAACCAGGCAGACCATCTATTCAGGTGTACACAGCTGCATGTCGTGTCCCATGGGGATGCGACATGGCTGCAGAGGAACCAAACATCGACAGGGGCAGTGTGCATACATCGTGAACAACTGCCACACCCAATACACCCCAGATGCATCCCTTACCCCATGGAGACTTCCAAACGTGTCCGTGCCTGTAACGCTGAGTCAGCCCACGATGTCATGTCCATGAGGAATAGCAGTGCCACAACAATGCAACCAGCAGACGGCATGCGCAGGTACCTGGGGATGAGAGACACACAAGAAGTCAGCCACAAAAAGCACAGCCACTTGCATGTGCATTTACTCGACACATGTATGGATGACAACATGCTAGGTCACAATTATGACTGGGGAAGTACAACCATCACTGGCACCATCACTCCAGTGACACACCCACACACACCTCTGACTCACGTGCCATACATGCAGGTGGAGACACACATCACAACGCATGCCACACGGGGACCAATGCGTGCACACTCAGACACTGGTACTCACCACTATGCAAAGAAGTCGCGTATGAGCCGAGTCCGGATGTCCTCTTGCGGCTCCACATCCTCCACATCACTAGCCCCATTGCCAAGCCCATCGTCCTCCACGGGTGGATGGTCCTCGTCATGTTGATCCAGGATGAGTGGCACAGCTCTTTCAACTGCCATGTTGTGCAGCATGCAGCAGACCATGAAGATCTTGCAGACCTTCGCCGGGGCATATGGGAGTGCGCCGCCGGTCTTGTGGAGGCACCTGAATCGGCTCTTCAGCATGCCAAACGTCCTCTCTATCACTCGCCTTGTCCGGCCATGGGCGGTGTTGTAGCGGAGCTGGGCCGGCGTGATGGGGTTGCGGAGAGGTGTGAGCAGCCAAGGCATGTTGGGATAGCCAGCGTCCCCTACATGGAAAGCACATGGTCATCGTTAGAAGTGGTGAAGCGGTCGTGCTGGTAGGCTATACTGAATACAGGACAGACAGACTGTACCCACCAACAACACATGCCCGTTCGTTGCGCAGCTGCATCATCATATCAGGCATCCCGCTACGCCTCATGATGTAGGCATCGTGTGCTGATCCTGGAAAACGAGCACAGACATGTGAAATCACCATGTTGGACTGACACACCACAAGGGCATTGATGGAGTGGTAGTGCTTCCGATTGCGGTACGCCACCTCCCGTGCGTGTGGTGGTACCAAAGCTACATGTGTCCCATCTATGGACCCAATGACATGGGTCATCCCTCCCAGGGCATAGAATCCACGCTTGACCTCAGTCATCTGTTCAGGGGTTGGGAACTTGATGAAGTCATCCAGGTGAATCAACATGGCCTCTAAGAAATCATGCAGCACACCGCTGAACGTGCTCTGGGACATGCCACCAACATGAGCTATGGTATTTTGAAAGGTACCCGTGGCAAGAAAATGTAGGGCAGCCATTACCTTCAGCTGGGGTGTCAGTGCCGTGGGATTCCTGTGCTGCGGTTGCAGGTGTGGTGCCAGTCTCGCCGTCAACTCCAGAATCAACGGTTGGGTGAAGCGGTAGAGCCGGATGCTGTCATTCTCCTGCATGGCAGCCAAGTCTGGAATTCTTCGGGCAAGAGGCGGCGCTCTGCAGTAATTTGGAAGTGACAAGGAAGAGTGAGTGCACTACGACAACAACAACTCATGTGTACTGAGCACATGTTAATCTGTCAATACACACATGCTACATAGGGAGTCAGGTATGTGCTACATGGCCAGGACACGTATGGATGCAAGGTGACACTCCTTCCAAGACCCAGCTACACACGGAGATTGAGAACCTCCCCATGCCACGCCATGGGAATAGCTGTGTCCCAGTGCAAGTGAACAGCCAGACGCAACACAGGAGTGACATACGCCCACACATCAGCAGCAGTAGGATGCCGATTGCAGAGATTGGTAGCGGAACACTGGAGCCACAGGTCACATGACATTACACTAGGCCAGCCCACACACCTTGCCATGAAGGTGCACATGTCATGACTCACCACACATACCTTGTGAGGATGTTGACATGTCCTTGTCACGCTACTCCGTGTCCCATGCATACATGTGCACCTCACATCCGATACCACATGTGGCATGGTGTGCAGAACAGTGTGCAATGACAATCTACACACAGACACATGTTGGTTGCTGCAACGGCTGCAGCTTTTGAGGGTGCTCCAACATCAACCTGATGGGAAGCCCCCACACATACATGACATAGTCACATTGTGCACCGTGGGTAGTGACAAGTCAGGTGTCATAACCCCTGTACCGGGCATCAGGGGACACTTCCATGTGTTGGTGTCCGTGCCATGCCAGTGACGCTCACCCCAAGTGCGCAGTACGACATGCACACATGTCAAAGGAGTCAAGGGCATGCCTGGCACACATCGCACCATCACACAGTACATCTGTAGACATCTCATCATACATCTGGTGCCTTCTCGACTCAGGAGTAATGTTCCACATCACAGGCCGTCACACCTGTGCCCCACACATGTAGTGATGCACAGACGATGCCTCGATGTCAATTAATGGACAAGTATGTCCATCCATGGGCAAGTATGTCCGCCCTATCCCTACCTGTGTGCCGCCTGTCACCACTGTGATGTGTGAAAACCGCTGTACTGCTGCCAAGAGGGCCTGTGTACGTTCCCATATCACTATGGGAGTGCTGCCGTATGTGTACCCATCGTGATGGCGAGCGTACAGGCATGTGTACGGCCCGTACCACTACGAGTACGCATACGCGAGGCCACCCATACTGATAGGGAGCGTACAGGCGTGTGTACGGCCCGTACCACTATGGGTGGCCTCGCGTATGCGTACTCGTAGTGGTACGGGCCGTACACACGCCTGTACGCTCCCTATCAGTATGGGTGGCCTCGCGTATGCGTACTCGTAGTGATAGGGAGCGTACAGGCGTGTGTACGGCCCGTACCACTACGAGTACGCATACGCGAGGCCACCCATACTGATAGGGAGCGTAAAGGCGTGTGTACGGCCCGTACCACTACGAGTACGCATACGCGAGGCCACCCATACTGATAGGGAGCGTACAGGCGTGTGTACGGCCCGTACCACTACGAGTACGCATACGCGAGGCCACCCATACTGATAGGGAGCGTACAGGCGTGTGTACGGCCCGTACCACTATGGGTGGCCTCGCGTATGCGTACTCGTAGTGGTACGGGCCGTACACACGCCTGTACGCTCCCTATCACTACGAGTACGCATACGCGACGCCACCCATACTGATAGGGAGCGTACAGGCGTGTGTACGGCCCGTACCACTACGAGTACGCATACGCGAGGCCACCCATACTGATAGTGAACGTAGTCACGCGTGTACGGGCCGTTGCAATGCATTTGGGGTGCCCTAGGGACCCGGAACGCACCGTACCTGTGTGTGAAGCCCCAAATTACATAGGGGACACATGAGGGACAAGTATTAAGGCCTACATGCATGCTGGTTGTCATGGAGACCAAGTTCAAAATTCGAATTTCTTCTGGAAGGTGAACAGCAGAAGTCAGTTGGAATTAAAATACTTTGTTGCAATGTGTTTGTGGAGCTGACATCATGCAGGAGAATGAAACCGATAGAGTACACACAGACTGCTAGGTTTGAAGGGATTGGTGGAAACATAGGATGCAAATGTGAGTGACCAATCACTCTGTACTCCTGTGCATGAGACAGGGCAGAAAGGCACATATAAGGCAGCCAGGTCCCATGAGGGAGTACTTGCCTGCACATCTTTGAATTCGTCGACCCAGCTGCTGCTACTGATTCCCTGGAACCATGTCAAGGGCTGTGGAGAGGTCACAGCCATTCACCCTGGAGGAGAACATGGCATTGCTGGATGTGATCCTCCCACAGTACCCCATGCTGTATGGGCGACCAGGGTATCAGGTGAGTGCATAGGCCACTGGCACAGACTGTCCCTATGTTGTGACTGTGACTTCTGGCATTGTGTCCTGGTGTGACACACATGCCATGTACTGTTGGGGGGGTCCCAGGGGGGGATGCCTGATGTCTCCCAGCAGTGCCTGAGACAGGAGGGGTGGGTGTGGAGTCCTCACAGCAGTGCCCTGAGACAGGAGGGGTGGGTACAGAGTGCTCCCAGCAGTGCCCTGAGACAGGAGGGGTGTGTGCCTATCACTAACAGCAGTGCCCTGAGACAGGAGGGGTGGGTACAGAGTGCTCACAGCAGTGCCCTGAGACAGGAGGGGTGTGTGCCTATCACTAACAGCAGTGCCCTGAGACAGGAGGGGTGTGTGCCTATCACTAACAGCAGTGCCCTGAGACAGGAGGGGTGGGTACAGAGTGCTCACAGCAGTGCCCTGAGACAGGAGGGGTGTGTGCCTATCACTAACAGCAGTGCCCTGAGACAGGAGGGGTGTGTGCCTATCACTAACAGCAGTGCCCTGAGACAGGAGGGGTGGGTACAGAGTGCTCACAGCAGTGCCCTGAGACAGGAGGGGTGTGTGCCTATCACTAACAGCAGTGCCCTGAGACAGGAGGGGTGTGTGCCTATCACTAACAGCAGTGCCCTAAGACAGGAGGGGTGTGTGTGGAGTCCTCACAGCAGTGCCCTGAGACAGGAGGGGTGGGTACAGAGTGCTCCCAGCAGTGCCCTGAGACAGGAGGGGTGGGTACAGAGTGCTCACAGCAGTGCCCTGAGACAGGAGGGGTGTGTGCCTATCACTAACAGCAGTGCCCTGAGACAGGAGGGGTGTGTGCCTATCACTAACAGCAGTGCCCTGAGACAGGAGGGGTGGGTACAGAGTGCTCCCAGCAGTGCCCTGAGACAGGAGGGGTGGGTACAGAGTGCTCCCAGCAGTGCCCTGAGACAGGAGGGGTGTGTGCCTATCACTAACAGCAGTGCCCTGAGACAGGAGGGGTGTGTGTGGAGTCCTCACAGCAGTGCCCTGAGACAGGAGGGGTGGGTACAGAGTGCTCCCAGCAGTGCCCTGAGACAGGAGGGGTGTGTGCCTATCACTAACAGCAGTGCCATGAGACAGGAGGGGTGGGTGTGATGCACAGTGTGAGCCTTGATCATTGATTGTGACATTGCCATCATTCCACCTGTGTACCCACTATGACACGTACTGCTTTTTCCCTCACCAGAGGATCATGTCCCTATGACAAAGGTGCAATGCGTTGGCTGCATGACATGCCTTGTTGTTACCAGCTAATTTGTTATCAAATGTCTCTCTGTGACATGTGGCTGGTGTATTGATGTGGTGTCACTTGTTCTTCCTCACAGGTAGGCGCCACTGCCAAGGAGCAGATCTGGCTGACCGCCGTCAGTGCCGTGAGGGGTGTGGATGGTCGGAGGCGGAGCCTGTCCCAGGTGAGGAAACGCTGGCAGGATATCCGGTGCTGGACGCGGAGGATTGCACGGGTCCTGCTGGGGGACTCACCTGATGGCCACAAGAACCGCGGCCGCCGCCGTCTGAGCCACCTCCACAGGCGTGTGCTGCCGGTGGTCTTTCCAGACTTGGATAGGCGCTTACAGGCGAAGCAGCAGCCGGAAGGGGGTAGGTACATGTGTGTTTGTTGTGTGTCACCGGCATTTGTAAGGGCACAGTATCATGAATTCACTGCCAGGGTTTAAAGGTGCTGTGCAGATCCAGTTTGCCCCAGTATAGCGCTGCGCCCCTGCCACCCTTCCCCTCCTTGCAATGTGTTCCCTGGTCTGTGTGTAGTCACTCCTTCACAAGGTAATGTAGGCTGGCGCTTTGTCCACGAGAACTATGCCTGTAGCATCATGTGTGGGGGTGGTGTGTAACAGGTTTTGGGACCTTGGCTGTGCCCTGTCAAGTTCACTGCATGTGGGTTCCATGTCAGTTGGCACTGATGCTGACTCCAGACATGGGAGTTGGTCTCTCATGTGTCATGCCTTACAGCGCGCATGTCCTATGTAGTGGCCTGTGACATGATGTGCATGAGTGTGCGATACGCATAGTGCAGGGATGGTGGCGTGTGTTGCAGTCATTACCATTCAGGAGCATGGAGTTGCGTGGCCACTACTGTCCCCTGGGGCACCTTTTCATCGGTGTTGTATGTGTCATCATAAACGTGGACACTCTCAGTGTCAACAGCGTAGGTTGTGCTCTGTGCCATTGTCCCCTGGCACCATGTATATAGACGTGCTATTTTGTACAGGTGTCCACTGTGCAGCCTGACCTGAATGTCCTTCTTCATACTCACAGTTGCTAGTGCCTGTGTGTCTTGTTATACTCATCTGAGGATGGGCACTGGTACCTCATTATTTGTACAGGCGCACCTTGGCTGTTTGGCGTCCAATCTTGCATTTTGCCTGCCCCTGTGTTTATCACCCAGACTATGAGATGTTGGTGCCACCTGTGTCTCAACTATTTGCCTCGTGTAGGGGGTGGCTGGGGCGGGCAAAGCCTATATGTCAAATCCAGATTTCTACTTGCTGGGTCTGGCCAGTGTGTGATGTTTGTCTGGACACACACGCAAGGTGCAGTGACCGAGTCATGTTGGGCATGTTTTCAGCATTACCTATGCAGCATGTGTCTCAAGTTCATGGATATGGTCCCTGGTCATCGGTATTTTCGCCAACGCTGTGTGGTGCAGATGCAGTGCTGGATTGTCCCCAGGGCCTGGGTGCTATATCAGACTCCGTTTCCTGTCTTTAGCTATTGTCTCATGCTCTCCATGGTATTTCAGTGGCATGGTGGCTCAACCAACTGTGTGTTTCATGCCCTACATCGGTACCTTGTTTAGTAGATGTTAGTGATCTTCCTTTTCAGGCTATGCAATGTTACCTATGTAGATTGGACTCATGTGACAGATGTGTACAGGTGTCTGATTAATTTCTGTCTCTCCACCCTGCCCACAGCATCGTCAGGGGACACAGAGGGAGACATGGACACAGACAAGGCGGAGGGACCGAGCACCAGTGCCAGCCGTGACATCGGGGCTGGCACATCGAGTGGGACAGAGGTGGAGGATAGTGTGGCCGAGGACCTGTCGACTGGCACGTCAGAATACGAAGCTGACAGGTCCGAGGAGGATGTCTCCGAGTGGGCGGTGGCTGCACCAGCAGCTGACAGCGGAACAACACCTCGCACCGCCCCCTCAGTTCCCATCAGCCGCCTCCCACTTGCTCGTGTCCCTTCCCAGCGTGCCCGGTCACCGCATGTCTCCTTCATGCCAGGCACCGCACCCCCTGCCCCTGTCTCCACTGCTGCCGCCAATGCTGAGTCTGTGGACATCCAGCGGCAACTGCAGGTTGGTCAGGCTGCGATCCTTAATGTCCTCCATGCCTACGGCCAAACCCTCACCAACATCGAGGCATACTTGGAGGGCATTCATTCATCGCAGGCTGACCAACGCAACTTGCTGAGGTCCATAGACTCCACACTGACTGCAGCAGTGGGTCTCCTGCAGCGCGACCTCCCCCCACCTACCCCTGCCCCATCCACACTTCCCACTCCCATGCCTGTCCCACGTACACCCAGACGTCGGCATGCACCCACATCAACAGACACAAGCACCACACCAGCAGGGAACGTCCACCGCACTCCTCCTGACACGCACACACAGGGTGAGGTAGGCACACCCACTGGGTCGGGGGGCAAACGTGTGACACGCAGCCATAGTGGGAGTCCGCATTCCACCCAGTCCACTCCCTCCAAATCCCCTCCCCTCAGCTCTCCCCGGCCACATCTCCCCCAAGGACTCCATGGCCGCTCTGTCCCTGAGCCCCACAGTGACACCACCACGCAAGCGGTCAAGGAAGTCCTCGGTCAGGGTGGTTGATTCTCCCCCCCTGTCTACACCCTCCCCCGGTGGCGCTGCGACCCATCCCTCTGACCCCCCCCCCTCCTTGGGGCCTGTGGATCCTTCGGGTGCAGGGGAATCCCTGGAGGACCTTGCAAAGGTGTGTAGTGCCATCCTGGCCTCCGCCTTTGGCCCTGCCCCACCCCCTGTGGTGGAGTCCTCCATCCCTGCACCCACAACGCCTCCCCTTTGCCCCGATGTCCCTGCGGTGCCTGTTGCTTCCCCCCCCCATGATGCCCTCACCCCTGTGGAAGACGATGGCATGTAACTGTGCAGGCAAGGTAGGGGACACGCATCCCACTGTGTCCCCCATCCAGCTGAGACTCATTGACTGCCCTATGGGCTTTGTGAATATTGAACTGCCTGCGATCCACGGACATTGTGCTCATGCTGAATAAAGCTTAATTTTTTTTTCATTATAACACTACTGCTATGCTGGTATTGGTGTTGGTGGGGCTGCTACATGGTTTTGGGTGGTGTTTATGTGTTGGGTGTGTGGGATATGTAGTAGTGTGCTGCTCATTGGGGGGACCCTGGGATCTGTGTGCCATCACAAGGTGTTAGCTAACTTTCTTTGTTCATGTAAGCAGTTACTGCATGGTGCAATTGTCCCAGGGTGTATTCCTTCCTCTGTGTACCCTGATATCTTCCCTGCAGGGTGCTCCCAATGTTTAGCGCAGAGCTGTGTCTACATGAGCTGTGTGTGTGACGGAGCCCTTCTACTTTGGCCATGCATGCAGGGCCATGTCTCCACCTGCAACATTCGTGGCATCCTTGGTGATCACTGTACTTGTGTGTGGAGTCTGTTGACATGAGTTCATGGGGGCATGTTCCCTTGTAGGCAGTATGCATGTGGGTACTTCCAGCCTCACACACATGTGTTGCACCCCTCCTGTCTCAGGGCACTGCTGGGAGCACTCTGTACCCACCCCTCCTGTCTCAGGGCACTGCTGTGAGGACTCCACACCCACCCCTCCTGTCTCAGGGCACTGCTGGGAGTGATAGGCACACACCCCTTCTGTCTCAGGGCGCTGCTGGGAGGACTCCACACCCACCCCTCCTGTCTCAGGGCACTGCTGGGAGGACTCTGCACACACACCTCCCATTTCTGGATATGTACGCTTAGAACATACACGGTGGGGGTACGCTCCATGCATTCGAGGTGAGGGTACGAGTCTACTTACACTGGTGTGGTGGGGGTACGCTCCATGCATACGCGGGTGAGGGTACGAGTCGTACTTACACTGTTGGGGTGGGGGTAGGCTCCATGCATACGCGGGTGAGGGTACGAGTCGTACTTACACTGGTGTGGTGGGGGTACGGTCCGTACGTCCACGGGTGAGGGTACGAGTCGTACTTACAATGTTGGGGTGGGGGTAGGCTCCATGCATACGCGGGTGAGGGTACGAGTCGTACTTACACTGTTGGGGTGGGGGTAGGCTCCATGCATACGCGGGTGAGGGTACGAGTCGTACTTACACTGGTGTGGTGGGGGTGCGGTCCGTACGTCTGCGGGTGAGGGTACGAGTCGTACTTACACTGGTGGGGTGGGTGTACGCTCCATACGTACGCGGGTGGGGGTAGGGTCCGTACATCTCCGTCCCCACGCTATGTGATGCTTGTGCGGGCCGTACCCAGGCCTTTGCCACGTGGGTACGATCCGTCCCGCCATTGTTGAGGTGACGTGGGTGTGGGCGTGGTACGTCTCGTACCCACGCTCTTGAGGCGTGGGTACGGGACGTACCGGTCTGGTTGTGTTGCCGGTTCGCGTGGTGACAGACTTCCGTTGTGGCGGTCGCTGGCTTAGCTGGACACGCCCCCACCCCCTCGTAGTGACCAGGGCATGGGTGTCAGGTATGTCCTGGGCATGTGTGGTGTGTGACTTTGGTGGGGGTTTTGTGGCCTGCCCTGGTCCTGCCACCCCCACCCCCCCACTTTCCCCCTCCCTTAGTTGTTCTGACCTTCTGCGGCGTCTGCGTCGGAACCTGTAGAGGAGGTGGACTGCTATGAGGGCCGGGATGACACGTAGGTTCGGGTCCATGTCTGTCCGTCGCGTACGGGTCCTCCTTGTTTTCGTCGTCCTGTGTGTCCGTCGCATACTGGTCCTCCTTGATCGTGTCGTCCTGTGTGTCCGTCGCGTACTGGTACTCCTTGATCGCGTCGTCCTGTCGCGTACTGGTCCTCCTTGTTCGCGTCGTCCTGTCTGTCCGTCGCGTACTGGTGGTCCTTGTTCGCGTCGTCCTGATTTCCCGGCAGTTTTTGGCAGCCGGAAAATATTCACCGTGCGGGATGACGTCGGTGCGAATCGTGATTCCTGGTTCGTGAATGGCAGGCTGCGAACGTCCCGACGTCAGGTCGGCCCTTTCCCGGATCGCATTGGTAGGTTTATTTTGTTCGGTCGGGCTTTTTTACGAATCGTACGGAAATGGTGTTCCGTGCGAATCGTAATTCCTTGTTTGTAAATTTTGACGACCGGGTACGCGTCGGACGGAGAATATCCTCCGTCCGACGGTTCGTACCCGGTTTTTACAGGATCGTGATTGGCACCAGAGTGTATTGGGCTGAGGTGGGGGCGCTTGCCAGCGCCACCATACTGCTTTGAAGGATAGATATGGTGCCCGCCTTGCATACTCCAGTTTAAACCCGTTCAGGGCACCCTTGGCTCCAGCTCTGGCTTGAAACTGGACAAAGGACATTGGAGTATCCTCCCCTCTGTCCAGCCCCTCCTCTGGGAAGGACCCCCGAATCGTCCTAACCCTTTCCTTAGGGTATTTTGTGGTTCCCCTGTGGGTGGGTCCTCAGAATCATCATGGGACAAGACTCAATCCTAAAACTATGTCGCTCCTCAATTGTCGGACACTTGGACTTTGTTGGACTTTGACTGGAACCGAGACTGCAGCAAAGAAGACACCTCCTGCTCCTGGTCTCGCTATTCTTCAAGCCTGCTTTGTCGCCTGTGTCCGTCCTTCATCCAGGTACTTCAAAAGACCTGTGGGCATCAAGGACACCTGAAGAAATCTCCCTTGGAGTGAAGGAGTCACTCCCCTGCATCTGCAGGCATTGCAAGGAAACTGACTGGTCTGCTACTCCTGTCATCCCACGGACTTCCAGAGGCACAGCAACACGGGTCGGGGTTCTGCAACTCTCTCGAGGCCTGACTTGTCCTGTGCAATTTTTGAGGCCAGTATCCCTTGTTGAAACCGCTGGGACCAAACCCCTGTGCACTGCATCGACTTGCCATTGCCAAGGATTGTTGGTTCTGCACTTGAGATCTTTGGGCTACAAGAAGCTCCAGCCTCCAGCATCTCTTCCCTCCAAGACCAGCATCCTCACTGCATCCTCTGCACCATGGCCCATCCTTCTTGGTGAGCTTCCTGAGGTCCTCTTGCGACACCTGTACCTTCCGCCTGTGGGTCATCCTGAGGGTCTCCACCTGCTTTAGAGGGCTCCCCTGCTTGCTCTGACTCTCCTGCTCCGTAGGACCTTGCTGGTCCTCACCTTGCTCCTTTTTCGTCGTCCACGCCAGTTGTGGCTACCACGGCTTGTTGGTGCTCTCACCGGACACCGACCACCTAGTCACCGACTACCGACGTGGGATAGTTTGTGCGCGGCTCCTGGTTTTTCTCAGCATTGCCTGGTCTTCACAGCTGCAGCAACGGGGTCACCGTCGACTCTTCAGAACCTCCCGATATCGGTGGGCATTGTGTCTCCCTGCCTCCTGGTGACCTGCGAGTGGCATAGACTATGTCCCCTCTGCTCGCAGGTTCTTCAGTTCCAGGATCCCCTCCTGGGTTCCACTGGACTTCTTCACAGTCTTCTCCAGCTGCATCTTCTTCGAAGTTCTCCATTGTTGTCTACGACATCACTTCACCCCTATGCACCTGGCTTCCTTGGTGTAGGTAACCTGGTTCCCAGGGCATCGACAGGTGGAGTAGCTCTCCAACCTCCTGTCTTCCAAAGGATTTCTTCGGGGTCTCAGTGAAAGGATCCTTATTCTTCAAAACTGCAACCGCGACTTCTCCATTTCCACTCTGCACACAGCCTCCGTGTGGTTCCTGGGTATATACCATGGGTGGTTCTTTGTGTCCCCAGCTTCTCTGGGTCATCTGGTCCAAGTCCAGTTCTTCTTTGCAGTTTGCATTCAACTTTCTTAGTTTATGGTTTGGTCTCCCCCTGGAGACCACTGTAGTTTGTTCTACTTACCTGATTGCTTTTGAAGTATTCTTATGTATTGTGTTGATATCACCGGGTAGGAGGTATACCAATGTGATAGTGATATTGTGTTATAATAAATAGACTTATTTTTGCTAAACACTGTGTGGTTTACTTTCATCTAATTTACACTACAGATTAAACTGGTAAAACAAGCTGCTTAACAGCTATGGACTAAATGGGCTCACTTATAAATACAGATCAGGAGATAGGAGGTCCCAAACAATTTATTGTTGTGACATATATGTCATGATCTATAGCCTATGTATGACCACTATAGATGTAGTAGTATAAATACATGTATGGATGGGGGGAGGGGACAGGACAAGCAATTTAAATCGATGTACTGCTCAGAGAATATCACAACCTTAGATAAATATGTCAAAATGAACATGTTGGTGCCATTAACGCCCAAGAGGTACATTTTTTGTTCAGCGTTCACAAAACCAAAATTAAATGCTTATAAAAAAATAAACAAATACATTAATGTGGGAATGTAGGTCACATCTAAACATGGTGCATGTTCTCTATCCTCTGCTTCCTCTTCTAAGTCCAGAATGTGGACTGGTAGCTACAGTGTTGGCTTCTGCAGAAAAGATAATGGATAGTGTAAGGCCCTCAGGAGCTCAAAAGAGAAAGAGACCCTGGTCCCATGAATAACCAACCCACAACTTGATTTCTCTATCATCAATTGTGTTGTCTGCGAGAGAGCAATCGATGAGGGCAAGACTAGGGCAGCCACAACTAGAGTTGTTGAGAGCAGTTCCCGAATGCCAAATAGGCAAAGTAGACACCCGCCTACGGACCCCACTCCTTTCATGGGCCCCGCGACAACGGATCAAAATAATATTGTGTGATCTTGAAAGAAAATAACAATCAAGCTTTCTTAAATTGTTTTCAGTTCATTTTTATTTAATAAAAGTAATAATTGTTAATGTTAAGTTTTGTGTAATAAAATTGGCTTAATAAAATTGCTGGTTGGTAAAATTAAAAACGTATTAGTAGATAATTTGCAAGGGGGGGCCCCGAAATTTCGACTGCCTAGGCGCCTCCACAGGGTTTAATCCGGCACTGGTTGAGAGTGTCTCGGATGGTGGAGCTCCCACTGACCTAGCTGCTGGGGGCGCAGCTACTCCAGTCAACAGTTACTCAGCAGTAGGTAAGGAATGTAGATGTCTGATGTAAAAAAAAAAAAAAAAAAGGTGCCGGCACTCATTCTGCCACTGAGGGATTTATCACCCTCATCAGCGAAGAAAATGATGCACATTTGTTTGATGACACCTTTGGTTACTCGGGAGGCTGCAGATGTAGAAGCGGGCAATGACTTGCTTGAGCTGCCTCTCTGTGCCACTCTGGTCTAAAGTTGAATAGATGTCATTTTTTATGATTTTATGAGAAGCTCCCATACGTGAGATTTGTTTCTCCTGAAAATAATATTTAGTTGGTGTCACCTTGGCAAATTACATTTTCGACATCTCTTGATGCTTGCATTTTTGCTCCTTTATCTTAAAAGTGATTGGAAAGTACTTTGCACAGAATTATCTCCTAAAGAGCCGGTGTCTTTTTTATGCTCCTGCAGGAAGAAGACTAGATGCCTGTTTCAGACATGCATCGTCTTTGAAGTAAAAGTTTTAAAATTGTCACCCTTTGAAGCCTTCAGGGCACAGACAGCAGATGAACTCTAGATGGAATGACACACAAAACTCTTTCTGCCTCATATGGAGCAGGCCTTAAGAGTGACAATTTCTCCTTGAGAGTTTCAGCCTTTATAAGTAAAAGATTTCACCTGATCTAGAGAAAAATTCAACCTGAACACATAGACACTGCGGATCTCTCTCTTTGGACCCTATCATACCTGATGTGTAGCAGAACATGAGTTATAGTAGCTTCTATGGGGAGTGCAGTACTCATAATGTTGAGCAGTTTTCAGTGAGATGAAAGTGTTATTAAACATACCCCACTGTTTTGCATTTGTGTCTGTGTTAGAAATGGGGTTTCTGGTTGGCCAGGGTATGCACCTCAGCCAGGCAGAACCGAGCACTCTAGGGAGGGCAAGTCAGATACACGCATAAAATAACCTGTGCTCACCCTCTGGCATCTTGGCACAGAGCAGGCAGGTTTATTAAAGAGGCACTGTGTAAAGTATTTGTGCAACACGTTTGTACAGTAACACAGTGAAAAACACCACAAAAAAGACTCCACGGCAATATAGAGCATGCACTGGCATAGCCAATAGGTCCGCCCCTGGGCCCTTATAAGTGTTTAGCTACGCAGGATATTATTCTGAGTGGCGTGCCGCCAGGAATTGTTGAGCTTCACAACAATTAAACACACTGATGGACACATGCATACAAGGGCGCTCAATCTCACTACTCACAATGACATATATTTTTCTCCATATTAAAAATCCCCACCCTTGGTTAATGTTTCCATCTACAGCCAGGGTGTTTCTATGCTATTCAAGTGTGACGGAAGGGCTACCTAATAAATAAATGCATGCAAATACAAAAGACCGAGGAAAAACTGTTGGGGGGGGGGGCGGATACAAAAGCAGAATAAATGAACAATGACTTTGGAATTCTGAGGCCACACATAGGCTAATCAGTCGAATGTAGCTTGTATTAATGATAGCCAGCATGCCTGGCTGAAGGCAAGTCAACTACCTTGCGCATTGAAGGTGTGAGTATGCAGTGAAGAAGAACATCTTATGCCCATGAGCTATACATGAGTAATAATACATTCAATGAGACTCAGCATTGTGAAAGGCATCAGTCGAACAGGTCTGTTACTGTCTCCTGACACTTAACGTTTTAAAACTGCCCATGATTGAGTATTAATATTAACAAACAAAGCAGATCAATGCCCACCAAGTATAACATATCAGCTTATGTTTTCTTCTTTAATAGCTCAGTACCCTGTCCGTAGGCCAGAGCTATCACAATACCCAACAGTTGCAAGTTATTTTCAACAATACTGGATCCAAAATAGCTGTGTTTTTTTGGGGAGGAGGGGTCTAATTGGGAGTCTATAAACAAGACACAGGAGCATGCCTTCATCTTATTTGGTGGAGTTGCTTAGTGGGGCTACTATGCCCTCCATTGTTTACCAAAAATCCTTGAGTTCTTAAAAGCAGGTGCAAAGGCCCTCCATTTTTTCCCTTCATAGTGGGGGGGGTGCATATTGGGAGAGGGGTGGTTGGGGGTAAAAAAAAAACCTCTCTGCAATAGTACCATCTGTCAGTGCTTTTGTGGTTACGTCAAATAGACTCAGTTACATCACTCAAGGACATATTCATGATTTGATTCACAGGATGTTGAGCCGACGTCAGGCTCAAACCTGCTTTCTTAGCTCAAAAGTTGGCAGCTCTTCCCTTACGCCACAACCTCGACCACAAGAAAGGAAGCATTTTCAATATTATATACAACGAAGGCTTATTTATCTTATGCAATTTACAACTATTGACAAGGCCAATAGTCCTGGCTTGCTGTAGGTGTAATGTTGTTTGTTGTGTTATATATTTATATATCTGGATGAATGGACAAAAGCAGCAAAATACCAGTCGCGTGGCACACTATGCCAAGTACAGCTTTTTAGGTTAAGTGTTCTAAGTCACACCGTTAATCACTTAAAGCCATGGCTTTGGGAATTTTGTGCCTAAGAGGTAGGCAAACAAATTGTGCAGAACTTGCTGGTTAAATCTTGCACTACTAACTCCAGTAAAAACACTGAGGAGTGTAGTGTTGAAGAACGTGCATTTGTCCATGACAACTAACCAACACATGGATTAGCAGCACTTTTGCTCACAGTAGGAAATGGGCCCGCTGTGAAATATGGAAAGGACAACAAGTTTTACCTCGAGAAAAAACTGCGACCCTCTGCCGAAACCCCCTAGCCAGGGGTGAAATATGGAAAAGACAACAAGTTTTACCTCGAGAAAAAACTGCGACCCTCTGCTGAAACCCCCTAGCTGAACTGAAATTCGTTTCATTAAGCTGTTTTCGTTATTGTGAGCAGCTGTGGCTTCTAAAGCCTCAAGTCGAGTGCGCCAGACAGAAGAGGCCACATAACTGGCACAAGTCCCGTGAAAGCCATCGGGAGTGACAGTGCCGACTGAGTAGGGCCATTAACAGCTCATTACCTCTACGTCCCTCGTCCTCGACCCAGTCATAACTAATGAGGTATTCCACTTGACAGGAAACAAAACAGGAAACGCTTTTAGGCTGCACCCACCCTCCCGTCAGGGGCTATAATTACACAGCCAACAGAAAGCACATCCTGTTTTGTTTCCTGTCAGTGGACCTGACGGGGACGCTGGGGTAGGTGCTGGGCTCTTACCTGCTTCGTGTTGTCCTGTAGTTTTCTCCTCTGCAGGGCTCTGGGGGCGCTCATGGACCTTCGTGGGAGTTCCTCGAGTCGGACTGCTGGGCTTCCTGGACTCCTTCAGGCTCCTGGATGACGGTTCTGCTGTGCTGCGCTGGTTTCCTGGGATCCTGCTGCTGCTGCCGGGTGAGTCCTTCCCTGCTCTGGGGCCCCGCCGCTGTTCTGGTGCCCTTCATTTCTCTGGCGCTTTGTTCCTGGGCTACCTTTCACCGCCCGGTTGCGGACCTTTCAGGAGCACCTGGGGTGGGGTCCGGGCGCTCCGTGTGCGGGCTGCCTGGGATGGGGCCGGATTTCCTGCCCCTTTCGGAGCGCCTGGGATGGGGTCCGGGCGCTCCGTGCGGTGTGTCTCCTGGGGAGCACTTTGGTTGCACCGAGTGCTCCGCATTGCTGTTCTGGCGGCCTTTGTTGCAGAGAGCCCGGGTTGGGGTTCGGGCGCTCCGTGTGCATTGTTTCTTTGGGAGCGCTCGGGTTTAACCCTGAGTGCTCCGCGGTTCTTTCAGGCCGCTCTGGACGCGGCCTTTGTTGTGGAGCGCCCGGGGTGGGGCCCGGACGCTCCATGTGGGGCAATATCTCTGGAGCACTCGGGTTGGGTTCCGAGTGCTCCGTTTGCCTTGCCTGGGTCCCCGCTACCGATTTGGTGCGCCCGGGTGGGCTCAGGTTGCGCGTTGCTTCCGTGGTGCTCCCTGCCTTCATGTGCTGTTTGGTGCCTTCGGCGGCCTCGCTATGTGACGTTTTATGATTGGAGTCCTGGCCACGCCCCCTCCCGCCTCGCTTTCGGATTCTACTCAGCTGTTTTTTTGTTGGGGCGGTTTCCTGCTTCTTTTGTTTAAAGGGAGGGGGGAGTCGCCTTCTGTTCTGTACCTACCTTGATTGGCTTGCTGGGTTCCTGTCTTTGGTGTTTGATTCATTTGCTGTTTGCTCGTGATGGGGAAGCATCACAGAAAGCAGAAGCATGTGTCTCCTGTTTCTTCCTCTTCCCTTGCGGACAGTGGGGATTCTGCCCCTGCGGGGAAGCAAGCCAAGTTGGATGACGGCAGATTGAAGCGCCTGATTTTGGAGACTTTGTCTGATCTGAAGTCCTCCAAGAAATGTACTGGGAGTCGTTCTGGTGGGGGCATTGCCCTCTATTTGGACATTTCTTCTTCCGATTCTTCTGATGACGCTTCCTTGGGGGCAGTGGATCTGAAGGGCAAATATGTTTCCAAAGAATTGTTGCATGACTTGCTTTCTCATGTGCGTGAGAACATGGGGTTTCCTGATGATGCTGTGGCCAGTACTTCCTCTGATGCTGTTTTGCCGCAATTTCGGAAGCCTGTTGCTACTTCTCTTCCTATCCATCCCTTTGTGATGGATGTCCTCTTGAATGAGTGGAAGGGCCCGGATCACATTATGATGCCGCGCTTCATGTTGAAGCTTTATCTTTGCAGGACATGGAGGAGTCCTTTCCTGAGTCTGTGCATATGGATTCCATTGTCGCGAGTTTGGTTGGTCGTCCTTCGATGGCGAATGATATCATTCTTCGTGATGGTGTGGATGAGAAGATTGACTCTGCGTTGCGGAAGTCTTATGCTGGTTCTCACCTTGCCATCCGTTCTAGTGTCTATGGGGCTTATGTCGCTCAATCTCTGTTGATTGACTTTAAGACTTTGTTTTCCACGATGCAGGAGGGCGTCTGTTGCCCGGACTTGCTAGAATCCATGGAGCGTCAGGCTGAATTCCTCTTGGACATTGCCTTCGATTCTGTGCGCGCTTCTGCCTTGTCCTGTGGTTCCTCTATCGCTGCTCGTCAGAATCTGTTGCTGAAGGGTTGGAATACGGATGCCGCCCAGAGGTCCATGGCTTTGCGTTTGCCCGTTACTGGCCCTCGTCTCTTTGGGGACTCTCTTGAGGATAGGCTGCATAAGGTGTTCAAGGAGCGTAAGCATTCTTTTTCCTTCCGTCGGCAGCCTTCTCGTAAGGATTTTTCCTTTTCTCATGCCAAGACTTTTCATCAGCCTTCCAGGTTTCAGCAGTCCTCCTTTAAAGGCCTGAGAGGTGCTGGTAGGGGTTTCCCTCGGAAGTTCCAGAAGAAGCCTCCCCGTGATGCTGGACCAGGGCCGCAGCATTCCTGACTATGCCGCTCCGGTCGTGGGTCCCGCTGGTGTTGCGCCCGAGGTTGGTGGGAGGTTGCGGTTGTTCCTTCCCGCTTGGCGTCTGACGACCTCCGATCAGTGGGTGCTGGATGTCCTGGAACGGGGGTATCAAATCGAGTTTCAGTCCTTTCCTCCTCCCTCGGGCGTGGTGCGGACTCCGACTCCCTTGTGCCGGTCCCGTCATCAGTCCTTGGTGGTTGGTGTTCACTCTCTGTTCTTGAAGAAGGCGATTGTGCCAGTTCCCCGGTTGGAGTGGGGTCTGGGGACCTATTCGATTGTCTTTCTTGTTCTGAAGATCACAGGAGGGTTTCGGATTGTCATCAATCTCCGGAGTCTGAGCTTGTTTGTACGGAAGATCCCTTTCAAGATGGAGACCTTGCAGCGAGTGGTTCCTTTGATTCAGGCCGGCTGGGTGTTTGCTACACTGGATCTCCAGGACGCTTATCTTCATGTGCCTTTGGCTCTGGAGGATCAGATGTTCCTGCGCTTCTGCCTGGAGGGTCGTCATTGGCAGTTCTGTGTCCGTTTGCTCTCCGGTCCGCTCCCCGCGCGTTCACCAAGGTGGCCCATCTTCACCTCCGGGATGTGTCGATGTTCCTCTACCTAGACGATTGACTGCTCCAGGCTCCTTCCCCGGCGGTCCTGTCTCAGCACCTGTCCTTGACCATCCGTACGCTAGAACAGCATGGGTTTCTTGTGAACTTTCCAAAATGCCAACTCCTTCCTGCAACACGGCGGACTTTCATAGGGGCCGTCTTCGATTCAGTCCTGGGCAAGGTGTTCCTGCTAGATTGCCGGCTTCAGCATCTTCAGTGCCTGTTGCGGAGGTTGTTGTCCCAAGCTGCAGCTCCCCTCCTTCAGTGGCTCGAGGTTCAGGGTCATATGGCTGCTACCGTCCTCATGGTGCCCTGGGCCAGGGTTAAACTTCGGCCTCTGCTGTGGCATCTCCAGCGTTGGCTGCCGTTTCCAGTTCAGGACTATGCTCTCTCTGTGCCGGTGTCTCTGGAAGTGGTGTCCGCTCTCCGGTGGTGGCTGGAATCCTCCAATCTCTCCAAGGGGATGTGGATTCCCCTGCTGCCTCCATTGGTGTTGACGACGGATGCCAGTTCGTCCGGTTGGGTGGCTACTCTGGGCAGTGGTCTGTTCAGGCTCGTTGGCTCCGGGTGGAGTCTCGCAGGTCGTCCAATTGGAGGGAACTGTCTGCAGTGGACCGTGCTCTTCGTTTCTTCCAGGCTCGTCTGCTGGGGTGCAATGTCCTGGTGAGGTCCGACACCTCCGTGACTGTGGCTTACATCAACCACCATGGCAGTACTCGCAGTCCTTCGTTGAATTTGGTGGCCTGTGCAATTGAGGGTTGGGCGGAATGTCATCTTCTGGACATCTCTGCGCAGCGCATGTGTGGACAATGTGGTGGCGGACGCCTTGAGTCGCAGGTTTCTGTCTTCTCTGACCATGTGTCTCTCCCTCAGGCTTTTCCGGATAATCTGTCGGAGGTTCGGGACTCCCCAGCTGGATTTGTTTGCCTCCCGGGCCGATGCCCAACTTCCCCTCTTTTGTTCTCGGACTCCGGAGTTGGGTGCTTGGGGGGTGGAGGCGTTGTCTCTTCGGTGGTCCCCTTCCCTTGGTTACTGTACACCTTCCCCCCTTCTCCCTGATTCCTGCCTTCTTGCTGAAGGTCCAGCGGGTGGGTGTCCGGGTGGTGGCTGTCTTGCCTCACTGGCCACGGAGGTCCTGGTTCCCGTTGTTGTTGAGCCTGGCGGTGGGCCCTCCTAGGATTCTTCCCCGCTACCCGTCTTCCCTGAGGTCTCCCTCTCCCTCCCTCCTGGTCCCTCTCACCCTGGCTGTCTGGAGGTTGAACGGTTGTCTCTTGGAGTCCGGGGTTTGCCTGATCACTTCATCACTGTGATGCAAGGGTCCCGTAGGAGTTTTGTCCTCCTACTCTAAGAATTGGGCTTCTTTCTCCTCCTGGTCTCTCTCCTGTCTCTTGTCCTATCGCTTCTATCCTTTTGAACCCTTGGAGTCTGTGGACCTTAAATTCCTCTCTTTTAAGGTGGCTGTTTTGGTTGCTGTTACTTCTGCTCGGTGGTTGGGTGAGCTCACTGCCTTGCGTTGTTCTCCTCCCTTTTTGCGTTTCTTGGATGACGCGGTGGTCCTTTCTTTGGATCCTGGGTTTATTCTGAAGATTCGTTCTCGGTTTCATTGCTCTCAGGAGTTGATTATTCCTTCTCTCTGTCCTTCTCCTTCCTCGCCTGCTGAATTGTTGCTTCATTCCCTGGATGTGAGACGTGCGTTGTTCGTTTATGTTGCCCGCACTGCGGGGTTTCGCTCTTCGGACTCTCTCTTTGTGACCTTTGGTCTGGCTGGTCGGGGTAAGGCTGCCTCCCGTTTTACACTGGGTTGCTGGATCAAGGCTGTCATTTCTCTGGCTTGTCAGGGCTCTGGTTTGCCTTGCCCATCTGGGGTTCAGGCCCGTTCCACTAGGGGTGTTTCTGCTTCCTGGGCTGCTTTTCATGGGGTTTCCCTTGATGAGATCTGTCGGGCTGGAACTAGGGCGTCTGATTCTACTTTTGTACGGCACTATCGTCTGAATTGTGCTCTGTCTGACCGGACCAATTTTGGTTGTGGTGTGTTGCGTGCTGTGGGGGTTGTTTCCCCCCCCCCCCCCGATTCTGTTTGTTTATTAAAAGTTGCACACCACTTTTTGTGTTCGCCAAAGGCCTGCTTGTGGGGTTGCTTTGGTATGCCTCATTAGTTATGACTGGGTCGAGGACAAGGGATGTAGAGGTAATGCTATGATTACTTACCGGTAATCCCCATTACTCTTAGTCCTACTCGTCCTCGACCCAGTCATAATTCCCACCCGCCCTCCCTGTTCAGGCCTTTGTTGCTTGGTATGCCAGGCTGTGCTTTCTGTTGGCTGTGTAATTATAGCCCCTGACGGGAGGGTGGGTGGAGCCTAAAAGCGTTTCCTGTTTTGTTTCCTGTCAAGTGGAATACCTCATTAGTTATGTAAATGTAAATGTATGTAAATGTATAGGTATTTATATAGCGCCGATCACCACTACGGGTGTCTCAGCGCTGTATTCATACCGCTGAAGGAACCCTTCCTGGCTTTCCATGTGAGGTGTCCACTCCTGAGCACCCCCATGGTGAGGCCAGGCATCCCAGCGCTGTTGGGGCCATTGTGGAGATTAAGCAAGCTATTGCCCAGAGTTGCAGCGTGGGACCCATGATTAGAATAGGCACTGAGGCAAGAATATCCAGTCCGCGGAATTTATAGCCTGAGACCCTGCCGCAACGGGAATCGAACCCTGGTCCCGGACCAGTGTTCTGCATCGAGGTCTGCCGTTCTAACCATTGAGCCACACTTCTCCACTGGGTTATAACTGGGTCGAGGACCAGTAGGACTAAGAGTAATGGATTACAGGTAAGTAATCATAGCATTCAGTGGCGCATCCGGTGATTGTCCGGGCTGCCGTCTGAGAGCCTTTCCTCTCCCGTGTGCCAAGCCCAGGCAAACACAAACAACAACACAAGAGGGACACCCCAAGAAATGCCTCATAAAAGGACGCCACTGACGTCGATGGAAATACTAAAATTAAAGCCCATGCTAAGGTAACGGTGGGTAAGTACAAGCATAAAACCAGTCAAGCCCTGTCAATGTCAGCAATAGCAATATAGACGTGAGACCTGGGCAGGCATGCAGTCTGCACGTATTCATAAATCCAGGTGCTCAGCAGCGGCAGGAGCTGGCACAGCTGTTTGAAATGTGTTCACTGCAGTGGCCTTCCTATAGGTGAGTCTCTATAAGACACGTGAGTTTCTCATTGGGCAAAATCACACTGACGTCAGTGCTGATGCCGCTTACATTAGAAAACAAGACATGCAAACAGCGTGTGCTTGGCTGCTCGTTCCCAGGGCAATACTCCATGGGAGTTAACTTCAGACAAAAGGTGTTAAGTGCATCAACTGTTAGCTGTTTGCAGGCTACCATTTTTTAATGACACAGAGAAAAGCCAATCCAAAGTGGTGGGAGGAGTCATACCCCACAAAGTACATACAACAGATCGCCTGACAGCGCTGCTGTCTATGCTCCACCTAAAAATAGTGACTATTTATCTGAATAAAACATGACCAAAACAAAACAAATCCAATCAATATTTCATGAAATATCCTTAATTGAGGGAGGTATGCAGTTGTCAGTATCATTAGCACAGATGCATTCCTGTTGGGGTAGTTACGGTGAGTCTAGTTCAGGAATAGTAATTTAGAAACTTGTATGCAGTCAACTGTGTATGGGAGCACCAGTGCACTTCTATTAGTGTACTTAGGATAATTTCCGTGGAGAAGGGAGCCAGCGAGATACCCCGACTTCGAGGAGCACAGTATAGCAATGCTGGGACCACTTAGGTCCAATTCACTTAAAACACGCAGTATGGTGGGCTAAGGTGCGGGCGATCCATATTGCATATTGCCACTGAACCTTTCTTTTTTTCTTTAATTTTAGAAATCCTCCAGCGCTGGTCCTGAGGAAAACCTATAATATATATGGTTAATTTTCCATATTTGATGATTTTGGAACCCAGTATTGAGACCGAGAGCGTTATAAGGGGTCGCTCTGGTTTATAACTTTGGACTGGTTGAACACTGATTGGTGCAATTTTTGATTTGTGCCATCTTGTTTATTAATGTGTTATTTATTTTGGGATATGGAAAAAGTTTGTATAGGTTTGAAATTCTTTTTGTTATCACTCTCTGTTCTTAAATATTGAACAATGTTATGTTAGTATGATAAAATGTTATAATTTATTTACAGGTTATGTTTATTAAATAGAATGATCTTGTGTGAAAAGGAAAAAACTGAAATAAACACAACCACCAACTGTTTTGGTTTTTGATTGTATATAGAGGTCCATGGTGATTGCAGGTAAGGGCCTCACCCCCTATTGTTGTTTTTCAACTTTCTAAAAGTGGCATTTTCAGACCTGCACTTTAAAAACTAACTTTACTTTCACAAGAAGTAGCAATTGCTATCTCCTACTGTGGAGGAAGCAGATGTGACGGGTCGCAAAGCAGTCAGCGTTGAGGAGGCTGCACGGCTGTGTGAGGGGAGGGCTCCTGGCCACAAGTTGAGTAGAGCATGCCGAAAGGGAGGTTTGCCCGAGCCCCTCAGGTCTAAAGGGGGGTCCAGCACTGAGTGCCACCAGCCGTCACTGAGCAATCAAGGCCTGGGCTCGAGCCAGGTAGTTGAGAAAGCCAGGAGACCAGAGCAGCACGTCACAAAGTGAGCCGGAGGGGAGCATTGAGCCGGCTCCTCTGGCGCAGATGTTGGCACTCCCATGACGGTTTGGCGGGGGATTACAGCCCCAATTAAAATCTCACTTTGGCCCTTCCATCGAAGTTACGGTGAGTGGTATGTGGCAAGCGGGGCCAACGAGTGTGCATGGGGTTGTGAGGGAGAGCCATGGTTAGTAACGCAGCCTTAGGTTGAGCCTTGAGAATTGTGGAAGTGGCCCGATCTAGAATCAGATGAGGTTTGTGGTTCTAGGTGTGCTCTTGCTTCCCACCATGCTACCTGGTCAAAGAATGAAAGAGTACAAGCGGCACCAGGGGCAAAGAATATATAAAACAAAAACCAGGTAGCCAAGGACTCGAATTTGCAGGATTTAATGGCTGGAGACAGCTTCTCTTTCTTTTTTTTTCAAAGCCATTTGCCAGGCATCTATAAGGCCATACGATTTACAAGGCCACAAGTGCAATAAGTGCAGAGCGTCAGTATGCCAAACAAGAATTGGAAAGGCACAAGGCACAAAGTTAAAGGCTGGTTGTGTCGAAGATCGGCCTGAGATTGGTGGTCATGCGATCAGGAAAATCTAGGTCCTGGGTTCAGACAGCCCAGAGGAAAATAAAGAGGGATATTGCTTCACTGGAGACCCCACGACCAAACAGTGTTAAGAGGAAGATGTTGGCAAAGATCACTGCCAGGACTCCTGCCGAGGCTGGTCCCTCGTAAGCCATTGATTCAATAAGTGTGTGCTCAGAGCAAAACGGGCAATGATCACATCTGTATTGCAGCATAGCCGGAGTCAAGGAAATCAGACAAAAGTCACAAGAACCTGATTTCCAATTACTTTTTGCCCTTGTATGAAGAGGAAGAGCGAAGAGCACTCAGCCCCCCCCCCCCACCCCCCCAGCCAGGTGTCTGAACCACTAGAGGATAGTCATACAAATATGGACAAGGGGCAGCTGTCATTACCATGACCCCCATCTTTATCCCCAGAGATTATGATCTCCAAAAGGATATATCCCACTGCAGTGGCAACCCAAGCGTTAGCTTCTATCACAACTTCAATAATGTCCCCTGGACCCGATTATCAAACGGACACTTAGGAGCCCAGGGATCACAGCACATGGGATTGGAAGATACCATTTCAAATGATGCCTTCTCAGATGCCACAGATAAAACAGAAAATGGAGGTCTTCAATATAATTTTAATTCAATCTTTAAATAATTCCCAGCCTTTAAAGATGAAGTCAGCGCACCTAAGTTGAACGCTCCAATGAGACGGGCAGTAGTGAGCCAGTCAGAGCTGTATTCAGCTCAAATGAAGTAAAGGAAGCAGGCACGCCAGATGCACCATGCGCAGAAGACCAAAGAACAGAGCGCATAAGGAGAACAAAGAGTATAAGAGGCCACAACAGACATCAACAGCTTCTGGGAGGCAGTACTAAACACAATGGAAGCGACAGTGGAAGCACTGAATGATTCTGCTAATAAAATGGATATATAGAAGTGGACATGGAGAATCAAAATAGCCTGATTCAAATAGGACAAACAAAAAAGATGAGGAATTTACAAATGTGCTCATGAAAGGACGTAATCGATATATTAGTACAATTACCAGTACTCTTGGAGGAAATGGTGAGAGAAATAGGGAATGTATCAATTGCAACTATATTAACTACTGCGCAAGTAGGTGATACAAGGAAAGTCCACGGCTCTTGGGAGGAATGTGCATCGAGGCGGAGCAGATCATGATGCCAACTACTCCACCCAATCATGAAAAAACCATAAGAAATCCCCAAGCCAGTTGAAACATGCAAGGGGACAGGAAGCTCCTTAAAGACATGAGAGTTCAGGAGCAGAAGCAAAGGCCAGGGCCACTGGGATGCCACCATCCAACAAACCAGCACCGCCACGCATGACCAAGTGGGAAAAAAAGCGTGCAAGGAAAGGCAGACATCAAACTTACCCAGTAAGAACCTGTACGGGGCAAGTCCCAAGTGAACAAGACAATGAGGTCTTTGACCCTACGTCGATGGAGATCATGCAAAGATAATCAGAAGCTGAGCGCCAAAAGCCTGGAGAGCACTAGGAAAAGGGGTCGCCTCTACAGCCCCCATGGCTCATCCGGCCGGTTATGGATGAAGAGGAACAGCAAATGAGCCTAATGGTATCCCTAATGATGACGCTGCTGCAAAGGAGTTAGAGGAAGAACCTTTCCTCGCAAACTGGAGACCTATTCAGCACAGTAGCACCCCGTGAGGCTCACGAAATGGAAGTTGTATATCAGAAATGAGTACCAGAGATGTCTGTTGCCAGCAGGATTACGCCTCCGACCCAGGACGGGTCAAGGAGAACCTGGTTAAGAAGTTGGTCCACCACATAACATTGGACTGCAGCCAAGTAGATAACAGTGCCGGACCGCAAATGAAGGAGAACACAGGATCTTGTCCTGGTTCTAGGCTGACCAGCGGCTTGTGCAGGAGTCAACCAGAGGAGTGGGTGGTGCATCATGCGATTACTTCGTACACCCAAGAGGGGGAAACACAAAAAAAGAGAACATATGCCCCTTAGGAAAGACCTTAGAGAATGTTAAGGCTTCTGTTGTCTACACAGGGCCAAAGCCTAGTATGGATCCCCGAATACAGATCCAGAGGACCTCTTGACATTTTAAATCACTCAAACATATTAGAACTAATCAAGGGCTTGACGGGCCTAGCGGAAGTTGAATTTAAAGGCATCTTCTCCATTAAACTCCTGGCACTTCGCCGAAAGCAAGTATCTGAACCCACAATGATCATGTTTAACTGCCCACAGATCCAGGCTAAAGTCATGGCTTATATGGAGCTGCTAAAGGACTGGGGCATAAAAATAGTGCACTTCCAGGAGGGTTATTACCCTCGCCTGCTCTTACCACCAAACCAACCTGTGCGGGACAGTGGAATTCATACAACACCCTTCCTGAAACAAAAAAGGGATGGATCCAACAGGTACACTCAACTCTAAAAGGTGCTGTGGGTTGGCCATTGTCCACGAAAGTCTCAAGGCTGATGTTACAAGCAGCAATGGCACATGCAGAGGAAGGCACTGGGTCCAGACAAGTTAACAATTTGGGTGAATTGGACAACTGGGTTTGGCTACCATTGGTTCTATCAGCGGAGGGCCACGAAGACTGAAATGAGAAACCCATAGGGTGTTACACAAAAAAGCGTGGCAAGCTGAATATTTGTGCTTTGAATCTGGGAGGACTTGCCTTGATAACTGACGAAGCTTCAATGTCGGAATACTTCAAGAAGTTTGATATAATTGCAGTACAGGAGACATGGGCACAATCCAGTATCCCGTTATTTGGGTTTATTGAATGCAATAGATGGGCATGTAAAAGTAGCACCCACAGAAGATCAAAAGGTGGGCTAACAACCTATGTGAATTCTAAACTCACCGCAAAGGTTTTGATGCGCTTGGATGAGTGGGCAACGCAGTCCATAAATCCACTGGTCCTGGTTAATAATTATATTTACCCAAGAGAAAAACTAAAGATAGTGGAGAAGCTGATTGTCAGAAAGCCATCCTTTTGGCCTCTTCAACTACCCTTTTTGCTGAATGATACTGGTGGTAACTGACTCCGTAACCTGGGCTCAGCTAGCCAGGCCCAGGGACAGTACTATGTGTAAAAAGGTATGTAATAGGGTACACTTACAATTGGCAATGACAGACTCTATAAGTCCCTCATAGATAATAGGGCCAGGGGGTACAATCTGCCTATAAGTTCCTGGTATATAATGGGGCATGGAGATTTAGAAGCACAGCAGATTCCCTGCACTTGCATGTGTACCCTGCTGTGTGCCTGCTGTCCTTTTAAAGGCAGCCTGTCTTTAAAAATAAATTCTCACAATTGGTATTGCAGACCCTGTAAGTCCCTGGTATATAATAGGGATGGGGGTTCAAACTGCCTATAAGCCCCTAGCATGTAATAAGCCTTGGAATTTTAGAGGACCAGCAGATTTCCTGGACTTGCATGTGTGCAGTGCGGAGAGCCTGCTGTCATTTTAAAGCTGGCTTTGCAGACTGTCTTTAAAAGTAAATTGTGTGCAAAGTCGACTTTGGTGGTATTGGCACTTGAAATATGAAAATCTACCTTATTTTTTACATACCTATGTCTCCCTTCGTTGTCCCTGGGTGGATGGGGATATGTAACTATAACCAGGGACCTTATAAAATATGTTTTATGTGCCCTGGTGAGGAAAAACTGCACATTTATTTTCTCCCCATTGAAGATACTTAGCTCCATAGGCTAACATTGCAATATTTTATTTAGATATAGGTATTGCTAGGAAAGGAGTAAAAATATCATTTAAAGACTTAAAAGAAAGGTATTGATAAAGGTAACAATGTGCCACTGTTGAATTTATCATAGCTGGTACAGAAGAGAAGTCATAGAACTTTCTCTTCTTTTAGTCAACATCCAGCCTTCTAGTAGTCTCTGCTGATTGGTCAGCCTTAACAGACTCAGCCAGTCTGCTCTGATTAGGTGATAAGTGGCCTGGCCGGAGAAGAGGCTATCTGATGGAGAGAGAGAGCTCTGTAGCTGAGGAGGATAGTCCATGCAGAGGGGGCTGGGTAAATCAAACTGAGCTCAAAGAGAGTACCTACCCCCACATCAAATGTCTCAGTAAGATGGCAGGGTTAGGACAGGAATTTGCAGAGGTCAGGTGGCGAACAGCTAATGCAAATGAGCCACACTGTGGGTTAGTTTAGCTAGCTCTTACTTCTGTGGAGAGAAATCATCCATGGTGGATTTTGGAAGTGCAGTACTTTGTAGGACAAGAAGATGCCACACTTTGGAGGAAGATGCCTGCTTGTCGCCCCAGAACACTGAAAGAATATGTGAGAGCTGCATAGTCTCCAAGATCTGCTGCCTGAAACTACAAGGAAACGGACAGCCCTGCTGGAATCTAGATTTGCATGCAAAGGCTACAGGTTAAGAAGGCCCACCTGCATCATCGCCACCAAGAGTCTCCATCCTGGAGTGCGTCCAGTGGACTTTTAAGGATTTGGCCAGGTGCATTGTGAGGATTATAGTCCATCCCAGAGACCATTTAGGAGATTCCAGATCTTTGGATCGGTGATTTGGACACTTTGAATCTACAATGAGACCTTCCGAAAGCACCTCCTGAAGTTTGGAGAACTTTTGTGAAAAATCTCCATGAGGTGACCGACCCCACCTTGAGAGGCAAGCCGACTACCTTCAACCACGACCTAGCCAGTATTTCAGGTTCGTCCCGCTGAAAGCTCCAGAGCTCCAGACTTCCAGGATTTGACTGGGCCTCGTGGAAAGTCAAACTGGTAAACCCTCCCCAGTTCTGGCCTGCTGTGGAGGGTCGAACGGTGTCTGAAGAAAAAGCTCCAGAAAAGTTACTAAATGTGAAGGTAACATTTTGACCAGGGCCTCCCGCTTTGTGTATCTGACCAGGGCTCCATCATAGTCAGCTTCAAACTTTGACTTTATCCCGGTCATGCGCGACCAGATGTCCCAGAGTAGCGCTATATGTTTTTAAGCACTATAAAGTGGTTCATCTTTAAAAATTCATATCTCCGATTATCTACATTGGATCTTTGATGTTTTGGTGTCTATTTGGTCATAAAAATATTTCTTATTTTTATTATTTTTAAGTTTTATATAGCACTAGCTAGACCCAAAAGTATCAGAGCGCTTTAAATAAAAAGAAATAGCATAACGTATCTTTACATAGAATGCATAAAATGAGAAATTGATTAACGTAGCTCTGCGTAGGATTCTTGAAACATAGATTCAAGAGCAAGCCTAAAATAAAGATGGAGAAAGTCGGTAAGCAGTAAAGGTGTGATTACAGTATGAGTATTAGTTTAGGACAGCCTAAATTAAAGGAGGGTCTAACATATTAGACAGCTGAAACAGTCAAATAACCAACTGTCACAAACGGTCAAGTCTTGGAGAGAGTGAGCTATTGGAGCCTACTTCGGTTTGCGTGTGTGGTAAGATATTTGTTGACGAGGAGGAGTTTTCGGTCCTTTTTAAAGAAGGGGAAGGAAGGGTTGCAACAGAGGTTTCTAGGGAGAGAGTTCCATATCCTGGATTCATTTCCTGAAAAAAGCAAGTCTGGGTGGTTTTACTCTTTAGTTTCGGTGGAACAAGAAGAGAGTTGGAGCTTCTCAGGGTTTTGGTTCTTCCAGCTGTCGTAAGTTTATTGTCCAGATAATTCAGGGTATGTGTATGGTGGGCTTTGTGTGTGATGCAGGCGGTCTTGAAAATACATTTTAGTTCAATGGGAAGCCAGTTGAGGGACTTGGAGGCTGGAGTGTTGTGTTCAAATCATTTAACACCAGTTATGAGTCGGGCCGCCGTGTTCCTAGGAGGGGACTAGGTGAATTTTCGGCATCCCTGTGAAGATGGCGTTCCCATAGTCAATTTTAGAGAGGACTGCAGATTGTACTACTGTATTGAAATCGTGGGGGGAATGAAATGTTTCATTTTTTTAGGTGTTTTAAAGAGTAAAGTGCTCCTTTGGCTGAGTTTTTGATGTGAGCCATCATTGTCAAGTTCTTGTCCAGGGTGATGCCTAAGGACTTTACTGAGTTGGACAGGTTGAGGGAGCAGTTTAGGGCATTCAAGTTCTTGAGCCATTCTTGGATTGGTAGGTAGTTACTTTTTGGGGTGAACAGTATTAATTCTGTTTTGTTTGGATTCAACTTTAAGTGGTTTGAATTAAACCAAGTTTGTATTTTGGTTCGTGTGGCTTTGAGGTGTAGGATGTCACTGGGTGATTTGATTTTGTAGTAGAGTTGTGTGTCATCAGAATATAGGTGATACTTGACCCCTGCTTGCGTCAAGATGATTGTAAGGGGTTCCACGAAGAGACTGAAGAGGGAAGGGGAGAGTATTGAGCCATGGGGAACACCAAGAGTAACTTGTGTGGGTTTGGAGAGGCAGGAGTTGATTTTAATTTGTTGTTAACGATGTTGAAAGTAAGATGTGAACCATTTAAGTATAGTGCCATTGATACCAGAGCAGATCTTAAGTGTCTCAAGTAAAGCTGAGTGATTGACAGTGTCAAAAGCCACTGAAAGGTCAAGCAGGATGAGTAAACATGCTTCACCTTCATCTAAGGTTCTGTGGATTTCATCAGAGATATTGAACATGGCAGTTTCTGTGCTACAGCCTTGTGTGGGTCCTGATTGGAAGGTATCAAGGAGGTTGTAATCGTCTATATGTTGGTTAAGTTGTTGAAAAATGCTCTCCTCCATGGTTTTGGCTAGGAACAGGAGGTTGGAGATAGGTCTGGGGTTGTTAAGATCATTAGGGTCGGCCCCTGGTTTTTGAGTATGGGTGTGATTTGTCCTAGTAGGAGGGAGTCAGGAACGGAGCCTGAGGCGAGGGATGAGTTGATGATTTTTGTCCAGAACTGGGCAATGATCTGGTTGAGGTTATGTACTATTAGGGACGGGAGGAGATACGTAGTGTGGGAAGTAGACATTAGGTTCACAATTATATTGAAGACTTCTTTTTCTGTCATGAGCTTGAAAATTGGTGTGGGATTTTTATTGTGTGTTGTGTCATACTTATTTGATGTATTGGTGTTTTTAAATGCTTTACACTTCTGTCTCCTAAATTAGACCTGACTGCTCATTGTCAGCTACCAAAGGCTGAGCAAGGAGCTAATTTAGTGATACCATTAGTGGATCCCATAGCATGTTGGTGGCCTTCTTACTAGTGGTAGGTGCATACTTACCCCTACCAATAACCCACTTTCAAACACTGATTAATCTGCTCCTAGAGTGGAAAGTAGATAAACAGATCGCAAATCTGGTCATTAACAGAGATTTTAACCAGAATCTTTTTAAAGATACACATGAGTTTGGTGATGAAGTGCTACAGGTTTTGCCAGCCCAAAGTTATCCTCAGCATAGATGATATGACAATTTTGGGAATAAAATCCTGAAGGCTTGTGAATCAGCTGGCCTGGTAATACTAAATGGACGCCTCCTGGGGGACATTCCACCTGCATGGATAAGGCACTCCAGCAAAACGACTTCCTACCTTGATCATACGATGGTGAGTGCCTTTCTGTTCAGTGGGATAGTTGATTTTAGAACTGATCATAGACTGGAGAGAGACCATCACCAACAAAACTTCTGGCTAAGTGCCGACACAACTGTTTTAGATCGCACTCCGATAGTGCAGGCAGAAGCTTACAATGAAAATCTAAAACACCTTAGATGGAGCCCGGATAGTATAGAAGGCTTGGTAAGCGAAGTAAAGGGAATCTTGAAAGAAATATCAACCAGCAAACATAACCCGATAAAGGTATGGGAGCGTCTCTCAGAGACCCGAGAAGTAGTGTTTTCAACCAATGACTCGAAGAATGGCACAAATATTACTCATAAAAGGTTCATCAACAGGAGAAAGCCGGTTCGCCTAATCAGGTCCCGGATTAACAAAACGATTCATCAACTGCGGTGCTCACTACAGGATTAAGCATTACTAAAGTGCCCAAGAATGGAGCGTAGGAGATTAAAAAAAGTGGTATGGCTGCTAAAGAAAGAGAGATCAGATGCACTGTGGTCGAAGCTACTTAATCTTCCGATCGAAACTATCACAGAAATCTTTGGAAACTAATCAAAAGGTTGACAAGGGTCCCAGGGAGGGAAAAAATGCTAATATAACTGAGAAAGAATGGATTAAAATGCTAAAAGCACATTATATGGGAAGTATAGATGACCCTTCCACCCCTGGTCGCAGTCCAGTTCTACCTGAAGAGGATCACAGTATAGGTACATATGAGATGGAACCTTCAAAATGAATAGCAATGGCGCTAACAACATCTTAGACCATTCATTGGAGTCCTTAGTCCAAACAGTGCACCCGGGGCCAATGGTACACCAACAGCACTTCTGAAGCAAAATGCTACAACATGGGCTGATTGTCTGAATTTGATGTTTAAACACATATTGTTGATGGAAAGCATACCGGAAAACTCAGTCATTCACCCCATTTTCAAGGGCGGGGTAGACCCGTCCCCAGGTTATTATAGAGTGATATCACTTCTTGATGTGGACCTCAAATATTTTTCAATATTAATATTGCAAGACCTACAGAAGTGGGCAACGGAGGCAAGTAGGCTGCCAATGAATAAAACAGGGTTGTCTAAATAGCAAGGAACCACCACCAAATTGATGGCTATGGGCCTCATAATGAAAACGGCGTGTAAAACCCATATGCCGCTATTCATGTGTTTCGTGGTTTTTAAAGCGGCCTTTGACTGCATCCCTTGAGATTTGCTTTGGGAGAAACTACAATGCTGGGGAATTTCACAAAATCTGAGGGCAATTCAGTTATATACAAAAACTTGGGTAAAGATCAAGGTGGGGGACGGCATTATTTGATGAGGAAGGTAAACACCTCCCTTGGACTGAAAGAGGGATGTGTATTGGCACCGCTGTTAAACCTGTTTATCTCGGTTCTCCTGCTGTCCCTAGCCTAGCGCTCATGAAAATATTAGGGCTATTACCCCATTTCAATGGCCTAGAAACTACTTTCGAAACTTGGAGATACAGATAGCCTTTTCCAAGCAGCAGGCTTGGGACCTTAACATCACACCTCTTGCTGCAGGGGCCAGAAGGGAAATGGCCCATTGAGCCAATCTTCCGCTTAATGTTGCTGGCAGAGGAGCATTATTTAAAATGATCATGTTACCGGAACTCCTGTAGATGTTATAAAAGTACCCTTTCCCTATCCCACCCCTCCTTCTTCTGTACACTACAATTTGAGGTGACATGTTTTATTTGGGCCGGCGTCCTGCCACAAATCTCCTTCTGTAAATAAATGCTACACTCGGATGACAGCGGGCTAGTGTTCTCCAACCTTCACCTATAATATTGGGCTAGCTACCTTCTCCTAATCATTAATTGGTTCTTTATAGACCGTAGGGACTCTGCCATAGTCGCAGAACTCGGTAAACTGGAATGCCACAGCACCATCAATCTATTCTACGGCCACATCATCCCTACAATCCTGCTCTCAGCCACCCGTTCGACTCTGCTTGCCTGGCTCCAGTCGCTGGGAATGATCAGATGGCATGGGGTGCCGACAGCAATGACACCGCTGTGAGCTGGTTCCTGCCTATCCAAAACGTCTGTCTTGGAGGGTTTAAGGGCATGGGGATCCATTGGCATCACATTACAAGGAGGCGTGTGGCAGGGCACGTCCATGCGTGCGTTTCAATACCTACACAATGCTCAATCACAGTTCTTCTGCTTTCTACAGTTATGACATGCCTTGGAGGTCCCTTGCCCCTTTAAAGCCCCTCCCCAATCTAACCCCCTGAAAGCACACCTGCTGGAATCGCACCTAGTCGGGAGGGCATATCCTGCCTCTACCGCCCATTAGTAAATAATACTCCCCACCCCATGATTACCCTCGGAGAACAATCGGAGGGAATCCAGGTCCTTTGGATGAGGATGACTGGGTAGAGGAAACAATGGCTACTAGGTCCGGGGCAATTTCGATGAAGTTCCACCTCATTCTTTTGAAATATCTCCACTGTGTATACTATAGCCCCCTACAGGTGCATGGCATTTGGGGCACTCAATCACTGAGGTGTTGGCGGTGTCTACACCCAAAGGGCACCATCTGCCACATGGTCTGGGAATGCCCAACCATCCAGGCATACTGGTCATGCATTGGCGCTACTCTTTCTCATATCAAAAGATCAGTTCCATTAGATCCAAAATGAGTTCTTTTGGGCCTGCTGGACGCCTAGGGAGGGTGTCGCAATCTCCGGCAACTGGTTGGAGTGGGCTTCATCATTGCAAAAAGGGACATTGACCGACATTGGCGCTCTAAACTTGCGCCAACATTCCACGAATAAACACGGGGATGGACTTGTTTATAAATCCAGGGGATGTTCGGAAAAACACCGTAAAATATGGGGTGAATGGTTGACATATTATGAATCTTTATTTTCTACAGGGTGATTTTTCTTCTATTTACTTCCGCCTCTTGGCTAGCTGAGTATTGCGCGTCTGGAATTACTGCTGCACTGTTAATATTATATGTTGACTTTCTTTTGTTATGGTATCTGAAAATTAATTAACATATGTGTTTCCTGGGAAAAGATGAGAATGACAAAATGATGCTGGTCGCATATAGGTTTTCTGGCATAAATGAACTTACACCTGGTTGGTGTGAAGAAATGATTGTGCAAGGGCCTAAAAAGGAAGGGCAAGCAGAAAGCGCCAAATGGAGTTTCTGGTGGGACAGAAACATTTCAAGCGATGACGTTTTGTTTCCTGTGTGCCATGTACGGCACCAACGGTAGTTTAACAATAACTAGAAGTGCTAGTTTTAAGGTTAGCTGACTGAGAACAAGGCTCCTAACAATGAGGTTGCATTATTTTAAGCATAATAAGACTAGCGAAGTCATCAGCCTATTTTTAGGGTGGACATGATAGCTGTGCTGTAAGGTCACTTGTAGAATCCCCTCGATCCGGGAGACGAGGGTGGTTAACCAAAGGGCAATGGGAAGTTGCAAGTCTAGCTGAATGACCAAGAGATCGACAATTGAGCTGTGGGTATGCAGGGCCAAGCTAGTGGGGTGAGTTAGAAGAGGAGGTGTGTTGGAATAGTAACATGTTAGTGCCTGATTATGTCAGGCGCTACTGAGGTGGAAGCAAATTTGTGTGCCACAATCTGTCATACTAAGACAACCTTTAGCTAACTATTTCAGTTACTGTCCTATTTCTGGGCACTTCTCCCAAAGCCATTGGTGAGTCAGTGCTGAGTGTGATGTGAAGACTGATGATATAAAAAAAAAGGGGTGATGTCTTGTTGGGCCTTCATGAGAAAGAATAAATAAGGGTACCTCTATTCTTGAAAATCCATTGCTCACTACATGCCAGAAGACCTCTCCTCCACACTCCACCATTGTCACCTCTTTTTCGTTGTTTATTGGCAGCATAGTAGGTCACGTTGCTATATCAGATCACACATCTATCTTTAAACCAAGCTGCCTAGCCTGCCCTCATCTGAAGAACTGTTCAACATGTCCAAGATCTTCTTCCGCGCCAGCGCCCTCCTCAGGTGCAGCTTATAATCATCCATGATGACTTCATCATATCGACGCAGAGGGAAAAAATCCCCGTTGATGAGCAGGCCGGCCCGCAGGAACAGGTTCCGCGTGAGGAAGTCGAGCACGGTTATCAGCCACCTGTGGAAATGAGTTTGAGTGATTGAGTGCAAGAAACAGTTTGCAGTACTTAGTGAAGGTTTCTCCCTCACTCAGAAACAACACTGACTGGACAAGTATTTATTGTTATAATTGCGTGCCAGTAAATGGCGATTACTAACTCACACCACCTCCCAGAAGTAGGCCTTGGACGGCTCTGCTCTGCTGTCCTGAGAGAGTCGAGTGTACAATGGGGTGCTTGATTTCCAGTGAGAAGACTTGTGGACATATAACCTGTGCAGGCCCCACAACCAGCACAACTAATAACCATATTTCTTACACTGAATCATAAGTAATTGTTCATTACTATATTAGCCTTGGACTAAAAAAGCAATACGCTTAACTTGAACTCTGTAACCAAGTGATACAGTGGGCTTGGAGGGCTGCGCTAACAAGTGGTGGAGAGATTCAGTTAACAACTAGAACTACAAGTATGAAAGTCTGCAAATGACCCACCAAGTTGAGGAGACTGTAAAGAATGAACCTTTCTGACCAACAGTACAGACAAAGCTTTGAGATAACCACAAATGTAGGAGACTACATGCCAGGAACAGAACCAAGCTGGAAGGTTACTCCTCTGAGTGAGATTAATCTCCTGCTTGAAACCGTTCAGTTCACAACTTGGCCTGGTTTTGGTCCTTAATCGGTCAAGTTTGGCACCGCGGACAGGTGCTCCATAAGGAACTGGTAGGACTTTGCATCGCCAAACTTACCGTTTGGTGCAACTGCTGCATTTCGGACAATGGAGCCACACCTGACTCCGCTGTCGGAAACCCTTGAATCCACGGTCCATACAGCTTAGGACCACTGTTTCATATTGTTGTTATCCCATCGTATTTAAGATAGGGTGACCTGCATGGTTTGCATCAAGGTAAGAAATCAAATAATGATCCTCACACACTGGAATAAGCTCACCCCATTAGATGTGAGAGAATCATTGTTTTTCTGAAACGCAGTAAAAATGTTGAGCTGCCCATACAAACAAGGCACCTGCAAGTCATTTTTCTGTGATTTAAGTATATCTGCTGCACCGGTAGATACACTGTCTGAGGGCATATAAATGGCCGCCAGCCAGATGAGAATCTCCAACTATGGTGGGGGATCCCCTGATGGGAAAGCAGAGGCCAGGGCCTCTGCCAACGTGACCTGGTAGAAGACTAGCCGCCATGTTCTAAATGACCCCATTACTTTCTTCTATAGACATTGTGATTGACGTTCAAAGACTGCCACAGTGACAGTTGACTAAGTTTGACTTTGAGTTTGACAAGGGCTACCATTAGTGAGCCAGAGGATGCCTCAAGAAGGGTAATGAATGACCTCTGTTATAATTCTCAAAATATGAGTACTGATTGCGCTGAATTAAAGCTTCATAAATCCACTATCCCACTAGCACGTTCTTGTCTAAATCTTTTGATTAGTCAAGCAGAAAGATCGGAATTAAGGAAATTCACAGTTTTTATTCATGCAATGGGGGACAACAATAAAGCAGTCTTGGTCATACATTTTTAGTATTTAAGGGGCATATCAGCAAGGGCCGGCGATAATTATCGCTCAGCGCTCTTAGTGTGAGGATAATTATTGCCGGCCAACTCTGAATTTTATCGCGGAGATAGCGTGCTATTAGCAACGCTTATCTCCAAAGCGATGAAATTCAGAGTGCAAGCTGCCAATTGTGAGATTATCGCTGGAAATACAGCGATCATCCCACAAGGTTCGGCGATAGCTTGCTGATAGGGATAGACATACTTAGCCTTTGAAATCCACCTTACATAGGATATCATGGCTAAGTCAGAAAAATACCAGACGAAAAAAAGCAGCTTTAACCGCGGTTAGCGCTGCTTTTTTTTATCACTAACAGGGTTAACGATATCCTTGATAATAGGAGAAATGTCGCTTTTACTCTGGAACGCCCCCTTTGCATCTCATTAGAGATGCAAGGGGAAGCGTAGAGTAAAAGGGTGGTAACATGCAAATTTGCGTGTTAGCACCCTGTTGCTGATAGGGCGCTAGTTTTATCTCTGCTTTTTTGGCTTTTAAAACCAAAAAAGCAGAGATAAAGCCCTTGTTGATATGCCCCTAAATTATGTCCTACAGTTTAACATTTGGCATTAGAGAAGAACAGTAATAGCGATTGAAGCTGTAGCACAATCAAAATCTATGACAGTTAAATGAATGGTGTAAGCTGTGCATCAAAGCTTACCAGGTTGTTTCACTAGTGTTAAATTGTATTAATCACACAATTAACCATTCTATTCAATGTGAGAGAGGGTGTCACTCACTGCCTCTATGACAGATCGCACACAAACTTTTGCATATAGTTGTGACACTTCGATTCACACTCTTCAGGAAATTGGGTTACTGGTTGAGTGGGTGAAACCCTTCTCGGGCAGTAATCACAAGCTCTGTCAGGATGAAATACCAAATTCCAAATTAACCTATGCTTAACTCTCGGGTATTTGGCACACACAGTCAGGCTTAACTTAGAAGCAATTTGTTAAGTATTTATGCAGCACGTCAGACAGTAATACAGAGAAAACACAACACAAGAAAAATCCCACATCAGTTTAGAAAAATAGAGATAATTTCAATAAATTATTTGAGACCAAAACGACAAAAATCCAGGGGCCAGATTTATCAAATATTCACGCACTGCGTGAAAGGGAAAGGGTAGGAATGTGCCGAATTTAATATTATACAGCGCACTCCTGCTCTCTGCCTACGCTGGCACACAAACTGCTGCTTAGCATCAGGGCAGGCACCATTGTGCAAGGGTACCTGCGTTGTATGCAGGATTGTTTTTGTGCAGTAAGGGACAGGAAAAAACAAGGAAGAATACAATATTTCTCCTTGTTAATCCTTCCCTTGGAAGGCGTAGCATTTTGATGCATTCCCATGTCTATGATTAATTGTTAGTCTGGGAATGCCCCAAAATTCATAGATGGATGCGTGGAAACACCCATGTTCCGCACCTGGAACACCTTGCTGGGGTAGAGTAACGCAAGGCAGCGACTTGCACTGCCCTGCGTTACTCCAGATTTACTAAGCAAAGCAGGTTCACGCAAGGTGGTCTTGTGTTGCTTGGTTAGAAAAGTAGGGGCATATTTTCAAGCCAGGCGATAAAATTATCGCCGCTTTAGCGGCAGAAAACTGTCTGTGCGAACTACTTAAAATATGAACAAGTATGCAGCATAATCTCACTTTTATTCAGGAAGAAGAGGACGTTTGTGACTGTGACTCTGGGCTCACTTGGCAGAAACACCCCCTGACCCTCCACCCCCATCGCAAAATGTAATGCCCGTGAAAAGGGTAGGTGGACGCAGTGTGATATAGAACATAGTCCTGAGAGCAAGATTGAAAATGAAAACTAGATGTAGTATATGGTATAAACTATGCACCAAAAAGTGTGATATAAGATGAACCGGGGCGTGAGATATAATATGCAATACATTGTGCGCAATGACAGATTCATTGGAGAGCGCGAGATAGCACAGGCACTAGCGCGTGCTATGCGATATGCGCCTTGGAGTGTAATATGCACAGGGCAGTGTTATGTAACATAACTAGTCTCTAAAGTTGTAATATAAAATATGTGCTGGGGAGTGTAACGTTGCATATGCACTGTGACAAAGACATGGATCCCAGATTGTAATATGTATGGCATAGCGCTGTGTGTTATAACATACACATCGAGGAAGGCACGTTAGATGGGGCAATATAACCCGTGCGAAGGCAAGTGTGGCATGACATATTCACGGGGTGGTGTTACAATGCACATGGGCTAGAGAGTGTCATAGCATACGCACTAGCTGGTGGAATACAACACAGAGGTGTGAGGCAATCCGCGGGCACTGGTGGGTGTAACACAGCATTGGGCTCAGCCAGGAGCACGCTGTGACTCTCAAGTGAGGTTCATCTCCTTTCCAGAGAGTAAAATAAAAAGTATTACACATCCAGCGGTGGATGTGTTTTTTATTAACCGTGAGGGGGGTTTCTTGCATAGTTTTTGTCGGTCTTCTTTTGGAAGTTCCCAAATTGACTTTGGGCTGACATACTTTAGTGGGTGTCACAACCGCTGCAGGCACCACCGTCGACAGGAGGGTGATCGGCCAAGTGTGGCGAATTGTGAGCTATATATATATATATATATTACCTACTGGCGGTCGCCAGTAGGTAGTTATAGTTAGGACCCCTTTTCCATAGGAAAACCTCAACATTCTATTTTGAATAACTTTGGCGCCGGTCGACGAATCCTCGCGAATTTCTCAAAATAGGTGGGGTGCTACGCTCCGCTCCTACCCTGAAAGTCTCGGGGGGATTCGTCAAGCGGGGGCTGAGATAAAAGGGGGGTCCCAAAACGCGTTTTTCCCATGCATTTTTCCATAGGACCTTTAGAACGAGCTACAGCCCGAACGGCTGAACAGAATTACTAGAAATTTGGCAGAGAGGTAGTCCTCAGGTCAAGGAAGTGCCTTTTGTAGGTTTGGTGTAAATCTGTTCAGTAGATCCTGAGAAAATAGCCTTTAAATCAATATATATATCTGTGGAAGCTTACCGTGCGCTTACGGTGCGCTTACCGTAAGCTTACCGTACGCGTACGGTGGCGTGCGCGAGCGCGATTCTGATTGGCTGTTAGATCTTAGTAAACATTCGAATCGGTCGAAACCAGGAAGTGGCGGCCGCCATTTTCTCTCTCGAACTGTCAGGGGGGTGAATAAAAAAGGTGGATAATGTGAAAAGGGGGCAGGCTCGACAGTTCCTGACCCCCTAGCCTTGGTCAGGGGGTCCCAGAAGGACCCTCAAAGGCAAAAATAAAAAAAAATAATTTTTCGAAAAATCGCCGTATGCGCGTAGCGTACGCGCACGGCGACCTGCGGAATTACGCGTACCGTGCGCGCACGAAAAAAAAATTTTGCGAAAAGGGAAGCTTAAAAAAAAATAAAAAAAATTGTGAGGTAAGGTTGGCTCTTATAAGAGCCGTTGGGTTCATACAGGGATGGAGGAAAGAAAGAATGGGAGTATTATGAGCGTCTACAAACATGCTGGTCTATCTTATTGTTAATAAGGGGAAGACTGACCTCCCCAAAAACAATAAGACCACCACATTTTGTACACCTCATTTCAACACTCGCAAATCGAGGGTTGATGTCCAAAGGAAAAGAAGAAGGTGATGCTCCAACAACAGAGGAAGGGCTCAGCTGAGCTGCCGATGATGTACTCGGCTGAGCATCTGAGGCTGGGCTCTGGTGACTTACTGAAGAGTTTTCTCCAGTATGTCGAGCAAAGGTCCTTGGGTGTTTGTCCTGAAGGTGTCTCATCATAGAGTGATTTCCAAAGGAATATTTCCTGCTTGGATTTCCTCTTGATAAAACACGATCACAAAGTATGCAAGTGACCTTTGGAGCATTGACCTTTTTCTCCCCCTCTGGAAAAGTGAAATACTCCCATACAAAAGAAGTCTTTTGTTTCCTCCTTCTCTGGATCATGGTGGTGCTGCTGGCCTCACTCTCAGAAGAGCTCTGCTGTTCTGCCATTGTATCCCAATGTCAATCCAGCTCCTGCTCCTAGAGAATCACAAGCAGAAATGAGGGGAATGGGTGTGGTGTGGGAAGAATCTGGAACTGAAAGTAGTATCAACCAATGAAAAGTGTTCTTTCAAGCAGTAAAGAGGGGAATGGGTGTGGTGTGGGAAGTTTCTGGAAGTGAAAGTAATTTCAACCAATAAAAAGTGTTCTTTGTAAGTCACATGGCCTACCGTGCGCGCACGTGACGCTTACGGTGCGCTTACGCAGCGCTTACGTCACTTTCGCGCATGCGCATTACACGCCCCTGCGTAACCGCGACGTTGCTTCCGGGTGTACGCGTACGGCACGCACGTATCACGTATCGCGCATGCGCATTACACGCCCCTGCGTAACCGCGACGTTGCTTCCGGGTATACGCGTACGGCACGCACGTATCACGTAGGCGCGCTGCACTAATTACGTCCAGAGCGCGTAGCGTCAGCTTACCGTACGCGTATTTTACAAGCGCGTAGCGTCAGCTTACCGTACGCGCACGGAAAAAAATGCATAAAAAAAAAACGTTCGATAATGCAGGATATAGTACATAAATTATTAAAAAAAGGCTTACAAAAAATGAAATAAAAAAAAATTGCATTAAATTATAAGAAAAATATAAAATCGAAATAAAAAACCACTATCCACATTGACCCCACCCCCTGTGCTTTTGGTGGCGTTAAGTGGGCGCGCACGCCACGAATGGCGTAAAGTAACTTAGCATTTAAAAAACCGTACAAATTCACTGAAAAAACCATAGGTTTCACACACGTTATAGTTAGGAATTAGCATTTAAAAAACCTTGCAAATTCACTGAAAAAACCATAGGTTTCACACATGTTATAGTTAGCGGAAATTTTACTGATAAAAAACCAGTGAAATTCCCCCGTTATAGTTAGTGCAGGCAACTATAACTCACGCGACCGCAATCTTCTGCTGATGACATATGTGTCTTTATGAAAGAAAAATATTTGTAATATATGTATAGCTAAAAATGTATGGAAGAAGACATGGGCAAATAAGTGTCTAAATACAGTATTAGCATCAGCAGAGGATTGCGGTCGCGTGAGTTATAGTTGCCTGCACTAACTATAACGGGGGAATTTCACTGGTTTTTTATCAGTAAAATTTCCGCTAACTATAACATGTGTGAAACCTATGGTTTTTTCAGTGAATATATATATATATATATATATATATATATATATATATATATATATATATATATATATATATATATATATATATATATGTATATATATTATCTACTGGCGGTCGCCAGTAGATATAGTTAGGATCGAGTTTCCATAGGAAATCTGAAAATTCTATTTTGAATAACTTTGGCGCCGGTTGACGAATCCTCGCGAAATTTTCAAACCTAATGGGGCGCTCCGTTCAGCTCCTACCCTGAAAGTCTCGGGGTGATTCGTCAAGCGGGGGCCGAGAAAAAAGGGAGGTCCCAAAACACGTTTTCCCCATGCATTTTTCCATAGGACCTTTAGTCGAAGGTACAGCCCGAACGGCTAAACAGAATTACTTGAAATTTGGCAGAGAGGTAGTCCTCAGGTCAGGGAAGTGCCTTTTGCAGGTCTGGTGTCAATCTGTTCAGTAGTTCCTGAGAAAATAGCATTTAAAAGCATATAAATATCTATAAGCGCACACTGTGCGCGCACCGTGCGCACACCGTGCGAGCACCCTAACGTGTGCGAGCGTAATTCTGATTGGTGGTTACATGTTAGTCAACATTCGAATCGGTCGAAATCAGGAAGTGTCGGCCGCCATTTTGTTTGTTTTCAGTGCGAGAGTGAAAAAGGAAGGTGGCGAACGTGAAAAGGGGGCAGGGTAGAGAGTTCCTGACCCCCTAGCCTTTGTCAGGGGGTCCCTGAAGGACCCCGAAGGCAGAAAAAAAAATTATTTTTTTTTTTTAAATCGCGGGGGAGCTGAAAAACCGAAAAAAAAAAAACATTTTTTAATACGTAGTTTATTGTAAAATAAATATATAAAAAAATTATAATACATAAATAAATTAGCATTTAAAAAACCGTACAAATTCACTGAAAAAACCATAGGTTTCACACACGTTATAGTTAGGAATTAGCATTTAAAAAACCTTGCAAATTCACTTAAAAACCATAGGTTTCACACATGTTATAGTTAGGTGGATATTTCACTCGTAAAAAACCAATGAAATTTCCCCGTTATAGTTAGTTCAGATAACTATAACTTGCGCGACCGCCATTCTATCACAAGGATGATGTCATCAGTGATGTCATCAGTGATGCCACTGACCATGTCATGAGTGATGTAATATGTGACGTCATGAGCAGTGGATTGCGGGCGCGCGAGTTATAGTTATCTGAACTAACTATAACAGGGGAATTTCATTGGTTTTTTACGAGTGAAATATCCAACTAACTATAGCATGTGTGAAACCTATGTTTTTTTAAGTGAATATATATATATATACATACATATATATATTCACTGAAAAAACCATAGGTTTCAGGGGTGTTATAGTTAGCTGGACATTTCCCTCGTACAAAAACCTAGAAATTCCCCTGTTATAGTTAGTTCAGCTAACTATAACTCGCGCCCCCGCAATGCACTGCTGATGACGTCACATATTACATCACTCATGACATGGTCAGTGATATCACTGATGACATCACTGATGACATCTCAAATGACATCACTGATGACATCACTGATGACGTCATCCATGTGATAAATTAGTGCATCTTCTCACACCCTAATATACCCTTTGATACACCGATTCAAAATTTCAAACGGCCATTTTGACAACCATAGATACTCCAATACCAATAACTACACACCCACTCATTGACGTTTAGGTCTACATACATGTCCACTCACTCACCTGTACAGTCACTCATACTTACAGTCACTCTGTGCATTTATACACCTATATAGACACTCACACACCGCCAATCATCCATTGAGGTACTGACACATCTAGTCAGTCATGCAAATAATTAATCACAGTCCAATTTACTCACCTATACAGTTAAACACACTCAAGTTCACTTACTCATAAAAACACTAACAAATTCTGTGTCTTCCTGCAGAAAAACAAACAGCACATGACACAGATATCCTTGCACTATGGCACATACAGCCACTCCCAAAATCACACACTCTCACATAAAGATAGTTATATACTCTTACACACATATACACTGTGTTTCACATATGTAGTTACTGACACATGTACAACTGAGATATACATTCAATCACTATCACACCCATACATACACTCACCCAACCATACAGTCCATCACAGATGCACTCTTAAAACCATGCACCCACTGAATCACCCACACACACATCTAGTCACAGAGTCACACACACCCTACCCACACACAAACACTCAGGCACCCATACAGATACTCAGACAACCAATCAATAACCCATATAGACACTCATATAGCTATTCACAAAACCATGCTGCCACTTATACACCAACACACAGACACATACAGACATTCACACAGTTTAGTCACTAGTCTGTAGTAAGATACCTTTAATGACTCACTTATAGAGTCAGATACGCACCTAGAAAATCATCCATTCACACACTTGTACACCCACTTATTTTCCAACAGGCCTTTCCCTATATACATTAAACATATTAAAACTGTTCAGAAACACATACTCCATGGATGATGTCATCAGTGATGTCATCAGTGATGTCATTTGAGATGTCATCAGTGATGTCATCAGTGATGTCACTGACCATGTCATGAGTGATGTAATATGTGACGTCATCAGCAGTGCATTGCGGGGGCGCGAGTTATAGTTAGCTGAACTAACTATAACAGGGAAATTTCTAGGGTTTTGTACGAGGGAAATGTCCAGCTAACTATAACACCCCTGAAACCTATGTTTTTTTCTGTGAATTTCTAAGGTTTTTTAAATGCCAATTCCTAACTATAACGCCCCTGAAACCTTTGATTTTTTCAGTGAATATATATATATATATATATATATATATATTACCTACTGGCGGTCGCCAGTAGGTAGTTATAGTTAGGACCCCTTTTCCATAGGAAAACCTCAACATTCTATTTTGAATAACTTTGGCGCCGGTCGATGAATCCTTGCGAATTTCTCAAAATAGGTGGGGCGCTACGCTCCGCTCCTACCCTGAAAGTCTCGGGGGGATCCGTCAAGCGGGGGCTGAGATAAAAGGGGGGTCCCAAAACACGTTTTCCCCATGCATTTTTCCATAGGACCTTTAGAACGAGCTACAGCCCGAACGGCTGAACAGAATTACTCGAAATTTGGCAGAGAGGTAGTCCCTAGGTCAAGGAAGTGCCTTTTGTAGGTTTGGTGTAAATCTGTTCAGTAGATTCTGAGAAAATAGCCTTTAAATCAATATATATATCTGAGCCCGCTTACGGTACGCTTACCGTACGCTTACCGTAAGCGTACGGTGGCGTGCGCGAGCGCGATTCTGATTGGCTCTTAGATCTTAGTAAACATTCGAATCGGCCGAAACCAGGAAGCGGCGGCCGCCATTTTGTGTATTTCACTCAGAAAAAAAAGAGTGAAAACAAGAAAAGGGGGCAATGAGGAGAGTTACAGACCCCCTTACATTTGTGAGGGGGTCAAAGAAGGACTGTAAAGTACAAAGAAAACATTTATTGATTTTAAAAAAAATCACGGGGTACGGGTACGGTAAGCTTACGGTAAGCGTACGGTAGAAAAAAAAAAAAAAAAAAATGAAAATCAGATTTAAGTGTTTAGATATTAGGGGGCTCTAAAAAGAGCCGTTGTGTTTATGAAATGATTTTTTAGTGGTACCTACAAGTAAGTACCGATGCAGAGTCTAAGGTTCAAGAGGAAGACTCTGTTCCCTTCATCATTGAAGTGCACACCATCTCCTCTATAAATGTCTTGCATGTCATAACGCAAGTTGTTGTGGTAAATGGCACCCATACCATAGTCACGGAGGAAAGCAGAAACAGATTTGTTGACGTGCTTTCTTGCTTTGTCATCGCACCGCGTGCCCACCGTGCGTGCACGGCACTAACTGCGTAAAGTGGGCGCGCGGTGCGCGAAGCGCACCGCGTGCTCACTGTGCGCGCACGGTGCGCGAAGCGCACCGTGCGCGCACGGAACGAACTGCGTTAAGTGGGCGCGCACGCCACGAATGGCGTAAAGTAACTTAGCATTTAAAAAACCGTACAAATTCACTGAAAAAACCATAGGTTTCACACACGTTATAGTTAGGAATTAGCATTTAAAAAACCTTGCAAATTCACTGAAAAAACCATAGGTTTCACACATGTTATAGTTAGCGGAAATTTTACTGATAAAAAACCAATGAAATTCCCCCGTTATAGTTAGTGCAGGCAACTATAACTCACGCGACCGCAATCTTCTGCTGATGACATATGTGTCTTTATGAAAAAAAAATATTTGTAATATATGTATAGCTAACAATCTATGGAAGAAGACATGGGCAAATAAGTGTCTAAATACAGTATTAGCATCAGCAGAGGATTGCGGTCGCGTGAGTTATAGTTGCCTGCACTAACTATAACGGGGGAATTTCATTGGTTTTTTATCAGTAAAATTTCCGCTAACTATAACATGTGTGAAACCTATGGTTTTTTCAGTGAATATATATATATATATATATATACTATGAAGACATGCGCCTGCATATATGTATTTAAATATACAAGTGTACATAACAATGCATACAAGATAAAACAAACTTAATACAATTATAAATTAAATAAAAGCAATATTCAAAACATATAGGAAGGTGGGAAGGAGAGAGGCTCAGCTTTTTGAAAAAGATTACAGAGAACCGCTTGTCCCACAGCTGTGTCAGCATTGCTTCTGGCTTCCAAACAGTAATGCTTTGTAAATGTGTCCCTGCTAGACCAGGTTGCTGCTCTGTCAATTCAATTTCAAGTCTTTATTTCGATTTTCAATCATAAAAGACATAATTAAAAATATTATAACAATTTTTAAAAGAGAGAAAAAATTTAGATCCATCATAGAATGTAACGTACATATTGTCTACAATTATAAATACACATCTCATTGTTGATAAAACATATAACATATTTTAAATCTTGTAATATATAAAGAGTTTTATACAAAAATAACTAGAGTATTCACGAAAGACGTAATTTACGTGCACAAATTATCCACATCCAATGAAGAAATTTTGCAACAGCTATAATCACAGGTTGGGAGGTATTCGTTTTGAGACACCGCAAGGCCTCACCACCTGTCCGAAAGCCCAATTGAAGACAAATAGGTTTAAGCCAAGACCGCCTGGGAACTTTATACTCTGGACAGATAAATGAATTTTGCGCAATACTTTCCCGTTGTGTGGGACAGAAGGGACAGCCAGGGTCAAGACCTTCTCTCCATTTAGCAACGAAGGAGTTAATGGGAAGTGTGCCCACCCTAAATTGGTGGTATCTCTTTCTGTCCTCACAACTGTAACACAGTCCCAGTAGCTTTCAAACACAGGTGAGTCTTTAAGTTCCATAAAATCCGCAGTTAGTGACGGACCAATGCATGAACCAAATCTTTTTGCTAAGACCACACGCCAGTATAGATCTTTTAAGGTTTTCCTAGGGGGAAAGATATGTGCTATTGGGTCTTCCCATAAACTGGCTAGGCCCATGGCAGAGTAAAGTACCTTGACCTCCCGCATCCATGACATTTTTTGCGCCTTATCAACCCCTCTGACGTCCAAAAAAGCCCGAGCATAATGTGAGAGTTCTGGGGTAACCCAGAGTCTCCTCCAGTATGCCACAGGTCTATATCGGGCAATATCCTCTAGACGTTGGACGCCTAGGTCATAAAAGAGGGGAATCAGCGGAGTAGATACGGGAAGACCTGTGATTACACGTAAAAACTTATTTTGGGCCCTAGTCATCGGGGTGAGGTTACTGAATCCCCATAATTCTGCCCCGTAAAGAATTGCCGATCCTATCGTTACGTCATATATTTTTAGTGCTGGTATCATTGGCCTGGTATAAGAGGAGTGGAGCTCTTTTGTTAATGCACCAGTTAACTGTGCGTGCTTTATAATCAACTGGGTAGTGTGCGGTTTCCAATCTAGCTTTGATGCAAGGGTTATACCCAGGTACGAAAAAACCTTAGTCTGCTCTAATTTGACCCCATTCATTTGCACATTTCCTCTTATATGTTTAGACTTATGTAAAACCATGAACTTCGTCTTGCTTACGTTTACTATAAGCCCATGGTCTTTGCAGAAAACCTCAAACACGTCGATGGCCTTTTGTAAACCCTGTTGGGTCTTTGAGATTAATAAAGTGTCATCTGCAAACATCAACAGGGGGATCAACTTGCCATCCAGCTTGGGAGCGTCGGTAGGATGTTGCTTAAAATAGTTGATCACTCTGTTGATGTATAAAGAAAAAAGGGTCGGGCTAGTACTCACCCTTGGCATACTCCCCTGGCAATTGGGAATTTATCTGTTACACTACCCGATTGGTTCCACCTAACTTGGGCGAAGTTATTCTCATGAAGTTTCATTAAAAAGGTCAGGATGTCAATTGGCATACCTTAATCTTTAAAAACTGCCCACATTTTTGCTCGTGGGACCAAGTCAAACGCTGATTTAAGATCAACAAAAGCCGCAAATAACATACCCTCTCCCAACAAAACCACCCGCAAATATGTTGTAAATGTTGTAGACTTGTAAAGTGCACAGCTACCCCAGCAACGGGGCATCCCAGCGCTGTAGACCGCTGGGGAACCCGTCCTGGCTATCCCTGTGAGATGGTCCCTTTCTGGGTATCTCCAAGGTGAAACCAGGCATCCCCGGCGTCTGTGGGGGGCCGTTGTAGAGATGAGGCAAGCTTAATGCCCAGAGTTGCCGAGTGTGTTTCTGGTTAGAGTAGGTACCGAGGCGAGAATTATCGAGTCCGTTTTGACCCTGGTCCACGACCCTGCCGCGTCAGGAATTGAACCCTGGTCCCTGGCCGATTCTCTGCTTACGGGTCTGCCGCCTCTAACTAGTGAGCCACACCTCTCCACTCCACTCCAATATATTAACAGGAACCTAAAAACTTGGTCTATGGTACTTGTGTGACTGCGAAATCCTGCCTGGAGTGGTGACAGTACTTCCTCTTCCTCAATCCACCCTTGAATTCTCTGCAGGACAAGCCTAGCAACCACCTTCTGTATGCAGTCTATCAAGCTTATGGGCCTATAATTTCCTGGATCTGAGCGCTCTCCCTTTTTATAGATCGGTATGATCTGGGCGCCCTTCCAGGTGTTTGGTATAGGTGATCCATTGGCGATACCATTGGCTAGACATTGAATGTATGGTGCCCAAAGTTCCTTATCGTGCGTAAACAAGTCGGCTGGGACCGAGTCCAGACCTGGTGCTCTACCTCTGGGGATGGAATTCAGTACCTTACGCACCTCAATTAGCTCAAACTTTAGGGGAATTATATCCTTGATAGGGGAGATAGGATCTTTACTTGTCTTGCCGTCAATTTAAAAAAGTGCAAACTGGGACGCATAGTGCGAGACCCAGAGGTTGGGCGGGGCGTAGTTTATTGGTTCTTCCCTTTTTATCCCCCTGCCCCACTTAACCATATCCCAAAAGGTACACATAGTTCGTTCTTGACTGGCAGAATGGAGGTCTCTCCAATAATCTTGGTCCCAGGCGCGTTTAGCATCATATTGAGCTTTTTTATAAGCAGCACGGGCACTCTTAACACGGTTTCTATCTTTTGTTTTTACTGCCTCAGTCAAGGCCTGGTATGCAGCCCTACATGATTTCCCATACCATTGGTCCTCCTTTCTAAGTGGCCTATTCGATGTTATATGAGTCTGTCTCGTAAAGAAAACCCTAAGTTGGTTTAAAAATTTGGTGTGGATCGCATTTACATTTGCGATGACCTCCTCTTGTGTGATGCAATTTTGTAGGGCAATTGTCGCCATAGTGGTCAAATTCCTTATAGTTAAAATCTGTCGCTCATTCCTTATGCAGTTTGCCCATTTGATACGCCTAGTGTCATTTGATTGGACAATATCGACCTTCATGGGAGAAACCTCCTGACGATTAGATTTGAATAATTTAAACGATAGAAGTAGGGGGTCATGATCGCTCTCGACCCTTTCCACTACTATCATATCCTTGATACTGGGCCAGTACTCTTTATTAGTAAGTATATAGTCGATACAGCTTTTTCGTAAGCCGTTGTTAAACGTAAAAGCCCCGTGTTTATCAGACGCAGATCTACCATTAATTGCACGTAGCCCTTGGCCGATACAAAGAACCTTTAACTGAAGTGCGGCCTCTGTCCATTTTTTAATAGGCAGAAGTGTCAGCTGGGGAATGTTCCATGTACAATCTTCTTCTAGGGTAAGATCAATATCATTGCTGTCTAGAGGTTCAAAACAGCAGTTAAAGTCACCCGCTACTATGATATTACCTTTTTTACAATATGTGTCGAGGACTACATCTAGTTCCTCGACAGTATTTGAAGGCTTACCCCCTGGCATCCCTCTAGCATAAACATTAAAAACAAAAAGGTCCTTTGATCCAGAATGCTGAACTTGAATTAGTAGTATGTCATTACTTTTTGAGTCCAGTTGGGTTACGTTATACCTACAATCTTGTCTGACCCATGTTAGAAGACCCCCCTTTGCTCTTCCATGGAGGCTAGGAATAGCAGGAACATAAAAGCTAAGGTAACCTGGTCTATATTCTAAAGCATTCAATCAGGTTTCCAGGAATAGCAAGACATCCTTGCTATCGAGAAAATGTGTCCAGTCTGATGACACTACCTTGTTTCTGAACCCTGCCACATTCCAGGAGACTAGTGATGAAAAAACAGTGCCATCATCCTGATTTTGGGTACCATGTAATTCAACATCCTGTAGGCCTCCACTGGCTTTTCCCCCTAATTGAAAAACCTCTTGCACAGGACTATTGATGTTGGTTAGTCCACTTGTCTGGGCTGTATCTATTAATGCAGCGGGAATTATTTCATGTGGGTCTATTCCAGAAGCGAAACTCGCTCTATGGGGGTTAACCATATTGGTTCCTCGTGAGTCCTGATCTTGACCATATTAGAGTCAGTCATTAATGTCTAGTGAACTCAGAGCCTCAAATCTGTTACTTACTGGTGTAAAACTAATATAAGGGTCAGCCCGAGGGGCATGGTCTCTCCTTCTAGTGGCGGTAGTTATGCTGGGTGGATAACAATACCCCAATGGTAGTATATTGATACGATCTCGATGTATCCTCAGTGATCCTGCCTGCCTCAGAATATGATCTACCAATTGGGGGGGAAGCAAAATTCACAAAAACACAATCTCCATCCATACCCTTCCTGGTCTTTCCCACCCAGTCCACCCTTCTTACCATCTTAAAATTGTTAAAGAGATGTTCACCTAACACTGTTCTGTTGTTCAAAAAATGGAGTGCTTTATTTGTTAGTGTAGACCAGTGTTCCTCTTTGCCATCCAGTGTTTTAGGGACATTAGCCAAAATAATGGAATATGGGCATGCCTCTGGGGGAAGATGGAGTCTTGTTTCTTTTTGGGGAATATGGTTTATATGATGTAAGCTACCCCTGGAGCCTCCACAACCAACCTTAGCTCCACTGGTTGAAGTTAAGATGTTTAATAATTGTGTCGTCTGGGCGACTACAGGTACTCAGGGTTCACTTGAGCCAATAGCTAAGCTAGTGGCTGTTGGTATATGAATAGGGGCACTAGCGGAACATGCTTCTATCCGTTTGATCCCAATCCTGGACCCCTGTTGGTTTGATACGTGTTTTTCTACGGCTTTTAATCTACAATCAATTGAATCAAGTTTTTCAATCATGGGGTTAATGAGTGCCTTAAGGCGCTCCTCCAAATTCCCTATCAATTCTGACAGTTTGTTACCCTCCATGGGGTTATCTATTACAGACGTTTTTGTATTACCCCCTTCGTTGGTCTTAGGGTGATTTGCCTGAGTCGTTTGGTTTTCTATTTGGCAACCCAGGCCAAGTGTGAAATTCATTTTCCTAGCTTGTTTGACATTTGGCCTGCTACCCTTTGCGGCACTATTCGCCTTCCGCTTCCCCAGCAGATCTTTAGCTCTAGTGTCAAGCTCAACCCGTGACTTCCTAGTGCGTGTGTTGAGAGGGGAGAGGGGGGACTAGGAATAGGTGGACAGGAAGTATTTGTTGTGTGTGTCACAGATGGTGAAACATCATTGGAAAGTGTAATTGGACTTTGTAGGAATTCGATAGGAGCCTGGATACCTCCTGTTGGTTCTATTGTTGGTATGTGAATCGAGTTGTGACTAAATGGATCAAGTGATAACCTCCTCTCTACAAGTTCTATCTCCTTGGCCACAGCTGTTTCTGCCCTTTTAAGATAGGCGTCCAAGGTCCCAGCCCCCCTAGCCCCACCCCCCCCTTTGGGATTAACAATGGATTTGGCCATGTAGCAGATGAGTAGTTACTATCTCACAAACAAATGTCCTACCACACTATAGTCACACATTAATTGATGCAATACAATCACTAGACAACTAGGCAAACATATAAAATCATTACCGCTCACTTAGATATGGTTATGTGTCCTCAGTCCTACTAGAATATATCAAGGGGCTGGGCCAGCCTGGCCTCCTCTGGCCTCTGACGGCCACATACGGTCCCGCCCTTGTCCCGGGCTTCTCCAGGCGCGTCCCGCGCGCGACCCGCGGGACGAGGTTCCGCCCCGCTCTTTATTCACCCCCTGGCGCTCGTTACCAGCGTCGTGGGCGTCCTCGGTAGCAGCGGGGCTGCTGGGAAATGAAGTCCAGTGTCAGGGGTCGGCGGAGCAAAGCCCGGCCACAGGGAGACACTCGCTGGGGAAAAACACAACCCAGCAACAGGGGAACACAGAGAGGGGAACCACGGAGCAAAGCCCAGCAACAGGAAAGTTTTTCTGGAGGGTTTCACAAGGGCCTCGGCCCCGCCCTGCTCTTTATTCGCCTCCTGGCGCTCGTTACCAGCATCGTGGGCGTCCTCGGAAGCAGCGGGGCTGCTGGGAAAGGAAGTCCAGTGTCAGCGGTCGGCGGAGCAAAGCCCAGCCACAGGGAGACACTCGCTGGGGGAAAACACAACCCAGCAACAGGGGAACACAGGGAGGGGAACCACGGAGCAAAGCCCAGCAACAGGAACGTTTTTCTGGAGGGTTTCACAAGGGCCTCGGCCCCGCCCCGCTCTTTATTCACCTCCTGGCGCTCGTTACCAGCGTCATCGGTGTCATCGGTAGCAGCGGGGCTGCTGGGAAATGAAGTCCAGTGTCAGTGGTCGGCGGAGCAAAGCCCGGCCACAGGGAGACACTCGCTGGGGGAAAACACAACCCAGCAACAGGGGAACACAGGGAGGGGAACCACGGAGCAAAGCCCAGCAACAGGAAAGTTTTTCTGGAGGGCTCTGCAAGTCTGTTGTATAGGCACACCGGCAAAGAGGGTTGTGGAAGAGAAAACAGCTCTCATAGAGTCAGATTGCACTGTTGAAGATAGTGGTTTGCCTGCTTGCTTATGGCAGAACAGTATAGCTGATAAGATCTAACTTGTTATAGCTTGTTTAGTAACAGGATATCCCTTCCTGATGTTCCCATATGCCGCAAACAGCTGATCAGTTTTGCAAATGCTGGTGGTCTTCTACAAATAGAATTGTATGCACCTCTTTAGATCCAAGGAGTCTAAAAATCTTTCCGCTGGTATTTGCGGATTTGGGAAAAAAGTTTTCAATATGACTGGTTCCTTTAAATGAAAATCCGATGGGACCTTAGAGATGGAGGTAGGATTGGTACGAAGTATAACGGAGTCCCTTGTGAATTGAAGGAAAGGATGACGAATAGTGAAAACTTGAATATCGCTTACTCGTCTAGCTGACTCAAGAGCCAACAGAAGACACGTTTTCCATGTGATATATTTGAGGTCTGCTCTATAAATGGGTTAAAATGGTACTCTCATAAGTTGTGCCAACACAATGTCGAGATGCAAAGGCAGACATGGACGCTTTATTTGTGGGAACATCCTAAACAAGCCTTTTAGAAATTGTTTCCTAATGCTTGATGACCAAAGTGACTGTGACCCATTTTGTCGCCGAAATCTGGATATTGCAGCAAGGAAACCCTTAATGGACGAATGGGCGAGACCAGACTTAGCTAGCTGCAGGAAAAAAGGTAGTAACTGCTTTGGAGGGGAGTGGATAGGATGTACCTCAGAGCATGCACACCAAAGGCAGAATCTCTTCCATTTAAGCTTGTAAGTTTTAATAGTGGATGGAGCTCTAGCATTCACAAGGACCTTCCAACAGTGAGCAGGGATGGCTAGATTGGCGAAACTCATAGTGTTCAGGAGCCAAGCCGACAATCGAAGAGATGTTGGGTCTGGATGGCAGACTTGGCCTTGATTCGTTGTTAACAAGTTTGGTTTTGGACATAACAGAATGGGTTTGCACTCCGATAGAAGGAGAATCTCTGTGAACCAGAACTGGGGAGCCCACCTGGGTGCTATGAGTAGTATTCGGCAAGGTTCCTTCCTCATCTTCTGGAGCACCTTTGAAATTAAAGGAATCAGAGGAAAAGCATAAGCATAAATCTTTGACCAATTTATCAAAAACACATTTCCGCACGATCCCTATTGGGGTAGTCAGCTGGTAAAGAATCGGCATTTGTGGATCCGACTGGCCGCAAATAGGTCTAACTTTGGTTCGCCCCATGATAGATAGAGGCGCTCTAATGTCCGTTGGTGGAGCTCTCACTCGTGGTTGGCCGAGATTGACCTGCTCAGGGAATCTACCAGGATATTGGCCACTCCAGGGACATGTTCCGCTGTTAATATTTTCTAGTGCTGAATTGCCCAATCCTAAATTTGCTGGGCTTGCAGGGATAGCGTAGTCGATCTTGTGTCTCCTTCTTTGTTTAGATAGTGCATACTTGTTGTATTGTCTCTCCGAATTAAAAATGATGCTTCTGAGATTTTTGGGAGAAAGGACTTTAGGGCCTGGAAAATTGCCTTTAGTTCCAACAGATTGATGTGTAGGAACCGTTGCTGGCTGTCCCATTTTTCGTTTACTGTCAGACCCTCCAGATGTGCTCCCCAACCTTTGAGGGAGGCGTCGGTCGTAATTACGTATTCCGGAGAATCTATTAAGAACGACTGGCCTGTGGCTATGTTCGGGATCTGAGTCCACCATTGAAGTGCCTCCTTCATCTGTGGGGTTAACCTTATAATAGCCTCGAAAGACCCTGAGGTTTGTAACCACTGACTGTCTAGTTCTTCTGCAAGGGTCTCATCTGCAAGCGGCAGTTGGGAACAAGGAGAATGCAGGAGGACAGCATTTTCAGAAGTGATTTGTACTTTCGTACTGAAATGGACTTTTTTTACGAGGTGTAGAGCTGCCAGCCTGCGAATCTTCTCTTGATTTTCCTGCAAGGGGAAAGCTTTTGCCTGGTGAGTGTCCAAGGTTGCTCCTAAAAACTTTCTGACCCTCAAGGGAATTAGCTGAGACTTTGGGATGTTGATGGACAGCCCCAAGGACATTATAAGGGAGACCATCTCTGAGCATGATCTCTTGCCACTATAATGGATTTTGCTTTTATGAAACAACCGTCCAGGTATGGGAACATTTTAATCCCTGCATTTCTTAGATGGGTCGCCACCAGTGCTAGGACCTTTGTGAACACTTGAGGCACTGAACGAAGGCCAAGTGAAAGAACCTGGAACTGATAGTCCATGCCAGCCACTCTGAAGCATCAGAATTTCCTGTGCTTGGGGTGAATGGGATATCAAAATAGGTGTCTTGAAGGTCTAAAGTAGTCATGTGACCTCCTTGATTCACTAATTGAAGCACCTCCTGAAGAGAGAACATACGAAAGGTCTGTTTTTTCAGGAATTTGCTGAGGCAATGTAGGTCGAAAATGGGGCAAAATTCTCTCGATTTTTTTTTATGAGAAAAAATCTTGAATAAAATCCTGTTCCTCGCTGTGCAACTGTTACCACTTCAGTCACTCCCTTGTCCAACATTACGTTTATCTGATATAATAATTCCGTTAGATGAGAAGACAGAGGACTTCGGGAAGGGTCATTTGGAGGGATTTTCTGACATTGCAAAGTGTGACCGTTGGAAACTATATCTAAGACCCATCTGTCTGTTGTAATTGTAGACCATTTGGGGAGAAAACAGGAAATCCTTCCACCAATTTCAAGAGGACTGGTGGGGATCGTGGCCGGCACTGGGTGTTTGTCACTGTTTCTTGGTATTCTCTCTGCCTCTGAAGGTTGACTTTCTTCTATAGTGCTTGTAGGAAGCGGCAAGAGGTTGCTTGTACGACTGCTGATGTTATGTTGATGAAAATCGGGATTGCCCCTCATATGGGTGGAACTGTTTGTACTGGTTATAACCTCCCCGAAAGCAAGACGAGCCACGTCCTCTGGCTCCACGAAAGGTTGCTTCTTAAACTGCAGGGTGCCTTGCACTTTCGAAGTATCTGTATCCTTCTTAATAGTTTGCAGCGCTTCATCAATGTGTTGGCCAAATAAGGATTTGCCATCATAAGGCATATCAATGATCCTTGTCTGTATTTCTTTGCTGAAAGAAGTAGCTCTTAACCAACCCTGTCGTCTTCGGACCGCCGCCCCAGCCAAATGTCAGAACTTGTTGATGAAACATCTACAGCGCAGTCAATAATCTTTGCAGAGATCTTGAAGAATTCTCCTTGCTTCTGCCTTCGAGTCCTCAGGCAACATATCAACAAACGGCAAAATGTCCGACCACATTTGGCGGTCGTACATACCCAGAATAGCAAGAGAGTTTGCCGCTCTAACAGTGGTTGCTGCTATAGTGGAGAATGTTTTGCCAATAGAGTCAAGACATCCTTCGTCTTTATCCATTGGGGCAGACAGGGGTGAAGCAGGATTGCTGACATGACATTGAGCTGCCTGAGAAATCTCAGAATCCTGCTTAGGTTACTCTATAAGGCAGGCAGGCGAGTTGTCTGGTGCCCTAGGCTATACTCCTTCTCTAACTTAGGCAAGACTGCTGGAATTGAGGCTAGTTCTTTCATAACTTTTAGGCATTCCTCCCATATGAAATCCACAATGGGGATTGAACGAATCTGTCTTTTAGTCTGTTCCTTAAAATCATAAAGGAAACAATCAGCTTGTTTGGTGACAATGGGAAGCTGAAATCTCTTTGCTGCTCTTTCCATAAGGCTATGAAAACCCCCTATATCTTTGGGTGGCGATTCCACCAGAGGCGGGGTGGAAGGAGATGGTGTTTGTATCTGATAGTCGTACCACTTGTTAGGTAGTGATACCTCATCCAGGTCACCCTCCTTGTTGCAATGATTCTGTCCTAAAACAGAACTATGCGTAGGATTATGGGACCTTAGTGCATAGGGACTGAGTCAACCTACCACCTTAGTACCTATGAGCCCAGGACTGACAAGCTATAGTGTCTCACTTGCCCTCTAACTCACTCACAGAGGGCCCGATTCACAGAACTAACTCAAGACAAAATCCTAAATTTACTACTTTTGCTATTCACAGAAGTTAGGATTTGGTCTTAAGTTTGTCATAAGACAAACTTAAGACATACTTAAGACAGACTTAAGACAGACTTAAGACAAACTTAAGACAGACTTAAGACAGACTTAAGACAGACCTAAGTTAGGATTTTGTCTTAAGTCTGTCTTAAGTCTGTCTTAAGTTTGTCTTAAGTCTGTCTTAAGTCTGACTTAAGTTTGTCTTAAGACAAACTTAAGACAAAATCCTAACTTCTGTGAATACCAAAAGTAGTAAGTTGTGGGCCCGATTCACAGAATTAACTTAAGACTAAATCCTAAACTTACTACTTTGTGGTATTCACAGAATGCACTTACTACTTTTGGTATTCACAGAATGTATTTACGACTACTAACTTTACGTCCGCACTCGGGCCGGAAATTCCGTCCCGGAGGCGGAGCTTCTGGCCCAGAGGCGGAGCTTCCGGCCCGGAGGTGGGGCTTCCGGGCCGGAGGTGGGGATTCCGGCCAGTGGCGGAGATTTAGCCATGGCCGAAATCTCCACCTCTGGGCCGGAAGCCCCGCCTCTGGGCCGGAAGCTCCGCCTCCGGGCCGGAATTTCCGGCCCGAGCGCAGACGTAAAGTTAGTAGTCGTAAATCCATTCTGTGAATACCAAAAGTAGTAAGTGCAGTCTGTGAATACCAAAAGTAGTAAGTGCATTCTGTCAATACCACAAAGTAGTAAGTTTAGGATTTAGTCTTAAGTTAATTCTGTGAATCGGGCCCTTAGGATTTTCTCTTAAGTTAGTTCTGTGAATCAACCCCAGAGAAACAAGTGATTAGACACACCAGAAAACAATACTCCCGAATCTCTCAGGAATCGCAATTGTAAGACATACCCTTTCGCTCGCACTTTTGCACTTGTCCACAATAAGATCTGACAGACACAAAACAATTTAAAATATTTATTTTAACTAACATTCTCTAACATGCAGTATTCATGTCACGACAAGCAGGAAAATGCATCATACAAATACAGTCAGCATAGCATCTAGTCCATAAGTCATGAAGGGTGATGTCATCTTGAAAAGACAATAGAACCTAACCTCCCTCCCCTTGCTAAGAAGCAGTATTATTATATATTAGACGATCTCTGAGATTTGTCTACAGACCCCATAACTTAGACTATAGATGGTAGTTCTACATCATAGCTGCGTCAGTATGTTTTGTCTAGGAGCTAAGGCCTGGCCAGAACAGAATAACAAGGGAAATTGTTGTTCGACCTTGCTCACAATGTTCAGACTAAATCCCAGGAACCTGCTGAGAGTGAAAACAGCGATGAGTTCTCATGTGAAAAGTACGAACAAAATCTTTGCAAAAATAAAGCCATGTAGTAACGAGCGCAAAGCCGCGTAATGTCTGCAGAGCTCATGCTAACTTAGTGAAGGCAACAATGTCGCCCTGGTCTACGTGACACCCTCTCATTGGTTAGGTCAGTAGCTCCGAGGAAAACGGAACTCAAAGGTAAGCATAGCCAAAGCAGGATGGTCGATGGCCAAAAAGCTGTAAATATTCAAAAATCGGGATGTATAGTGTGCCAAGAAAAAAGAGAAAATCTTGTATGAATGTAGAGAATAAAAGCCTTTGCGATGTTTCTCAGTCGTCATTTACAGTGGTTCCTCGGAATCAAGAATGTCACTGGAAAAGTGGAATGCCATTGCCTCCAAGAGAACGTCGGAATCTTCCATTGTAAAAAGGTACGCCATCCAATTAAGTATGTCAAATGAGCAGACATGCTCCTCATATCCAGAAGTAGCCAGGAGCATTTCAGGGCAATCTGCATTAAATTCGATGAAACTCTGATCCAAGAGGTGCTGTGCACGAGCACAGATATTCACGCCTGCCGTTGATCCAAGTGCAGGTATATACACAAAGTGTCTACCCATGGAACAGTCCTGGTCATGGGCCATCAACGGACCCATCAACAGTTCATAATCCAGGGCAGCGTTGAATGTGTTGGAGAGGCAGATATCCAGGGCCCATTCAAAGGGGCACCGGAGGCAGTAGAACACAGGTTGCACATAGGTGAAGTAGGCATAACGGAAGGTCAGCCAATAGTCGATGTTAAGAGCTTCTAATGGCATCAAACCAAAAAGCTGCTGCATCCGACCACGGTACAGCAGCAACTGGGCCCGGCTTGGCAGCACCACAGGTCGAGCAGCCATTACTCCGCAAACCAAAAAAAGCAGCAGGGGAAACCCTCCAAAGGCGCTGGAAACAATAGAATGTATAAAAGCTGTGATTACTCCAAAAATAGTCTGAAAGGAGGTGACAAGGCCGGATCCCACAAGTTTAAAAAAAGTGGGTAGATCCTCTGTATCAGACGCATTAAATATTTGGTGAATTAATTCTTCAAAATGTAGGGGAAAATTTTGTGTTTAGCAGTGACTGAATCTCACTTGATGTCCTCGCAACCTGTAATTCAAAGGTCTCACGAGCTGATGTGAGGGCGACTTCTCATTGAAACAATAGTGCTTTGAGTCTGCTTAGCTTATTGAAGTCTGTTTTCAAAGTTGGAATGGAAGGCCACAGAGAACTATCTACAATCCTGTGTGGGGGTGGAAAGAGAACATTGCTGCAACATGTAACACATTGTGAAACCATTAGTATACATGCGAGGACTGCCCAGAAGCTGCAGCAGTTGTGGTTATTTAGGATAACATAACTGCAGTTAGAAAGTAGAGTGAGTGTGGGAATAATAACTGAGACTTTTAAAAAACAAGCCAAATTAGGGGCTGAAATGTTACAGGCACCTACCGTAGAATCACCATCCTCTCCTGTAAGGAAAACTTCCTTATCTGCTGATTGACAGCAAAATGAGAAAGGCAAGGATAATTCATGAATAAAGCAACTACCTCGGGGGCCATAGCAACCAACCAGATAATGTTTCATGCATGCTGGGAACTGAAACAGTGAGATGAGCAATGAACTAACTCAGTGTATTAACCACACAGTAGAATCAGTTTCTGCTATTGAAAAAGTGAACTGTTCTAGTTTCTCAATGTGTAACATTGAGTATGTTGTGTCTTTCATTGACACAGGCTTCTGTTTATCTGTCAAGTTATATAGTTAAAACAGGGCAGAAGCATTCAAATAGTCCAATGGCGCTTTCCTACTTTTCAGCGTTTGCAATGTCCAACCAAATTGCATAACAGAGCGTAAATGATTTTGACCATGATACAGTACAAACACTTTATTCTGAACAATGTCAATGACAGATGACACAGTATTATCTAAAGTATATATATGGGAAGACAAAGTGTTAATACTGTTATCAACCACGGCAAGAACTTTGTCCAAATTATTTTGATCAATTTGCCGTAAGCGTGGAGCAGCTTCCATCTGGGATAGTTTACAAAATTCATTATATGCAGCATATGCAAAACGTTTAGTGCGAGGGGATTTCGGACCTAAAAGGAAACCAGCCAAATCAATGTCATCTGATAAAAGAGAAAGGGGTTGTTTTACAGATGGCAGGGTGGAATGTTCTAACCATTGTTGACACAATATACCTACTGAATATGTAGTAACTGTATGGAAATGGGAAAAACGAGGATCCGGTCTAAGCGTAACTGACAAGCATTGGTATTAGTGGGCCACACCAACCAACCCAAAGGATCAATATTGGAGGATTTAAGAGCACCATTTTGAAACATTTCTGTCAATTCTTCCAATGTATGTTTGTTATGTGTCTGCCATGTTTCATATGCAACATAGACATAATGGAAGGCGTATTCAGATTTTTATCAGTGGCCAAACCAAAACATGTAGGGGTATATTCTCAAGGTCGTGTGATAACTACCGCAAGAGTAGCGTAACGCAACTTTAAATATCGCAGCCCATCGCGGGAAAATAAGCCTGTGACAACGTGGGATTCACAACAAGGCAGTAGTATGCGATAGTCTGACAAAACCGAGGACAATGTCTGTGATAAAACCACCTCGATGGAGATAAAAACACAAACCACAACACCAAAAAACCTGTGATGGGCCAAAGCGTGATGAGAAAATCAGCGATAAGCAGCGCCAGGCCTGCAACACACACCTGGCAGGTGGGAAAAATCTCCATAAAAGCAGAAAAAACACCCACACACTAACTGACTTACACTACACCATGTAGGCAGCCGGAACAGGCGCAGAGGATGAGCGCAATCCCACAAGCACCCCGGACGACCAGTCTGGGACCACAGGGAAGGGCAAGGACAAGAAGACAAGGAAGACGAAGTCCAGTCCGCAGGCGAACAGGATCATAGTCACAGAGGTGATGGAACACCATCAACAACTCTTCGTCACCTCCAACGTGTCACTGGGCAGCAAAACTGCAATATGGCGGGACATCGTTGACAAGGTGAATGCTGTCGGAGAGCACAAGCGGACAATGGACGAGGTCAAGAGGCGATGGAATGACATCAAGCGGAAGACCAAGGAGAAACTCGCAGCCAACCAGAAGGCAGCAATGCAGAATGGAGGTGCGGGCCCAGCGCCACAACTGGAGCTGAATGACATGGAGGAGCTGGTGTCGACAGTCATCAGTGTGGCGATGGTGGCCGGAGTCAGGGGACCGGACACCGCTCGACAGGACACAACAAAACCGAAACAGGGTGAGTGACCACCAGGTACTGGGGGGACGGGTGGAGATGGGCACAATGACACACATGCACAATCAAGCAGAGCACAGTGCACACCCACAATGACTCTGTGTCATTGCCCAGATCTACAGACTGTCTTAATGTACAATGCCATGCTGCCTGAATATCAACCTGTACCATGCGTCTACACACGTGGACACATTGTAATACACCATCTCCGCTTCACATCGCAGGGGCACCTTAAACACCTTCTGCAGAGCAGTCCCAGCCACTCTTCACGGATGAAGAGGAGGACAACGCCAGCATCGACACCCAAACCATCCAAGACTTCATTGACCTCATCCGCCACTCACCTCTAGGCTCAGGCCAGCCCAGCTACATCGATGAGACCCCACCCACCACCCAAACCACCCAGCAGACCCTCCTAAGATCTCCAGGAACCACACATGGCCTTCCAACGCCGTGTGCTCGAGTGCCAGATGGAGACGGCTGAGCAGGTGTGGGTGGGCTTCAGCATCATGGCTGCCAAACTGGATGCCATTATTGGGGGTCTATGTCTGCCCCATGGTCTCCAACGAGCCTTGACTGACATTGCTGGAGTCATGACATGGAGAGAAGAACAGCTGTCGGCTCAGAGTGTCTCCAGCGATGCCAGCTGTGAACTGGCACACATACAGAGGCTCATGGAGAACATGAAGCAAATGGAGGCGGAAAGGATGGCAGCCACTGCTGCACATCATCGAAATGTAGCTGGGATCTATCATGCCCTACAGACCTCCACCATGGCATTGCCGCCACAAGGCATGGCGTTGATGAATGCTGCTGCCCCCACACCATTCACATCCCTGCCCCCTGGTATGTCAGTGCCACCCAGTGCGGCAGCCGGATCCACTCAGGCCCCTGATGTATCAGTGGCACACAGTGCGACAGACGTATCCACCCAGGCCCCCGGTGTGTCAGTGGCACACAGTGCGGCAGCCGGTTCTGCAACACCCACAGGTGGGGCAAGGCACACACCCGGGGATGAGGACGTGGATGGGACTGTGGTCAGAAGGACCAGGCACTAGCATTCATTACCACCACCTGGCCTGTTTCTGCTTGGTCCCGCTCATGGCCTCATGACCTTCCACTGACCCACAATACACTCCAATGCACTCACCTTGGACAGCGACATGGACTGCCACTCCCGGATTGATGACTAATGACACGGCAACTAGGTTTTGGACTGTACCCTTCCCTTCAGCAGGACTTGTCAACCCCGGAAGGACTCTGGCTGGCCCTCCACGGGCCCCTATTGTATAGTGTGCTGGGCATTGCCCTAAACCGCTCCAGCTGCATAACTGCACTGGATGTGCAATAAACATCCATTGATGCACTGCTGTGTCATGTCTTTCATCAGTCATGTAAGCATGTGTTGATGAATGTAGGGGCAGTGATTTCCCTTGCATCAATGATGCTCATGCTGTGGGATGCCAGTCAGAGGGTGCTACATTGCATTTTGTGTACCAGGTACCATGGACACTACAACAGGGACACACGCATCACTCACTTCCTGGTCCGGACATGAACTGAATCATGCCCAGAGCCCACAAGCCATTGTTGCAAGCCCTGCGCTGGTCCGGCATAAGGCAGGCCAGACCACTCCGCTTACGCTCAGAAGGGGGGCCCTCATTGATCCCCGTCGCAGGCCAACTCACTGGCGGTGTGCAGGTCACTGGCCTAGTTGACAGCATGTTACAGCCACTCCCTGTGGGCAGGTTTGCACGCACACCACACCCATCTGGCACAGGCGTCACAGGCCATGTGACTCCGCCAACATAAGGGGCCGACGGCGTCACATTCTTCTCTGCCCGTGGTGACTTGATGACAGATGCCACGGTTCACAATCATGAAGGGCACAAGAGTTTTGTAGCGCACAGGGTTAGTGGCAACCCAGGCCTGCGTACGGCATGGGCCGACCACCACGTGGCGCTGACTGTGGTTGCACAGCGTTAGTGGCAACCCAGGCCTGCGTACGACATGGGCCGACCACCACGTGGCGCTGACTGGGGTTGCACAGGGTTAGTCGCACCTGGCACATTGCGGCAGGCACAGGCACCCCGCTATGGGACGGTGACTTTGGGTGCACTGAGTCGGTGGCACGTTAAGCTGGTGGGCACCCTGCGATGATGCCCTGTCCCTGCGGTCCGGGCAACTCAGGTTTTGTGCCCTGCTGGACCGCAATGTAGGCCTAAGCCTGTAGGCAGCGTGGGCCTACTGCCACATGGCCTCGCTTCTGGGTCACAGACTTAGTGGCACCCACTGGGCTGATCGGGTCTGCAAAAGACACACAATTGATGTACGTAATGCTGAACAAATCAAAACTGAGCGGGTGTGCAGCCTGCGATGTTGCCGGGTGCACTGGTATGTCCTCTGCCATGGAGTATTCAAGACCCAGCACCAACCGAAAGACCTGTTGGCCTGCAGAGCATGGCTGCATGGTGTGGAGGGTGCCATGTCTGCAGGCCCGGGGCTTGTGGCTTGCAGCGGCATGTGGTCGGACATCCAGTCTACACGCCGGTGGCGGAAGGTGAGCAGTGAGGCCTGGGTGTGCATGGACGGGCATGCTCCTAGGGTGGCGGGTGCATTTGTGATGCCTCTGCCTGGGTGTGCATGGGCGGGCATGCTCCGTGGGCGGTGGGTGCATTTGTGATGCCTCTGCCTGGGTGTGAATTGGTGGGTAGGCGATGTTATCTTGTGCAAGTGTGTGTTCTCTGCAAGTCATGTTTCGGGACTCTGTTTCAGATGATGGCTCTGAATCAGATGTGTGTCCTGGTGTACTGCTATACATACCAGCACGTGGTTGGAGACACACCGGTGACAGCAGGTGAACAGTGTGGCCTGGGTGCGCAGGGGCATCTCTCTCTCTCTCTCCCACTCTTCTTCTCTCTTCTTTTCTCTCTCTCTCTCTCTCTCCTTCGCTCTCTCTCTGTCCTTTGGTGTGTGCAGGACACACCTTCTCATCATGTTTTTGTCTTGTAGGCTGTGACCAATGGACTGTCCCGCGGGAGCCGTCATGTGTCTTCATTTCATTTCGGTGTTCATTTTAATAAAGTTTTATTTGTTGCTTCGAAAGTGAATGTGTGATGCTCATTTCTGTGACAACACATGCATTGTGATTGTGCGACATCATGCAGAATATTTTGTACATGTTTTTGTGTAGCTGATGTGGCATGTCTTTGTTGGGGGGTGGGTGCCAGGGAGGGGTGGTCCGGGGGTGGTCTCGGTGGGTATTGTGGCCCTCTTGGGTGTCCGGGCCGCATGATGTGTGGCTCTATGGCATCTGTTGCACTTCCGATGTGGCCCTTGGCTGGTCTCCCTTTTGTGGTGCTGGCTGCCGTTCGACTTAAAACCAGGTCAGCTGGTGTAGATTTCCTGGTGCTAACGTGCCTTATCGCCGGTTTTGTGTTCTTATCCCCGATCGGGCTGGTCGCTGACAATGTTGAGGTGTGATGTTGTCATGGCATTTGGCACAGGAACGCCTACTCTGCATCTCATTAGCGATAGTTGCGGGGATCCTCTGTGGCGATGTTTTTTGCGGCTGCTATCGCGGATAAACTGTTGCTGTGGGCTGTTAGCACCAGCTTGTGAATGGGGAGGTAAATTTATCACGAATTTGGCTGCGATAAAGTGCTGTTAAGTCGGCGATAGCTCCTTGTGAATATGGCCCGTAGTTTGTTGAACAGTCTGATTTAAATATATCGCGTGAGATGGTATTAAACACGCATAATGTAAAGATTCAGTTTCCTGCATCCGCCAATCTTTGGTACCCCATATTGAGTTTATATCAATCATGTCCTTCCAATAATCATAACCTTTTAAGGATAAGTCAGTTATGAAGGATGAAGAATATACCAATTTAGCATGGGTCAGCATGAATGTTGTGCCTATAGTATAGGTGAATTCAAGTTGTAATAATATGACTTCAGGTCAGTAAGATTATAACGGGAAAAATATACAAATTTACTTTTCTGTGTTAGTGAACTCCCCTGGTATGGCGTCGGACAATGTTCCCATTGTGTATGATTAAAAGGTGGTCTTAGAGTGTTGGATTTGTGTATAAAATGATGGCCATAATATTGGTAACAGAATAAATTAGCATAATTTGCAGAATTTAAATACACATTTTCAGTTTCAAAAGCAGTGTGATATTTTAAATCTGAAAACAGCGAGCAAACAGCGGTAACATCGCAGTCATCAGAGTGAATTACTGGCATTATGACATTACCTAAAGAAACTCAGAACACGTATGGAGTTTGTAAAGTTTCTGTTGGACCATAGACTTCGAATTGCACTTTATCCCAAATTATACCATCAACAATTTGGAATGCTGAAATATTAACTAGGGCTTGATCCCTTTTCATTTTATGAGATGAAGTGTGTAGGACCAGAACTCCGTGTACCATGTGAACAGCAGAGCATTCAGGTAATAATGGCCATTTATCAGTAGGAAAAAACTGTCACATAACCCATCCACATGAAAAGAAACACCATTGTGAGCACCAGCCAGATGTATGTCAATGGGAGAACAAGGTAAGTTCTTCTAATACAGGAGATGAAAACACCAACCCTTGTTGGGGGCTCTACCACAGAGGATGACAATGAAGAAGAAACATAAGAAAAGTTATCTCGTCCATATAGTTACCACTAGAACCTAGCCAAAATAACAGGGGCTGCTCTTCATTGGAAGATGAATGAATTGCACTTTCAGCAATGTCAACTATAATCTCGACAGACATACTCATTTGCCACAGTGGTCGCAGTTGATGGTAAAACAGGCAACAAATCAATTGAAGTTTCCATTTCCCCTTCCTGTTGTTTTGGAGGTGTCAGAGAGGCAGAAGTCATTGGACGAAGTGAAACATCCTGTCGGGGAATGCTTGGCATACTATTGAGTAGCAGCCATATAGTGTAGCTTGACATGTCCGATGGAGATAAATTGATTCTCCTTGCGACCAGGTAGTGGAGGTAAAATCACAGTCCAGGTGCCCTTCAATCCAAGGACTGGGACTGGTGCACGGTATGAAGGACCAAATTCTTTTTTGTTCTCCAATTTCTCTCGGACCAGATCACCAACTTTAGGAAGCCAGCCAAAAACCAGAATCAGCACCGCTGCATCCGTGGAAGAGAGCAAATGATCTCTCGCCAAACGTTGCAGCAGCCGCCATAACGTCTAGACCATCAAGGTCTGGCACAAACATTTTAATGCCAAAGAGAAATTTATATGGGGCCGCCCGCCCAGAGATCTTCTTGGGAGATTATTAAGTGCACGTTGGACTCCAGAAAGATGAGTCAGCCAGCCCCTGCCAGTACCTAATACTCTAGCTGTTAAAGATTACTTTAAGTCATGGTTCATCTGTTTCACAACAGAATTGCCCTCAGGCCGATATGGCGATGAGAATTGCCCCTGCACCCCCAGAGACTTCATCGCATCACGGTAAGCCTTAGTGGGAAAAGCTGGACCTTGGTCTGAATGCAAAGTGCCACAAGAAAAGGTCCCTACAAAGTCACGCAAATGTAAATGTAAAGCTGAGTATGTGGTGGGCGTAAAACTGTAGAAGGTTTAATTTGTTGACAAATTTCACAAGAAAGAACATATTTACGCGCTTGCTGATATAAACCACAACACCAAAAGTGTTGCTGTAAAAGCAAAATTGTCGCAGTCACGCCGGCATGGGCAGATGCCTCACCTTTATAAGTGGCAACGATTAAAGAAAGTCTGCGCTCCTTGTTTGGAATCAGCTGATACCCAACGGACGGTATAGTTGCAAATGTTATTCGATCGGACGTCAAGTGATATGTATAATGTGAAGGGAAACATTGGGAAACTCCGTTCCCTCCTTCGTCGCATCTATAGCCGCCAGAATATCACTATCAATTTTAGTCATAGACCTAGTGACTGCTGCTACTGAACAAGAGGCTACTGCAGATTTGGCTGCCTCATCAGCCTAATAATTACCAAGTGCGTTCGCTCCCACATGCTGATGACCTAATGTATGAATAACATATGTGAGCGGCAAACATTCCTTAAGAGCGGCCACTCTGACCCAAAGCGTTTTATGCTTTATTGCACTAGCTTTAGAAACACGAAAATCATTTTGTGACCAGAAGAACACGTTGTCATTGAAGGATTGAACACAGTAAAAGGAATTGCACACTACAAGTGTAGGAACTTCAGGATCAGTGAATTCTAGAGCAAAAACTAAAGCACGTAACTCGGCCAATTGAGCCGTACAATCACCGTGGGATTGTTTGTGCTCCAAGGACGATTTAAAATCCCCATCAACTATCATACCTGCCACAATTGCGCATGCTGAGGAATAAACATGCTATTAACCAATGGCTGGTTGTACAGAACCATCAGTGTAAATAATGCATTTGTACTGATCAAGAGGAAGCAATGACAATGGAGGAGGATGAACATGTTCATATTGTAAAAACTCCTGTGTCTGCAAAGAAGGGTCAAAGATAAAATTTACATCAGCGGACGTCAATGAACTAACCCATTGTATCCAACGTGGATGTAAAGCCTTGGAATTTGGAACACTTGCCTTCGGAGCAACTTCCAAAGCTGGCCCTGGCGAGACCATGAAAATGCGTTTTTCCCTGAGCCAGAGAGCGTTCTTTTAGAATCGCCATCTATACAGCGGTCAACATTTTTTCTGTAGAAGTGAAACACAACTCTGTAGGAGTATACAAATGTGATTTATAAGCAATGGGGACCCTGTCCCCTTCATTTAAAGTCACATAAGTAGAACCTAACGCTTCTGGTACAATCCGTATGACCAAATTTGTGGCATTGTCTCTTGTTAACAAGAACTTGGTCGCAAGCAGTTCAGACTGCAAAGACCTAAGTATAGCAGTATGTTCCGGAAGCCAAATGGAAGAAGAAAAAGAGGGTTGCGTCAATGCGTAAAGCAGGTTGATATGCTGGCCGTAATCTGGAATGTATGTCCTCCTGGAGTTTAAAAAACCCAGCAAAGATTGCAGTTTTTTAAGAGTTAATGGTGGTTGCAATTGAGCACATTTCTCCAGAAAGTGGGGGGCCAATCCCCTACCTTCATTATTGAGTTCATAACCAAGGAAAAATACAGCCAAGAAGAGTATATGCGATTTAGCAGAATTGAATTTGTAGCCCAAGTTAGCAAAGTGTTTGATAATGCGGTCCACATGCAGAAGAAGCAGATTTAATTCTTTCTCCGTCAAGTAAATGTCATCGACGCACAAGAAGACATCTGGGTCAATCTCATTCAAAATCGACACAATGCGTGCTGCAAACACACCTGGGCTATTCTTATATCCCATATATAATGTCGCATATCTTTTTTAACTGTCTAGCGCGCTGAATGCTGTCAATTCACAGCTTTCAAGAGCCAATGTATGACAGAAAAATCCACTGGAAATATCCAAAGTTTTTTATATATTTTTTTAACAATGTTGTTAACCAATGCAGAGCTATGGGTGTTCTGTACCGCAAAGGCACGGACATGACTGTTTAAATGTCTATAATCTAAAACTATACAATATGAACTGTCTGGTTTCAATATCGGACAAAGAGGATTATTCATTGAAGAAACACAGGGTTCAATTACACCCTGATATTCCAACTGGGCAAGAATTTCACCAACGGACGCATTAGCATCACGTTTAATTGGGTATTGCGGTTGGGGATGCGCTGTAGAATGTAAAGGAACTACATGCCCTGGCAAATCTCTGTCCCAACCCGCCTGATTTCAATATAATGCAGGAGCAAGGGCTAGTGCCCACTCCGATGTCCTTTGGGACATATTGCGAAAAACTCGGGAGAATAACATCCTCCCCACTAGAGGATGTAAAAATAAAAGGGGGAGGCCAATCAGTTTCCGCCAACAAAATATCATAAGAAGATGTGAGGTTATCCCAAAAGACTGCTTTAATAGGGCATTTAATATCACCTTCAATTTGGAGGCTTATTCCATAAAGCCTATCAAGAGGGTAACACGAGTGTCAGCTGTTTCCACAGTAATATAAGTGTCAGTTGCTTTCGCCTCCAGACGCTAGTAGAATTTCCGTCGCAATATGGTAACCTCCGCCGCGATGTTGAGGAGGGTTACTGCTCAACTCCTGTCAAGGAGAAGGGTTTGCACCATCTTGTTGTGTAGTTCCTACAAAGCTATATAGGATCTGCACGTTTAGACAACATATACTGTAGGATTGGAGTCAGACTGATTCTGGACACCTCTACCGAAAATGTCAGCCTGTATACCAGCTAACTCACAGTACCACTAGAAACTCCTCTTACCAAGGACAGAATAGTTCTTAGTAACTATTGTACATGACAACCCTAATCCCTCAGGATCATGGAAACAGTGTACTACTTTTCACTCAGTCACTTGTGCTCACTTCGTCTCAGAGAGATACACAGAATAAACAGTGGGGATGTTTTTCAATAAGCATTTATTGAACAAGCGTCATTCTAGTGTAAAATAGGTGTGCTGAAACAACCATTAAATGGTAAATGATTATAAGCACTAACAGAGTAAAAGGATGGTAGATCTCTACCATCGTATTAAAATAATGAATACGGGCAGGTATATCAAATATATGACAGTAAAGTGCGTACTCCTATGATGCAACCATAACTAGATGTACCTAAGTGTACCTAGCATGTGTATGGGTGTAAAAACCAAGAATCCCTCTAGGATAAAGTCAACCCCATTACCTGGAGTGAGAGACTGTGGGAACCCATCTTGGTCTTGAGATGGACACCCCGCATGGGATGTCAGACCACTGCGAGCTGGAGTGTCTACGTGCAGTAAAGTCAGCGTCTAGAGTCAGTGTGTCGGCATGGAAGTCCTTTCTCCTCTGACTTTCTCAGCAAGATATGGTGTATATATACCCAAAGTGGTACCCCTGAGGATATACCTTGCTGTGTCATGTCGGACTAGGATGACAAAAGGAATAACCCTCTACATAGGTATTATGCAGGAGATGGTAGGCCTGCTGTGATTCCAAGAATCCTCATGCATAATGAATGAGGCTTAAGCTTTTCGGAGAAAACCCCATGTCATATTTGGACATTACTGTAACTAGGTAAAAGGTCAGTACTAAGAATCGTTATGCAGTGTAATGGTACGGGAGAATTTAGGTGAAAGGTTAGGTGACTACCTGAGCATATATTGGGGGACCTATGTAGAACATAACACCCACTCCTCATCCGATTGGACGACATACTAAAAATTCTCATTCAGCTAAACACGGTACGCAACTAATAATAAGTCCATTAAAAATAGTACTCAAAAATTTAAACTTTCTAAAAGCTTCTAAAAAGAAAATTAGTGCATGCGATAAAAGTCTGTACTAAATAAGTCCATATATATAGTCCGAATAATGAGAGACTGAAAAACATGCAGTTTAGACAAAGTGTCCTGTTTAAAATTCTAAATTTATGTTGTTTTTGAAAAAGGCCTAATTTCGTACAAAACAGTCAGCCAACGCGTTTCGCCCAAACACGGGCTTCTTCAGGGCAAAATTATTAAGAAGTACAACAAGAACAATAAAAGACGGAAGATATAATACATCTCTTTTTTTGATCTGTTCTGTGTTGTATTTGAGCTATTTGTGCCATTATATTGCCTCTCATCCAATTTGTTTTCACATACAGCAAGTAACCCTGGAGCTTACAGTGACACGATATGCGATGCCTGGGAGCATCCCATAACAACCTTGATCATTCAGCATCAAGTAACTCCCATTGGAAAGTAACTTGAATACCGGATTAATCACGGCAGCTGGGGAACCTGTCAAGTGGTAGGATAAGTTAGCAATTGAACCATTACAGGCCCCATGAAGCATGATATCTTAGCATATGAGAGATCCACTTAAGGAATTCTCGCTGTTGGTATCACTAAGAAACATTTCTTTATCCCCATTCCTACATCGAAATCTGTATGGCAATTCCCAAGAGTCCTTGATGAATTTCCTACCCAGTGCTTCATATCTGCCTGCCTGTTGTTGTTCTACGCAATACTGAAACTGGAAAGTTGTGACCGGTAGTGTTATATGGCCATGGATTAACCATTCTGTGGATGGTAACTCTGACACAGTAAAAGGTAACTGGGTGTGAGTGTTTGATTGGTTCGGATGCTCCGTCCATCACCACCCCTTTTTGTACCGCTTTGTTCGCCATAAGTTGGCAGGGTATGCTCAGACGTGAGTCCTTTGCTCACTTTGCCACTGGATTCAAGCAAGCCTGGCTGAAGACGGCTGAAATGCCAGAAACCGGTTCTAGGAAGCTTGTTTCCGGTCCAGGGAAGGCATGGCTTGGCAGTTTGTGCTGGACTGTTCCCATGAGGCACAGGGTCAGACTGATTTGCATATGGCCATGTCTGAACTGGGGTGGCAGAGTGGGCTAAAGAACGGTGATGGATCAAACCCAGATCTGTTGACTGGGTGTGAGTGTTTGATTGGTTCTGATGCTCCGTCCATCACCACCCTCTTTTGTACCGCTAACTTTAAGACCTGGTACTTTCTTCTTTTTAAATTGAGGTTTAGATTGTGGCTTGTCTTCTCTTTAATAAGTGTAGCTTGAAGTGTGTGGCATGTCTCTGTGCTCTGTACGCTCTTCTTGTCTGTTTTGTGATCGTCCTTCTCTCTCTGAGTTTCTTGGTGAACCCTGAAGGGAACGAGAGGAATGTGTATCAGTATCTAAAGAAGAAAAAGCTGTTCAGTAGGCCAAAAGAGAAAGTACTGAGCAGAGCTTAGGGAGACTCCCTTCACATGACGTGCAGAAGAAAATCTGAGAGCCCGGAATCTCTGTGAAGAGGGTTCTAGAGGGTGCTGTCGCCTGATTGGCTGGAATTTGGACCATCCCTAATAACTAGGATGAGATATTAAAGTGAAAGTTTTTTTCTCTATTAACTTTAATGTTAAAATTAGTACTTATGCTTTTAATGTACCGTGGGACTCCCACTTTGACAACTGGGAATGATTCAAGCATGTGAATCCATGAAAGATACCCCAATACTGGAGAAATGTGACTTAGGGATTGCGTTGCCCTTGCAACACCGTGCGTGAGACAAGGACAACACAATCCCTTGATAAATCTGGCCCTAATCAGTAGAAACGAAGATAACGCAATTTTAAAGATTAAAGTGAAAATAGGGTCTAGAAGCACAAAGCGCCAACTGTGGTCATCGGGTAGTGCCGGACTGTGACAAAGTCAAAGTTCAGGACACCGCAATGGAGCTCGGGCCGGATACAGGTACCAAGTGAGGCATGCAGAACAAAGTTAACTAAATCCTAGTTTGCGGAATGTTGTGAGACCCCGCATTGAGGGTGCATCACACAGTGACGGTTCTGAGGAAGCTGCTGGGCTGTGATGCAGAGTCCTGCGTTGTCATCAAGGGTACCATCGACAAGAGGCTTGAGATGCGAAGGCCTGCATCGAGGATGCAACGCACAGCGGAAGGTCGGCGGAAGCTGTGGGCTGCGATGGGAGGTCCTGCATCCAGAATGCATTGCGCAGCAGCAGTTCCAAAGTGGCTGCAAGGAGATGCGTTGTGCTGCTCCGGTTCTGCTTACAGGGTCACAGCTGGGCTGGCAGAGCACATTCAAGCCTACTTCCAAACGTCCAGGACAGGAGTGGCACCACCTGGGGGATAGAACTTACAGCAGACAGAGTCCAGGTGTTGAGTTCAAAGTGGTTGGAGCTTTTTCTATCCATGAGGCTCTAATCAGGAGGCCAGCTTATGGCTATACCTTGTGCACACTTTGAAGTGGGAGAAGGCTCTGAAGATTTCCACGCCCAAAGGTACTTGGAATTTCCTGCCTCATTGCCCTGGCCACAGACAGTCTAGGGTGACAAAAGACTAACCCTTTAAGAGTGTGCTCAGACAGAGGCTATATGATGTGCAAGTATGGCAGGTGATAGCTCCTTCCCCTCATCAAGTCAGAGAAGGGCCATCTTGCTAACACCTATTCCCCTTTTTCTCACTGGGAGCAATAGACAAAGAAAGTTAAACCTTGTCATGTGACCAAAAATACAGGCTGCCGGCACCAATGGTTAGGACAAGAAAATGGCATTTCTAAAAGTGGCATTTTCAGAATTGAGTCTTCAGATCTGACTCTACCACTAAAGAAGGTTTTAAATTACAATTCTTTAGACACCAAACTTGACATTCCTACTTGCTCCCAAATGAAAGTTAGCACTTATTAAATGCAACAAGGTGACCCAATACTATACTCTGGTAGAGGTAGGCCTTGCAGTACACAAAAAATAATTTAGGAGTATTTCACTACTAGGACATGTCCAACTTTACATGTCGAAATGTTTTAATACACAGCACCTCTGTGCTGTTTAGGGTCTACCCTATGGGTGACCTATATGTATTGAAAAAGAAATGTTTAGGCTTGACAAAAGGTTTCTTTTGCCAGGTTGAAATGGCAGTTTGAAACTGCACGCACAGGCTGTAATGGAAGGCCCGAGACATAAGTGCTGCACACCCATTAGTAGCTTTCAATTTAGAGGCCCTGGATACATGTTGTCCATGGTACTTACAATTTATTAAATCTGCCATTTGGGAGTAAGCCAATGTTATCATGTTTAGAAATCAATAGCACTTTAGCACTGGTTAGCAGTGGTAAAGTACACAAGCAAAAATGAAGTCATCAAAAACAGGAGGATGGAAGCAAAAATGTTGAGGGGAGACTGTGCCAAGTATGTCAGGTCCAACACACTGCACATGAACTGTTGTATGTTTCGGGTTATCACACTTGTTTACTTACCAGTCATTGAATTACCTGTCTCATGACCATAACATACTCAGCCAGTAAGCATAGAAGGGCATATTTATTAAGAGTTGCATCACCCCTGTGCCATGCAGCAGGGTGCAAGAGCGCCGCAAATCTTAAATTAGATTTATCAAGCCACGCAAGTCTACCGTGCGTGGTTTGATAAGTCTAGAGTAACTCAATGTAGAGCAAATTGCTGCGTTATGTTACTCTGCCCCAGGGAGGCGTTCCATAGGTGCATTATGGGTGTTCCCACGATATGTATTCAAGAATGTTGGCGTATTCTCAGATTTACCATTGTTGTGGACCTGGGAATGCATCAAAATGCTAAGCCTCCACAGGTGAGGCATAACAAGGAGATATATCTTTATTACTCCTTCTTACTTCCTCTATCTATGTGTGCTGCATTCTGCAGCACACATAGAAAGAGGAAAATGCCTCAAAAGGAGTCTGTTCCTGCACAAAAGCATCCTTGGACCCAGCGGTGGAACCTCAACTATAGTGGAGGAGCGTCACCCCCCCCACAAACCGGCAGGAAAGGAAAAATAAAACAACACTCGTTTAATTTTTCCTTTCTTGACGAGTCTTGTGGGTGGGGCCTGGTAGTGATAGTCACTGAGGGGAGTGGTGGCGCACTCTTATTACTGCACATGATGGTTTGGCCATCCAAACCATCATGCGCAGTGAACACTTTCTCCAACCCAGCAACGCAGCTGGGTTGGACAGTGCAGGCACAGACTCTAAGTCTGTCCTGGAGCGCAAATCGAGGGCGTGCAGGATTGGCCGCAGGGCATTCTGGGAGCCTGTGCCTTTCGGAATGGGGGAAAAGGAGCAGCGAGCACGACGGGGAAAGCTGCAGCTAAGTTTTTTTTATTATCATTTTTTTTAATTCCTACTGTGATCCCTAGTGCCCCTCCCCCGCTTCTCCTGCATATTGGCTGCTCCTGCTTGCCCCAGCGTAGGGAAAAGACATGAATGTGCCGTATTATGTTAAATACAGCAAATTCCTGCCCGTTTCCTATGACGCAGTGCAGCGCAGCAATGTGAATTGTTGCACTGCGTGATTTTTTTCAGAAAAAAGTCCCTGAGTATCTAGCTATTAAATCACAAGCCATTTAAACATCAGAGCTTTATCCTCCATAACTTCTCTACAGTATCCAAAACATTGCTATTCAATAATCTGCATTGAACAAACAGTATCTCAATTGTATTATTGTATTATACCATTTATATATGACATTCTTCCCAATGCTGATGTGTAAGTGAGTGCACTATCCAGTCTGTGGCAACCCTTATAATGTGTATAGTTGGGAGATTGTGTGTTTGTAGCGTCACTCATATGGGCCAAAGGAATGCTACAAGCATGCAGGTGCAAACTATTTGCAGTGTATCAGCATGTCAGGGATACAAAATAGCGTCAGCTTGTCAGGGTAACACATTTTTGTATGTTTATCTCCAGTTGAGAGGCTCAACCTAGGTGCATGGATAATTGGTTTATTGGGTGATCATATGATCTATGTGGATATTGGATAGATACTAGCGGAGTAAGGACCAGAAGGCAGGGAGCAGAAGGATCTTGAAAGCACTTCTCAATCCCAGGTGATTAGGGATGTTTCTGGCTAGGGCTTATAGACTATTCTAGTGCTTCACCCTGTGTATAGCAATCAAGGTCCCACTTATTTGGGGGTTTCTGATATGGGATATGAAGACTTACTAAGAAGAGTGTTTGGTGGATGTGGTGGTTCAGGAAACTGTTAGTCAGAAGGGTAACTGCTCTGTATTATGTCCTCCTGACTTCGTTACACCGAAGATGGGACGCACAGCGTGACATCCATATTTTCGTATGCCATGCTATAAGGTCCCGTCTTTACCTACATGACCTAAATCATGCCACTACTGTGGTATGCTCCAGTCCTGCATGTCGCGCTGTCTCTCCTTCTTTTCCGACTATACAAAGGGGCATAGATTGAAGTGTCCTTGACGATACTTTGTGTATGATCATAAAAAACACCCATACACGGGACATGTTATTCCCTTATTCTTGCTAATGCATTTCGGGTAGGGATTGCCTAATTTTTTTTTTTTTATAAATTTAGAGTCATAGGGCCATATGTAGGTAGCTAAAAACCGGTCGGTAACGGCTAAAAATCGGTAAATTTTCCGTTACCGACGGGTATTTAGGCAATTGAGATGTAGGAGGCTGTATTTAAGGATTCGGTAATTTACCGATTCGTTATTTAAAGGAATCGGTAAATTACCGAATCCTTAAATTCTATGTAGGGAGCACTCAAGTGAGTGCATTTTTGTTTTAAGGATTCGTTATTTACCACCAACTACAGGTTGGTGGTAAATACCGAATACCTTTTGAAAAGCAATTTTGTGCTTTTCTAGAAATGCCATGTGGCAGACATACATGCCCTTAGGGCATGTATGTGCGCCACATGTGCACACATGCACGATTCAGGGGTGCAACAGGGTGTCAATGTGACACCCTGCCACCCTTGAATATGCTCCCCCTATTACCGAATCGGTATTTACCGAATCGGTAATAGTGAATGGCTTCCCATTCATTCCTATGGGCCTCCAGTAAATACTGAATCGGTAATAACGAATATTACCGAATCTGTAAAATTTATCGATTTTTTTACCTACATTCTATTTACCGATTCTTAAATACCGAATCGGTAAAATTCGGTATTTAGGAATCGGTAAACAGGAATTACCTACATATGGCCCATAGTGCGCTTTCTTACATTTCATATTGTCTTATTGTTACTTCCATGCTGATGGCTTGCTTTGAATTTTACCCTCATTATAGGTAAGGGTGGGTTTTTACAAAGGGAATATTGCGTTATCTTATTTGAGAAATTCAGAAATGCAGGGCGCTTGTTCGTATCTCACCTGGCCTTATTGTTACTTTTGTACAGATTTCTTTTTCTGATGTCTCACCTGTCTTCACTAAGGGATGAATAATTAACAATTGAAATTGACAAATAGGGTATAACCGAATATAAATTAACATAATAATACATAAAAGGGAGCTTCTCTTTTTGGAATAGGAAATAAACGTAGGATTCGATGAACTTGTCCGGTACTTACGATATTTAATATATTATCTGATGAACCAATTTATGAAATCTTACAGATGCAATATTGATCTTTACCATTACCATAAACACATATCCTTACTCGGCTCAAAGGTGGAGAGAATACTGTTGATATCAACAATTGTACACCTAGGGCAGGGTTGAAATTACTTAAATGAAATTTACTGTTTGCGGTCTCCCCTTTTTTTCCTGGTTTTGAAGTTTAGATGTATCTTGGTGATATGTTTATAGTGCTCATTTACGGTTATGACTGAGGTTTGTTGCTGCCTTCTTGTTTATATGTTATGAAAATTTTGAATAGTTACATTTATTGTTTTTATTTATTGATAGAGTTCTTGATCTGACCAGATTATATGCACCAGCCTATGCAATAATGGGTATTTCTGAAACAGGAATCTTGTAAAAGAAACCCAAATTTTAAATGTCTGTTAATGTCTATATATCATTATATGTGGTAGTCATATGTAATGTTTTTGCTCTTTGTGGATGTTTTGTAACATTTGATTGTATATTGTGCTGGATTTTAACATTTTCTATTTTAGAGAAAAGAATAAAGGAGATTATTTAAAATTTATATTGGAATTGAACTTCTTTCTGGTGCACCTTCTATTTCTTTGGTAAGTCTTTGGATCTGCTGGACAGTAGCACCAAACAGTGGCAGGTGCTGGAAGATTCGTGCACAGGACACTCTACTCATTTGGATTTGTGATTCAGATGCAGACTGTGTAGTCCGCCGCTGGTCCTTTTGCTTCATAACACTTTTTTGTATGTTTATCTCCAGTTGAGAGGCTCAAGCTTGGTGCATCGGTAATTGGTTTATTGGGTGATCATATTATGTATGTGGATATTGGATAGATACTAAAGGAGTACGGACCAGAAGGCAGGGAACAGGAAGATCTTTAAAGCACTTCTCAATTCCAGGAGATAAGGGATCTTTCTGGCTAAGGCTTATAGATTATTCTAGTGCTTCATCCCATGTATCACAATCAAGGTCCCACTTATTTGGCGGTTTCTGAACTGAACTCAGGGATTGTCAGAACTGGTAACAATCTTAGGGGCATATTAACAAGGAACAGGGAAAATTAACGCTAAGAGCGCTTAGCGTAATTTTTTTTAACACCCGCTATCGCTGGATAATATCACCTGGTTACCGCATTATTAACAACGCTAACCGCCTAGGCGATAAAAAATCCAGCGATAGAGGCATTATGGGAGGTTATCGCTGGTAATGCAGCGATAAAACTATAAGGATAGGGATATCCTTGTTGATAGCCCATGGTGGATTTAGCCATGTAATCCACCTCCCATAGGATTACATGGCTAAGTCTGAAAATTAGCAGACGTAAAAAAGCTGTGTTAACCGTGGTTAGCGCTGCTTTTTTGTCTCTAACAGGGTTAGCGTGAAGCTTGATAATAGGAGAAATGTCGCTTAGCGACATTTCTCCTATTATTTTGCTCTGGAACGTGTAGTGAAAAAGGGTGCTAATATGCGATTTTGCATGTTAGCACCCTGTTGTTGATAGGGCGATATTTTTATCACCGCTTCTTTGGCTTTTAAAGCAAAAACAGCGGAGATAAAGCCCTTGTTAATATGCCCCTCTATTTGAGAGCCCTTCTAGGGAGAGGGAGTTCAATTTTTGAAGGGTAGAGGTTTGCAGCTTCTAAGATGTAGAAGTCTGGCAGTGGTGTTCTGAATAAACTAGAGACTGCAAAGGACAAAGAGCCAAATTTGGAGCTTAGCGGGTAGCCCGCCATCTGCCAAGAGGGCAAAAGTAATAACCTCCACTTCCCTGGCACACTGCCACCCACCATATTTACAGATCTCCATTGTCCGTACAGAGGTCTCTGTGCCTTCAAAGGACCTGCTACCATGGCAGCTCCTGTGAGAGGACTGAAGTCCTAATTTAGAGTTTGTCAGACAGGGTACGTTACCAAAAGGCGGCATAGTACCTTGCCCACCAAACTGGCGGTCAGTCCGCTCTCTTTAAATCCCATTGGACCATCATGTTTCTGCCATTGTTCCCTTCTCTGTTCTGCCAACTGGAAACTTTACACCAACGGCATGACGTACCAGATTCAGATGGTGTCAGTGCAACAGACCATTCGTCCAATTTAGAGCAGATGGTCTGATGCATTTCCTTTTCTCTATGGGACAGACAGAAAAAAACTGTTTATTCCAAAGATAAAAAAGGAAAAATAACTCCCACACCCCAAGAGAAAAGTCTCAGTGTGTCAGGGTAATTTTCTTTTTGCTTTACAAACCAAACTGCCACTTTGGGAGTTTATTTTTGGAAAACAAAAAGGTTTGCTGAACGGTCTTATGAAGCATAGCAGAAGCTCAGCAAACGTTGAATGCCTTAAGAGGAGCTGCTGTGGTGAAAGCACCTCTAAAAGAATACCGATTTCTGCCAGGACGGTGGAGGTCCCTAAATTTGACAGGTGGTGTTCTATCTGGGTAGTAGAGATCATTACTTCTGCTAGGCTGGAGGTTGGTGGGCCACCCACCAAAGCCTAAATGAGGGCCTTGAGGGGTTTATTTAGAGTTTGGTGGACAGGGTGCTCACCACACAGGAAACGGAGTGCACTGTCTACCAAACTGATAGTCTGCCCGCTCTATTTAGAGTTGGGCAGACCGTCATGGTTCTGCCAGCAGTGGCCTCCAGGCTATGACGGTGGAACCTTACACTGACGGACTTGGGCCGTCAGTGCATACATCAGACTGTTGGCCCTATTTAGAGCAGATAGTCTGATGTACATTTTTTCTATTCTGGACTGTCAGGAAAATACTTTTGTAAAACAAAATACTAATTACCTTGACACCATTGAAGTTTTCTCACAGGATTCAAGAATCATTTGGCTTTTTTTCTATTCGGGACTGGCAGGCTATATGCTTCCCTTACTGTGTCCGTTATCTGACTGCGTGCTAGCTGGACACATTGTCATTCTTTTTTCACACTTTTCTTTAAAACAGGTTTTGAAAAAAAGTCTTGACACTTGCTGAATTAATAATGGTTATGCATTATAAATTATATATTTTTTAAAGCAAATAAAGGAAATTTGGCAAAAGGAGCATACAAAGAAGCTTCCAGAATTATTTTTATTTGTTAATGACTTTTCTTAAGAAATGTTTTTAATATATATTTTATAAAATGCGCTCTGGGATCTCGTATATGGGCAGGATAATTAAGTGCTCATGATCATCAGTGGAGAACTCCTGAAAGTGAACATGGTTCTCTTGGATTAAGACAGATAAAGAGTGAGAGAGAGAGAGAGAGAGAGAGACAGAGTGAGGAAGAGAGAGAGAGAGTGAGGAATTAGAGTTCATACTCACCTAGGGGATCCATTGGGGGAAGTCCTAGATCCAGAACTATTGAACACAGGGATAGTGCATAGGCCACGCTCTACCAGTAAGTCTGTTTTTGATCAGTTGAGGTTCAGAGGGTTGCGTGCCATCCGTTGGGCCACTGCTATCAAACAAAACTGCATTGTGTAGGAGTCGAACTCTGGATGCTTTTCAAGTATTAGGATTATCCTTCTGTCAATGAAGTGGTGAACTGAAATCCCTTCGTAAGGTATGAGGGTATGCACTGAAGCTCCCTTGCATGCCGAGATCATTCAGTGTCTGTAGTAAGATGGGGTGGTGTATTGTATTAAAAGCCGTGGCGAGTTCTAGTAGGAGTAGAGTCATGACTTAGTTGTGATTGCTGTTTTTTTCTGAGGTTGTCCCAGATGGTGATCAGAGATGTCTGTAAGCCATGGCTAAGGCTCATAAAAAGGTTTTAAAAAGCAAACAAGCAGAGAGTTGGGTAGAACTGCTCTTTTGATACACTTGGCTAAGAGTGTTGTGATTGGTCTGGAGTTTGCCGGCCTGCAAGGGTCATGTCCTTGTTTCTTAAGTATGGGTTTGTTGCAGAAAGTCTTGAGGTCAGTAAGGAAGGAGCCATATATAGTGTGTCTTAAAGAGACTTAGTTGTGAGGTACAAGTCAGTGTTCAGTTACTTCCCAGCTACAAATGTGGTATATAAATATCCCTTATACATACATGCATTTCCAAGGCTTTAGTTTTGGTGACATAGTAGACTAACAAAGAGTTGCACTGGGAGTCAGAATGTATGATTTCAGTAGAATGGATACCAGCTTTCAAGAATTAATTGAAGATTTTGTAGAGTTCTCGTAAAGGGCAGGTGGCCTTGGTAATGTAGGTTGTGTGGTATTGTGCTTTGCATAATGTTTATTGCCATCAGAAGTTGAATTTGCCTTATAGTTGTAATGTACCTTCCAAAGTCTTTGAATGGCTCTGTTGTTAGCCTTTTCTGACTTCTATTCTTTGGAGAACTCCCCAATATTGTTTTGACACATAGGGAGCAAATAGGCTTTAGCTGCAATCATAATAAATGGCTGGTTTGTTTGGCATAGAAAATAATAGCTCTAGTTGAAGTGTATTATGGTCGATTTATTACCAAACTCTTACATACAGCTTGCCCTTTGGGGTTATTGGAGTGGGAGTTATGGCTGGCTGGCTGGCTGTGCTGATGACATTGTGGTCCGTCCCGGTAACAACATGATTTCATGCAATCATAATGGATGGAAGAGATGCAAAGCTTGCCAACGGTATGGTCCTGTAGAGTGACAGGGCCAGATATTTACTGTTCAGTTTGATACAAGAAATCTAGGTTGGGTATATCAGGATAATAAAACCAGATGTTGAGGCAGAAAATGAGCCAAGAAAGGCTTCCATGAAGGCTGCGATGTGAGGGGAAATGAAAATATAGCAGTGTGCACCGAACTAATATGGATTCACAATCTCTGGCAGACAATTTAGGTAAACTGATAGTGGGTTGAATACTCTTGAAAACAACTATTTCTCCATCATTTCTCCTGATTCTCCTGGACACATCGGAAGTAGGGCAACATCTTCTTTTAGCCATGTTTCCATTATGAAAAGGAGGTCCAGTTGGGATAAGGTCAGAGATATTCTTTTGCTTCTTGCCCATAATTTATAGAGATGCAGATCAAGGAATGCTTGGGTGGATGAGCTGCTAGAGAATACATTTTGGAAATAATATAGTAGTGGGCTAAAGGCCAGTATGCAAAAAACCTAGGAGAGACTCAACAGAATTCGGAACATTGGTGAGTGGCTGGGGAAGAGGTGGTTGGGTTTTGCTGGTAGTGCCATGCTGAAGGAAGGGAGGAGTCAATAGGGGGTATTGACTAATACAGTGAATATAGTGAGATTAGGGGAGAGAGGATATGGTGGTAGGTTGGTGGTATGCAGGGTTGGCGGAATTCAAGGATAGTTACACAAGGGTGGCATGAGATCTAAGGGCCAGATGTACAACAGTTTTTTGCAGTCACAAAACACTCGCAGTTTATCACCCATTTCAAAAGCGTGGTAAGCCACTCGCAAACGGGAAGGGGTTCCCAGGGGACCCCTGCCCCTTTGTGACTGGCTGTGAAAATATTTTTTAAGAGTAGGCAGTTAGACAGAAGAGTTTCATTTTTCTTTATTAAATGCATTCCGTTTTCATTTAAGGAAAACAGGCTGCATTTAAAAAAAAATGCTTTATTTAAAAAGCAGTCACAGACATGGTGGTCTGCTGACCCCAGCAAGCCACCATCCCTGGGAGAGCTAGCCATTCCGAATGGGGTTGCAAATTGCACCTGCCTTAAAATCATTAATGAGGCAGGCAATTTGCAACCCCATTAGGAATTGCAAACAGTGTCTGATACACTGTTGTAAATTTCTTTTTGCGAGCCACAAAACGACCCAATTTGTGAGTCGCTAATTTGAAGGGTCGTACATGTGGCCCTTCAACTTTTGTGCCAGATATCTGTCTAAAGACGGTGTTTAAATAAGGGGATTACTAGAGAGGGGCTTTCAGCGGTGAGATATTTAGGCATGAGGTTTGAAGGAGTGATGGTTGTTAGAGATGCAGGGATTCAGGTAGGGGAAAACAGATGCAGAGGAGGAAAATAATTGAGTGGGTTGAAGGATGATGTGTTGATTTGAAAGGCTGTGAGAAGATCCGTAAGAGATGGGGTAACGCATAGGGCCAGGGATGTGGTGCATGAGGAGGAAAATAAAGAATGATAGAAAAAGGAGGGAGAAAAAAGAAGAGGGGGAGAAGGCAGGAGAGGGAGTATGGATGATGTTATCGGAGTGATATTGGATTAAAGTGTGAAACAAAGAGTGAGTCGAAGTGAAAGATAGGATGAAGATGGGTTGTGGTGCAGATGAGAGAAGACAGAGAGGGAAGTTCAATATGCAAGTACAAGAGTGCAATGTAGTCTACTCACTGGGAGTTTAACAGAGGCTATGAATTTCACCATTAGAGATGGCGAAGTACCCAGAGGAAAATGCAGCTTCCAAGAACGCCAAATATCTGCGGCTTTGTGGCCAACCCAAGACTTATTGACCAGTGCAGTCATAAAAGGAGCAGCTTCCTAAAATCACCAAGATTATCAGCTGCTATGAGTTTCGCACAAGAGTGAAGGGGAGCAAAACAATGGAAGTCACAGCTCATGAGGCAAAGTACCAGGGTTATCTGAGGCTGTGATGCTCACCAAGGAGCAAAAGAGGTGCAACTGATGAAAGATATAGCTTCCTAAAAACAACAAAAATAATCAAAGTCTATGTAGTTCACGTAGGAGTGACAGAAATGCGACCAGAGGAAAATGCAGAGAACTTCAACAATTCTTCATTGAAATTCTCAAGACTCACATTTTTTTAATTGAACCACTGAAATTTCCATGAGCGACTGAATCATAATTAGTCTTATCCACCGACTCTCCATCCATCAACACAAAAATGACAAACTTTAACAAGCCAGCCCCTTATTTAATAACCTCTCACTACCAGCCCCTTATAAGTGCCTTTTCTTAGTGTCAATCTCATCTATAAGAGAATCAGTTGCTAATAAATGTGGACCCTCCTTAGACTGTCTGTTTTTACATATGTGTCTCAGGGTATTCTGTTCAATGTCTATCTAAGAGAAGCTTTCGACCATGGCTAGTTTATAAATTGCGCAAAATCAACATGAATTAAAGTAACAAAATAAATCAAACAGGATGCTCAAGGGAACAGACGGGAAACAGCCACTTTGCGTCCCAAAGTTCTCTGCTACACAGTAACCAGAGATAAAATGCACAAACACTGAGTAGTTCCCGAGCAGACAAAGTAACAATGATTAGTTTAAAGTGTAATAAGTTGCAAAAAACAGAGTCCCATCCATGAGTATTTGGATTGTCTACTTTATTGTTTCCGTTGTTGTAGATGTCAGAAATTAAATCGTAATGGCAAGTTGATCATAGATGTTTGCAGCCAACACGTGTTTCGTCAAAGGGCGGAAAGCCCAAAAGACTTCCTCAGGGCTACAAGATGATGAAAAAGTACTAATCATACAACTTGGTTACAATTATATATCATGAGTATAATTCAATCATAATAACATCTCAAAGCGGTAACTCTAGTAAAAACCGCAACATTGGTCAGCGAACAACCCAGAAAAAAGAGGAAATATATTAAAATATATTAAAGGTAGAAAATTGATTAGGGTCAAGAGTCAAAACCAGTTGTGTCACACTATAGACGCTAAAGTGCATAGAGTAGCATCCACCAAAACGACTTATATAGATAATTAGTATAGTAATAAAGTAAAAGTAAGTATAAATATGAAAGAAAAAGAGTGCAAATAATAACGGTGAAAGAAGTGTTTCAGAACCACGTTAAAAGTGCGCGAAGGAAAATGTGAAGGAGGTAACTTCTATCAGAATAAACCACTGCAAATTCCACCTCAAAAATTAGATGGACTCTTCCTATCGAAGCAGACAAAGAGATTCAACTGATAATAGCTAAGAATCGCCTTGGATCAGCATACTGGAATCTATATATGTACAATCATGCACACAAGAAGACTATCAGCATGCAAGCCCATCTAAGAATACATAAAGATTCACACTCACCATTAGCAATATTTTAGGCCTGGTGACGTGTAGAACAGGAAATATATATTAAAGTCGAGACAAATAATTCCGTCAAAAGATCCTCAACGTAATGTCGAGTTGTCGAAAATAATCTACAAAATAGGTCAGTATTGGTAAGTATATTCTGGGGTACTATTTGATGACCAAACAAATCACATTCTCATTAAATAATACAGTAATATATCTTAAAGTCCCAATATATGAAGAGAAAAATAATTCTAAAACAATGACTTCTATGACACTAATCCTTAAAGTATGTATCGTCAGTTAAAAGAGAAGGGTAATTCTGTTACCTCTATTGTGATTCCAACAGTATAGCGCAATCAAATTGAAAAGTCACCAAAATAGCGAAGGTTCTGTAAGCAAATAATAAGTATAATATTCAATTCAATCCAAACTCAAACAATGCAACACACATAAGATTCCTATCGATAAGCTCCTATGCTTGTAATGTATACTACAAATCAGCATATACTGCAACAAAAGCAGAAACAAACACAACAGCAAAACAGGGGCTCACACGGAGTTGTGAGCACACACACATAGGGCTACCCGCAACACTCCGTCAGTAATTAGCCTACATAACACTATTAGCGAAGGATGAAGGGTATAAAGCAACAATATTATATTGCGTTAGGTTCAAGAACTAATAATATAGGGCCACAATATAAAAAGCATGAAGGCTCCAAGATGTAAGTTAACTATATAAGAAAACTACAGTCGGATGTAGATAAACGTACCCGTAACGTGGAGAGTACTCCGAGAAATATCCAAGGTCCAGTACAAGCAAACGAACAGGCGCCATAGTGGTCCTCTATATATACACGGCCTATTCCTCGGCAGTAACGTCATTCGTAAACAATTCAAAGAGAGACTATCACGTACAATCACGTTAGTCGTGAAAGAGTTCAAGGAAGGACTTATCATTTAAGACGTGTGATATCAGGGTCGCCATCTTTAAAAGGTAAAGAACAACATAAACAAAACCAAATAATATTATCTCATATATGTATAATCAAGGTATAACTCTCACGATACTACAAATCCATGACATGTCGTGAATATAAAGTGGGTGAATAAAGCCCTAATACAATTAAAACCAGGCCATGAAGCCTTCATTACTAATATGATATCAAAATTGCCATTTTGGAGGGGTATAGAGTATGAAGACTAAAATTAGAATAATTTTGCCGTATATGTAAATTCATCAGTAATTTCAAGTAAATAACCGACTACAAGAAGCCAATATATCGCAAAATGTAAGATAGATATGGCGAACAACATTAAAAGCGATACAATAACCATGAACCATTTTTCATAGGTTATTATAATTGGATATAAGAATAAATCCAATCTAAGTCAGCAAGAGTCACATTGACAGGCATATAGACGACAAAAAGGGAAGGAGAGATGTTAAATAGTTAGGAGGAAAATATCTGTGATTAGATTCAATAGTAAAGGCCAGATATACCAGAGAAGGGAGGAACAAACTAGTCATCTAAGGTATTCCACAAAGAGCACAAAAAATGAAAAAGAATTTCAAGTGTAGCATGAAAACATAAATAAGAATTAGGGCTGCAAAGTTTAAGACCAATAAAGCTTAATAAGCAATCAGTACTAATAGTATCAGCAATATGTGCATGTGAGGACGGGAGAAGGGAGAATATATCTTACATATCCTCCATATTTTATGCAACCAACATGTTACAATCTAGATGATATTAACATGAGATACAAAATAGCAATCAAGTCCAATTTAGGATAAGGTTAAGTTGACAATAAGCTGAAAAGACAGTGTGAAATTATCTATTCAGAAGAACAGTTCAAGGTATGAACATAGGGCATTCCCATATGATGCAATACATGATAACAATCATATAACAGGGAAAACAGGTAATATATTCATTAATTGACATAGAAATTTATCAGAAGATCACAAAACAAATCATATATCCAAGAAATAATGCAATTCGTGATCAGTATTAATACCCAGTTCAACTGCACGGAGTTTTAAAATCCATCGTGCCTCACACTGGCGTAACCTTAATTCCCTGTTGCCACCTCTGGGATCAGTTTTTACAATTTCAATTCCATGAAAGAGAAATCCCAATGAGGATCCTCTTTCCCGGCATATAGACGCATGATTGCCTATATGGTATCTAATGTCCAGGTTTTTCAGAGCACGAAAATGTTCTGCCATCCGTTCCTTAAGAGGACGGATGGTACTACCTACATAGATCATACTACACTTGCACTGAATTACGTATACAACATACTTAGTCAGACAATCAATGTGATCGTAGATACAAAATCTACGTGATCCATTGTATTCGAAGTCTTTTATTCCCTTTTTAGTAAACTTACACATGCTACAATTACCACATGTGTAAGATCCAATATTGAGTTGGCAAAGCCATGTTGGTTTAGTTGGCAACTGTTTGGGGTAACTTGGACAAATAATACTCTGAATGGTCTTCCCTCTCCTATAGGTTATATTAGGAGATCTAGAGATATAACGGTCCAATCCCTTATCCGCAGTTAATAAGTGCCAGTTGTCTTTAAAGATCGCATATAGTTTATGTGACCAGGAGTGGTAATTGGTCACTAATCTTACTACGGTTTTGGTTTCTTTACTATCTTTATGCGGGGTGTTCTTAAGGGTGTCGGACCTAGTTAGTCGCATAGCCCTATTTTGCGCCCTGGTAATAGTTTTAGGTGAGTATCCCCTAGCAAGGAATCTATACGCGATATCCTTCACTTGTCCATAAAAATCCTCATTTATGCTGCAGTTTCTGCGAGCCCGCAGCATTTCACCAAAAGGTATGGCATTGATTTGACTCTTTGGGTGGGCACTATTAGCATGAAGTAGGGAGTTGCATGCTGTTGTTTTTCTATACATTTTGCTCTGTATTTTACCATCTCGATGAAATAATTCTAGGTCAAGGAAGATAATACTATCAGGATCAGATGTTATAGTGAAGGTCATATTGTAGATGTTATTATTCATGTGTTGGAAAAATTCTATGAGGTCTTCATCACTACCAGTCCAAATAATCAAACAGTCGTCAATATAACGTCCATAGTATAAAATATACTCATGCCATTTAGCAACCGAAGGGCCCCAGATATGCTCTGCCTCGAACCATCCCATAAAAAGACAAGCCATAGACGGAGCAAATCTGGAACCCATCGCCACACCGCATATCTGTAAATACCATTCATCATTAAAAATGAAGGCATTGTTTCTGAGGATAAGTGATGACATATCAATCAACATTTCAGAATGTTCAAGAAGTTCAATCGGACGTCGATACAAAAAGTGTCTAAGTGCCTGAATGCCGTGTTCATGTAAGATGTTTGCATACAGTGAGACGACGTACATTGTGACAAATCTCATCTCATGATCCCAATTAATATCGTTCAAAATATTAAGAACATGTTTAGTATCCCTAATATATAAGGGAAGATTATGTACATATATTTGTAGAAAGGTATCCACAAACTCAGCCATTCTTTCCGTCGGGCCTCCGATGCCAGATATTATTGGCCTGCCGGAGGGTTGTGAAGATTTTTGTGGATTTTTGGGAGAGAGTACATGCAGGAAAATTTCGGACTGTCCGTCCTGAGGAATGCAAATTCGTCAGGCGATAATAGACCATGCTGATGCCATTTGAGTAAATTGGAATTAACCAGTCTAGTTATATCAAACATCGGATTTTTACCAATTCTTTTGTACCATGTATCGTTATTAAGTTGTGATAATATTTCCGTGTCATACTTCAATTTGTCCATGACAACCATATTGCCGCCCTTATCTGCTTCTCTCACTATAAGGTCTGTGTCTTGAGATAGATCTTGTAGTGCCTTACGTTCATTATAAGTCATATTCTGAAATTTTGGTGTGTATTTAGTGACAGTCATACGTTTATCCCACCTGTCAATTTCAAGATTGACTCGAGTATGAAAAAGATCAATATTGTACCCGCTAGTAAGTTGAAGTTACCTCCTTCACATTTTCCTTCGCGCACTTTTAACGTGGTTCTGAAACACTTCTTTCACCGTTATTATTTGCACTCTTTTTCTTTCATATTTATACTTACTTTTACCTTATTACTATACTAATTATCTATATAAGTCGTTTTGGTGGATGCTACTCTATGCATTTTAGCGTCTATAGTGTGACACAACTAGTTTTGACTCTTGACCCTAATCAATTTTCTACCTTTAATATATTTTAATATATTTCCTCTTTTTTCTGGGTTGTTCGCTGACCAGTGTTGCGGTTTTTACTAGAGTTACCGCTTTGAGATGTTATTATGATTGAATTATACTTATGATATATAATTGTAACCAAGTTGTATGATTAGTACTTTTCATCATCTTGTAGCCCTGAGGAAGTCTTTTGGGCTTTCCGCCCTTTGACGAAACACGTGTTGGCTGCAAACATCTATGATCAACTTGCCATTACGATTTAATTTCTGACATCTACAACAACGGAAACAATAAAGAAGACAATCCATATACTCATGGATGGGACTCTGTTTTTTGCAACCTATTACACTTTAAACTAATCATTGTTACTTTGTCTGCTCGGGAACTACTCAGTGTTTGTGCAATGTCTATCTAACACTTATCTCGCTTGGGTTATTGCCTCTTGAGCTTTTATTTAGTGTCTACCTCATCGGTGACTGATCTTCCTAAAGGTGTCCTGAGCTCTTATGCAGCTCATATACCCCCTATACCTGGTCCTAATCTTTGCACAACAACTAAACGTCCATGCTCACCTGTTCTTACGGCCGGCCGTACCACAGATCACATTGACATTCTCAAACTGGACACTGCAGACCCTCTTTTTTTCAAATGCCTTTGGGACAATACTTTCCACTGCAGTCATTATGTCCAGGTGACTGTAGTCCTTCTCAGGCTGAAGAGGAAAAAGAAAAAGAAGAAATATAACAATACTAATTTTCCCTGAGAGTTTAGGTGCACCAGCATTGTTGTGGGTTTTTTGTGTACCTGGGTGTACATCTATTGTTTCGTTTATTTGAGTGTTTCACTAAAACATGTGTGGTTGACTGTGTGTGCCTATGCTTGTGTTGTCTTTGCCAGTGGTTGTAATGTATTTTTGTTTATGGCTATCCGTGTTATAGTTGTAACAATGCAGTATATCGTTTTTTGTGCACCTGTATCTGTGAATGGCACTGTATTTCTGTTGGTGTCCCTATACAAGGTATCCTTTTATGATGGAACCTATAAAGATCTATTGGGCATATTATCAAGGCAGGCGATAAAATTATGCAGAAAACCGCCGCTAAAACGGCGATAATGGGCTTGATAATATGCTCTATGAAATTCCAATTGAATCCCATGTTAGATGTCCTTCACATTTAACATGGGCTTCAATTTTTTCACTGCCATGGGATAGAATGTTTTTGAGCTAAACAGAGTTGTAATTTGCCTTCCATCTGCATTCCCGACGACCCACTGATCTTCCAGACAGTGCTCGGGAAGTCTCCTATGAAGCCATGCATTTTTAACAATACAAATTCAGGATGCATAAACCCTAAAAGGACTATGGGCATAGACCCTATAAGGACTGGAGGTGTTGCTAGAATCTGACAACACTTCTATAAAATCAAAGACCCTCTCTGCTCTAAAAAAGACACTTTTCCTTGCTTTGTGTTCGATTCCACCTCTGCTCCTCCAGTCTCAAAAGACAACCCTTATACTCACAAAGGTCAACTTCCATATTCAGTACTGTACCAGCATTTGTCAAGCCATTTCTCCAGGTTGTGGGGCAGATGGGGAGCATTGGGCAATACCAGTGTTTGGTGATGTTGTTTCTCATCACTGTCACAGAACACTGTATGCTGATGCTTGCAATGTTTAGCCAAAACTCCCTTCCTTTTCATCACTCTCCATTAGAATCCAAGGTTGAGCATTTAATTCTTTGCCAGAGGCATGTACTTGTTAGGAAATACTTTATTATATCACAAGAGATACATAAGCCAAGCGAGTCCAGGGCTCGAAAAATAATTTTTTTTTACTAGACCTGCAGGTCTAGTAACTTAAAAAATCTACTCCACCAAACTGTCATGCACTTGAGAAAATGTGACACGTTAACAAGATTTAAAGACATTTTTATTGCTCATTCACTTTGTGAGAAATAAAAATGCCTTTAAATCCTGCTATCTTGTCACATTTGCTCTGCTTTCAGAGACAAAAGTCAAAAGTCAGTTTGTCTTCCTACTTGCCAGAAAGGGCGAGTAGGAACAAAAAAGAGCTTGCCCTAATTACATCTTGCTCGCAAATGAGGGCGGGCAAGTGGATTTTTTGAGCCCTGGAGTCAATAAAAGGCCTAGCATTTACAATGGTGAAGAAAGAGTAGTTTTCCAAATCTCTATGACTTTCTGAGAACCATAACCCAATTTTTACAACTTGCCCTTCAATATTGAACTTTGGCGAAGATATTGACCTGCCCATAAAAATCAAGTGATTTGTACATGAGCCGGAACACTTTTCAGAGTGGGATGCTGATCTGTGGAGTCCAAATACTAAAATGACTATATATATGACATCACTGCCGATATCATAAAGGACATAACTTATGACATTATCCACGCTTCTTTTGTTCCCATTACTCTGTAAACTAATATGGCATTAAGAGGCCTAAAAGTAAGTACAGAATAATATGAAGCATCATTAATGCCATCACAGATACAACTCCCGTAGCAAATTTGTTATGTGCAACATTGACACTATACTATACACTTTATCGGTAGCCTAGTTCACAGTAACAGTCACCACAGTTATATGAAAAACCCTTATTGGACATGGTGTTCAATCTTTACAAAACTGTTCAATGAAAACCGACATGGTGTTCAATCTGTATATAACTGTTCAAAGAAAGCCAAGTTCCTCAGGATACTGAACGTCTGTTCCAAAATTAATGCCCTATTTCGAAAAGCTTTAACCCCTGACAGTCACCGAACCTACATTAAGAAATTAGGTTGACATGAGTAGAAAAGTAGGTACCTTAAACAGTGTTTACTCTATGGAGTGCAGTAACTCTGTTGCACACTGTTTGAAGGCAGTACAACTCTCATTAGAAATACACCACAGAGTATTAAAAAAGCATCTACTAAGAACAGTGTACCATGCTATGCAACATGTGTAAAATAAAAGACACTAGTCACCTAAAATAACCAAGGTCTAAAGGTGCTATAGATCATGCTACCTTAATCCTTCATACTGTGGTGAAAACAAGTTCATGTAAATATGCTACTACCTGGTCCACACATTCTTCTATGTTATGTAGAAATTGTCATGCTGAGACAATTCCGTCTAATAACTCAAGGCAGCTTACAATGCTTAGTATGTAGTACGTAGAATCTTTGTCCTATTGGAAACTTTTTGTGCAATACCAAAAAACTTGTGTGGAACATACTGCACACAAGTTTTGAACTGTCACCTGCAGACAGAGTTTCTCTCCAAAACCCAGATTTATAACATCTTCGATACTTCTGCACATCTCTGTTTGTATTAGGAGCACACGCATTTTGTAAACACTTACACCCATTAGCTGGACACATGCTGTATAAAATTAAGTAGAAAAATAATATTGTAGTTACCCGCCACTATGTAAACTATAAAACAAAAAAAAACACACATATTGGATGATATCATCAGTGATGTCATCAGCAATGTCATCAAGTCATTTGAGATGTTATCAGTGATGTCAATATTGATGTCATTGAACATGTCAAGGGTGATATAATACGTGAGGTGATAAGCAGTGCATGGCAGGGGAGCAAGTTAGCTGTCCTCTGTTCAAAACTTTAATGTTGTCACTGAAAAATTCACCTAACTATAATGTCACTAAGTTTTGTTTTTTTCAATATATTTCTAAGGGCTTTTTTAAAACAAAAACAGATCTTTTTCTCATATCTAACTATAACGTTATTATAAACTATGTTTTTTTCAGTGAAATTTTAAGGTTTTATAAACAACAAAATATTTGTATCCAGCAGCGGCCCGTGCAGATAAGAGAGTTGTGGCTGAGTAAGGGGGGATTTGGACAGACAATGAAGAGGGACAATTAATTATTTATTTAATTTCCGCTCGTCATCGTCGGTCGAAACCCCCCTTCACGGGGCCCCACCACTCTTACCTGCACGGGACGCTGCTGTTTTTATCACACCTAAATATTACATTACTTTAACCTTTGGTTTTGTCTAGTGCATTCTCTACACTACAGCTGCGCTAAGGACCACAGGGTCTCCTGTGACCTTCTGTACATTTAAGTTTGGCAATGTGATTGTTCCTCGAGCGTCTTCACACAGAAATCAGTGACAAAATGACTTCTCATATAGAGAAGACGGTGAGACTACAGACACAGAGTTGAATCTCAACCAAACAAGGGTACTTCCTATTATTTATATGAAGTAAGTGTTTCTTTGTTTGGTGGAGATGTCCTCATATTCCATTGCATCAAGAACGCACCAGCAAAATTGGCGGAAAACATGCTAGGGTCACTTTGTTGAGATGAGTTGTCCATCAGCCTAGAAAATGGCAGGAACACCATTGCATACTACTAATGTAGAAAGGGCGGCGCTAAACAGGTGGAGCTTGTAGGTGATTTTGCTCATTTGCATACTCAGCAATAATTAAAAGGGAACACCATGGACTGTGCTCTCGGAGTAGGAGACGACAAGAAAGAACACACTCGTCTTGGACAGTCACTACAAAAGAGATTGTGCTCCAACAAATCAATGATGCATTCACCTTCATCAAGGATTTCAGATAATTTCTCAACAGAGCATCGTAGAGAAAACACACTTGCTTTGCACTGGCAAAGCACAAAAAGCTTCAGCTAGGGCACCTGCTATGTTTATAATCGTAAGTGTTTCCCTTTGAGGTTTAATTTCTGTGAAATGGGCATCAGGGCCAGAAGGGAACCTCATTTGTGTATTTATCCATGAAAGGTTCACAGTTTTTATAATAAAGGGGAGGCTGGGGTCGCTTGGCCACGCTCCATGAGCCTCATTGTGCCCTCAGGAGACCATCTCCAAGGGCCAATTTTATCTTAAAGAGGAGGGCTGGCCACATGACCCCCTGAGCCTTATTATGTTCTGGAGACCCCATTCCCCAGCGCCGTATCTAATTTAAAGGGTGAGCCATATGGCCTCTCTCCCCCGTGTTTATTTTGTCCCAGGGACCACAACCACAGAGGCCTCTATTTTAATTAGGTGGGTGTCCACCCAGGACACCAACTATGCACATGTTGGGGCACACAGAGGGAGCCCTAGGGCCCCAGCTGCCCCAGTTGGCTCCCTGCATGCTACAGGAACCGGTATTGAGCCTGCCCGCAAGGAGCAGCTATTTATGCTGTCCCCTACGGGCGGGTGCAATCTGTTTCCCTGCCTGCATCAGTGTGGGCAGTGAAACAGATCACAAGTCTGATCCCAGATGGCGAGAGCATTTTAAATAAAATCTCCTGCCTGCTTGGAGCAGACTTTGTGTTTGCTCCTGTTTGGAGGAAGATTTTAAAATGCTTCCGCCAGATGGGAGCAAACACAGGCCCGCATCAGTGTGGGCAGGGATACTGCTGTTTTCCAGGGCTTGCCCCTAAACACAGCAAGTGAGCCAGCCCTGGGGAATTGGGTCAGTGGGGCATTTAAAGACCTGATCCCTTTATGAAATACAATGGGCCTTGGGTGATGGGGTCCTTAATGCCGAAAATGGTTCAGGAAGGGGAACCGCATGCTCCAGGCCATATTTATGAAATTGGGCCCCATAGGATGAGGTCTCAGGGCAAAAAACAGCTCAGGTAGGGGGGCTGTGAGCCCCCTCCCCAAGTAATAAATTGAGCCCCTAGGGAAGGGGTCCCCAGGGCTAAATACGGCTTGGGGGCGTGTACTCACCTCCCCATATTAATAAATTAGCCCCATAGTATGGGTTCCCCGGGGCCGAATACAGCTCAGGGAAGGAGGCTGTGTGCTACCCTCTCCTTAACTAAACAGTGCTGCCCCAGGCCACCATTTTGTTTTTGTCAAACTTGTTTTCGTTTTTTCAGATGTTACACATCATACATAGTAACACATTTTTAATTATTGCCCTCGCCTGAGACCTTTGGATAGCTAGATCTGACAGATAGGTTGAGGGGTCATTCCTTTGAGTGCTAAGTCGTATATTACCAGAAAGTATATAATCCTTTTTCAGTCCCGTCCCCTAAATTGAACCCTCCCAACCTCCCTGTTCTTCTCATATATCGTGGGGCTGAGCCCCCCTAGACAGTTGTCAAATTATTGCATCCATGTATGTGCCGAGGGAGAGGAGAGTCAGAGAGAGACCCAAAACCATAAAAAACAGGAGAAAGAGAAATAAAAGAAAATGTAAGCACAAACATAACTTGGCCTAGCTGAGGACCTGGATGATGTTAGACTGTGACTTTAGCGTTAGAGTGAGCTCTAGCAGGGGAAGTGGCATGTATTAGAATGGGAAGAGATGTAGCGCCCAGAATCTTGAGGGGAAGGTGAATGGCGGTAGGCCTTTGGATAGATAGGTTATCAGTGGGCCTCAGATATATTCAAATGTTTTAAATTCATCTCGAAAGATTTTGCTCAAGCGTTCCATAATGAGTGCTTGCCATAGACGTGCGTGCCATTTTGTCAGGGCTGATGTCTCTTTATTCGTGAAGGCTATTGCCTTCTTGGCAGCCCCCAAGCAAAGCCACATTATGGCTCGTCGGCTGTCGTTTGATACTTCAAATAGGGATCCCGGAGACCTAGTAGCGCAAAATCTGGAGTGTCTGGAATCGGGTACCCCAGAATCTCTTTAATTTGGGCCAGGCTTTTCGTCAAGAAGGGCTGGATTGTTGGGCAATCCCACCATATGTGGTGGAAGTCACCAAGGAGTCCACATCCTCACCAGCAGAGGGTTGATGTGTTAGGGAATATCTTTTTAATTAAGCAGGGTATAGGTACCAGTCATAGAGTATATTGTAGGGTGCTTCTCGCTGCCCTTGTGAATGATTGTGTTGCTTAATGTCTCTCCATAGGGCCTTCCATTGTGTTTCTGTAATATCATGGCCTAGTATGTGTTCCCAAAATTTGTGGTGGCATGGGCGCCGGGTCGGCAGTGTGTGTAACAGCAAAGAGTAGAGAAAGTAGATGGCCCTGATCCTTTTACATAGTGTTCTGAAGTACTGGGTTATTTAGGAACCCAGCGGTGCCAGGGGTAGCGCCCTATGACTTTGAGTTCTTCCTGTCTTGGACCACAGAAACACAGAGTCTTGCGGTGGCGTCAAAGATCGTTTTATTATTGACTGCAGCCAGTAACGGCAGTCCTAGAAGTACACACGGGTATGTTCTCAGGAGACTGCTCAAACTTACAGAAACGGCCTTCTCCTTATATACAAAATATCATGCTTCAGGCACACATTCCTCGTTTTATGATATGGTCATTCATGTGTATTCATTACAAACGAAAAGGCAGAGTCATGATGACCATCCCACATTCCAGTTCAGCCAGCCCACAATTATTTACACAGCGAGGCTCAGATCCCTCATCAGATATCAGCAGACCCCAATAAACACGGGCACCTCCTGTTGGTAAAACAAGCCATAAAGCAGGAAGAGTCAGGTGTGAAAGAGATTAGCTGGAGGCTTGTGTGGGATGAAAAGGCTTTATGGTGTGTCAAACCCTGATGCTAACCACAGGTGGCCGTAGGACGGGGAGCTTGTGAGACCAGACTGACCTGGGGCGGTGGAGCCAAATTGCACAGGTCACAGAGAAGTCAAATAGAAGGCACATGTGTTCTGAAGGCCTGGGCATGTCCTTAATGTGCAGCCTATGTGAGGGCAACCATAAGATGGCTACCGCTCCAAAATGGAACCCACGAATTCAATGTGTAATATCGTATACAAAGTGAATTTATCGATGAAACGTTATGCAAAACACTTGTACATACTGCATTGGCCATTCGCGGTTCGCTGATACCGGAATAGGCAGGGTAGGGCCATGCCTCCTATGCGGTCCCAAATTTTAAAGTACCACAGACCCTCCTTTTGCCCTTACATAGGCAATAACTATACTCATATTAATCCGAGTCCAAGTCTATATTCATAAGGTCATGGAGATGTTGCTGTAGCATCATCCTATTGCTTAGCTCGTCCCTTGATACAGGTTTCCTTATACATGATGTAGCACAGAGGCCACATATCGCAGGAGCGCACTGTATACACAGACAGAACAGGAAAAGAATGGCTAAGATCATACCAATGACCATCAGAATTTTCCATCCCCAGGCAGATATCAGTTCCCAGAACCACCCCATCAATGACCAATCTCCTTTATCCACGTGTATAGATTCGGATATTTTATGCAGTTTGGAGATGGCTTGATAAACTGTTGGAGCGTTATCTGATATGAAAATGCAACAGCTAGATTGGATGACCTTACATACCCCACCACGGTCTGCAAGTATGACGTCTAGAACCATACGGTTCTGCAAAGTCATGAGGCGATCCGCTTGGAGCTCAGCTGTCAAATTACCAAGGGCACCAGCCGTTACATTAACAGTGGATTCAACCACACGAGTCAGTTGTCTCAGGTTCCTACTATTGACCATCGGTCCCCAAAACGGCAGGAAACCCAGAAAGAAGCCTCCCGCTTCCTGACCGGCAGTATCCTCCTAACTAACAACGCCTCTCACAACTCTGGTCTTGTGATAATCAGAGGCAGCAGTAAATGTTGGCGGTAGCAAATTTGCAATATAACATGTGCCCGAGAAATCATGGGGCAGCCATGTATATGCTCGGTCATTGCAGACAAAATATGTACCCTTGGCAGCCAAAAACGCAGGGGAAAACTGTGATGGAAAAGTGTACGTTTCAGTACAGTCACTTTTCCCCAGTTGAGCTCTTGGATTCTGACCATTACCTTGTAAACAGAACCGACCTATGTGGGGTACGACCCAAATTGGGGATGAAATTTTCCGCTGCCTTTCACCCAGACTAATGCTATACCCCGTCGCGTTCCAACCTACATAAGCTCGCAATTCATCCTTGGGAATAGATGAGTATGCGTCGATATCTCTGCTCATATCAGCAACTCCTTTCATTAAGGTCTTATTGTTTGTGCTAGGTCTGATGGAACGCGGTTGTCGCGGGGAGTAGGCATCTAATGCAAAAAGAAACATGGTCTGGAATGCCCATGACGATCCATTATAGCTAAACGGCAGCACTAGATATGGGATACCCTTATTAATGGTATATGGCATTAAACCACACACCCAGCAATTGGTTGTATTCATAACTAGTTGGTGCTGGTGCAGGAGTTGAATAAACGAGTTGTTTACGAACTCAGACCGTCTAGCTTGTTCGTGTTCAGGCAGAGGGTGGAAAGAGTGTAAGGAGACAGTAGGAGGAGGTATAGGCTGTACAGTGGGTGCAAATGGCACTTGAGAGGAGAAGAATACATAACCTACAGTAAACACCATCATACTAAATAGTATAAACAGGCATAATAATACAAAACATTTGCTCTTCATTATTTTACATATTTTCGTCTTAAAGTTCATTTCCTCAGCGGGTCTCTCCATCTTGAAAAACTCCATCCTCTAATCGTGCCGCTCGCGGCGGGTGAGTATCTTCTGCTAAGGAGTACGCCTGTCAGTCCAGGGAACGCCCCAGACCAACCAGAACCGTTGACCTAACGTCTTCGGCCTGTACCCCGAAGTCTTGGCACCGCGACCCTGCAGCTGAACCCGGATGGTGGTTCGAAAAACAAAAATCAAAAAGTCCTTCAGATGGGAGAGCTATAATATCAAAAAATAGTAAGGGAAGGGAATTTTTATTTGTCCATAGGCCTTGGCCTCAAGTTATAGCGAATTCGGCCAGGTACTGTCTGGTCTTGAAACAAGAGTTCAGGCTCTGTGGTGTCTATTCGAATTGACGGTGGCACAGCTTCCTGCAAAATATCGTCGCTTTCTCGTTCTGAAGTTGTTCCCTTTACACGTTCATCACTAAATGGCACAAAACGGGGGACAGTGTCAGTTTCAGAATCAGCGATACCCTCCTGGACCCACCGGTCATATGGTAGAGGCAAAGGGATCCGTTTGCAGTGGGCGCAGTATATCCAATTCTTTTTCCCTCTCACTCGAACCGCTGATCTTGTCGATAGAAGCACGAGGTGAGGGCCGATCCAACGGGGCTCATCATTGTTTTTTCGTTGAAAATTTTTAATAAGCACCCACAAGCCAGGGTCGATAGGGTGTCCTGGAGCTTCAGAGGCCTGGGGCAGAGTATCGTGCACCTGTTGGTGTAAAACACACAATTTAGCCGTCAATTCATACAGATAGTCAAGCAGTATTGGATGTTCGATTTCACTGAATTTTGTCGGTCTTGGCACACCCCATATGTTGGCTGGCGGGCCAAAAATTATCTCATAGGGACTAAGTCCCACTCGTGAATGCACAGTCATTCTTGTTGATAGGAGTGCTAAAGGCAGAGCGTCAGGCCATTTAAGAGTAAGACCGGAGCTCGCCTGGATTTTGGCCAATTTAAGTTTCAGAGTGCCATTGTAGCACTCTACTAGCCCAGCTGATTGGGGGTGATTTGCAGCGTGGAACTTCTGTTTAATGCCTAGTCCCTCACATACTTTTTTCATCACTCGACCCACAAATTCACTCCCATTATCACTCCAGACCATTCTCGGCATTCCAAACCTAGGGAAAAATTCTTTGACAAGGGCTTTAGCTGTGGACAAGGCAGTATTGTCTTTTAAAGGGTATGCTTCTATCCACTTTGAGAAGGCACAGACAACAACGAGTACAAATTTTAAATTGTTGCACCTTTCCATGTGGATGAAATCTAGCTGCAAAACCTCGAACGGATACGTTGGAGGTGCAAAATGACCAGCTGGAGTTGGGGTTCCCCTACCAGGATTGTATTTCAGACACACCATGCAATTCTTGACCGCATTCTCTGCACATTTGGGAATTCCAGCGTTTTGCCATACTGGAGCTAACAGCTTACATCTCCCTTTCACACTAATATGGGCCATTCCATGAGCCATCGTCACCACTGCAAGCACATACGCATCGGGTAACAACCAACGCTGATGTTCTGACAAATCGACCCAATAACCTTTTTCATCCAATTTACCCGTACTTTCTCTCCACTTGCTCAATTCTTTCTCTGTGGCTTCAGCTTGAAGGGACTTCACGCTCTCTATCGTGTCTTCACACATTCCAACATCACCAACCCATCTTGCAGGGCCTGCAACATACATTCGATTATTTACATTCTTTGCTGTTTCTTTCGCGATTTCATCAGCAAATGCATTACCACGACCAACATCATCGGTAACTTTCTTGTGCGCACTGCATTTTACAATCGCAACTTGTAGCGGCAAAGTCAGTGACTCAAGGAGATCATTCACCAACTGACCATTCTGAATTTTGGTTCCATGCGAAGTCAGGAATCCACGTTCTTTCCACAGGCGCCCAAAACTATGGGCCACGCCAAACGCATACTGACTATCGGTGTATATGTTCACCTTCATACCTTTCGACAACACACATGCTCTCGTAAGTGCAATTAGCTCTGCTGCTTGAGCCGAGTTATGTGGTATACGAGCGGTTTCAACAACCGTGTGCAAAGTCGTGACAGCATATGCAGCAGTCGTATCACCATTCGGAAGCTTGAAGCATGAACCATCCACCCATAAGGTACCATCACATTCAGTCAAGGCAGTATCTTTAAGATCCACTCTCCCTTTTGTTTCTTCTTCTGTTTTAAACAGACAATCATGCTGTTCAATCTCATCTGTGTCTGCTGCAATTGGCAATAAGGTAGTTGGATTCAATGTGTTGCATCTTTTTATGTGTACATGACTCGCTAATAGTGTCAACTCATAACCTGACAATCGAGCACTAGTTAGGTGCTGTGTCTTGGTCCTGTTCAACAACGTGTCCACTGCGTGTGGAACCATCACAATTAACGTGTTATTCATTACTAACCCAGCAGACTGTCGAATAGAGACAGCTGCTGCAGCTGTGGCTCTCAAACAACTTGGCAATGCTTTGGCTACCGGATCCAAAGTCGATGAAAAATACGCGCATGGTCGCTGTTTGTCTCCAAAAGACTGTGTCAACACTGACAATGCACAACCTTCTTTCTCGTGAACATACAATGTAAAAGGCTTGCTGTAGTCGGGAGTGCCCAACACAGGAGCTGAACATAATGCCTCACGCAATTCAGAAAAACTTTTCCGACATTCTTCAGCCCATGGGACGAGATTCGGTGTATCTTTACATGTCAATGCTATTAAAGGTTTTGCCAGCAAAGAAAAGCTCGGGATCCACTGCCTACAGTAGGAAGTAATACCCAAGAAAGCACGCACTTCTCTCTGTGTTCTTGGCACGCTCAATTTTGCAATGGCCTGAATTCTTTCTGGGGTCAGTTTCCTTCCCTCCTTCGAAAAGAGATGACCTAAGAAGGTCACTTCTTGTCGACAATATTGCAGTTTTGAGAGAGACACTTTGTGATTGAAGGCAGACAAATGACGCAACACTGACACCGTAGATTCTTTACAAATCTCCTCAGTATCCGCGGCGATTAGTAAATCGTCAACATACTGGATAAGGGTGGCACCACTAGGTAAAACAATTGCATCAAGCTGTGCTTTTAAAGCTTGGCTGTATATTGATGGGCTTTCACAGTAGCCCTGAGGAGCGCGTTTAAAACGGAAGCTACGACCTCCTAAACTGAAGCCAAAAATGTCCCTGCTTTACTCTGCAATTGGGATGCTAAAGAAAGCATTCTTTAAATCAATCACTGAGAACCAAGCAGCGGATGCTGGAATCATAGTTAACAAAGCAGTTATATCAGGGACAACTGGAAACTGTGGCACAACAATCTTATTTACCTCTCTAAGATCGATCACAAATCTGTAAACAGGTGGCTGTGAGGGGTCAGTACATTTTAAAACAGGCAAAACAGGGCTATTACAAACGTTACCTCTTGTCTCTTCAATTACATCCTTTTCAATCAGATCATGGATAATCGCTAGCAACGCTTTTTCGCCCTCATTAGAGATCTTGTACTGGGGAATGCGTGGCAATTTAACATTGGCTTTCAAAGTTACCACGTATGGCGGTATTTCCAAAAGGCCCACATCATTAAGACCAGAAGCCCAAAGAGCATCTGGAAGAGATGACAATTCAGCTGGCAGTTCATTCCTTGACAAATACATTGGAGAAATCACTTCCCTACCAAGTGTAAGTTGTACTCCCGAGGGGGAACAATATAATGTCGCATGTAATCTCTTTAACAAATCTAATCGTAACAGGTTTTCCCCACAACCTGTCGTTAGGATAAGGGGTGCTTTCAGCTCACAAGGTCCAACAGAAAGGGTCATAGGACTAGAGATCGGGTTCCTAACCGGGGCGCCAGAAAAACCTACTGAAACATTCGTGTCGCCCGACAAAGGTGCGCCAGGGAGTTTTGAATGCATAATTGAACTTTTTGCAGCACCAGTATCCAACAGAAAAGGTTCTGTCACACCCGCTGTAGTCACCTTGACATATGGTCCACTCTGATCCACTGGCACTGAAACAACTCCCTCTCTTTGTCTATGGCTATCCTAGTAATCATTACTTTCTACATTTTCATCCTCTGTATAATAGTCATTTTTATAGTACTGAGCTGTCCTACCAGTTGCATTTGCTTGCTGATCAAAACTATTAATCGTATTTTGTGATGGAAGAGGACGCGCGTTCTGGGGACCACTCCCGCGTCCCCTACCCCTAGGAGCTTGTCGACCACCTCTACCTCTGGTGCTAAAAGCGCCATTAGTGCGCTGTAACAGAATAGGGCAACTATACTTGAAATGACCCTCTTCCTTGCAATATGAACATTGATTAGGGCCTACAGGAACGCGCGGTTGAGAATACTCATACCTTTGCACGTTTCTCTGAAACTGTGGCGGTTGCTGATAATTACTCTGGCCACCACGTGGCGGGTAAGCTTGCTGTAACAGAACCTTCGTTTTTAATTCTTTCGTTTGCTTGTCTGCTTTACATCTCTCATCCTTATCTCTATTTTCGTAATACTGTGCAGTAGTCAGTATTTGCGCTGATGAGGAAACAGCCCAAGAACTCTCTGAATCTTTTAACTTCTTACACAACTCGGGAAGCAAATTATGCACAAATTTATCAACAAATAACCGTTGGCCACCTTCAGTACTCATATCTTGACCACTGTGGTCAATAAATGTTTCTTCAAACCTTGTAAAGAAATCAGACACTGTTTCATCTTTCTTTTGTTTGCAAGCCAATAGTTTATCCCAATTCACACGCATCGCGGGCAATAAAGTTTTCATGTAGGTGATAATTCTACCAGGGAGTTCTGCTACTAGGGGCTCAGGTTTCGCACCACCAACTTGTCTAGTGTCTGCAGCAATGATGTTAGCCCATGTGTCACCTAGTTCTGCGTCGTGATCTACATTACGAATTGATCCCCATAAAGGCTGTGGAACAACGTTTCCAAACAACATGTCTATGTCAGCTAGATTCATGACACATGATCCTGCCGTCTGTGACAATTCCTTATAATATCCTGCAGGGTTTTTACGGGGGTCAGGCAATGTCTGTTTAAGCGATATTACTTCAGATCGTTTCCAAGGGACATGCACCCAAACACGCTGGAAATGTGGTCGAACAGGTGGAATAGCATTCGCATCACCAGGTCTCCAAACTGGAGGAACCTCACGCATTGGATATTGTTGCACTTTTACCTGTTTCCCTTCAGGAAATTCCTGTCCAAACAATGATTGCTGACAATCCCCATTCCTGAAAGACAGCAGTGTCGCAACTGCTTTCCCAACATCAGAACCCACAATCGTACCTTTTCCAAATTCAAATCGCACTTGACACAACTCCTGCGGACTGGAGTCTAAATCATTCTCTTCCAACTCTTCACATAGGATTTCACACATTTTCTCAAAAACGTACCACTGTTGTGGCGCTTCCCACTGATGAAAAACATTAACAACAGATTCTACATCATATCTAGAAGGATAGACAATCCATCTACGTGCCATGCTGTCTAATACTTCTCTCTCTTCAGAACCAGGCAACTGACTACGCAACTGCTTTCGTTGTGAGCCAGGGATCACACTAGATAACCCAAGGAGAGGCGACACAAAACTAGTAACCGCACTAGTTATGCGTTGTCGTGCAGAAGGAGAATCTGACATAAGAACAGGGGAGAAAACAGAGGGAAGCACAGTAGGTGTAGATGCAGATGCAAGGACAGTATCGGGGAGAGCGCCAAGGGAGGCAGTTGGTGGGGCAGGCAAAGTCGCAGAAGGCAAAGGGGATGCAGGCAGCAAAGTCGGCGGCCCTTGAGGGGGCTGCACCACAAGAGCAGGCGCCGGCTGAGGAGGAGCTGGCGGCTGCAGGAAAGCTTGCGGCACATTAACTGGAGGCTGCACATTTACGAGCTGTGGAGACGCTGTGGCATTTTGCGCATACGGGGGTGGCGAACTTAGCAAATGGGACATTAGGGAATCTTTCTCTTTTGACTCATCTTGTGGAAGGGGTGACAAAACTGGGTAACATTTATCGATCCCTAGTTTACGCTGTCTATGTAACTGCTCATTCATTTGTTCCTCCTCATTATCTTTAAATTGTACAGCTGCTTGCATCATCGACATACCTTTTTCTCTCTTATTTCTTTTTGCTAGCTTAATTTCCTTCTGTTTGGCTTCCTTTCGCCATAGGCGGAAAGAATCAAACATCGCCGGCCGGGCTTTCTTTTTAAATAATTTAACTTCCAAATTGTCTAAGATATCTGTATCGAAACTACCATTTTGGGGCCATTTTAAAACACCGTCCTTCCTGGTGTATTGGATCCTTACTTCATTATATGCAATGGGGCCCACGCCATGTTTTACATAAAGCTCATAAGTTGGAGTTCCAATTGGAGGAACCGGACACGAATCCTCTAATTGGGAATCCCTTTTACAACCCAAACAAAACAAGTTTCCAAATATACTAGAACCAGGCATCTTTGCTCACTAGTCTAGTTTCAAACTTCAAAGGATTATCAAAACGCGATAGTCTCGTGAATACACGAGTCCTTCGGCTTTGGCGCTTGCAAGCTCCAAATCAAAGCGATCCCGAAGGGATACCAAAACTAAGAACCAAACTAAGAATTAGGAGACGCTCCACTTATACTTAACTGAGGTATCGATGACGTCACCAGAAGACTCGGTTAATCGTTTCGCTCTACCAAATTATCAAGGGTCCAAAACAGGGCGATAGTCAGGGCAGCAGTCCTTCGTAGCCGTCAGCAAGCGGGGAACCTCGCAGCAAAGACTTTCGGACCACGTCGTCATGCAGGGGTCGATGAAGTGGCGGCCTTCCTCCAGAATTTCCACACGAAGCTCCTCACGAACCTCTGGCTTGGACCAGTACCGCTGAAATCGCCCCACGTTGGGTGCCAACTGAAGTACTGGGTTATTTAGGAACCCAGCGGTGCCAGGGGTAGCACCCTATGACTTCGAGTTCTTCCTATCTTGGACCACAGAAACACAGAGTCTTGCGGTGGCGTCAAAGATCGTTTTATTATTGACTGCAGCCAGTAACAGCAATCCTAGAAGTACACACGGGTATGTTCTCACGAGACTGCTCAAACTTACAGAAACGGCCTTCTCCTTATATACAAAATATCATGCTTCAGGCACACATTCCTCGTTTTACGATATGGTCATTCATGTGTATTCATTACAAACGAAAAGGCAGAGTCATGATGACCATCCCACATTCCAGTTCAGCCAGCCCACAATTATTTACACAGCGAGGCTCAGATCCCTCATCAGATATCAGCAGACCCCAATAAACACGGGAACCTCCTGTTGGTAAAACAAGCCATAAAGCAGGAAGAGTGAGGTGTGAAAGAGATTAGCCGGAGGCTTGTGTGGGATGAAAAGGCTTTATGGTGTATCAAACCCTGATGCTAATCACAGGTGGCCATAGGACGGGGAGCTTGTGAGACCGGACTGACCTGGGGCGGTGGAGCCAAATTGCACAGGTCACAGAGAAGTCAAATAGAAGGCACATGTGTTCTGAAGGCCTGTGCATGTCCTTAATGAGCAGCCTATGTGAGGGCAACCATAAGATGGCTACCGCTCCAAAATGGAACCCACGAATTCAATGTGTAATATCGTATACAAAGTGAATTTATCGATGAAACGTTATGCAAAACACTTGTACATACTGCATTGGCCATTCGCGGTTCGCTGATACCGGAATAGGCAGGGTAGGGCCATGCCTCCTACGCGGTCCCAAATTTTAAAGTACCACAGTTCTAGTGCCGTGAGTTCCCTTGTTGCCCCTTCTCTAATAGCGGGTTGCAGGGCCCAGTGGCATAATTTGAGGTAGTGTAGGTTGAAGTACCTTTGGAAGTGTTCAAAGGTCAATATATCCCAATTGTGGAAGATATCTGCCATGATCCCTCAGAGGTCTCTCAGGATCCGTTCGTTGCTCAATTGGGATCCACCTATTGACAACCTCAATCTCCGAGTTGCTATAAAAGCACGGACATTAGAGGGGGTCAATCGGGGGAAGGAAAGGAAGGGGACAGCGGGGAGGGAGACCTGTGAAGAGAAACAATAATTAAGACACCATGAGCCTGGCACCACAGTTTATCTCATGCCCTCCTCATGGCAATATACGTGGATCTACCTGTAAAGAAAAATAACTCTTTTTGTGGCAGCTACAACAAGAAGGGTGATTGTGTCATCATCAGACCTTCTAAGGGCTGCTTGGTTTGTCTGTTATTCGTACCACATGCAAGTAATACTCAGCAGTGGAACTGTGAACAAATAAACATATACTGATAAGTAAAGCTCTTCACCTTCCACTAGGGAAATACTCTTTTACAAGGCATACCTTACCCACCATAAATGTAAATGTAAATGTACAGATATTTATATAGCGCAAATCACCAACCGGTCTCTAAGCGCTTGCTTAGGGAACCCGTCCTGGTATTCCCCTGTGAGATAACACAGCAGGGAATCCACAAGGTGAAAGCCAGGCATCCCGCCGCGAGGGGCCATTGTGGAGATTAAGCAAGCTATTGCCCAGAGTCGCAGAGTGTGAACCCATGAATCGAGTATGCACTGGAGCGAGAATTATCGAGTCCATGGACAATTTATGGACTCAAGACCCAGTCGAGCCGGGAATTGAACCCTGGTCCCGGGCTGACTTCTGCTTCCAGGTCTGCCTACTCTAACCAGTGAGCCACACTTCTCCACATAAAACGTGTGACTGTGGGCCTCACAAGGGAAGAAGGGATTACGCTATATCCTCAGCACCTCTCGTATCTCCCCTGCTAAGACGAAACAATACACACATAAAACACTTATGTTGGTGGATTACGGACATCAATGGTTATTCATCTCTAATCATTTTACTCATCAATACCTATTCAAGGTAACCTTGGAGTTTAGGTTAGATATACCACCTGGTAGGGAATTCCAGTCCCAGCATACAATGTCATAAAACAAGAGAGCTACGAGTTTCCTTGCTTTTGTTGCCAAGAGATGTAGAGGTTTTTTAAGGTTGCAACGCTGAGATAGCAGCCGCTAGCGCTGGTGTCTTTAAGTACCGAATTTGACTCTAGGCTGTGTCACCGACAACCGTTTTTTGAAAGTATCTGTGGTTTCTTCACAGCGGTATTCGCCAATAACGCTGTATCATACAATAACAAGGAATGACTCTAGGCGGTGTCACTGACACCAGTTTTGTAAAGTATCTGTGGTTTCTTCACAGCGGTAATAGCCAATAATGTTGTATCTTACAAGAACAAGGAATGACTCTAGGCGGTGTCACCGACACCCTTACCCCCACCCAGGCGATCTGGAGCCGTATCGCGCAGTTCCTTCGGTGTCTGCCAGCAAGTCCGGAATAATCTGCCTGTTCCTGCTACCGGCTCCGGCTTACATAGCCGGCCGGACCCGCGCTGCATCACTTCCTGTGTGCACGCATCGCAAAGGAGGCTGGAAAGGGTAGTTCGAGTTCTTCGGCCTTCCAAAACTCCCGCATCTCGAGGAGACGGACAACGGTTCTCTCCCAAAAGGCTTTGTGTTTCGTGAGCCCTACAGAATGTGCAGCGGGCGAGCTTTGGCACATGACAATATCAGCTAGTGTGAGGCATCACCCCTCTTTCCAAGCATAGAAGGGCCCCGTTTGTAGCGCTGGCGGGAACGCTGGGGTGTGGAGTATGGGAATGAATGGCGAGGGAATGTTATCCATTGTCTGCTTCAGTACTGTGTCCCATGTTTTAAGGGTCATCCTAGTTGGTGTCTTTAATTAGGCATTGGCGGGTCTGTCTGCTTTCGGTTTCCAGAGAACATCCCAGATTACCATTCCTGTGACTGCCCGATCCATGTGTAGCCAGTGTCTATCTGACTCACATTGGGACAATTCCCCCATAACGCAGAGTTGTGCCGCTCTATTGCAGAGAGTCAGGTCTGGCAGTGCCATTTCCCCCTCATCAGACGGTTTTCGTAAAAGGTTGAAAGGGAGCCTCAGTCGTTTATTTTGCCAGATACATTTTTTAATTAGCGTGTGAGCCCCTTGCAGGAAGTCTCAGTGTAGATCGATGAGTAAGCTCTGAAATAAGTGCAAGAATTTCGGGAGGACCACCATCTTAATGGCATGTATTCTGCCAATCCAGGACAGATATAATGGTGCCCATCATTTAAGATCTGCTTGTAGTTGGAGTAAGAGTGGGGGATAGTTGGCTTCAAATAGTCCAGAGATTTTGGGAGTGAGTTTTATACATAAGTATGTTAATTCCTTCTTTGCCCTTTGGAACGGGGTTGCGGCTAACAGGGTACCCATCTCTGCTTCAGCTAAAGTTAGGTTGAGGAGGAAGGATTTGGGGAGGTTAATGCGTAATCCCGTCACCTCTTCAAAGTGCTTCAATTCCTTCTGAAGTGTTGTGAGGGAGTGTTGCGGGTCTGAGGGGGTTAATAATATGTTGTTGTGAACAAGGAAATCTTATGTTCGTACGGGCCGAAATTGATTCCCCTGATTGACTGATTCTCTCTAGTTTTTGCGGCCGAGGGTTCAATGCTGAGGGCGAAGAGAAGTGGGGATAGCGGACACCCTTGTCTCGTACCCCTCCCTAGTAGAAAAGGATCCAAGCTTATCCCATTGATTAGGAATTTGTCCCTGGGGGCTGCAAAATTGGCCTTTATCATATTTATAAACGTTTCACAAAAGCCAAACCTCCGAAGGGTCTGACAGAGAAAGGGCCAGTTCACTTTGTTAAACGCCTTCTCGGCATCTAGACCTAGTAGGACTGCAGGTTTTGTTTTTAGTAGTCTTTTCTATTAGATATTTTACCCTGCATACTTTATTGTGTGTCTGTCTGCCCTTGATGAAGCCGAACTGATCCGGATGTATCAATTCCGGCAACATGTCCTCTAGACGAGTTGCCAGAAGGTTTTAGTATAGCTTGGCATCTAAATTGAGGAGGGCTATTGGGGATAAGAGCTTCATTTGTGTGGGTCTTTCCCTGGTTTGGGAATCACTGTAATAAGTGCTTCACGCATGGAATGTGTCACTTGTTGGCTATTTGCGATGTGGTTAAAAAGGGTGGTCAGATGGGGGCTCAGTTCTGCGCTAAAGGGTTTATAGAAGAGTTTTGTCAGACCCTCCAGGCCTGGAGATTAGTGCAGTTTTAGGCCGGCAAGCGCCAGATGCACTTCGTCCTCTGATATGGGATTGCCCAGTTGTTCGTTCTGGGTTGGGGTGACCTGTGGAGGTCCACTGCTTTAAGGTGCTGCTTGGGCCCATAGGTTGGGATGGTCAATGGTGTATAGTGTGCTATAAAAGTCTCTAAATATACACGATTTCCCTGAGTCTTCCCGAGACAGGAGCCCCGATGATGCTTACATGTCTCCAATGTATTCCTTCTCTCTCTTGATCCGTAACTGTCGGGCTAAGTGTGCTCCCCTCCTTATTGCCCTGTGCATATGATGTATGTTTAAGCCTTAGCAGTGTCAGTTCCGCTCTGTTATAATATATCGCCTGTAACTTTCCTTTTAAGGCTGTTACCTTTTGTTGGAGTGTGAGTGTGGGGTTAGCCTTGCGGGTGTGTTCGAGTGGTTTCAGCTCTCCTTCTAGATTTATCCTTTCCTCAGCTCTTTGTTTGTTGAGAGCGACCATCAGTGTTAAGAAATGGCCCCTCACCCCTGCCTTTAATGCGTTCCATGTATTTGCAAAGGACTTGTCATGTGGTTCATTTAATTGGAAGAATTATTTGATTGTTCTTCTAAGTGCGTCCTGTAATGTTTTATCCCGTGCGAGGGCATTGGGAAAGAACCATCTTCTAAATGTCGGTGCGGGCGGGGCCATTCCAGGGAAACTGACACCGGGCATGATCAGAGATAAGGATGGGATGTATGGTGGCTTCCGGCTGTGAGTGTGTTTCCTGTTCAAGGGACGTCCTGCACTCCTTATCGTTTAAGCTGTGCTGTCTTCCAGTGGTGCCCGACTGTTTTATGTGTGGACAGGCTTCCATCTTCTTTCTGCATGCCTCGTGTGGATGTCATTTTAAGGTCAGGCATGAGGGGTTTGTCGATGGTGGGCCGGTTATTGCTCTACCTGAGTTCTCCAGTGCAGGTTTGCACCATCTTCAGGTGTCGCTGCCTTTTTGACACCCCCACGTCGCTCAGGCTCTTTCAGCACCCCCCCATTTCTCTCAATTGCTGGGACTTGCAGCTCTGCCATGCATTTCCCACTGTTCCCCCTCACCACGTCTCTGGGTCCGGTCCCTGGTATTCAGCTTGTCTCTGTAGCGGGGGAAGGAGCAGCACCACTCAATGTCTTCACCTGAGCAGGGGGTTCTTTACTTTGCGGCAAGGGACCTCCTCTGCCTCGGACACGGGCTGTCTCTTCCATGGGGCCTACCTCCGGCCAGCTCGACTTTAGCCAGCTGCCATCCGGTCGCCGCCTCTCCAATTTGCCACACCAGACGTGTCCTGGCCACTTGCACTCTGTTACAGGGTAAGGATCTCCGGTTTACGTGGTATAAATCGCTCGTTTTCTTCTGTATTTCGTATTTGGGCCACGGAGCTGCCGTGGATCACGTCCACATGGCCATCTTGGCTTGCCACGCCCCGCCATTTTTTTTCCACAATACTGCGGAAGTCCCAAGGGATTGTGGAAAAAATTGCCAATTTGAAAAATAAAAAAAACCTTGGGGGCCCTTTAGTTAGATTATCCCTAACCTGCATCCTTATATAATTTGTATTTTCTTAAAGTTCAGGACGGGAACTAAGTCCCTGTTAGACCTAGCACCTTTTGTCATGTTTTCCCTGTCTTTTTGCTTTCTAGCCTCCTATTTTCAATGGTATGTTGGACTTTGTTTAGCTGGTTTAGTGTCTCCGAGCACTTTCTCACTGCTGTTCAGTGTTAAGGTGCAACTGCTCCTTCTGTACAGTGTGTAAATTGGTGTTCCCATGTTTGGCTTATTTGATTTACTACTAAGTCCCTAGTACAGTGTACTGTGTGTGTCCAGGGCCTGTAAATCAAATGCTGCTATTGGACCTGCAGCACTGATTGTGCCCTCTACATAAGCAGCCTTTCCAAGGTGTCTCAGACCTGCCACTGCAGTGTCTGCACACAGTTTTTACTGCCATGTCGACCTGGCAAGTGCCCCCAGTTGCTACGCCCTAACCGTCCCTTCTCTTACATGTAAGACAACTGCAGTTAGGCCCAAGGTAACCGCATGGGCAGGGTGCATGCATGCGAAAGGTAGGACATGTTCCGGGGTGTGTGACATGTCCTGATAGTGAAATCTAGCTAATTTCGTTTTTCACTATTGACAGGCCATCAGTCCCATAGGCTGACATGGTAGTTGCTTTGTAACATCTTACAAGCCTAATTTTCCATTGGGAGAAGGTAAAGAAATAGAGTTTAGTATACCTGAACTCAGGATTTTAAAATACATCTTTTAGTAAAGATGATTTTTACATTATGTGTTTGAAAATACCACTTTAGAAAATGGGTATTTTCTTGCCTGACCATTCTGTGTGTCTCTGCTGGTTTGTGTATTGACTGTCTGGTTTTGGAGTGACAGGGATTGAGGATGTGCATTCACTGTAGACAGTCACAAGGTCAGGTGAGGTGTGTCCTGCCTTTCCTGGTTGACTCACAGTAGGGCTGAAAAGGCGTGATCTTGCACTTAAGAGTGGTGAGAGGTGTTTTTAGTACCACCTCAATAGGCAGAAGCTGGGCTCGAGAGGGAAGAAAGGGTTTGGACTGGGCTCAGAGACTCTTGGAACAAAGAGGACAAAGAGAAAATGTAGTATAAATATTGGGGCCCTGACCCCAGGACTTAATGGGCCCGATTCACAGAACTAACTTAAGACAAAATCCTAAACGTACTACTTTTGGTATTCACATAAGTTAGGATTTTGTCTTAAGTTTGTCTTAAGACAAACTTAAGACAGACTTAAGACAGACTTAAGTCTGTCTTAAGTCTATCTTAAGTTTGTCTTAAGTCTGTCTTAAGTCTGTCTTAAGTTTGTCTTAAGACAAACTTAAGACAAAATCCTAACTTCTGTGAATACCAAAAGCAGTAAGTTTAGGATTTTGTATTAAGTTAGTTCTGTGAATCGGCCCCTAGAACTTTTTTGACTCAAAGACCCTGCCAAGAAGAAGAGCTGGAGAAGCTGTGAGGAAGAACTACCACTTTACTGTGTACTTTGCTGTGTTGGCCTGCAGTGGCTGCTTCAGTCTTGGGCAGAGAAAGGACTGGACTGAACTTTCTGCTACTTCTTTGTTTGAGTTTTTCCAAGGGCTTGAGCTAGAGCTTGCCCCCGTTCAAGTTCTCAGGAACAGAAAAGACTTCAAGTTCATCCGCTAGTAGCACTGGGAACTGTGTGTTTTGTGCTACAGCAGAAGAAAAAGCAACCCAACGCTGTCCACAAATCAGCTGCCGGCTACTTGTCCTGAAGGCACCAAAAGGGCACGAGCCGCTGCCTGTACCGCTAACTGAGAGCACCGTACGCTGCACCGTGGCCCCGACGCCCATGTGATTGACTTCAACCCCACTGAGTTCATTCTTCAAAGCGTGAGACATAAAGTGCCCCACGACACCTTCACCTACCTCGGGAACCTACGCCGGCTCTTCGAGGCTCAGCACAAGGTCCCCAATGCCCTATATTTCTAAAGGTACTGTTTTGTGGGTCTTCCCTACACCGTAGCTGGCCCACAATGCTGGGTTAGCCAGAAATGTTTGGAATTGTTGTTCACGACGCCCTGATAGCCCCAGACGCAGCTACGGACTTAAAGGAACTATATTTTAAGTCTATTTTTGATTATTATTATTGGTGGATTCCTATTGTTTTTTGGTCTTGTTTTGCACAGATAAAATATTGGATATTTTTCTAAAACAAGTGTGGTGTCCTTTTGCAGTGTTTTCACTGTATTACTGTTAATTATGTGCAAATTCTTTACACACTGCCTCTGAGATAAGCCTGACTGCTCTTGCCAAGCTACCAAGGGGGTGAGCAGTCCAGTCCTTTTTTTTAGAAGTATATCCACCTTATCCTGACTAGGAAGAAGGGTCCCTACTTGGACAGGGTAACAACCTGCCAACTAGAGACCCCCATTTCTAACAGTGCCTGAGTCCTGTAATGGCTGCCAGCAACATTTTTCTCATGTTGCTGGCAGCCATCAGAGTGCTCGCTCCCATAGACGTCTGACTCCCCAAGGGAAAAAAGACTCCAGGGACAATCAGAATTTTAAAAATTCAAACCGGCCAGATATACAAATATTTTTTAACCATAATTTTTCATTAATTACTGAATTAATTTACATCAAATCACAAAAAGCACGATCTGTGGGCCAAGATCTAACTTCCTGCCAAATTTAGTGTCATTTCACTCTGCAGTTTTTGCGGTGCGCTTCTTAAAGTCTATGGATATGCATGGGGATTTAGCATTTTGAAATCCTCTTTTTTTCTCAGACCTCACTTGACGGATCACCCCGAAAATATCCATGCACAAACTAAGCAAAAAGAGCAAATGTTTTGGGAAAGTTTTGTGAAGATTCGTCAAACGGTGCTAAAATTATTAGCAACATAAAAAATGCATTTCCTATAGAAATGCTATCCTAACTATTACTACCCAGTGGCAACTGCCACTTGGCAATATATGTGTGTGTGTATATATATATTTTTTTACATAATATATATTTCACTGGAAAAAAAACAAAGGTTAAAGTAACGCTATAGTAATATGAATTTGTCAGTAGTAACATAAAAATTTGGAACTAAAAAAACACAGAAATTCACCACGTATAGTTAGCAGCCCTAACTATAACGTGTGCCCCCGCCTGCCATGCACTGCTTATGAACTCACATTTGACATCACTAATGACATCTCACATGACATCATTGATCATATGAGAACAGTGTTTCCCTGTAATTCTGAACAAAGTAGCAGATTACAGAATTTGGTTATGTTAGTAAAATGTATTGGGATTTGTTCCATTGAATGTATAAAGCAATATATTTTTTTTACAATCTCGCATGAAGCTCACAGGGATCGAACACACAATCATCTGCGTGCACTCCAAGTGGGCTGTACTTCCTGTTCAGCTCTCGCGATATACTAGTGAGGTTGTGCATTTGTTATTAAGTTCATAAAAGTGTTTTCTTGTAATTCTTAACAAATTAAGACATCAGAGATGTTGATTAGCTTAGAAAAATTGATTATGAATTAGTCCACAAAATATATAAACAATAATATTTTTATGATCTCGCAAGACGCCCGCTGGTATCTTGCAAAAGTTTTGTGAGAGGAACCACACCCTAAAGAACGATGGTGATTGATTCATACTGATGTATTTTTTTGTAGAAGAATATTCCACCCTTTTTGCTTTATTTCACTATTGGATTTTGGTGAGAGTAGACATATTTGGCTTGCTGTCTTATCCTGTTGCCCTTTAAGCAGAAAGATATCTTCATCTGATTGAGATGAACCGCCCGTGGCTTCTGAACCGCCTCAGCCACCACAGCCACCCAAGGAACCCTTGGTGTGGCAATTCTTCTAAATGAGGGCAGGTGCCAAGAAGGTATCTGGGAAGTATGTGACCTGTAAACTTTGCAGCAAAGACTTCAGCCGGGGGATCAGAAATAAACAATATAGAGTACCACAGAGATCTGGAGACACCTGAAGTCTAAGCATCCAAAAAGGCTTGCATGGGAAGAGTTGGTTCGTGCTGCGAGGTAAATAAATCTACAGCGGCTTGAATATCTCTGCATCAGGAGATACTGTGCCTCCACTGCAGAGATGGACAAAGAACCCGGCTTTTTTTAATAAAGCGCTAGTTTTCAGCTCATACAAGCAAATCATTTTTCAGCTGAAACAAGCAGGTCTGCGCAGGACAAGCACACGCTTGCCCAACAGCACAAGGGCCCCCCTAAGCAGTAGTTTTTCTGTTGTTGTTTTGATCATTTTTTGTAAGCTTTTCTCTTTTTTAGTTTTTAAGGAGATGCTGTTCGTGTTTTGGTTAACACCTACATTTTTAAGCTTTTGTCCTACCCTTTTAAAAAGAAATGAAATACAATTTTATAGAAACTGTTCGAAAACACAAACATTTTTTTAAAGGTGTTCAAAAATGTTTTCAGAGCGACTTTATAGTTTCATGATCCATGTTGTTTGCACAGTTTCCCTTTTGTCCCCTTCTCCAAAGCTCTGGCGAGACTCCGGCAAGAGCCAGGGAGGCAATCCCTCGTGTGCAGTGCTTAGATCATACTTTTTATATTGGACTTTGCATTTACACTCAATATATCCTGATGTAGTATAATTTACATATGCCAGAAAAGTAACAGTGTGTTTAATTAAAAAAAATAAATTAATTATATAATTGCGGAGAAAAATAAATTACTTACATTTATGGAAAAACACACTTGTTTTATCTGCATAAGATGAACTTTGGTACATAGCACATATTAATACTTATTTACTTTAAGCCAATTTATTATTACTGGAAAAAGTTAAATCACTACTTTTTTACGAGCCTACGAAATTCTCACTAGATCATAAACTTCTTTTAAGGAGAAAGAACTTACAGTTTCCTTTACTACATTACTTTTACCTTATAGTGCCCATTAGTAGGGCGTGGGGAGAAAGTAGATTCTCAAATGAGACCTTTTCACAGTATAACAACAGTGTACAGAAGGGTGTAAGTAGACATGTGTATCTCACTGACACCTCTCCACAACCTGACAACTGTGCATAGCAGACTATGGGGGGAGACTAGCATCTCTAGTGAGACCTTGCAAGAAGACAACCAGTGTGTAGAGTAGGGTGTAAAGAGACACTGCCTCTGCACTCACACCTTTCCCCAAGCTCAATAGTATGCATAGTAGGGTGGGGAAGATACATAGTTCACATGTAATACCTTTCTATTCTATAGTGAGTATAACAAGTACTGACCTAGCCACTGAGACCTCACCCCAGAGAAATAACCATATATATTAGGGTGTGGGAATGGATGTGACTGTCCAGTTACAGCTTTCTACAGCATGACAGACATATACAGTAGTTTGTAGAAAAACATTGTCCTCTCCACGAACACCTATCTCAAGGACAACATGGATGAGCAGTATGGTGTGGGCAAGCAACGGCTTCTTTGACACCTCTTCCTACAGCAACAGGGATACACAGTAGTGTCTGACAACGGAGTGATCTGTCCCCTAACACATTTTACCATGGTAAGAGATATCTTTAAGAGGGTATCAGAAAATGTTACCTCCCTGCTCATACCTCTTCCCATGCTGACAGGAATGCATAGTAGGCTATTGGGAGGAACCTGTTTGCTGACACATCTCGCTTGCATGAAAAATCTATGAAGTAGTGTGGGGAGAGACTTGTCTCTCCCCTGTGACCTGTTTCTTGGATAGGTGTACAAATTAGGGTGTGAAAAGAGGCCTACCTCTCTGATCACAGCTCTTCCAAAGATGACAGATGTACACAGAAGTTGAAATTACTTCTATACTGAGAAGTGTGTCTTGTATACAAGTATACAGATTATAATATGGAAACACACTGCCCTGTCAGTGGAGACATCTACCCAAAGTAACACATGTGCAAAGTAGGCTGTGGGTAGCGATTGCTCTCTCTTTTCACATACCTCTCTTGGGGCCTCATGTAGGTAAATAAAATTTACAGATTCTTAAATACCGAACCGTACCGATTCGGTATTTAAAAATCGGTAAGTTATATGTAGGTTATAATTCGGTAATATTTACCGAATCGGTAACATTCGGTATTCAAGAATCGGAATTTACTGAATCGGTAAATACCGAGGTGGTATTTACCGATTCGGTAAATACCGAATCGGTATTTACCGAATCGGGAAAAGAAAATCACATGACTGGATGAAACAGCCAATCCTGTGCAACCACACCCCACCCAACCAGGAAGTGGCCACACCCAGGCAGGTGCACACAATTAACAGACTCTGGAGAGGCTTGGAGTGCAGAGGAGAGGCAGGGAGCCAGTGCCTGTTTGTGCAGCTCAAAATCATCATGTCCAGCCAGAGGACACAGAGAGATGGAGGGGAAAGGAGGAGGAAGATGAAATTCAGCCCCAAGGAACTCCAGGTGCTAGTGGAGGAGGTGGTGAAGCAGCACCAGAAGCTGTTTGGGAGGCAGTCCCTGCAAGTGCCGGAGTCTGAGAAGCGCACTATATGGCTGGGTATCCAGGCGCAGGTCAATGCTGTGGGAGTGACCCACAGGGACATTGAGGTACTCAAAAAGCGCTGGTACGACCTGAGGATTGTGACAAAGAGGAAGATGGGGGAAATCCAGAAGGAGGCCAGCCAGACTGGAGGTGGAATCAACAGGGCACCTGCCCTCACCGAACTGGAGGAGCTGGTGGAGGCCACAATAGAGCACGAGAGCGTCGTGGGCCTTGGGGATGCCGACAGCTCTGCCAGAGCCGCCACCCAACAAGGTAAGACGAATGCACAGCAATGTAGCCCCTCCTACCCCTCTCCCACATCCCCCATTGTGAAATGAGTATCCCACTCCAGTCCATGTGTTAGTGCAGACAGGCAATGCATTATGGGAGATGTAGTCAGGGAACCCCCAACCATGAAGTGAATAGCACAGGACAACAATGCATGGTACACACATTAGCCAAAAGCAGGCAGAGGACAATGTGAGAGTGTTACATGAATTTATTGTGATGCTTGCAATGCAGCCCTTCAGGTACACTGAGCTGATTTTGCATTTCTGTCCACAGATGTAACATCGCGCAGGACTGCACATGGTACAGGAGAGGGGGCACACCGGCAAGACAGGTCAGCTCTGGCCAGCACGAGTACTGCACAGCCAGCATCACCACCACCACAGCCTGCATCACCCCCACCACAGGCCGCATCACCACTCATGCATGAGTCACCGCCCACATCACCACTTGCAATTGTGATGCCGAGGAGGCGTGCTGCTGGCAGGTTGGCAGCGTTAGAGACCTCATCGGACGACAGCAGGGGCCCGGAGCCAAACACAATGCCCCAGGATGGGAGCTATGCCACTGTGCCCACCACCTCACAGGGAGCACACACGGGTGCAAGACGGCACCGCAGGTCGCGGGTTCAGAGTCCACCAACAGACGGTGACAGCCATGGGGTCTTTGCGGGACTCGAGGGCAACATGCTCAAGCAGCAGCACCTACAAACAAAGGCAGTCATGTCAGTTCAGCGGCATGTGCGGGGACTGAGAACCACATTCAAAAACATGGACAGGAACATCAGCGCAATGGCGGTGGGGATTACTGACATGGCAGCGGGCCTGCGGGACGTGTCACAGTCCATGAAGCTGTTGTGCAGCAAGTTAGACGCAGATAGAGCTGCAAGGCGCCGGGAACGCCAGAGGGGAGACAGGCACACCAGGGCACTCAACCGCCTGGCAACTGCAACTTCACTACTCTGCCGGCGCTCAGTGAACATGCAGGAGGGCCTGACACACTGCAGCAGCGACGTTACTAGGGGGATGGTGCAGGTCACCAGTGCCCTGGAGGTGCTATTGACCAGTCAGGCGGCCACAAGTGGTGCAGGGGATGCTGCAGAAAGCATCGACACCAGCAGCAGGAGCAGCATAACACCCCCGGTCCCAGAAACCCGCAGGAGCAGCAGGCGGCTTGGGGTTGGCAGTAGTGAGGAGGCTCAATCCGTGCCATCCCACACTGTAGCGCGTGGACGCAAGCATTAATGCTGCACCGCATAGCCATATACTACTGGGTGACGTAACCCTGGACTTACTCCTTGTACATACGCAATGTTGCCAGAATGGCAAATTTTTGGTGTTGTGGCGTAGTGCCACATTAAAACTACGTCATGACATACAACAATTGGCTGTGTCCCCTTACTTACTCAGAAATAGTTGCATGTGATCTCTGCCCGTCTCTCTCTCCCATCTGTTGCTGTTGGCACTCCAGCAGCGTTGTCCTCTGGCTGACCTGAATCATCCTCATTGTCCTCAAAATCTGTTAGTTCCACCTCTGTACCTCTCTTTGTGGCAAGGTTGTGCAGCATTGCACAAATGGCAATGATCTTGCAACAGATGATGGGTGTGTACTGGCGTGCGCCTCCGCTTTTGTGGAGGCAGCGGAACCTGCTTTTCAAAAGTCCAAACGTGCGCTCCACCACGTTGCGTGTAGATTTGTGTGCCACGTTATATCGTCTCTCACTCTGGGTTGCTGGGTGTGGGTAGGGAGTGAGGCTGAATGACCGCACGGCATATGCACTGTCGCCTAGGTGAGTGAAAGTGAACCATCAGTCACATGTCTCAATACACTATGATTTGCAAGTCTCATGGGGCGTCACTGTTACTTACCTAGCAGGTATCCGTCTCCAAATTCTCCAGAAAGCAGTCGTGTGTAGATTCCACTGTTCTGGAAGATGTAGGAGTCATGGGTGCTCCCAGGAGACTTCGCTACAATATCAGTGATGATGTTCCCTGCATCGCAGATTACCTGCACATTGATGGAGTGGGTGGACTTTCTGTTCCTGTAGATGTGCTCAGTGGCAGCTGGTGGGCAGATTGGGATGTGTGTGCCATCAATACAGCCAATGACATGGGGGAACTGTGCCATGTGATAAAAGTCAGTTTTAGTTTTCTGCAGTTCAGCCTGTGTGTTTGGGAAGCTGATGTAGTGGTGCATTCTCTGCATCATGGCATCCAGGAACTTCCTGAAGAAACGGGACAGGCAACTCTGGGATACACCGCCCACCGCAGCTATCACCCCCTGGTAACTGCCAGATGCTAGTAGATGTAGGCTGCAGAGTACCTGCACATGTGGTGGTATGGCATACGCCCTTCTTGTTGGCTGGTCCAGGAGTGGGTGCAGGTCCCTGATCAGGTCCATGATGGTTTGTGGGTGTAGCCTGTACCTTTCATGTATCTCTGAGTCAGTCTGTTGAAAGAGTGTATTGCGCTGTCTGTAGATGCGTTCCTCCCGCCTCCAAATCCTCAGACCTGCTGCCTGTAGACGTAGGCGCCTTGCAATGACATACAGAGCGGCCATGTTGTCCACGCTGTTGCATTTTGGGATTGCTTATATGCACTGTTGAAGCTTACCACCTGCTTTCAATCCGTGTTAATTACCGACTCTTAATTACCGAATTTCATGGATTTCTTAATTACCGAATTTACCTACATGTCTTTTTCAGTTTTACCACTTCATATTTACCACTTCATATTTACCACTTCATATTTACCACTTCATATTTACCGATTCGGTAAATCTGTATTCGGTAAATATGAATCGGTATTTACCGCTTCATATTTACCGAAAACTGGTTTTTGGCCTCCTACATCTCACTTGACTAAATACCGGTCGGTAACGGCATATTTACCGAATTTCGGCCGTTACCGACCGGTATTTAGCTACCTACATATGGCCCTTGATATTGATTAATGTCTATAGTGGAGAAGAAAAGTTAGTAACCTCTGTTGAGAACTACCAGTTATGGTCAATAAAGCAACAGTATAATAAAATTGAAATTTATTGTTAGTGTTAAACAAAGAAATCAAAAGTAACTTCAGACTTTATTACAAAAAACAATTGAACAATACAAAACTGCAACAACTATATAAACAAACTACATCAACAACTACAAAGCAAAGAAAAGAAATAACTTCAGTAATATAAAACATTTTTATCTGACACTCATCAGCAGATGGTAATGTTTCACCCCTTTTTGCTTCATTTGCCTACTGGATTTTCTGATGTAGGTAGCACTTCTTTTTCTGTCTTTTAGCCACCTCAGCCTGCCAAAGAGTTATCTCATGCAGCTGAACAGGAGAACTGTTGTGGCACTCCCAATCCTTCCAACCTGAATACACTGTGCCTGAAGAGGTACTGGTTGCTGAACAGTACTAAAATCCTGCTGGTCTTAACACAGCCCTTTTTTGCTGCTTTTGTAAGCAGATAATTTTTTTCTCAAAGACAAATTTCCATTTTCGCTCTAAAAAAAATTAAATAACCAAATGGATATGTTACAAACTGATCAATAATTGTTAACAGTGATACATCTGTATACTGTCTAAGCTTTACTACATTTTTCACCCTCAATTACATATTTATATCTAGTGCACTAGTACTGTGTTTTTCCTTTCGCCTGAAATATATTCCATATCCTCAACCACTCTTTTTATATTTTCAAAATGAAATTATATTATACCGTGAACTTAGCTTCCATAACAGTTTATAAAGTAACAGATTCATCTTTACACACCTTATCTAACACTCACCATTGCATTTGATTGGTGATAGTGCTATTTTGTGTGTTTTACACTAGAAATAGATAATATCATCACTCAAACACCACATGGGGCTAAAGCATATGCACAGCAAGCTTCATAAAAAAAACTAGGGCTTCTATTAACACTTTCCACAATCTTGCTTTCATAGTTTGAGAAACACTGCTTTCTTTCATTATAAATACATACATTGGGACATTTAATTTTTCAATACCACCTGCAATAGTTACTGCTATTTCTCTACATTCTAATGGCTACCTCTCAAGAACTATGTTGAGAGATCTATACCTCTCTAAACGACTTCTGCCTCTGTAAATATGGTGTAGAATATGTTTGCCAACATTAATACGCTTACTGACACTTCACAACAAAGTTTATTAACTATATAAAAATACATGAACTTCCACATTTTTTAAATGCAGATGGAGACACAGGTCACTTTCAGCACCACAAAATGTGCTTCTGCTGAGCACAACTGAAACAGACTTCTTTCTCCTCCAAAGCACCAAGGACGAACTGAGCTATCTCTGGTTCTGCACCCAATCACATCCCAGCATTTCTTCGACCATGTAGTTAGAATAGGATCTCGCAAAACTCTCACGAGATCGTAAAACACCTAGTGGAAGGCAAAGTAATTTTCCATGCAGCTCTCGTGAGTGTCTTGTGGGATCACACCAGCTTCATGAGGCAACCCTCACCCCCTGAAGCTCGCACTCTACTCTCGCGAGACTCTCGTGGGATTGCAACATACTTGTAGGGAAACAGTAGTATGTGCGAGGGACTAGCCTCTTAACTGAGACCCCTTTCTTGGATAATGGGTACTAGGGCATGAGAAGGGACTGCCTTCTCCATTCAAACTCTCTCTCAAATAGAAAGTGTGCATTATAAGTTATCTGAAGGACTAGCCTCTCTGCTGAAATCTGTCTCTTGGATGACGAGTGTGCATAGTAGTAGAGTGTGGGGAGAGACAGGCCTCTCCTATGAGACCTCTCTGTCAGATTACAGATATCTATAGTAGGGTGTGTGGTGGGACTGACCTCTCTGGTGAGACCTCTCCCTGTTGCATGTGCGTAGTAGGTTGTGGAGAGGGATTGGCCTCTCCTTTCAGACCTTTCTCTCAGATGGCAGGTGTGCATAGTAGGCTCCGGGGAGGGACTGCCTTCTCCTTTCAAACCTCTCTCAGAAAATGGGTGTGCGTAGGAGATTGTGTAGAGGGATTGGCCTCCCTGCTGAGACCTCTCTATGTAATGATGAGTGTGCGTAGTAGGGTGTGGAGAGGGACTGGGCTCTCTTTTCAGACCTCTCTCTTAGATGGCAGGTCTGCAAAGTAGGATGTGGGAAAGGACTGGCCTCTCTGCTGAGACGTCTCTCTGTAATGATAGGTGTGCATAGTAGGGTGTGGGGAGGGACTGCCCTCTCCTTTTAGACCTGTTTGTCAGATGACGGGTGTTGGCAGTAGAGTACATAGACGGACTGGCCTCTGTTGAGATCTCACGCTGTAATGATGGATGTGCGTAGTAGGGTGTGGAGAAGGACTGGCCTCTCCTTTCAAACTGTTGTGTAGTTTCCATTAATCAGTAGAAACTGCACGTTTGTGGATGACATAAACTTAGGAAGGTGCCAGGCTGATTCCATGCACCCGGCAGGGTATATTGTCCCTTGCTCACAGTACCACCCTTAGCCCTCTAAACCTAGACAGGGAGTGAATAACACAAAGAGTTCCATCTTGCTGAGACAACTTATATATGCAGGCATATACAATATTATAACAATCTAGCGTATTCCTACAATTTAAACCCTAACCTATGTGTCTAGTGTTTGAATGTATGTTCTACCAAGAAACCTCCTTCTGGAAGATCTAACCCATCACCTGGTGTGTAAGAATGTAGGACCTCGTCTTGGTCATGAACTAGACACCACTCACAGAGATGTTAGTCGGCTGCAGGGGCAGAGCTTCAGCATGCAGGGACCCCTCGGAGTCAGCAGAAGCATCTCCACTGGTTATACTTGGAAACAAAAGGCATCTTTTCCTTGGGCCTAGATTGTGACCAGGATGCCATTGTTTGTATTGCACAGTAGCTGGGTCGCCATATGGATGTAATAATAAACAGATTTGTATAATGCACATGAGGGTCTTGCATACAATTCCAAGGCAATGTGCTAGTGTTCTCACGAAGTTCTCCATGTCAGCAACATTTGTGTTCCCAAGAAACTAACCCAACTGTCACAAATGCAAATGTGTGTCAAAAGTCTATGTGATGGGGGGGTTTCCAACCGTCATGGGCGCGAGGACGTGATCCAGATCAGCTCCGCTCCGAGCCCCGTAACCACAAGCTCCACAGCGCGCTGAATGCCGTGAAACTCACCCGTGGTGCTGTAACAAGGAGACACTTCAGCGGTCCACAAGCAGCTGAAGGAGGGAATTCCCTGGGCCACCCCGGGCCAAAACGAGATGCGGCGAAGGAGTCAAGATGGCAGGGGCGTTCGACGTGCACAGATCGGCTCGCCCGATCCGTCTCTTCCTTACCGAGTGCGCTGTCGGATACATGGCTTCCGGCTCATCACACTGCTCAGCCCCCCCCCCCACTGAAGGAGAAGCTGAGCGGGGGCTAGATCTAAGCCTTGGCGGGGCTAGCAGAGGCCCCCTCATTCCACAAGGCCGTGAAGACGGAAGGCCCAACATGAGAACAGGCAGCACTCAGGTGGGAGTGCACCATTAGAGTTGCAGAGGGTGGGGTGCTCCCTGGTTATTCCCTACAGTTTCACCTCATACCCCAGTGAAAAATGCCTTCTGGGGATCCCTGCCATTGTACGTCTGCCATTGTACGTGGAGGATGCCTAACCTTACAGTGGCACCGGTCGGACCTATAAAGCACTGAGATACCCCAGCCTGTGGATGACTCTGCTGGGGGAGCTGATTTGCCCGAGAGACACGGACCCTGAAGTGGTGACAAAGTAACTGAGACCTTACTATAAGCTGGTCGCAAAGGGCAAACGAGCGGTTTGCTGGAGGTTTCTGGCACTAGCCTATCCATGCCACAACACATGGGTCTCTGAGACCCCACAAATTCAGTGACCCCTGGCTGATTGTGCGTGGCCCACTCTGCCCAGATGACATTGCCCTAGTCAAATGCACAACCTGTTCGGGGGCGGCACTACGCTGACCAAGGCCCTCACACATATGCCACTGAAAAAGACTCAAACCAACAGAGACTCAAGCTATTTTGCTCCAACTGAGGCCAGGGTGGAGAGAAAAGGGGAGGACCACGGGCAGGTGGGATGGCGCTCACCCGAGAAGGTCTACTGGTGACACTGAGGGAGTTCAATAAGGAATTTAAGGAAGATATCAAAGTGGACATCGGAGCCTAGTACAACACATTTCGGGCAGAGGTGGGATCGAAGCTGGTGGCGCTTCAGGCAGACGTGGACTCGGTCGGTACATGTACGCAAGACTTGGAAGCGAAATGCCAGGAACTTGAAGGATGAATGAAGGCCCTGGAAGAAGGAGCTGCCAACTTAAATACCTAACTACACTATGCACTGCTAAAATGCAAAGATTTGGAAAATCGCTCCAGCAAAGACAATATAAGAGTGAGGGGCCTGGAAGAGGGAAGCGAAGGGCCAGACCTGGAAGCATTCATGGTAAGTCTCTTCCCCAGTGTTCTTGGAGACGACTGTCTTGAGATTCAGTTGGAGTGAGTACACAGGGTGGGCCCACGATTACAGGGGGAAAAAAGGCGCCAAGTTAGCTCCTTTAAAAATAAGGAACTGGTCCTCCGGAGAGTCAGAAAAAGCAACATGGTCACCTTTCAGGGCACGACGTGATCACTTTTCCAGAATGTGGCCCAAGCCATGTTGACACGCAGGCAACAGTTCCAACCAATCACTTACTGGCATTGAGGGATCGCCAGATCAAATACCGGTGGACTTACCCTTTTGGGATCACCTTCTCGTTCAGCAACAAACAACACCATTTTACAGAGGTAGAGGGGACGCAGCCTTGATCAGACTCGAGAAAACTCCTCCACAGCAGGCAGCAACTTCAGGGGAGAGCGCACGGGACAATAAATGGATCAGCGCTCACCGGGCCCCCTGGCAGACGCCCAAGAAGATGAAGCGCTGAAAAATGCTGGACCTCTACCCACTACTCTGTGCCATGGCAATCTAGTCCCTCTAACTTGTTAAAAAATTAGAGATACCACCCTGAGTTAGATGCAACATTGCAGCGGAGCCTCCCTGAATCCGAGGACTTAAGGTATACGAGAAAGATAGCCGGGGGTCTTTCTCTTTCATTGGCCCGAGATTTCTCAGCTCACTTTAGTTCAGACGAAGAAAATTATCAGTAAGCTAGTGTCCAACTAGGTATACAAACGGAGCTCTAGGAGTGGAAGTGGCTCGCCCCGGGAGTCACCAAGAGGGAGGAGTCTCCATCACTTTGTGGACTTCTTAGCTCAAAGCTTTTGTTTATGTTCTGTTGTATTGTTATTACCGTGGTCCCTAAGATGTGATGTTTTTGACTGGATTGCTGAGGGGATGGAGGAGGGCAGGCACACTTGGGGGGGCCGCTTGACCTAGAAGAGGTGCTCCTCACAATTATTCAAATGTCAGTTAATTGTATGTCATGAAATGTAAGGGGTCTTAACTCTCCCACAAGCGTCAACGTCTGTGGAAATTCTTTGGGGATCATCATGTCCGTATAGTAGCATTATAAGAAACTCACCTAAAGAAAGGCCTGGACCTCCGTTTGAAACACAAAACCTACTCATTAATATTCCGATCCTCGGCCACTACTAAACAGAATGGAGTCACTCTCCTTTTCCACTCTTTTTTTTTAAAATAACATTTTTATTGATTTTGCCAAGTACACATATAGAGTAGCAGATGTGTCAACAGCACCATATTACATTTTTCCAAAGATAAAGTACATTGAGTTACATTCACAATTTTAACACTTCTCTGAGTTCGTTCTGTCGTAGCGTTAGATCCACCATTGGGGATGTACATAAATTCCCCCAATACCTGTTCCATGCTTTCCATTTCTTATCCCACTTCTTGGGGCACCCTCGAATTATGAACACTTCCTTTTCAGCAATCATGCATCTGTCTAGCTCCTGTACCCATACTCGTATAGAGGGTGCATCTGTGGTCCCCCAGTGGCGTGCTATTTCCCGTTTGACCAAGGTGATCCTTTTCCACTCTTTGATTCACTTCCATCCCCACGACACTAAAAAAGATAAAGTGGGGAGGTTCCTTATTGTCAGGGGGGGTCTTGATGGAGCGTCTATGCACTAATGCCACGCTCTATGCTCCCAATTCTGCCCAGTCAGAATTTCTCCTCGCATTCCTATCTACACTGAAAGGTTTTGCCACGGGGGACATAATCTTACTAGGAGATTTTAATCTCATCTGGGACCCTACTGTAGACACTACCCACCCACATAGATCAGTGGCGGGAGTCTTCAGCAAGACTCTTAACTCCTCACTACAAAGCACAGGATTGATGGATATATGGAGGGCTCTCAATCCCTCAATGCAAGACTACTTCTTCTCCCACTCCCACAGATCATACTCTAGGACTGACCATATCTTCGTTAGCCAAGCGCTCCTTCAGATGATCTTCAGTGCTCAATTGCATCCAATATGTCTCTCAGATCATGCCCCACCGGAAATCGGCCTGCTCCGCTCTAAACTTTCAAGGTGGTACTTCCCCAATGTTCTTAGAAGAGATAGGCTCCTTCGTGACGGCTTGAGGAAGTCGATGAAAGACTTCTTCGCTACCAACAACCCCAAAGACACATCTCATTTGACAAATTGGGATGCCTTACAAGGGGTAAATGCATTGCTCAAGCTACCACCTTGAAGAAGCAACAGACAAAGGAGCGGCTGTCACTAGAAGGGGAGCTGCGAAAAGATGGAAAAGTTGCACAAGAAAGCCCGACCGTACAAACCTTACGGAAAGTAACTGCACTGAAAGGAAAGCTCCAGGCAATATATACCAATAGAGCGGAAAAAAACATTTTACATCTTCAGGCCCGGGGGTACGATGGGAACGACAAAATAGGCTCCCTGCTGGCACGAGGGATACAGGAAAAAGAATACATTAAACAAATAGTCGACGACTCTGGTTCCACACACCATCGTGCGGGAGAGAAAGTGAGTGCCTTGAGCGATTTCTATCGCTCACTTTACTCGGCAGATCCCTTAATAGAGCAGGACCAATCTCATACTTGGATTCACTAGAGCTCACACAGCTTTACTCTGCCACCAATGACAACCTTAGCTGAGCCATTTTGAGGGAAGAGTTTCAAAAGGCGATAGATGGTCTCAAACTCGAGATGGCCCCTGGCCCCGATGGGTTGAGCTCCCAGTTCTACCGAACATTTGCAGCTGAGCTAACTCCCCATCTGACGGATCTCTTCAATGAAATAGCATATTCTCTGCAAGTATCTCCAGCCATGGGGGAAGCGTTAATCACCATAATCCCCAAGGCAGGGAAAAACCATCAACTATTCGCCTCGTACATGACCATAGCGCTACTGAACCTGGATGCTAAATTATAATCCAAGATACTGGCCAGCAGATTGGATGGCATTTTACCTACACTAATCCACCCTGACCAATCAGGTTTCATCAAGGGTCGCCAGACACATGATACCCTACGCAGGACAATGCACTTAATTGACAAAGTACAGAAGAAACATATCCCGGTGGCCTTACTATCAATAGACGTGGAGAAGGCCTTCCTGGGCATGGTAAAGGCTAACTATCATTCCCCCAAGTCCCGAGTTCTGGTAAATGGAGTAGCCTCTGACTTTTTAAATCTATCAATAGGCACAAGGCAGGGCTGCCCCCTATCACCCATGCTCTTCGCCCTTTGCATTGAACCACTTGCAGCGCGGATAATATCTAACCCTGAAATATGCTGAATCAAATTCGGTCCAGATGAGCAAAAGATTTCACTCTTTGCGGACGATGTTTTGCTACCTATCACTGACCCTAATGCTTCTTTGCCGGCTACCACAGGCCAAACTTAATAATTTTGCAAAAGTATCAGGCTTTAAAGTTAATCTCTCCAAATCTTTTCTACTTAACCTGACAATGCCCCTAGAGATGATGACAGCGATAGGGGAGGCATCACCCTTCCGATGTGTCCATAAAGAAATTACTTATCTGGGTATTAAAATTAGCCCAAACTAACATACCTCTATAAAGCCAACTTCCCTCTCTTGCTGCAGCAGCTCAAACCCGACTTTAAAAAACTGGAGCTCCGCATACATAACTTGGATAGGCCGAATAAACGTGATCAAGATGAACGTTATGCCTCGCCTTCTCTATCTATTTCAGGGTCTCCAGATCACGGTGGACAGAGAATTGTTCACAGAGCTGAAGACTCGATCACAAAATGTATTTGGCAGGGGCAGGGGCAAAGGGCCCGCTTATCCCAGTAACTACTGACTAGACCACGCCTAGCGGGGGGTCTCTCCCTCCCTGATTTCCCTCTCTATTACAGATCTGCACAACTTTGGGTCCTGGCCGAGTGGTCCCTTAAAGCCTCAGATAAACACTGACTCCATAAGGACAGGCAGATAGCGGGGAGAACCATCTGGGACCTACAATTGAAACCAAGGCCTAATAATGTCTATCTTAGCACCCCTACAGCCACTACTCTCAAAGTGTGGGATATTGTCACCAAGACATTTCATCTAACGACCTATCCATTCCCTTACACCCCTATCCACTTTAACTCTGCTTTCCCTCCAGTGATACTAGAGGGTCCTTTTGATAAATGGAGGGAGGGTGGATGCCTCATGTTGTCTTATCTCTTCAATCAAGGAGAACTACACTCCTTTGTAGACTATGCTGCTCTTTTTAAGCTGCCACCCACAGACGAATACCACTATTCCCAGCTAAAACACTGGGTGTAACAAACAACCCCAGGTGAGGCTGGACGCAACCAGGGACCTGCTTCTAATAGAGAGATTTTTGCAATCCGGCAAAACAACTGAGGGCTGCATCTCGGTTCTTTGCTCTCTTCTTCTTATGGTGGGTCCTTCTCAATCCCCGCGAAACAGAGGGTTTTTGGACGCCATGCTACATTCCCCCGTAGTGGGACAACAGTGGAGCTCCTTATATAAATAATTTACAGGTGGAGAGGTGCACTCCTTTTGATAATCTAACAAGACGCAAACTTAATCAAAGATTGCATGCATCAACGTTGGTTCAATACCATAAAGCCAAACTGATTCCTAGAGGCCTCAGATTATCCATTAAACCAATGTTATTTAGGTTTCACCTAAATACTATTTTCATGGAGAAATGGTATTCCATTCTAAATAAATGTTTACTGGACTTAATATTACTTCTTATTGAGGAACTATCAAAAACAATACGTGAGGGAGGAGCCAAGATGGCGACCGGGACGGTAGCGTAGACTCCCGGCTCCGTGAACCTCCGCATCCCGCACGGATATCCTGTACGAGATCCTCAGCCTGTGCTACGCGGTTGTGTTTCTGAAGGAGAGTGGCACCCGATCGTCTGAGGTTTCTGGCTGCGGTATCGCCGGAGAAATGTGCATTTGAACTTAGCGGCCCTTGCGGCCCTGGAGCCGGGACCTCGAGTGGACGCCGTGGCCGGGTGGAAGTTCGACAACAGCGGCCTGTGGTGACTGGGTGGAGTCGGTCCACCGGAGCGGTGCCAAATTTGACCTACATTTCGTCGTGGTCGTTTCTACTGTCAAGCGTAGCGGACCGAGTGCACGCCCGGGGGTGCAATTCTCAGATCCTCCGGTGACTGCCCCTGCCTTTGATGGTGAGCTGCCCAGACGTCGCCCGTATCTTGCCCTGATCCTTGCGGGCCGCTCCCGGTTTTTCGCGGGAGCTGGTCCGTGGTGGGGACGACTGTTGCCCGTGACCACGCAACGGATAACTTTTCGCCTGCCCCCGGAACCCGGTCTCCAGCGACGTGGACCTCGAGGCGCTCGTCCCTGGGTCCCGGCCCCGGTGCGGGTCGGGCATACTTGGCGGCCATCTTGTTGCGATGAAGCCTACCATCCTGTCCGCTGGGTCGCAGCGGGTTTGTGAGTGTGTGACTTTTGGGAGTGTGGCGGAGCGATCGCAGAGAGCTGTGCTGGGGTACGGCGACCTCCTCGAGGCCCTTGGTGCTCTTCACTCCTCCTTGGTTCATGGTGTCGGGGTCTTGGGGAGTAAGCTCGACGGTGTGGCGTCAGCGTTGGGACAGTGGCGGCCCGCCTGTCCTCATGTACACAGGGACTACCCACACGGCGCACAGGAGGACACGGTGGCGGCCACCCCTGAGGATAGTGCACAGCTGGACGCTCCGGACAGTATGCTACCGTGTGCTCGGCCAGCTGAGGGCCTGATCTGTCCCGGAGGCATTGGACCTGAGTGGGAGGTGGTGGCCTCGTCCCGTACATGGCCTCCGGCGACCCAGGGACAATTCCAGCAACAATTGTCAGCTTTGGCTGCTTCTGCCTTCCTGGACCTTGAGTGCTGTGCAGATCCTGGGGCAGCACTGGGAAGCCTGTCCCTCCATGCTGCGGACTGTGTTTGTGCTCAGAGCTTCCACCCCACCTGTGTGCGTCGCTTCTCGGTCGTTTTTGGACACTCCTCTACCTTGAAACATCGGTTATGGTGCTGGGTCGAGGGGTAGGCATGGGCAGAATTACAAAGAGTGGTCAGGGATAAGGCTGATCCTTCAGGGGTGGTTAGCTAGTGGATGGGCGGGTTCAGGGGTTGCGTGCTCCCCTGGAATAGCTAATAGCATAATAGGTGCATAATGCTCCCCCTCTTTCTTTGATACGATCGATTTTGTGCTGCTTATTGTTCACTTTGGGGGATACTTACCGTGCGGGAGGGAGAAGCCGGGGGTATGTTTTGAAGGCCCTCCTCCAGTTTATTAATACTTTCTCTACCCCCCCGTCTGGTGGGGTTCTTTTCCTGCTTCTTTTTCCCTATTCTCCTATATTTCGGGTCTGGTTCCAGGGCGACAGGCACACTGCTGGGGGGGGGGGGCCGTACTCATCTGCAGAGGTGCAGGGTGGGGGGTTGGGGGAGGGGATTCTCTAGTCTTTCATCTCTTTTTCCATGGCCTCCTTTTTCTTCTCTGATTCTTCTTGTTTTTCCTTTTCTGGGATCAGTGTGATACGCCTCCTTTGTTATGACTCGTTGCCATTCCATGTGTGCCACAATTTCCGGGGTGTTCTCTGGGAGTTTGGGCGGGGGACTGCAGGCGCAACTGTTTATGATATTCTTCCCCATCTTGACGTTCTTGTGTCTGCGCCATTGATCCAATAGATTGCGGTATATTGCTTACATCTCTTACTCTGCATACCTTTTATCGTTGTTGGGAAATTGTCTGGCACCTGATCCTTCTGTCTTGTTCCATTATAAAATGAAAACCTTTTTCTCCTGTTGCCCTACCTGCCCTGTTCACAGTATTAGCATGAGGATTCTGCTCCCCGAAATGCTGCCTGTGTTTACATTTGATCGTTATTGCTCTGATTGCTTAGCGGCCGGCCCCGGGGGGTTGTAGGCCCATATTTGTTCTTGATTGAAATGTCAATAAAGGTTTTAAAAAAAAAACAATACGTGAGTTGGAAGAGGAGATACACAACCTAAAAAGTGAACTTGAGTTAAGAATGGAGAATGATACATGGAAGATCACCTAGGAAGGACTCAATCAGAAGCTGGACAAGTACAGCAAAGAAGTTATGTAAATACAAGAGAGACACCATAGACTATAAGTTAAATGAAGTGTATACTTGGGTGGAAATATACGCATGGAGAAGATACAATACGAAGAAGACCACAACATCAGTGGAAGACAGCAAAAGACTGAAAAGGTTGCTGAAGCAAACAGGGTACTGATCAATTCGGCAGCAGATTTAGTTCAAAACGAACCATCAACAGAATCTGGAGAATTAGTACAACCAAACACATCAGTGTCTTTTTTATCACAGGCACCGAACCAAGGACAAAAACCAGCTCAAACAACACAAGGGACACCAGGGGCAACCACAAAACCCGGAGAGGACAAGGAAAAAGGAGGAAAGAGTTTACGCAGCAAGAAACAGACCTAATAGTTAACTTAACATCAACTAAACTTACACATTAACAAATTATGGTCTTGAGCAAGGGCATGTCTTTTGTGCCCACAAATACAAACAATGAATTGACAACTGAAATGGCGCTGTTTATTTTTATGTGGACTTTACGATTGAGGCATTACTTCACTAACATAGTGAGTGACATCCCTATTCAAGGTGCACCTGAAGGAACACAGTTCTAACCCAAAAGTACTTACCATACTCCAGTATCCCATAAAATGTTAGATACATTTGAAATTCTGGTGAAGAATGACATCAGGAGGTTGAAATGTAAGAATAATAAATGCCAGAATTTAACACACTATGAGAAGAGAGCAATCAGATCATTAGCAAACAACCCTAATCTGACATTTCAACCAGCCGATAAATGGGGTGCCCTAATAGTGTTGGATTCTACATATTATCAATCCAAGGTGAATCAGCATGTAGCTGACGAAGTCACATATATGCCATTAGACGGTGATCCGAACTCATTGCAATTTTGATGAAAATTTTCCAGAAGGCAGAAGACATGGACTGGATAGATGAGATAACCAGACTATATCTGACAACTCCCAATCCACGCAGACTCAAATTGTATATGATCCCTAAGATTCATAAAGACCTCAAAGATCCACCATTTTGACTTATTGTTTCGGGCTGCGGATCATTATTTGAAACACTGGGGAGATATCTGGATCACTTCTTTCAACAATTTGTACAAAAATGGAGCTCTTACATCAGAGATACAACTGACATTTGCAGAAACGGTGAACAACCATTACAACGCAACTTTTACAACGCACTGCCATTACAACAAAACTGTTACAACGCAAATGCTGTGACAACGCATGCCATTACAATGCAAGTCTTTACATCGACTTGCACTAGATGGCGTGCTAACATTAAAAATAGTGTAGTTTACTATCCAAACACCTTCCCTACTGCAACGTGGACTGGAGTTAGAATAGTAAATTACCCTTTTTTAATGTTAGCACGCCATCTACTGCAAGTCGATGTAAAGACTTGCGTTGTAAAGACTTGCGTTGTCACAGCATTTGCGTTGTCAAAAATTCGTTGTAACAGCATGCGTTGTAAAAGCATGCGTTGTAACATCATACATCCGCAGAAACTTCAGGCAATAGAGGCTTCAATACAAGAACCCTGGCTGCTATGCACGATAGGTGTTACGGCATTGTACACTTCCATCCCTCATGCCGTAGGATTGGAAGCAGAAGAATGAGCATTGTTGCTAACACAAGACATCAAGGCAGAGAAAGTGTTTTAATTGGAACTACTTCATTTCTGTTTGCATCATAGCCATTTCCAATGGTAAGAGAAATTCTACGCTCAACTCACAGGGACATCTATGGGCTTTTCTGGAGCACCGGCGTATCTTTATGGCACAATTTGAGGAACAACACATCTTAAGTAACTCAAGGTGGAACTCTAAGATTGCATTATACTGCAGGTTTCTTGATGACATATTTTGATATGGACTGATACAGAAGGTGAGCTCATTGAAATGATACAATTCTTAAATGAACAGAACTCCAGGACAAAGTTTACCCACACCATCAACAAATCACAGATACATTTTTTGGATGTATTAATCACAAGAACTAACATGAGACTTGACACCCAGATCTATGCTAAATCAACTGATAAAAACTGGTGTACTCCAGCTTTCATCCACATAATTTAATTCATAATCTACCGTATTCTCAGTTCCTGAGAATCAAGAGAATTTGTTCAGGTCCAAATACAATCATTCAATAAATAACAGAATACAAAAACAAATATATTGAGAGAGGGTATCCAGATGATACACTAAAGGAGTGCATTACAAGAGTCAATCTTAAAGAGAGGATGGATTTGTTTGTCCAAAAAGACAAACCTACCACTGACACAGTGGTTTTCATGTCAAAGTATTCGACTTGCTCACAAGCAATTAAGAGAATAATCAGCATTCGGTGGGAACTACTGTCAAAAGAATCGGATTTCAACGACTTATTTAAGGGGAAGCCCCTACATGCCTACATGAAAGGCATGCATTTGCGAGAACTTCTAGGAACATCAGAAAAAAAGCAAAAAGCGGATCAACAAAAAAGGAACCAAGAGATGTTTGAATTGTACGCACTGTAATAATGTCATCACTGGAGATTGTTTAACACATCCAAACACAGACGAAACAATAAAATTGAGACACACATCAGATTGCAACACTCGGAACGTAATATACTGCATCAAATGTCCGTGTGGCAAAGCATACATAGGCAAAACGGAACGCAAAATAAGGATACGACTCACAGAACACACGAGCACAATAAGGACTAATAATAGAACATCAAGCCTAGCATTACATTGGCAGGAAGAAAAACATTCAATCTCACAGTTAAGATTTCAGATTATTGAAACAGTTACCCCGAGACCAGGTAGTGATAACATAAAAAAGTTACTCCAATGAGAAATATTTTGGATTAAGCGTCTGAATACACTATTGCCGAAAGGATTGAATGACCGGATTGACATGAGTTGCTTTATATGAATGAGCATAGTGATCAAGACACATGTTTAAAAATGAGATTTGGGTATTAGGAATTTGAGGAAATCACGCAAATCAATTAGTGGATGGCACACAAAGTAAAAATCATCACATGTACACACATCATTTCTATGGTACACATCATGTTCAAGTTTGGTGGTGGGCACTGGATCACTATTCAAGGTCATATGCAATAGTTCATATAGGGAGTGTTTCATATAGGTTTTATACTGATGATTAGTGTTTATCTAGTTATTTATTTATTGTGTTTAGTGTGAGGATGGTAAATGAGACAAGGTTTATTATTTTGATAAATCACCACTGTGTGATATATAACACAATCTGGCCTAGAATAATTCGGTTTTAACATCACTTCCCAGTATTGGCTTTAAGCCTACTTCATGATGTTATTTATTGAAGGCTTGCACACTCCAATATGGCACTCGAGGGTCTATTGTTTGAGTAATAAAGTGGAGGATTTATACTTTGTTTCTATATATTAAGGGCAGATGATAATTTTGCAAGGAAGGTATAAACAAGTGGTTTTGATTTTATTTAATTTCATAATTTCAGATGCACAAGGACTTTTTGTTTATCGGTATTCGTGCACTCGTGGTTAGGACTCTGTTTTGAGATGGCGGCTGCTGATTAGCCTGACAGATTTACAGGCTCAATAAACAGAAGAATTTTTTTTCTGTATACATACAGGTTTTAAACACATACAAAGCACAGCGAGTTTGCGTTTCACAAACACTGTAGTCGGAGGTATTTAAGAACGCCTACATTCATTTGAGCGGTAAGCCCTTTACCGGTATGATGTTACTGGAGACGAGCAGTTATTATATAGTTTTGAGCCTAATCAGTGTTGTGTGCATTTTAAATAGGGAGAAACAGAGAAGAGGACGTACTGTGGTGTGTTGGGAATAATAATATCAGGAGGTGTAGCGTTTTAGCACCGTTGGGTTACTGGAATTTGGAAAGGATTTCATCAAGACTTAGTTGGATGTGATTAGGTAGGCATTAGTTAGAACACAAGGGTGTTGAGCATGAGTAAAGTCACGGGGGTTTCTACATGGTGGCAGGTCCACATGACAGAATATGCATAATGTTTTGTTTTACACCGCATAGATGTTTGAGTGGGTGATTCTATGGGTGCATGGTTTTAAGAGTGCATCTGTGATGGACTGTATGGTTGGGTGAGTGTATGTATGGGTGTGTTAGGGATTGAATGTATATCTCAGTGGTACATGTGTGACTAACTACATATGTGACAGGCAGAATATATATGTGTAAGAGTATATAAGTGGGTATATGTGAGAGTGTGTGATTGTGAGAGTGGCTGTATGGATGAGTGTGTGCTTGTATCAATGATTGTTTAAGAGCGTAAGAATGTGGTACTATTTTTATGAGTAAGTGAACTTGAGTGTGTTTAACTGTATAGGTGAGTAAATTGGACTGTGTTTAATTATTTGCACGACTGACTAGGTGTGTCAGTACCTCAATGGATGATTGGCGGTGTGTGAGTGTCTATATAGGTGTATAAATGCATATGATAGTCTTGTACGGAGTGACTGTAAGTATGAGTGACTGTACAGGTGAGTGAGTGGAGGTGTATGTAGACCTAAGAGTTAATGAGTGGGTATGTAGTTATTGGTATTGGAGTATCTATGGTTTTCAAACTTAAATTTTGAGTCGGTGTGTCAAAGGTTATATTAGGGTGTGAGAAGATGCACTAATTTATCACATGGATGACATCATCAGTGATGTCATCAGTGATGTCATTTGAGATGTCATCAGTGATGTCATTAGTGATGTCACTGACCATGTCATGAGTGATGTCATATGTGACATCATCAGCAGTGCATTGCGGGGGCGTGAGTTATAGTTAGCTGAACTAACTATAACAGGGGAATTTCTAGGGTTTTATACAAGGGAAATGTCCAGCTAACTATAACGCCCCGGAAACCTATGTTTTTTTCAGTGAATTTCTAAGGTTTTTTAAATGCCAATTCCTAACTATAACGCCCCTGAAACCTTTGATTTTTTCAGTGAATTTCAAAGGTTTTTTAAATGCCAATTCCTAACTATAACGTGCATGAAACCTATGTTTTTTTCAGTGAAGTTCAAAGGTTTTTTAAATGCTAACTCCTATTATAACTTATCTCTAAAGATATCATGTTTAATGATTTTGATTGGATTTCTATATTTTTCCAATTCAGTGTGTTTCATTAATTATGTTTTTTTTTTAAATACTTTTTTATCACCATTTTTTAAACTTATTTTTTCAATTAATTCTTTTAAAATTTAAAAAATATTATTTGAATTTAATGGGTTTTTCAAACATTTTTTTAACTATATGTTCAAAACTTTATTTTATATATATTTTTTTCATGTTTTTGGATCCGCGCACCCCAGGCGAGAGGATCCGTGCACCAAACGCGATAGGATGCGCGCACCCTGCGCGCATTTCGCCGTTTTAAAAAAAAATTATGGGGGCCCCAGGGGGTCCTTCTGGGTCCCCCTAAGCACCTCTAGAGGGTCAGAGTATTTCCACTCTGCCCCCTTTATATGTTTTACACACTTATTCCCCTTGCTTCTTCAGCCTCGTTTTTACCGAGGCAGAAAATGGCCGCCAACAGTTCCTGGTTTCGAATGTAGACACTCGACAGCCAATTAGCATTCAGCGCGCGATCGGGAGGGTGCGTGCTCGGTTCGGGGAGGGTGTGCTTACGGTGCGGGTAGGGTGCGCGGATCCTCCCCGGCATAGATATATATGTACTTTTAACTCTAATTTTCTCAGGAACTACTGAACGGAATTCACACCATTTATGCAAAAGGCTCGAGTCTGAACTGAGGACTACCTCTTTGCCAAATTTGGTGTAATTCCGTTCAGCGGTTCGGGCTGTAGCTGTGACAACAGATCCTATGGGAAATTGCATGGGGAAATCGCGTTTTGGGACCCCCCTTTTTTCTCGGCCCCCGCTTGACGAATCACCACGAAACTTTCAGGGTAGGAGCGGGGCGGAGCTGGCCAAAAGTTTGGAAAATTTTGCGAAGATTCGTCAACCTGGCGCCAGACTTATTGGGAATAGAATGTTGCGGATTTCCTATGGAAAATAGGTCCTAACTATAACTATCTACTGGTGACTGTATATTAATATATGTTTTCAGAAATCCGCTGCAAAATCACCGCTCTCCTCCCTCACGACGCCGGTGCCAGCAACGGTCGCAACTCCGCTTTAAATGTTTACACCAGGATAAGATCCGAGAATTCCTCATAATAAATCCAGCGGCACACCAAGGACAAACACAATAAGAACTTTATTGTGTCAAACAAACAGAACTACGCGTTTCGGCGAAGCCTTTGTCAAGTTGCTGACCTATGCCCAAATTCCCCCAGAAATACAGGTCATGGTTAATAGACATGGAAGAAAAACTATGTAAGCGCGCTGTCGGGTTCGAAACAAAATTCATACATCAAAAGATAATTTCTTTTTTCCTCACACAGACATGTGAAAATTACAATCATAATCAAACTGATGATATAACAAATTAAAAGAACCCAATTATATAGCACTTTCAATTTCATAAAAGGCGAAAAATATATATTAGGATAAACAAGGGTAATGTACCCAAAATGTCAGCCATCTCATAGGCAAGTGCCTGAGTCACCGAAAAGCCCAATTATTGCACATTCCATTTTTTTCTCTTTTTTTTGAAGAAGGGAAAATATTATATAGATTGATTAGGTAATGTACCCAACCCATCTGTCATATGAAGGGTCAGTACCCTATCACTGTGCAAGGTGCTAATGCCGGTAACAAAATATATAATATATTATAATAATATATAAATCAATGCCCTAGTCCAAACCTAATCAATCTAACGTTTGGACAGGTCATTTTGTCCCACGACAGATATTGACATTGTTAACACACGCATTGACTTATTTCTATATATCCGCAAGCTCAAATTGGTGAAGATCTATAAAATGAATACCAAATCAAAAAAATTAAGAATGGGCTGTGCATTAGGAGAAGACGACTACAATCTGAATATTGAAGATGCAAATCTTATTATGAATTTACACCATATGGAGCAAGATGTGACCGAATTGTCTATAAAAGAAAAAAGTAAAATATTAATGGACTTGGGATTTCAGCCCGATGCCACATACTGTACAGGGCTCAGACCCAAGTCTAGGTTCAACCCAAATGTTCTGCATGATAACATTGAGACGTTTAATCAAACTATGATTTGGGAAATCAACAAACTAAAGGAACAAAGAACCAGGAGCTATAATGACAATCTAACTAAAAGACAAAGGGAGGCACTAAGAGCGCTATCTCAGGATACCAGTATAATTATTAAACCCTCAGACAAGGGGGGTAACGTAGTAGTTATGGATGTTTCCCAGTATAATCAGGAGGCTCTAAGACAATTGAATGATACCTCATGTTACGAGGAGATAAGTTGGGACATTTATGAGCTTCAATTACAAAGTATCACGCACTGCTGGAAAGCTGGTGGGTGGGTGGTATATTGTCCAAAGATGAATTTTTCTGGTTGAAGAATGAAAATCCACGTGTCCCCTGCTTTTACTTGCTCCCCAAGGTACATAAGCACCCCACTAGACCACCGGGGAGACCCATTGTGTCCTCAAATGGAGGACTGTTAGAAAATACCTCGATTTTTTTAGATCTTTTTCTTGCACCTTTTGTCTCCAAACTAAGATCATTCTGTAAGGATAGCACTGATTTCTTACGTAGAATACATGACATTACATGGGAAAGTAACTATCATATGATAGCATTAGATGTTTGTTCCCTCTATACCTGTATAGACCAACGAAAAGGTGTTCAGGCTTGTATGTATTTTCTGAAAGAAAGACATGTATCACTATGGGAACATACTCAGATGTTAGAGAGGATGATGCTCTTCTGTTTAGAGGAAAACATCTTTATTTTCGACAAAACACTGTATCGCCAAAAGTCCGGTACAGCTATGGGAATATCTTTTGCACCCAGCCTAGCCAATCTGTTCCTGGGATGGTGGGAGGAATGTGTAGTGTGGGTAGATGAGAATGAGAAATTTCTACAGCACATCCCGATTTGGATCAGGTATATAGATGACCTGTTCCTGATCTGGGATGGACCCCTAGATTTAGCACAAGAATTCATTAATAAATTGGGGAAGAATGATCTCAACTTAACATTCACACATTCTATCAGCACCTCACATTGTGAATTTCTCGATATTTCCATTAACATAGCGAATAATCAGATAGTGACCACCCTTTCCCGCAAAGAAACCTCGGGGAATACTTTGCTTCATGCAAACAGTAATCACCCCGCACCACTACTAAACAGTATTCCCTTTGGGGAGTTCCTTCGGGCTCGAAGGAATTGCAATACTGAAGGTGGTTACACAAACGAGAAAAGCATTATGGAAAGGAGATTTGAACAAAGAGGCTATGCCCCCAAAGTGATCTCCACTGCAAGCAAAAAAGTTGAAAACATCCCACGAAATGAAGCCCTTTTTTCATCATGTAAAAAAGAAGAGAGAAATACTGTGACACCCAGATTAATTACTACCTATAATTGCAGATCCAACACTCTGAGGTACATGATGAAAAAACATTGGGGATTACTTGAATCTGACCCCATAATTGGCCCTGATATAGGCACAGCACCTGCAATAACATATAGAAAATCTAAGTCGTTAAGAGATCAATTGGTACATAGTTATCAAAATGTAACAAATAACACCACATGGCTAGGAACAGTAAAGGGTTTTAGAAAATGTGGTTCCTGCAAGGCATGTAAACACAGCAATAATCGTGACAGTTGCACTCTTGGTCATAATACTAAATTGAGAAAGCCCATCAGAAAATTCATTACCTGCACCAGTGACTATACGATCTATGTCCTGGAATGCCCTTGTGGTTTAAAATACGTGGGCAGTACAAAACTGCAGTTAAAAATTTGCATACTACAACATATGAGGGCAGTGACAAATAATGATCTCAATTACCCAGTGGCGAGGCATTATCAAGACAAACATCAGAGCAATGCCGACTTGATAAAGTTTTTCGGCATTGATAGAATTCTACCTCTCCCCAGAGGGGGTGACCGTGAGAAACTCCTCAGAATCACTGAGTCCAAGTATATTATTGAACTCAATACTAAAATTCCCAATGGAATGAATTATGGAGAAGAACTTGCCACTCACATAGGCTAATTGATGTACTGCTATGCCATATGTCCCTCTCTGCGCTCCCGTATGGAATTTTTAACATTGCACTTTTAATATGATAGCATAGGGCAGATATACATATGGTTATTTGGAATAATACTTTAGGGCAGTCCTTTGAGCACTAGTCATAAACTTTCACACTACTAACTAGGCCTAGCGTAGTGATTGAGATTGTCTGCACCTATTTTTGCTTTATTATTCACTTGGTGTGAACTGTTTGTTTGACACAATAAAGTTCTTATTGTGTTTGTCCTTGGTGTGCCGCTGGATTTATTACGAGGAATTCTCGGATCTTATCCTGGTGAAAACATATATAAATATATATATATATATATATATATATATATATATATATATACACACAAGTTGCCTCACAAAAAAAGACCAAAAAAGCTGAAAAAGGGAAAATAGATTGGTATTAGTCTGTTTTCACTATCTATATGGTGAGAGCCTTTAAAGACCTAGATTATTAGATCATAAGAGCCGGTGAGGTCGAAAAAGTTATTGTTGATCATCTGCTTTTTTGAATAAAGTGATTTCGCTGTAAGATTATCGGAGTGTCTTGTCTTTTCTTCCCAAAAGTGGTGGAGGAGTATCAATGGATATATATATATATATATATATATATATATATATATATATATATATATATATATATATATATATATATATATATATATATTCACTTAAAAAACCATAGGTTTCACACATGTTATAGTTAGCTGGACATTTCACTCGTAAAAAACCAATGAAATTCCCCCGTTATAGTTAGTGCAGGCAACTATAACTCACGCGACCGCAATCCTCTGCTGATGACGTCAGATATTACATCACTGATGACATATGTGTCTTTATGAAAAATAAATATTTGTAATATATGTTTAGCTAAAGATTAATGGAAGAAGACATGGGTAAATAAGTGTCTAAATACAGTGATGTAATATCTGACGTCATCAGTAGAGGATTGCGGTCGCGTGAGTTATAGTTGCCTGCACTAACTATAACGGGGGAATTTCATTGGTTTTTTACGAGTGAAATGTCCAGCTAACTATAACATGTGTGAAACCTATGGTTTTTTAAGTGAATTTGCAAGGTTTTTTAAATGCTAATTCGTAACTATAACGAGTGTGAAACCTATGGTTTTTTCAGTGAATTTGTACGGTTTTTTAAATGCTAAGTTATGTATTTATTAATTAATTTTTTTTTCAGGTTTTTCACCGTGCGCGCACCGTGATTTTTTTTTTTTTAAATCGCGAGGTGCGTGCACCCAGCGCGCACGGTGCGATTCGCGCACCGTGCGCGCGCTGTGGGTGAGCACCCACGGTTCGCAGTTCGTGCCGTGCGCGCAGGGTGTGCGCACCTCGCGATTTAAAAAAAATAAAAAAAACATTTTTTTCTTCTCCCTGGGGGTCCTTCTGTGACCCCCTGACCAAGGCTAGGGGGTCAGGAACTGTCCACTCTGCCCCCTTTTCACGTTCTCCACCTTTTTTTTTCACCCCCTCAGACTGCGAGAGACAAAATGGCGGCCGACACTTCCTGGTTTCGACCGATTCGAATGTTTACCGACATCTAACAACCAATCAGAATTGCGCTCGCGCACGGCAGGGCGCGCGCACAGTGCGCGCACGGTGCGCGCGTATAGATATTGATATGCTTTTAAATTCTATTTTCTCAGGAAATACTGAACAGATTTACACCAGACCTGCAAAAGGCACTTCCTTGACCTTATGGCTACCTCTCTGCCAAATTTCACGTAATTCTGTGTCTAAAGGTCCTATGGAAAATAACATGGGGAAAACGCGTTTTGGGACCCCCCTTTTTTCTCGGCCCCGGCTTGACGAATCACCCCGAGACTTTCAGGGTAGGAGCTGAGTGGAGCGCCCCATTAGTTTTGAAAATTTCGCGAGGATTCGTCAACCGGCGCCAAAGTTATTCAAAATAGAATTTTGAGATTTCCTATGGAAACTAGGTTGTAACTATAACTATCTACTGGCGACCGCCATTAGATAATATAAATATATATATATATATATATATATATATATATATATACATACATACACATATATACACGCACACACACACGCACACACACACACACACACACAGACATATATATATTTATACACACACACACACATACATATGTATATATAAAGCTTATATATATTATTATAAGTACGGGTGATTACGTGATTTGCCCAGAATCAAAGGATGTGGAGCTAGCACCAGGACTCAAACCTGGTTCTCTAGATTCAAAATCAGTAGCTCTGGTCCTTAGGCTGCATACATATTTCTCAATTTATGTGTGAAAGTCATACACAAGTAGTATGGTTGTGCATGATCACTTATGGTGAGAACATTCTCTGTTGAAGTGGCTTTGTGAGGTAGGAAAGCAGCAACAAATATTGGAAGGTTCACCCAGAGTCTTGCTTAGGAATACTTGGAAGGGATTGTTTTAAAACTGGACTTAGGGACGCTTATCAGTAACTTTGCACTGGTGTGCAAACAGGGCTTATCCTTTTAAATATTACTTATGCATCCACCAGGACTTTTGCAGCCCACCAAAAATCGGCTTTCAATCACCAATGTGTCCTGACCCACAGTTTGGGAAATGCTGCTTTATTACACAGATTTTAGTTATTATGCAGTTGTTGTTTACTGCTCCTACTCAGTGGAGGATACATGGTCCATGGTGCTGAGAAGTCAGTGAAGTTGGTGATGAGACGGGTATTATCTGGAGTGCCAGTGACGTGGGTGGCAGAGGAACTGCCAGATGTCTTGGATCCACAGTAGCAGCAATAGTAGAAACACACACTGTGAATAATGAGAAGAAGGTGATACTATGTCCAAAGACAAACTCCCCATAGGGGAAGCGTGCCTTGGAGGAGAATACACCATGGAATACTCAGTGAATAAAGTGGCTGTGACTCTCCTCCTTTTCAGCTTATGTATCAGATCTGCTGAACAATGCAATGATCTGTTCAATGTCAAGCTTTTTAGAATTTAAATAGTTATGAAGTTGAGCGCTTGAACGTTGAAGAGCGTTTCGATTTTGGTTTCCTTGAGTCCTTTGAAATGATAGGGAGTCCCAATGGTGTAGCTAGTCTCAGTCTCGAGCATTTCACATCTCTCTACATCCTCAGTGTTATAATATTCTTATTTTTGAGACCTCTTTCTAGATGCCTCTCTCTGAGAGTTATTTGAGGTAGGGAGCGAGGTATGGAAAGGGGCTCCTCTCCAAGCCTTTTACCTCATGCAGACTCCTAATGCTTTTTCAGTTTTTTCAAAAAGCCGTACAGTCTGACCTCTGCCCAGCCCTGTAGGAAGCTGGACTCTGTGCACACTATACCTCACTTTGGTAGAGCATATACAGAGCCAAATGTAGGAAGCTGGCTCTGTATATACTATACCAAAATGAGGTATAGTGGGAACAGAGTCCAGTGGAACCCCAAAGGTAGGCAGAGGTAAAAGCAGATAGCACCTTACTCTCTATTTGTGGTAGTCTGGTCGAGCAGTAAGGCTCTATCAGAGGGTAGTGTTAAGCATTTATTGTACGCACTCAATCAGCAAATGATATCACACACTCAAAGAATGAACTTCAGACCAATTGGTTTTGCATAAAAATATTCTTTTAGGTATTTTATTTTATAAAACCAAGCAAGCCTGGCACAGGTAAACAATAAGTACTTTACAGTAGTAATGCAGTTTTCAAACAGTTTGAATTGCAATTGCATGTGCACTTTGATTTGATCACAGTAGAGCTACCAGTAATGCAATGCTTTTGATATATTGTACATATACTTTGTATTGACTTTTTAATAGAATGTCAAGTAGATTACTTTACAGACTACTTTTCTTTTTTCTTACACAGTGCAGTATACCTGGATACTGCACTGGGACATTTCCTGTAATCTGGTAAGTAAAAGCATTTTTGTTATTTAGTTACAGTTTTAAAGGTTTTCTTAGATTTTTCAACTCCACACTTGGGTGCGAACACCACTTGGAGAGGTAATTTGGGATGTTGGGGGTTGGTTAGGCACCATCGGTTGGGCCACCCAAGGTCGTGGGGAGTCGGGTGCAGGCATGCCTTTAAGAATCAGATCTTCTTACCAGCTGCTGGTCGCAGTTGGGGGGACCTTCCGGGTTGAGGCTGCAGGCGTCGGCTGGAGGCTTGAGGCAGGTCAGGGGTCACCGGATCTCGGGTCAGGAATCAGATCACCGGGGAGACCTCCTCTTGATGTTGGGTCACTCGAACTGGGGCCGTGGGTGTCGGGTCCAGAGTGGTGCAGACTCGCAGATCCTGCCGGAGCTGGAGTCTGTTAGTGAACAAAACCAGTGTTCACACGAGACAGAGTCTTTCCTATTGACTGTAGGGCAGGTTCTCAGGGTTCTTGAGGCTGCTGGCTGCAGGACAAACCGGGGTTTCGCTTCTGCAGATTCGAGGTGGGGACAGGCCGGTAGGGCAGGGTCCAAGTCAGTAGGCGTCCTCCTCTTGTTAGCTTCGGCACACCTGTTCGGTCCTTCTTCTTCTTTTCTTCTTCTGGTTTCTTGTCTGAGGAAGCAAGGTTTAGGGGTGCTTCTAAATACTAGATTTAGGGGTGTTACTGGTAGGTAAAAGGTTGGGACCAATGGGTCCCTTCCCTGGGGTGGGTACACCCCCTATTATGCCACCCTCCAGTAGGGGGGGCATAGCCTCACCCTGGTTGGCTGGGTCTCTTCATCTGCAAGATGGCGGGGACTTAGAGTTGTGCTTCACCTCGCCTCCCAGGTGAGGGCTGGAGTTGACAGATGGGGGCACACCTCTCTTCCTCACTTGTTTTCCCGCTGGTTGTCCCGCCCAAAGTGGGGGTAAGAACCAGTGGGAACCAGTTGCTGAAAGCAGCAAGTGGCCTGGGGAAGCTAACAAAGGCGGCAAGCCTTTGAAGCTTCCCCTTCGTGGACACTGCCCATCCTTGGGGAGGAGGCTAGGCACCTCATCCCAGGATGTGCATTATTTCAGGCCTCCAAGAGCAGCAGGCTCTCAACCCAGGGGTCCAGAAACATGTCTGGTGCTGGCAGCTGAAAGCAGCCACTCAGCCTTGACACTAGTGGTAGGTCATTTTTCAGGGGGCATCTCTAAGATGCCCTCTGTGCGCACCTCTACCCTCGCCACTCGTATAGGGCACCAAGCTAGAGGGTGACTGATCTATGCCAGGGCAGTGGGTTGTAGGCATGGCACAGGGATGTGTGACATCTCGACTCTTCACTATGTTCTGCACCAAGACAGGCAGCCTGCAAAGATACAGGACCTCTAAGGGTGGCACAATAAGTGCTGCAATACGTGTTGAAGCCCTTAGAGCCCTTAGAGGCCTTCCCTGGTCACAGTGCCCTGGGTACCTGTGGTACCATTTACCAGGGGCTGATCTGTGGCCAGAGATGCCAATTGGGTTTGGGTTTCAGTGCAGTTTTAAGAAAAGCACATAGGCTCTGGGTGCCTGATTAGCAGGACCCCAGGGCCCACTCAGTCAAAGCACATCAGCAGTTCAGCAAAAAGTGGGGGCAACCATGCAGAAAGAGGGCACTTTCTCACAAGCCCTTCAAAGTCCTCTTAGACATTTTCATACAGAAAAGTCATCCTTGACAGTGATAATCATGGAGATAAGACTTAAAGATGTGTTCAACCTAAGTACAGCAATTAAACACCACATGATTATAGTGAGTCGATGTTATAACTCCACAATTCCTCAAACTCTCATAACAAGAACACAACAGAGTGGCAGACTCACATTTCTATATTGTCTAATTAAAATGATCTGTTCCATTTTACAAACAATCTATTATTTTCATTTGAGGACATTTGTTGAGGCCAGTATTCATATCTACCTGGGTGCTACAGTTGAAGTAATGTGTTTATAATACAACGGATGTTTTGTATTACAAAACTATTACAGCTGTGTGTAGTCATTTACATGTTACTCGTTAATAATTGTGTACAAGGTGAGCAAATGATTAAACAAGCATTTGCAATGTCCCAGGTACCACTGCCTGCTCTTAAAAAACTGAAACTAAAATATTTAATTTTGTTTTTTTAATGCATCCCGTTTTCTTTTAAGGAGAACGGGCTGCATTTGAAAAAAAAATGCTTTATTTAAAAGCAGTCCCAGATATGGTGGTCTGCTGAGCCCAGCAGGCCACCATCCCTGGGAGGGCTGGCAATCCCAATGGGCTTGCAAATTGCGAGAGGCTCATTAATATTAATGAGCCTCGCAATTCGCGACCCCATTGGTAATTGCAAACAGTGTTAAACACACATTGTACATTTCATTCAGCGCCTCGCAATTTGCGCCTCGCAATATGTCGCAAATTGCGAAGCACTAAATGAAATGGCCGTATATCTGGCCCTAAGTGTTGTAAATTACCCAGACACAAAGTGTGAAGTGAGAGTTGCATATGATCCAAGCTATAAATACTAATGAAGTGCTCCAAAATCTTTCGCTCTGTGATTACACTGTCGTGGCTCAGGAGGAAGAGCGGGAGGAGGGGGCTATTTCCTGCTCTCTCCCTGATTTGAGTGTGCATTGTGGCATTCCTTAATGTCATTGCTATCTTTGGCCTACTAAAAAAAACTCTAGCTGTAGTAGGGCCCTGGCTTCACTTCCTGGTGTGGGTGGGGTGTGCTTTATGTGAGGCATGGAGGGATGGTCTCAGCTGCAGCTCCGGCCTCGTACATTGCCCCTGCTATTACTAGTGAGCAAGAGGTGCTGAGGTGGTGGTATTGGTGGTTGTGGTACTGGTGGTAGTGCTAGTACTGGTAGTGGTAGTATTGGTGGTGGTGGTATTGGTGGTGGTATTGATGGTGGTGGTGGTATTGGTGGTACTGGTAGTGGTATTGGTGGTGGTGGAACTGGTATTGGTAGTGGTATTGGTGATAATGGTATTGGTAGTATTAGTAGTGGTGGTGGTATTGTAGGTGGTGGTATTGGTGATGGGTGTATTAGTGGTGGTATTGGTGGTGGTATTGGTGGTATTAGTAGTGGTGGTGGTGTTGGTGGTGGTATTGATGGTGGTGGTGTTGGTGGTGGCATTGGTGGTGGTATTGGTGATGGTATTGGTAATAGTATTGGTGGTGATATTGGTAGTTGTGGTGGTATTAGTTGTGGTATTGGTGATGGTGGTATTGGCAGTGTTATTGGTGGTGATATTGGTGGTGATGGTATTGGTGGTGGTGATATTGGTGGGGATGGTATTGGTTTTAGCAATGAGATTGTTATTGGTGGTGGTGGTATTTAATTGGTGGTGGTATTGTTGGTATTGGTGGTGGTGTTGGCCGTGATGGTATTGGTGGTGGTATTGGTGGTAGTGTTGGTATTGGTGGTGGTAATGGCGGTGGTGGTATTGGTGGTGGCATTGGTGGTGGTGGTACTGGTGGTGATATTGGTGGTGGTATTGGCAGTGGTGGCATTGGCAATGGTGGTATTGGTGGTGGTGGTATTGGCGGTGGTCGGTATTGGTGATATTGGTGGTTGTGGTGATATTGGTGGTGGTATTAGCTGTGGTATTGTTGGTGGTTGTGGTACTAGTGGTGTTGGTGGTGGTATTGGTGGTGGTGGTGGTATTGGTGGTGATGGTATTGGTGGTGGTGGTATTGGTGGTGAGATTGGTATTGGATTGGTGGTGGTAATGTTGGTATTGGTGGTTGTAATGGCGGTGGTGTTATTGGTGGTAGCATTAGTGGTGGTATTGGCGGTGATATTGGCGATGGAGGAATTGGTGATTGTGCTGGTGGTGGTATTGGTGGTGGTGGTATTGGCGGTGGGCGGTATTGGTGCTGGTATTGGTGGTGGTATTAGTGGTGGTATTGGTGGTGGTGGTACTGGTGGTGGCATTGGTGGGGGTGGTTGTATTAGGTGGTGGTATTGGTGGTGGTATTGGCAGTGGTAGTATTGGTGGTACTGGCGGTGGTGGTATTGGTGGAATTGGTAGTGGTGGTGGTATTGGTGGTGGTGATTGTATTGGTGGTGGTGGTATTGGCGGTGGTTTTGGTATTGGTAGTATTAGTGGTGGTATTGGTGGTGGTATTTGTGGTGATATTGGTGGTGGTATTGGTAATGGTGGTGGTGATATTGGTAGTGGTGGTATTGGTGGTGGTATTAGCTGTGGTATTGGTGGTGGTATTGGTAGTGGTGGTATTGGCGGTTGTCGGTATTGGTGATATTGGTGGTGGTGGTGCTATTGGTGGTGGTGGTATTAGTTGTGGTATTGTTGGTGGTTGTTGTACTGGTGGTGTTATTGGTGGTATTGGTGGTGATGGTATTGGGGGTGGTATTGGTGGTGAGATTGGTATTGTGGTAGAGGTATTGGATTGGTGGTGGTAATGTTGGTATTGGTGGTGGTAATGGCGGCGGTGATATTAGTAGCATTAGTGGTGGTATTGGTGCTGGTATTGGCAGTGGTGGTATTGGCGATGGTGGAATTGGTGATTGTGCTGGTGGTGGTATTGGCGGTGGTCGGTATTGGTGATGGAGGTGGTATTGGTGGTGGTATTAGTGGTGGTATTGGTGGTGGTGGTACAGGTGGTGGCATGGGTGGGGTATTGTTGTTGGTGGTTGAATTGGGTGGTGGTATTGGTGGTGGTATTCGCAGTGGTAGTATTGGTGGTATTGGCAGTGGTGGTATTGGTGGTTGCGGTATTGGTTGTGGTGATTGTATTGGTGGTGGTGGTGTTAATATTGGTGGTGGTGGTATTGGCGGTGGTTTTGGTATTGGTAGTATTAGTGGTGGTATTGGTGGTGGTATTGGTGGTGGTATTTCTGGTGTTATTGGTGGTGGTATTGGTAATGGTGGTGGTGATATTGGTGGTGGTGGTATTGGTGGTGAAGGTATTGGTGGTGGTGATATTGGTGGGGATGGTATTGGTTTTGGCAGTGAAATTGGTATTGGTGGTAATGGTATTGGATTGGTGGTGGTATTGTTGGTATTGGTGGTGATATTGGCGGTGGTGTTATTGGTAGTGGCATTGGTGGTGGTGGTATTGTTGGTGGTATTGGCAGTGGTGGTATTGGTGGTGGTGGTGGTATTGGTGATGGTGGTGGAGGCATTGGTGGTTGTATTGGTGGGGGTATTGGTGGTGTTACTGGTGGTGCCATTTGTGGTGGTGGTGGTGGTATTGGTGGTTGTATTGATGGTGGTATTGCCAGTGGTAGTTTTGGTGGTGGTGGTGGTATTGGTGGTTGTGGTGTTGGTTGTGGTGGTATTGGTGGTGGTGTAACTGGTATTGGTGGTGGTGGTATGGGTGGTGGTATTGGTGATGGGTGTATTGGTGTTGGTAGTGGTATTAGTAGTGGTGGTGGTATTGATGGTGTTATTTGGTGGTGTTATTGGTGGTGGTGGTGTTGGTGGTGACATTGGTGGTGGTATTGGTGATGGTGGTGGTATTGCTGGTGGTGGTCATATTGGTGGTGGTGGTATTACTTGTGGTATTGGTGGTGGTTGTGGTATTGGTGGTGTTATTGGTGGTGGTGTTATTGGTGGTGGTATTGGTGGTGATGGTATTGGTGGTGGTGGTATTGGCGGTGAGATTGGTATTGGTGGTAGTGGTATTGGATTGGTGGTGGTGGGGGTGGTATTGGTGGTGGTAGTGTTGGTATTGGTGGTGGCAATGGCGGTGGAGGTATTGGTGGTAGCATTGGTGGTGGTATTGGCAATGGTGGTATTGGTGGAATTGGTGGTCGTGCTGGGGGTGGTATTGGCGGTGGTCGATATTGGTGGTGGAGGTGGTATTGGTTGTATTGGAGGTGGTATTAGTGGTGGTATTGGCGGTGGTGGTACTGGTGGTGGTGCTGGTATTGGTGGTGGTGGTTGTATTAGGTGGTGGTATTGGTGGTGGTGGAATTGGTGGCTGCGGTCTTGGTGGTGGTGATTATATTGGTGGTGGTGGTATTGGTGGTGGTGTTATTGGTGGTGGTGGTGTTAATATTGGTGGTGGTGGTATTGGCAGTGGTTTTGGTATTGGTAGTATTAGTGGTGGTATTGGTGGTGGTATTGGTAATGGTGGTGGTGATATTAGTGGTGGTGGTATTGGTGGTAAAGGTATTGGTGGTGGTGATATTGGTGGGGATGGTATTGAATTTGGCCGTGAGATTGGTATTGGTGGTGGTGGTATTGGATTGGTGGTGGTATTGTTGGTATTGGTGGTGATATTGGCCGTGGTGTTATTGGTGGTGGCATTGGTGGTGGTATTGTTGGTGGTACTGGCAGTGGTGGTATTGGTGGTGGTGGAATTGGTGGTGGTGATGGTATTGGTGATGGTGGTGGAGGTATTGGTGGTTGTATTGTTGGTGGTATTGGTGGTGTTACTGGTGGTGCTATTGGTGGTGGTGGTGGTATTGGTGGTTGTATTGATGGTGGTATTGGCAGTGGTGGTATTGGTGAAATTGGTGGTGGTATTGGTGGTTGTGGTGTTGGTGGTGGTGGTATTGGTGGTGGTATTAGTTGTGGTATTGGTGGTGTTATTGGTGGTGGTGTTATTGGTGGTGGTGGTATTGGTGGTGATGGTATTGGTGGTGATGGTATTGGCGGTGAGATTGGTATTGGTGGTAGTGGTATTGGCTTGGTCGTGGTGGGGTGGTATTGGTGGTGGGAGTGTTGGTATTGGTGGTGGTAATGGCGGTGGTGGTATTGGTGGTAGCATTGGTGGTGGTATTGGTGGTGGTACTGGCAGTGGTGGTATTGGTGGTGGTGGAATTGGTGGTTGTGCTGGTGGTGGTATTGGCGGTGGTCAATATTGGTGGTGGAGGTGGTATTGGTTGTATTGGTGGTGGTATTAGTGGTGGTTTTGGTGGTGGTGGTACTGGTGGTATTGGTGGCGGTGCTGGCATTGGTGGTTTTGGTGGTGGTGGTTGAAATAGGTGGTGGTATTGGTGGTGGTATCGGTGTTGGTGGAATTGGTGGTTGCGGTCTTGGTGGTGGTGATTGTATTGGTGGTGGTGGTATTGGTGGTGGTGTTATTGGTGGTGTTATTGGTGGTGTTATAGATGGTCTGGATTTCATCTGTCATCAGTCGAGATAAAAACACATTTTATATGGGGTTGCTGAGCAGGTTGCCACAATCCTTACAGGTCTCAGTACCTCTCACAGGCGCACAGGTGCATCTCCACAAGCTCGTCAGCTAAATGGCTCAAGGGAGTTTTTTCAAAACAGGAAGGGGTGGAGCACACTGCTTCACCTCCCAGCACAGCTCGCCCCTTAGCAATATGGTAAATGCAGTTCTTGATACATGCTTACTTGAGATTTTAATGGGTGTTCCACCAAAGTTGGTGCAGGTTAGTTCTGTACTTCTCTAGACATGTGTTTTTGGGTTTCATCCGTCATCAGTAGAGATAAAAACAAATTTTATATGGGTTGCTGAGCAGGCTGCCACAATCCTTACAGGTCTCAGTACCTCTCACAGGCGCACAGATGCATCTCCACAAGCACGTCAGCTCAATGGCTCAAGAGACAACTTTGGTGAAAAACTCCAGCTAATTTTAAAGTAAGTTTGAACTGTGTACTGCATTTACCAGGATGCAAAGGGGTGATCTGTGCTGGGAATGTGAGGCAGTGTGCTCCCAACCCCCATTCTGTTTAAAAGGCTCCCTTGATCCAGCAAGCTGACGAGCTTTGGAGATGCACCTGTGTGCCCGTGAGTGGTACTGTGACCTGAGAGAAACTTGGCAGCATTTCCAGCAACCTCAGATGATTTTTCTTTGCTCTCTAATACTGCTGCTCTCTACTGATGACGGTCTCAATCCAGAAACACGTGTCTAGAGATATACAGCAATGTCTGCACCAACTTTTGTGAAACACTCCAGCTAATTTTGAAGTAAGTTTGAACTGTGTACTGCATTTACCAGGATGCAAAGGGGCGAACTGTGCTGGGACTGTGAGGCAGTGCGCTCCCAACCCCCATTCAACCAAAGTAAAGGGGCCAGTAGGCATGGGAGGTTACAAATGAAGAGAAGGTCGTATTAAGGAGGGACCAACAGGCCTAGTAACAAATCCGAAGGCAGCATTTACGAAACACAATGACACAAGCCAATGAAAAATATGGGAGGAGAGAGGGCGCGGCTTCTCTCCCGTACTCTACTACAGATGTCTTGCAGCGCTAGGATCCACCTAAAAATGAAATGAATTAAAAATGCAGGTCCTGTTAGATGTTCGTTCCACACATTACACTAATGCTTTTCCATTATCACAATATCCACAAAAGTACATATTTACGCCACATTGATGTACTAGATTTTTATAATTTAAAGTTTTTCAAAAATATTAATACAAGCAGAGTCCCTGTTTACATTTATCCGTCTGGCCACAACACAACTACTTTTATTGTTTATCTTCATTATTCAGCTAATGAAGGTGTGAATTACTAATTTATAAATAATTCAGTGGACATAATCATAGTGTGGCCGATTCACAGAACTAATCTGAGACACAATCCTAAACTTACTACTTTTGGTATTCACAGAAGGCATTTAGTAGAAGTAAAGTTAGGATTTTGTCTTAAATTTGACTTAAGACAGACTTAAGACAACCTTAGGACTTTACTATTACTGAATACCAAAAGTAGTAAGTTTAGGATTTTGAATCGGGCCCTCCGTCTTTAGAGAGTCTGGATACTGATACCTACACATATATTGTACATAGTGTCGCAACTCAAAACACAACTTAAACATTGAGACCTGTCCATAGAGAGAGACAAAAACACAACCACCAACAAAATAAATATGCAAATAACTGAATTTGATAGGCAAATGTTTTGAGAATCAAACATTGATAGCTGATGTAGTTCAGCGTAGTGTGAATGAAATCCATAATGATCTCCAGAACATATATAATCCTATAACAGAAAGGTGTAAGGATATTAAAGGTTTGAAAGTTAACCTGCAAGGGATGTTAAACACCTCAAAAAACCTACTTATTTTTCTCTGTTAGGACAAAAACAGAGAAAAGACATTGAAGACATTGTATCCGAATGTACTAGTTCTAATGTACTGACCTTAAAACATCCTTGTTGAAACAAGTTGAGGTTATTGTTTCCTGTTTGTGATATGTGTCAGTGTTGATTTCCATAATTTGAATATCCTTCAGTTATGCTATTGGGTGATTTTTTTAAAATTTTAAAATGTATTGTTTATAAATTTAGAAATCTCGATGAACTGAATCAGCCTGCTTTTCAGATGAAGTAATTGATTATATATACATCTAATTATATAATATTATGTTGATTTTCTTTGATTCTTTATCCTTGTTTGTATATTTCATTATTTGTTTGAAAACTGAAATGCTTGCTTTATCCTATTTTTGCCAGTAACTATGATTCAAATGTTTTATTTGAATCTTTTTATTAGGATCTATCATAAAACGCTTAATAATCCAGTAAATCCTCCAAACCCCAAATGATACATTCCAATGCATCACAAATAGTCTTCCACAGTTCTACGTCCACACTTTAGACCAATTTACTACATTATAGAATTCACTAATGTTATTTAAAGACTTTTCCAATATATTAAGTCTTACTAATTACATCATAGAATTGCATTACAACTATGTGCACACTCAACTGAAACATTTCAGGCAATCACGTAACACACAGTTCCCAGATCTCCTCATACACTCGCAACAGGTCATTGCTTTTATAAATCAATTGTTCATACAACATCATTGTCACCATAGTGTCTGTCCATTTTCCTATTGTTGGAGAAACTTTATTTTTCCAGTGTCACAATATGCATCCATTAGTAACCGCTATAGGTTAGTCCAGCCATCTTTAATGTGGTTGTTGATCCTCGTATACCATTTGTATCATGAAGTAGGGCCTGTTGCGGATAGCATTATGTATTACTTGCATGTGTCTTTCAGTTGGCACCAGACATACATTCTGCAAGATGGAACAGTACCACAGAATGTGTACCATATCTCTACCATTCTGGACACATCTCCAACATCAGGTGCCAACTTTGCTCTGTGCAGTTTGTATGGTGACCAGTGCCAGAAGTGGATAACTTTTAAATAACTACATTACAGTCGGGCTTCCCTAAGGCGCCAATCATGGTCAGCTGAAAGATCAGTTTATGTGAATGTGTGGTTGCTATTTATGTTGCAGGTACTTTGCAGTGGGCTTGGACTACGCTTCTTCAATTAATGTCCTGTGTAGAGCTGAGAATAACGTTTTATAGCTACTCCATAACTCTTGGTAATTGTGGAGGGTGGAGTTTTCCAGTGTGGATAATTGATTTAACTCACTCAAAAGATAGTTCTTAAGTTGCAAGTATTACAAATGTTGTGTGGGTTCCATTTAAAATTCGAGCACAGATCTTAAAAGGGTTTAAATGTGCCATCTCAAAGCACATAGTTAGAATGCATTTTCAGATCCATGGTAATCAACATTTAACTATTGATAAATACAACAGAATTATTCCAAACGGGCGCCTGAAGGTTCAGATTCCATTCTGCTTGAGATTCCTGTGATCTGAAGTCTACATTTTTATTGACCCTGTTAGAATAGGGATATCTCTACTGTCAGTTGTAGGTTGTCATTTATAAATCACTTGCAGGCCCGTCACACCACCTGGTAGAAGACTTTCCAAGTATATCCCGGTCTGAGGTTTCCATGTCAGGATTAAAATAGTATGGCAGTTGCGAGAAAAGTTTGGCAGTGCTACGCAGTTCTATTTCGAGTGGCGGAGACCTCCCGAAATTGTTATGGCAAGCAGTTTAGCCATTTCCAATCTTGATGTGTTGCCTTGACAAATATAATCTGTGATCTGGCTGTCAATGTTTCAGAGTTTTATGTGGGAGACTACAACTAGCAACATACCAAAAACAGTAAAATGGAGTAACCACCATCTTTATCATTTGTATTCATTCCCAGATGGAGAGCCTGAGTTTGCTCCAGTTAGCAAAATCCCTTTGCATTTGCTCTGTTAGAATGGCCATGTTGCCTCTGAACATTGTCTGAATACCACCACTGACCAGTATTCCTAAATATCTCACCTTGGCCTGCGCCTGCATGAATGGAAGACAGAGAGATATTTTGGAAAATTGTGTTTTTGATTGATGGGGGTGTGAGTCCTTTGTCATGCAACAGACACAATCCCCATCAGGATGAATCAGGGTGAACCTCTAATGTCACTGAGTTAACCTGTGCTTAACCTTCTGGTAGCTGGCATAAAAGCAGTCAGGCTTAACTTAGAAGCAAAGTGAAAAGCATGTATGTAGCACACAAACAGTAATAAAGTGAAAACACAATACAAGAAAAATCTAATACTGATTTAGAAAAGCGCATAAAATGTAATAAATTATTTGGCACCAAAATGACAAGAATCCAATCAGTAGACCCAGAGTTATGAATTTTGAAGGTTTAAAGTGAAAAACAGCACCTAAAAGATCAAAACACAAATCAAGGCTATCTAGTCGCACAAGACCGGGACAAAGTCAAATGTTACGGCCGACCGCGATGGATCGAGTTTCGGATACACATAGAGGATTTGGACTGGTCTCCGTTTACCTTCGGACTTAGAATACATTTCAAGAAAAACTATTTGAGAAGGTAAAGTTCAATGGGGCAAGGCAGCTAGCATTGTCCGTGGAGGAATCGCCGTCAGGGAGCCATTGGACGAAGGAGCAGTGAAAATACCTTCGTTTGAACCTAGTCTCTTTTTTGGAAGTCCAGCAGGATGAATTTCCAGTCTGGAACTGATGAGGCTGGACACCCCTTTTGCCTGGAGCTGCTGAACAGGGTTTGCTGCTGTGGAGAAGAACATAGCAGGAAATGCCATGAAGGCAGGCCAAAAGGCGATGCACTTTGGACAGATCACTGAGCAGGTAGGTCTCAGTCTCTTCTTGGTTGTCTTCTTGGTTGTCAGAGCACTTTTTGGCCCAAAAATGTTCGAAGTCCCAAGTTTTGGATTTGGGCTGTCCAGGCACCCTTAGCACCACATCCAAGGGTCCAGGACTAGAGAGGCACCACTAGGAGGGTCAGGACTCACTCAGGCATGGTCCTGGTGTTGGTGTGGGTGCAAGATGGTTGGAGCCTTTTCTGCCCCTCACACACTGATCAGGATGCCAGACAACTAGCCCTTCGAGTCACTTCTGGAAGTCCTGGGTTCAAGGAGAAGAGCAGGGCTCAAGCAGCAGGGCGGATTTCTGGGGCTCACAGCGGGTGTCAGGCAGTAGATTAGTCCTTCTTGGTGTAGCAAAGCAGTCCTTCTGAAGTACACAGCAGTCTATAGCGGCAGGCAGTCCTCTGACAGTCCTTCCGTAGGTCCAAGAGTAAACTAGAGGGTGGGTCTCAGGTCCCCTTTGTATACCTAGTGCCTTCTTTGGAATTGGAGAAACTTCAGGAGGCTTCCCTCCAACCTAAGTGTCTAGAAATTCCTGCCTCCCTGCTCTGGCTTCAGCCTGGCTACAGGCAAAATAGGCTAGTGCAAAGTTATTTGTGGGTGAGCAGGGCCCAACCTTTTGATTTGTAAGAGGCTCTATGTCCAGCTCTGCCTCCCATCTTGCCAGTGATGGCCAATTCAGGAGCACTTAGCCACTCTATTGTGTGGCTGTCTGAGAGGATAATACAAAGCCCAACTATTCTTGTTCCTGGGTCATCTGATCCAGGAACAGGTTGCAGCCACCAAATGGTTAAGACAAGAAAATGCTAACTTTCCAAGAATGGAATTTTCAGAAATGTGACCTAAAATCCAGGGAGTGAATATAGTACTTTAGCACTAGTTAGAAGTGGTAAAGGGCACTAAGTTCTAAGGCCAACAAAAACAAATTCCGAAAAATAGGAGGGGGGAGGCAAATCGTTTGGGGTGACCCTGCAGAGATTCCAACAGCTATTGTGTACAACATCATTGGCATAGCTTCACTCGTCAGCTAATTGACCTAGTATCCAGAAAACAAGGAGAAGGTCAGAATCAAGTCCATCGGAGCTGAGAGGGATGTTTTTGAGGGAGAACAGTATCCCAAAAATTTCATTGGCATACAACATGAACTTAACATTTTTAGCTGGACATGCCTGTAATAATCCATGAACAACAAATGGCGATTGTCGGGGCACCAGTGCTAAAGGAAAAAGCAGGGTATCCCTGTCTGGAAGCTGTGTTTTTATCAGATAAGACGCCATTACAATTCACTGTGTCTGTAGGATTGCGCTGTAGCCATTTCGTAATTGAGATAAAAATTCTGGCGGAGCCCACTCTGGTCACTGTATGGTGTAGGTAATTCCACTACACTCGATGAAAGGCTTTTTCAACATTGAGGGAAAGGGTTTCCTTTCCATCTTCATGATGTCTGGTGCCCCCCAGTAAGTGCATAGTAAGTGCAGGAGAGTGCAGGTCATTTCAAGAGGAACGTCTGGGAGCAAACTCAATCTGATTCTTGTTTACGTAGCCAGGATCATAATTAATCACAAATATAATCACAGATTTCCACATTATAGTGGTTCCTTCCCTGGCTTAGATACTAAATATAATAATAGGATGATATATTATATAACAATATAATATAGGCTGTCTTGAAATTTGCATTTAATTCTTCTACGTCACAAGCCTCTCTGAACATCTTCTTTAAGAGTGACTGAATACTAGGGGTGGGCGACATGTGGCTGCGTTTTTCTTGAGTTTATGTGATATCATGTTGATAGGTTGTCCTCCAAACATTTAAACGCACCAGAAATATTAAAGATATGCTCATTGACACCAGACCAAAACCAGCAAGTACCAATGAACAGAGATCACTATGGGACCTCCCCCGGTCCAGGGCCATTACCCCTGTGGCACATGTGCGGTGTGCCCTCAAACAAGACCCACAAAGGAGTTAACGCTGTCTGACTCCTTCACCTGGAAGATCACCAAACTTACTAATTGTAACACAACTCGATGTGTGTATTTGATAATGTGCCCTTGCAATAAAAAATACATAGGCATGACGATGAGGACAATAAAGACAAGAATAACAGAACATAAGAGCAACATTTGTTGCCAAAAAACCACCACAAAATTGTGTACACACTTCAAAGATTGTAAACATCCTCCACAAAGCTTACGGTGGGTGGTCCTAGAAAGTCACCTACAGATCACACACTCCGCCCTCTTTAGAATGGAACAAAGATGGATGCATCGTTTGGGCTCAGACCATCAGGGACTGAACGATGAAATCCCTTGAGGTTCACTTGTCAATAACTGACAATAAGCCAAAACCTTACAGTGTTCCCTAGCGGGGTTGATCACAATGACAGAAATCTGTATACTGAGGGAAGTAGGTGATTTCTGCCCTTTCACCGCGAATGAAAAAACTGTTCCATACTATTGTGTAACTATCTCCAGACCACCCTGTCGTGGACAAGGTAACACACACGTTACTACTTGTGTAACGATATATCTGTAAGAGACATTAGTTAGTGATAGATTCCTTACCTTAGAATATCCCCAGGCGTCAGACTGGATCCGGAAAGTTTTTTGTAGCAGTACCCCTGCGCGTCAGTAGGTGGCGTCCTGTGGCTCCGCGTCCGTCACTGGCGTTGTAAGCGCCGAGATGATGTCACGGAGACTACTTAGGCGCCACCCATGCGCGCTGACGTCAGTTCTGTACACGACTTTCTGCGCCAGGAACGCAGAGCCATGCAAGAAACTGACAACTGGTGCCATGAAACTAGGGCCCTGAAAGGGGAATGACCTTAACCCTAGAATCAGTTCGCAGAACGGGAGGGATGGGTGGGGCGGTAAGGAATCTATCACTAACTAATGTCTCTTACAGATATATCGTTACACAAGTAGTAACTTGTGCATCTGAAAGAGACACGTTAGTGATAGATTCCTTGCCTTAGAATAGATACCCCAGCATTACCAACCCCGGTGGTGGGTCTTCGAAAAGATTAAACCAGTAAGTCACGGAGAACAGAACGGCCAAAGAAGCCGTCTCCCCGGACATGACTGTCAAGGCAGTAATGGTTGGTAAACCTGTGCAGCGAGGCCCACGTAGCTGCCTGACAAATGTCCTTCAAGGGAACGCCACGTCCCAAGGCAGTAGTGGCTGCAGTTGCCCTTGTAGAATGGGCACGCAGCCCCACAGGAGGCTCCTTCTTAGCCAAGGAGTAACATGCTTTGATGCACAGAACTACCCACCGAGAGATGGTCCGTTTGTGCACAGCCTGACCTTTTTTGGCACCCACGTAGTCAACAAAGAGCTGGTCATCCACCCGGAACGGTATAAAGATAGAATATCGACGGGAAAATATCGACTAGCATTAATATCGTGGTAAGAATATCGACTGTGAAAAATATCGTAATAGAAAATATCTTTTTAAAAAATATCGTTTCGTGAGAATGACAAAAATATCGTCATAAAAAAATATCGATGAACAGAATATCGTTGATCAAAATGTCGTTTCATATAATATCGACAGAAAAATATAAGTTGTTATAAAATTTATAAAAAAATATGTATTATGTTTTTAAAAAACTTACAAAACTCCTACTAGTAATAATATGTGTAAAAAAATATTTTCTACAAAAGAATTGTTAAAATTTTAGTAGCGGGTTATTGGTATTATAGGGGATAAGGGTGGGTAGTAATTTAAAATTTGGTTTTTAAAAAATTTATAAAATATAAACAAATTAGAAAATATTTAAGAAATCCAAATTTTAATTTGAAATTTCGAATTCTTCACGAAATTAAATTTGTAATTAAATTTTATAATTTCAAATAAAAATTTTAGGAGCGGGTTTTTGGTATTATAGGGGATTAGGGTGGGTAGTAATTTAAAAATGTAGTGTTTAAAATTGTATAAAATATTAATAAATTAGAAATTTATAATGAAATCAAATGTTAACCTCGAAATTTAAAATTTTACACGAAATTTATTTTTTAATATTAATAAAAAATATTACATTAATATTGAAGAAGCGTTATTTTGGTATTATAGGGGAATAGGGTCTAAAAAATAATTTAGATAGAAAAATGTATATTGTTTACTAACCTGTACATTTCCTGACTTATGTTGGATTGGAGTTAGAATAGTAAATTATTATAAAATATAAACAAATTAGAAAATAATTAAGAAATTTAAAATTTAATTTTAAATTTCTAATTGTTTACGAATTTAAATTTGTAATTAAATTTAAAAATTTCAAATAAAAATTTTAGGAGCGGGTTTTTGGTATTATAGGGGATTAGGGTGGGTAGTAATTTAAAAATGTAGTCTTTAAAAATTGTATTATAGGGGAATAGGGTCTAAAAAATAATTTAGATAGAAAAATGTATATTGTTTACTAACCTGTACATTTCCTGACTTATGTTGGATTGGAGTTAGAATAGTAAATTATTATAAAATATAAACAAATTAGAAAATAATTAAGAAATTTAAAATTTAATTTTAAATTTCTAATTGTTTACGAATTTAAATTTGTAATTAAATTTAAAAATTTCAAATAAAAATTTTAGGAGCGGGTTTTTGGTATTATAGGGGATTAGGGTGGGTAGTAATTTAAAAATGTAGTCTTTAAAAATTGTATAAAATATTAATAAATTAGAAATTTATCATGAAATCAAAATTTAACATCGAAATTAAAAAATTTACACGAAATTTATTTTTTAATATTAATAAAAAATATTAAATTAATATTGAAGAAGCGTTATTTTGGTATTATAGGGGAATAGGGTCTAAAAAATAATTTAGATAGAAAAATGTTTTTTGTTTACTAACCTGCACATTTCCTGACTTATGTTGGATTGGAGTTAGAATAGTAATTTATTATAGTTTACTATCCAGCACTTTCCCTGAGTTATGTTATGTTTGGAGTTAGAATAGTAATTTATTATGGTTTACTATCCAGCACTTTCCCTGACTAATGTTGGATTGGAGTTAGAATAGTAATTTATTATGGTTTACTATCCAGCACTTTCCCTGACTTATGTTGGATTGGAGTTAGAATAGTAATTTATTATGGTTTACTATCCAGCACTTTCCCTGAGTTATGTTATGTTTGGAGTTAGAATAGTAATTTATTATGGTTTACTATCCAGCACTTTCCCTGACTTATGTTGGATTGGAGTTAGAATAGTAATTTGTTATGGTTTACTATCCAGCACTTTCCCTGAGTTATGTTATGTTTGGAGTTAGAATAGTAATTTATTATGGTTTACTATCCAGCAGTTTCCATGACTTATGTTGGATTGGAGTTAGAATAGTCATTTATTATGGTTTACTATCCAGCACTCTCCCTGACTTATGTTATGGTTTACTATCCAGCACTTTCCCCAACTTATGTTATGTTTGGAGTTAGAATAGTAATTTATTATGGTTTACTATCCAGCACTTTCCCTGACTTATGTTGGATTGGAGTTAGAATAGTAATTTGTTATGGTTTACTATCCAGCACTTTCCCTGAGTTATGTTATGATTGGAGTTAGAATAGTAATTTATTATGGTTTACTATCCAACACTTTCCCTGACTTATGTTGGATTGGAGTTAGAATAGTAATTTATTATGGTTTACTATCCAGCACTTTCCCTGACTTATGTTGGATTGGAGTTAGAATAGTAATTTATTATGGTTTACTATCCAGCACTTTCCCTGACTTATGTTATGTTTGGAGTTAGAATAGTAATTTATTATGGTTTACTATCCAGCACTTTCCCTGACTTATGTTGGATTGGAGTTAGAATAATAATTTATTATGGTTTACTATCCAGAACTTTCCCTGACTTATGTTGGATTGGAGTTAGATTAGTAATTTATTATGGTTTACTATCCAGCACTTTCCCTGAGTTATGTTATGTTTGGAGTTAGAATAGTAATTTATTATGGTTTACTATCCAGCACTTTCCCTGACTTATGTTGGATTGGAGTTAGAATAGTAATTTATTATGGTTTACTATCCAGAACTTTCCCTGAGTTTACAATTTATTTTTGATCAAAAGGGTATTTAGTCCTCTGGAACGCGTAGACCCTCGGTTTGAGTCGTCACATACTGTAACTACATATTCTGTGGGAAAGTTATGTCAATCCTGGCTGCGACATTCCACCTTAGCATCTGTCAAAGTTCATTTATCGAAGTTACATGACAAAATAGATTTGAATTATTTTGTTAAAGGTCCTGTGGGTGGCAGAACCAAAAGGTGGGCGTATGCTATTTACAACGAAGTGTGGAAATTTTCGCAAATTGAGGCGGCTTCAAGATTGAGAGCTATTGACCAAGCAAACATGGAAAAGGTTTTAGCTGTTATAGATAACAGCATTAGCACTCTCTCTTCCAGAATTTATACATTAGATAATATTGTTTCGTCAGTTGTTGATATTGTGCATGATGATATGTCTGTGTTATATAATGGTCAAAACCAGTTGCGTTCTGTTATGCAGTTTGCATGGACATTGCAGACGTTAAAGGCAGGGAGGGCCCCTTGGGACTATTTGAGCACTACATCGTTATTCATTCCTTTTAACATTACTGATAAGCAGCTATTTATGTCCATGAAAGATGCTACATATTCATTATTACATATTGAAAAATTAGAACCGTTACCTTTCTCTGTGGCGGAAATCAATTCAGTCACGTGGCTTATACACGGGTTGATAACTCTACCGTTCGCACTTCTTAAGTTTACGTCTTGTATGAAACATTATGCTCTGGGTAGATATGAACAGCTGGCCACCGCTTTCATACATGAGGTTTGGTCCCTCCCCTTTACGTATAGATGTACTAGGGACGGAACTGAGGTTTATCTGAAGGGTGAGGAATGTACCACGACACCAGATCATTCCTTGGTATGTAGGCACATTCAATTACACGGTGCATGCAATGTACAAGCCCCGATTTTGGCCTGCGTTCTACGAGGTGTCCCAGTGCCTGTGATTACGCCTTCTTTGACGCTGCTTGCAAACAGTAGTTATTTAATTTTGAATAATGAAGCTTGCTGCGGGATGTTAGTGGGAATCCCATATATAGTAACTGTATCGCAGAGGGTTGTCTGCTGCAATAATGTTCTCTTTTCACCCCCGCACGGGCGGCTGGATGTTTCCATCTGGCCTTCGATTCCAACCTTGAAAGCAGAGTTCAACAAGTTGAGCAGAATAAGAGCTGTATTGTCCCAAAAAGAGGTGTCATTGACTTCCTCTCGTGAAACATTTGTCCTTCACATTGCTAATACGCGCACTGAGGTACAGGCGGTTTTGAATACTGACCTCCCCCTACATTTCGGAGCTTTGATCCTAACTATTTTCAATGCCTCGTCCACGACCGGCCTGACTCATTTTTTTAAACTTATCGGCTCAGGCCTCGTGACCTCTTTCCAAACTATTTTTGGTGTGATTCCGGCATTTTTTCATTCGATTTTCTCGAGCATTTTTGGAGGTGTTCCGTTGCTTGTGGCGCTGGTGGCAGGTGTGCTGCTTTTACTTTTCATACTACGGAATGGCTGCTGTTTCTGTGCCACACGAGCACCTGTCCCGTGTGCATCTTCTTCGTGATAGGATGCTTGACTTTTATGGTACTCTGCCATTGGCGACTTTAAGCCTGGCATATGGATTATCCTTCAGGTATTCCTACTTCACCTGCGTGCAACCTGTATTTCACTGCCTGGATTGTCCCTTTGAATGGCCTCTGGATTTGTGCTTGACCAACACGGTGTCTCCGGTGCCGGATTTCGATCGACTGATGAGGCCCTTAGTGTCTCACGAGTTGGCCTGTTCTGGTGTCCGGATTATGGCTTGTGGTGCGGCGCATGGTATCCTGGGTAATTGGGACATATCAACGGCTGCCTACGACTTCTTGGCTATGAGCTATTTAGAGGAACATTCCGGTTGCCCTCTGATTGTGCTAGAGGCTCCGATGGTTGAAGAACACGTATGTTCCTTTTCTTTAATTAATTGGATGGCTGAGACTTTTAGTGGCCCTGCAAACGATTTTTTGTTGGAAGCAGTTGCCACGTATGCTGCCTATACATTCATGGATTACCTGAACTATCCTCCTTTGCGCCTGTGCTACTGGACAGCAACCTAGCGCAGCATTCATTTTTTTTTTCTAATCATTGTGTTACTAATAGTATTTGGATGATAGTAATTGTTAATATATGAAGTAAATTGTACATTTACTTAGCAAGTTTAAATAATTTTTGTCAGCTATCTAAGTAGACATGGATAAGGTAGTTAATAAATGTTTTTACATGTAAGTTTCTGGTCGTTGTTGATAAGTTCAACATGTTCTTTTTTCACTCTAAAGAAGAACACTTTTTAATTTAGGGAGTTTATCTACTTTATGCTAAGTTCGAATGAAAAAAGCAATGGGATTTTACTTACTTCAAGTGTAGTATGACGTTTTGTAGTTGTAGTCGTAGGTTTGTATTTTCTTCTCTAAGCAAGGTAACCGTTTTTCTCCAAGTTTGGCCCAAAAATGGTAAATTACATTAAGGTGCCGATCACGATCCGGTAAAAAATTCCCCCGTGCGACTCGTATCGGGTCTTTTTACCGTACGAATCGTACAAGTGCCGTACGAACTGGCAATCACGATTCGCATGGTAAAAAGTCCATACAAACCGCACCGGGAATCATTCCCCACACGTCCTCGGGTCGGAAAATGTGTCCGACACGTCCTCGGACGATTTACCTTACAAACGTAAAAATCCAAGTCCGACCGAGGAATCACGATCCATCCCGTGCGTCCGAGCCTACAACCGTATGGAAAAAACACCGTCCGCACCGAACACCTATAGCAACCATGGAGACATGTGCCCGCATACGCGCCCAACACTCCCCCCAGCCCCCGTAGGTCCGACACGTACCCCCCGTATATGTATACCCCCACCCGTCTAGGTACACCCCAGTACGTTCCAGTCGTACCCCCACCCCAGTACGTGTCGTACCACCGTCAATGTACACCCCCCCACCCCTGTACGTGTCGTACCACCGTCTATGTACACCCCAGTACGTTCCAGTCGCACCCCCACCCCAGTACGTGTCGTACCCCCCGTGTACCTACACCCCAGTACGTTCGAGCCACACCCCCACCCCAGTACATGTCATAGCCCCGTCTACCTACACCCCAGTACGTTCCAGTCGTACCCCCACCCCAGTACGTGTCGTACCCCCGTGTACCTACACCCCAGTACGTTCGAGCCACACCCCCACCCCAGTACGTGTCATAGCCCCGTCTACCTACACCCCAGTACGTTCCAGTCGTACCCCCACCCCAGTACGTGTCGTACCCCCCGTGTACCTACACCCCAGTACGTTCGAGCCACACCCCCACCCCAGTACGTGTCATAGCCCCGTCTACCCACACCCCAGTACGTTCCAGTAGTACCCCCACCACAGTACGTGTCGTACCACCGTGTACCTACACCCCAGTACGTTCCAGTCGTACCCCCACCCCAGTACGTGTCGTACCACCGTCAATGTACACCCCCCACCCCTGTACGTGTCCTACCACCGTCAATGTACACCCCCCCACCCCTGTACGTGTCGTACCACCATCTATGTACACCCCAGTACGTTCCAGTCGTACCCCCACCCCAGTACGTGTCGTACCACCGTCAATGTACACCCCCCCACCCCTGTACGTGTCGTACCACCGTCAATGTATACCCCCCCTGTACGTGTCGTACCACCGTCTATGTACACCCCAGTACGTTCCAGTCGTACCCCCACCCCAGTACGTGTCGTACCACCGTCAATGTACACCCCCCACCCCTGTACGTGTCGTACCACCGTCAATGTACACCCCCCCACCCCTGTACGTGTCGTACCACCGTCTATGTACACCCCAGTACGTTCCAGTCGTACCCCCACCCCAGTACGTGTCGTACCACCGTCAATGTACACCCCCCACCCCTGTACGTGTCGTACCACCGTCAATGTACACCCCCCCACCCCTGTACGTGTCGTACCACCGTCTATGTACACCCCAGTACGTTCCAGTCGTACCCCCACCCCAGTACGTGTCGTACCACCGTCCATGTACACCCCCCCCCTGTACGTGTCGTACCCCCCGTGTACCTACACCCCAGTACGTGCGAGCCACACCCCCACCCCAGGACGTGTCATAGCCCCGTCTACCCACACCCCAGTACGTTCCAGTCGTACCCCCACCCCAGTACGTGTCGTACCACCGTCAATGTACACCCCCCCACCCCAGTACGTGTCGTACCACCGTCCATGTACACCCCCCCCCCTGTACGTGTCGTACCCCCCGTGTACCTACACCCCAGTACGTGCGAGCCACACCCCCACCCCAGGACGTGTCATAGCCCCGTCTACCCACACCCCAGTACGTTCCTGTTGTACCCCCACCCCAGTACGTGTCGTACCACCGTCAATGTACACCCCCCCACCCCAGTACGTGTCGTACCCCCGTGTACCTACACCCCAGTACGTGCGAGCCACACCCCCACCCCAGGACGTGTCATAGCCCCGTCCACCCACACCCCAGTACGTTCCAGTCATACCCCCACCCCAGTACGTGTCGTACCCCCCGTGTACCTACACCCCAGTACGTGCGAGCCACACCCCCACCCCAGGACGTGTCATAGCCCCGTCTACCCACACCCCAGTACGTTCCAGTCGTACCCCCACCCCAGTACGTGTCGTACCACCGTCAATGTACACCCCCCCACCCCAGTACGTGTCGTACCACCGTCCATGTACACCCCCCCCCCTGTACGTGTCGTACCCCCGTGTACCTACACCCCAGTACGTGCGAGCCACACCCCCACCCCAGGACGTGTCATAGCCCCGTCTACCCACACCCCAGTACGTTCCAGTCGTACCCCCACCCCAGTACGTTCCTGGCGCACCCCCAACACAACCTCCTAAGTACGGAGCGCACCCCATGCCCCAACATCACAACCGCATGTACGAGTCGTACAAAGCCACACACAAGGACCAAATCGTACAACCAAATGGCCCATGTACACACCGTACACACGCTCAAAACGCACGTACACAACAAGGACAAAACAAAACAACTCAACAATACACCATTCGAAAGGCACACAGCCACTAAACATGGCCAACAACCACTAAAATAACACAATCACTGACCTGCAACTGTCAAAAACAAACAGAGGCCCAATACACCACCACTCCTTATAACACACCCACCCAAAATTCAAACACTGCCACACCCACCCATGGACCAATAAAAAGGGCCCACACACACAAACCATGAGCCTTTGCAACAGACCCACTGCTGCCAGACACCACAGAACCAGACTACAAGCGACACCACATCTTACACTTGCACACCTTCACACGACCACCCTCACAAACACCCTCTCATCACATTCACACACACACACAACCATCCACACCCCCCCCCAACATCCACACACCCCCCACACCCACACCATCCCCACCCACACCCCTCACCATGCCCACTACCAAGAATCCAAAGTTCAGTCACCGAGAGTTGGAGGTCCTTGTTGATCAAATCCTCAGAGTCGAGCCACAGATCTTTGGAACATTGGTCAGAAGCACCAGCCAGGCAGCCAAAACAGCCATGTGGCAGACCATCGTCGATGCTGTGAATGCTGTTGCGGACACCAGGAGGACCAAGCAGGATTGCCAGAACAGGTGGTACGATCTGCGGAGGAGGGTCAGAGCCAAGAGACAGGAGGAACACGACCAGGCCAACGCCACCGGAGGAGGGCCCTCCCGCAGACCCGTACAGTACCATCCCTGGGAGGAGAGGGTGATGGCCATACTGCCGGTGGAGGCAGTTGAAGGAGTAGAAGGACTCCGAGACCCGGGTGAGTACACAAACAACGCACCTCACATGGGGGGAACTGCAACCACAACCAAAATTAATAACAGGCACGCAACCACCACAAGCCATCGCATCACTCAACCACACTCCATGAGCAGGCACATGCCACTGCTGCCACCATGCCCCATGCACCCAGCTGGACAATGTCAAGTCACAGGCCACAGAAGACAACAACACATGACACGGTAACCCGGATGTCGGGAGGCTGGGCACCAAGAATCACATAGTGCGACTCCAAAGCAGACAACAATGCCCTCTGCCCATATGGCCTAGGTCACAGCCAGACAAACACTGTGTCCCAACACAGGAATGACTTGCCAGCAAATGGCGGACGCCTTGCATCAACACATGGGGGTGAAGGCACTGTTTTGCACATGCCAGCAGCTAATGAACAGCCAACAGTGTGAAAGAGTGGCAGCACACACCACCACAGCAGCAGCGCACAGACACACAGAAGACAAAATGGGTGCCTGGAGATCAGAAACAAACTCACATCAACAGGCCAAGGGCCACTCAAAGATCTGCTAACAGTGTGTGCCCAGGAAGCTGGGCCAAGGTGACAGAGGGTGACACACGGAGGGAGGGAGAGGGGGACACAGAGGGAGGGAGAGGGGGACTGAGAGGGAGGGAGACGGACAGAGGGAGGAGGCTGACACACAGAGGGAGGGAGAGGGGGACAGAGAGGGAGGGAGAGGGGGACAGAGAGGGAGGGAGACACAGGAAGATGGACAGAGGGAGGAGGCTGACACACAGAGGGAGGGAGAGGGGGACAGAGAGGGAGGGAGAGGGGGACACAGAGGGAGGGAGAGGGGGACAGAGAGGGAGGGAGAGGGGGACAGAGAGGGAGGGAGAGGGGGACTGAGAGGGAGGGAGACGGACAGAGGGAGGAGGCTGACACACAGAGGGAGGGAGAGGGGGACAGAGAGGGAGGGAGAGGGGGACAGAGAGGGAGGGAGACACAGGAAGATGGACAGAGGGAGGAGGCTGACACACAGAGGGAGGGAGAGGGGGACAGAGAGGGAGGGAGAGGGGGACACAGAGGGAGGGAGAGGGGGACAGAGAGGGAGGGAGAGGGGGACAGAGAGGGAGGGAGAGGGGGACAGAGAGGGAGGGAGAGGGGGACTGAGAGGGAGGGAGACGGACAGAGGGAGGAGGCTGACACACAGAGGAAGGGAGAGGGGGACAGAGAGGGAGGGAGAGGGGGACAGAGAGGGAGGGAGACACAGAAAGATGGACAGAGGGAGGAGGCTGACACACAGAGGGAGGGAGAGGGGGACAGAGAGGGAGGGAGAGGGGGACAGAGAGGGAGGGAGACACAGGAAGATGGACAGAGGGAGGAGGCTGACACACAGAGGGAGGGAGAGGGGGACAGAGAGGGAGGGAGAGGGGGACAGAGAAGGAGGGAGACACAGGGAGAGCAAATCAGTCCTGTGGTGTGTGGGAATGTCTGCTCGTCAGCAGGTGGACTGCGTGCATGTAGACAAGGGTGGCCAGTGCCAGAACCCCCCCTCTTCATCATGGCAAAACGCAGGGCCATGTCACAACCTGTACACGAGCACAAGGACAGCCACCTGCATCATATGAGTGTGTGGATCCACTCCATGTGCACATGTACAGTGCTACAAGGAAGGCGCAAATGCATAGCTCGGCACACATGCACACTCCACTGCTGACTGCAGTCACACTTGACGCAGCAAGTAAGACTGTGCCACACATAGTTAAAGGGGCCAAATTGGTGCCCAAGGGACACACACATGCACAAGTGCACTGTGAGTGGAATGCAGGACAGATCCTAATTCCAAGAGGAAATGTGCCAACTTTGTAACGGATGAAACATGGATGTTGCATGGATCAAAATTAACATTTTCTCTCTCACACACAGGTCAACGTCGTGCTGCACCCCCCAACACTGGGGGGGAACACTCACAGGACCCGGATCTGCAGGAGACCGATCCCACCGGCAGCGACCACTCTCACCACTCTGCGGACGACCCCGACCGACCTGGCCCCTCTGGTGTCCAACCACCTGCAGCACCTGCGTCAGGTACAACCGTGCCAACCACCACCCCCACTCCTGTCACATCCCAGGAGACACCCAGGATCCCTGCCCCAACACCACAATGCAGCCAGGCTCGCCAGGAGGGACACGGTGTCCCGGGCACCCAGGAGGAGGCAGGCGACAACGCCAATGCCACCCCTCAGGGGTCCCGGAGACCCGATGTGCCCACAAGTGCAGGCCAGACGCAAGTGGGCAGGGGTGGTGGGAGTGGAGGACGGCGGAGGCGCGAGCCTGACCAGTTGGCTGGGGATCCGGTATTTTCACATGTCCGTAACATCCTGGACTCATACCGGCAGGACACCACGGGCATGGCCCAGGTTGTGTCCGTCCTCGAGGGGATCAAGGTCCAGCAGGCCCAGCAACATGCGGAGCTAATAGCCTGTCTACAGCTACACCAACGGAGGATGGAGGACAGACAGGCTGAGCAAGTGACGGCGTCCCAGGGGATTCACGCTGAACTCCGTCGGATGGCCGACACCATGGCCGACCCTCCCTGTGCCAGAAGGCGGAGAACATCACCACCCACAGGGAGGGATCATGAGGAGGAGGAGGAAACATCCGACGGAGCATCCCAGACGTCGTCACGGCCTGCTGCTGAGGTTCCCCGCAGGAAGCCGGGTCGTCCACGGAAAGGACCGTGAGGGTGGCTGCTACATCACCATCTCCCAGGACACCTGGCCTGGCACCTGGCCCACTGGAGCAACAGCATCACAGCATCAAGAGACATTCTCTGCCACATGGCCCTGCTGGTCACTGGCTGACCAATATTGACAAAGACTGTGGCATGGACTCTGAGGATTTCCAATGGCAAGGACACCAACTCCCCTACTGAACTTTGGATTCCCTAATCCCGGAAAGCCCCTCACTTTGTCCCCCCCCCCCCCCCATAATAAATCACACTATTAAGAGTAGATGCCTGCTGGTAGCATTATTACCTAACATGTGTCTTGTACAGTCTAAACATGCCTGAGTCATCTGTTCACTTCAACCATCCACACCCTGGGGCCTGAGTCTGGCACAGGACACATGGGTCACAGTTTATTAGGCAAGACAGACATGGAGCACCATACACACCCGTGATGGTCAGAACCAGCTGAGGGGGTGGCCGAACAACCGTGCTGACAGACACATTGAGTACAGCAACAGTCATGCGCAGAGGTCAGGGATCCTGGCCCGTGTCCTGGGGGGCACCCAGGTACGTGTAGACAGGTGGCAGAACCATGTCCTGCAAGCTTGAGTCCGGTGGATGCAGAGAATGGGGGCCTGGACAACGTTGGATGCATGGGGATGGCACATGTCACACTACCCACACAGTCATGGACATCATGCCCAATACACAGTCTCAGCACACACACACAGCTTGCATCTTGCCACTCGACACATTGACACATAGCCACAATCTGGGAATACCATGCCAGACATGCAGGATGCACCGTGCCAACACACCAGCATTGACTGAGAAGAGGCACCTTGGAGGCATAGGGACACCTTTAATAGTCATGTTTTTGGGATTGCAGAGGCAACTTGAAGTACACATGAACACATCATGTGGAGTAACATGTGGCTCAAACACTGGCACCCCCCTTCTGCAGCACAAATGCGTGATAGCCATGGAACTGGCACACAAGTGTCGGCTAACAGCTAAATACCCACAGCTGCTCACGGAGAGACTGCCATACACCATACATCCGCTGATGTGGAAGTCCCACGCCATGTCAAGACAATGTTAACCGTATGTGTCCGAGGGCAGTGTCACACACATTGATGCCTTCATCACAATCCACTATCCCATCACTGATGACTGACAACCAGGCAGCCCATCTATTCAGGTGTACCCAGCTGCATGTTGTGTCCCATGGGGATGCCACATGTCTGCACAGGAACCAAACCCCGACCTGGCCAGTGTGCACACATCGTGAACAACTGCCACACCCAATACACCCCAGATGCATCCCTTACCCCATGGAGACTTCCAAACGTGTCCGTGCCTGTAACGCTGAGTCAGCCCACGATGCCATGTCCATGAGGAATAGCAGTGCCACAACAATGCAACCAGAAGACGGCATGCGCAGGTACCTGGGGAAGAGAGACACACAAGAAGTCAGCCACAAAGAGCACAGCCACTTGCATGTGCATTGACTCGACACATGTATGGATGAAAAAATGCTAGGTCACAATTATGAGTGGGGAAATACTACCATCACTGCCACCATCACTCCAGTGACACACCCACACACACCTCTGACTCACGTGCCATACATGCAGGTGGAGACACGCATCACAACACATGCCACACGGGGACCAAGGCGTGCACACTCAGACACTGGTACTCACCACTAAGCAAAGAAGTCGCGTATGAGCCGAGTCCGGATGTCCTCTTGCGGCTCCACATCCTCCACATCACTAGCCCCATTGCCAAGCCCTTCGTCCTCCACGGGTGGATGGTCCTCGTCATGTTGATTCAGGATGAGTGGCACAGCTCTTTCAACTGCCATGTTGTGCAGCATGCAGCAGACCATGAAGATCTTGCAAACCTTTGCCGGGGCATATGGGAGTGCGCCGCCGGTCTTGTGGAGGCACCGGAATCGGCTCTTCAGCATGCCAAACGTCCTCTCTATCACTCGCCTTGTCCGGCCATGGGCGGTGTTGTAGCGGAGCTGGGCCGGCGTGATGGGGTTGCGGAGAGGTGTCAGCAGCCAAGGCATGTTGGGATAGCCAGCGTCCCCTAAATGGAAAGCACATGGATATCGTTAGAAGTGGCGAAGCGGTAGTGCTGCTCGGCCAAACAGAATACAGGACAGACAGACTGTACCCACCAACAACACATGCTCGTTCGTTGCGCAGCTGCATCATCATATCAGGCATCCCGCTACGCCTCATGATGTAGGCATCGTGTGCTGATCCTGGGAAACGAGCACAGACATGTGAAATCACCATGTTGGACAGACACACCAGAAGGGCATTGATGGAGTGGTAGTGCTTCCGATTGCGGTACGCCTCCTCCCGTGCGTGTGGTGATACCAAACCTACATGTGTCCCATCTATGGACCCAATGACATGGGGCATCCCTCCCAGGGCATAGAAACCACGCTTGACCTCAGTCATCTGTTCAGGGGTTGGGAACTTGATGAAGTCATCCAGGTGAATCAACATGGCCTCCAAGAAATCATGCAGCACACCGCTGAACATGCTCTGGGACATGCCACCAACATGAGCTATGGTATTTTGGAAGGTACCCGTGGCAAGGAAATGTAGGGCAGCCATTACCTTCAGCTGGGGTGTCAGTGCCGTAGGATACCTGTGCTGCGGTTGCAGGTGTGGTGCCAGTCTCGCCGTCAGCTCCAGAATCAACGGTTGGGTGAAGCGGTAGAGCCGGATCCTGTCATTCTCCTGCATGGTGGCCAAGTCTGGAATTCTTCGGGCAACAGGAGGCGCTCTGCAGTAATTTGGAAGTGACAAGGAAGAGTGAGTGCACTACGAGAACAACTCATGTCTACTGAGCACATGTAAATCTGGCAATACACACATGCCACATAGGGAGTCAGGCATGTGCTACATGCCCAGGACACGTATGGATGCAAGGTGACACTCCTTCCAAGACCCAGCTACACACGGTGATTGAGAACCTCCCCATGCCACGCCATGGAAATAGCTGTGTCCCAGTGCAAGTGCACTGCCCGACGCAAGACAGGAGTGACATACACCCACACATCAGCAGAAGTGTGATGCCGATTGCAGAGACTGGCAGCGGAACACTTGAGCCACAGGTCACATGACATTACACTAGTCCAGCCCACACACCTTGCCATGAAGGTGCACATGTCATGACTCACCACACATTCCTTGTGAGTTTGCTGACATGGCCTTGTCACGCTACTCCGTGTCCCTTGCATACATGTGCACCTCACATCCGAGAACACATGTGGCATGGTGTTGGGAACAGTGTGCAATGACAATCTACACACAGCCACATGTTGGTTGCTGCAACGGCTGCAGCTTTTGAGGGTGCTACAACATCAACCTGATGTAAATCCCGGACACATATATGGCATAGTCACATTGTGCACTGTGGGTAGTGATAAGTCATGTGTCATGACCCCTGTACCTGGCATCATGGGACACTTCCGTGTGTTGGTGTCGGTGCCATGCCAGTGACGCTCACCCCAAGTGCGCAGTCCCACATGCACACATGTCAAAGGAGTCAAGGGCATGCCTGGCACACATTGCACCCTCACACAGTACACATGTACACATCTCATCATACATCTGGTGCCTTCTCCACTCAGGAGGCATGTTCCACATCACAGCCTGTGACACCTGTGCCCCACACATGTGGTAATGCACAGACGATGCCTTGATGTCCATTCCTGGACAAGTATGTCCATCCATGGACAAGTATGTCCGCCCTATTCCTACATGTGTGTCGCCTATCACCACAGTGATGTGTAAAATCCGCCGTACTGCTGCTGAGAGGGCCTGTGCATGTTCCCAAATCACTGTGGGAGTGCTGCCGTATGTGTACCCATCGTGATGGCGAGCGTAGATGCGAGTGTACGGTCCGTGCCACTACGGGTACGCATACGCGTGCAGACCCATAGTGATGGAGAGCGTAAATGTGAGTGTACGGTCCGTACCACTACGAGTACGCATACGCGTGCAGACCCATAGTGATAGAGAGCGTAGATGCGAGTGTACGGCCCTATCACTATGGGTCTGCACGCGTATGCGTACCCGTAGTGGTACGGACCGTACACTCGCATCTACGCTCACTATCACTATGGGTCTGCACGCGTATGCGTACCCGTAGTGGTACGGACCGTACACTCGCATCTACGCTCACTATCACTATGGGTCTGCACGCGTATGCGTACCCGTAGTGGTACGGACCGTACACTCGCATCTACGCTCACTATCACTACGAGTACGCATACGCGTGCAGACCCATAGTGATGGAGAGCGTAGATGCGAGTGTACGGTCCGTACCACTACGAGTACGCATACGCGTGCAGACCCATAGTGATAGTGAGCGTAGATGCGAGTGTACGGTCCGTACCACTACGGGTACGCATACGCGTGCAGACCCATAGTGATGGAGAGGGTAGGCATGCATGTACGGGCCGTTGCCATGCATTTGGGGTGCCCTAGGGCCCCCACACGCACCGTACCTGTGTGTGATGCTCCAAATTACATAGGGGACAAGTATTAAGGCCTACATGCATGCTGGTTGTCATGGAGACCAAGTTCAAAATTCGAAATTGTTCTGGAAGGTGCACAGCAGAAGTCAGTTGGAATTTGTCTACTTTGTTGCAATGTGTTTGTGGGGCTGACATCATGCAGGAGAATGAAACCGATAGAGAACACACAGACTGCTAGGTTTGTAGGGATTGGTGGAAACATAGGATGCAAATGTGAGTGACCAATCTCTCTGTACTCCTGTGCATGAGACTGGGCAGAAGGGCACATATAAGGCAGCCAGGTCCCATGAGGGAGCACTTGCCTGCACATCTTTGCATTCGTCGACCCAGCTGCTGCTACTGATTCTCTGGAACCATGTCAAGGGCTGTGGAGAGGACACAGCCATTCACCCTGGAGGAGAACATGGCTCTGCTGGATGTGATCCTCCCACAGTACCCCATGCTGTATGGGCGACCAGGGTATCAGGTGAGTGCATAGGCCACTGCCACAGACTGTCCTTATGTTGTGACTGTGACTTCTGCCATTGCGTCCAGGTGTAACACACATGCCATGTACTGTCGGGGGGGTCCCAGGGGGGGGGTGCCTGATGTCTCCCAGCAGTGCCCTGAGACAGGAGGGGTGGGGGCCTATCACTCACAGCAGTGCCCTGAGACAGGAGGGGTGGGTACAGAGTGCTCCCAGCAGTGCCCTGAGACAGGAGGGGTGGGTACAGTGTGCTCCCAGCAGTGCCCTGAGACAGGAGGGGTGTGTGCCTATCACTAACAGCAGTGCCCTGAGACAGGAGGGGTGGGTACAGAGTGCTCCCAGCAGTGCCCTGAGACAGGAGGGGTGGGTACAGTGTGCTCCCAGCAGTGCCCTGAGACAGGAGGGGTGTGTGCCTATCACTAACAGCAGTGCCCTGAGACAGGAGGGGTGGGTACAGAGTGCTCCCAGCAGTGCCCTGAGACAGGAGGGGTGGGTACAGTGTGCTCCCAGCAGTGCCCTGAGATAGGAGGGGTGTGTGCCTATCACTAACAGCAGTGCCCTGAGACAGGAGGGGTGGGTACAGAGTGCTCCCAGCAGTGCCCTGAGACAGGAGGGGTGGGTACAGTGTGCTCCCAGCAGTGCCCTGAGACAGGAGGGGTGTGTGCCTATCACTAACAGCAGTGCCCTGAGACAGGAGGGGTGGGTGTGATGCACAGTGTGAGCCTTGATCATTGATTGTGACATTGCCATCATTCCACCTGTGTACCCACTGTGGCACGTAGTGCTTTTTCCCCTCACCAGGGGATGATGTCCCTATGACAAAGGTGCAATGCGTTGGCTGCATGACATGCCATGTTGTAACCAGCTAATTTGTACCCATATGTCTCTCTGTGACATGTGGCTGGTGTATTGATGTGGTGTCACTTGTTCTTCCTCACAGGTAGGCGCCACTGCCAAGGAGCAGATCTGGCTGACCGCCGTCAGTGCAGTGAGGCGTGTGGATGGTCGGAGGCGGAGCCTGCCCCAGGTGAGGAAACGCTGGCAGGATATCCGGTGCTGGACGCGGAGGATTGCACGGCTCCTGCTGGGGGACTCACCTGAGAGCCACAAGAACCGCGGCCGCCGCCGTCTGAGCCACCTCCACAGGCGTGTGCTGCCGGTGGTCTTTCCAGACCTGGAGAGGCGCTTACAGGCGATGCAGCAGCCGGAAGGGGGTAGGTACATGTGTGTTTGTTGTGTGTCACCGGCATTTGTAAGGGCACAGTAGCATGAATTCACTGGCAGGGTTTAAAGGTGCTGTGCAGATCCTGTTTGCCCCAGTATAGCGCTGTGCCCCTGCCACCCTTCCCCTCCTTGCAATGTGTTCCCTGGTCTGTGTGTAGTCACTCCTACACAGGGTAATGTAGGCTGGCGCTTTGTCCACGGGAACAATGTCTGTAGCATCATGTGTGGGGGTGGTGTGTAACAGGTTGTGGGACATTGCCTGTGCACTGTCAAGTTCACTGCATGTGGGTTCCATATCAGTTGGCACTGATGCTGACTCCAGACATGGGAGTTGGTCTCTCATGTGTCATGCCTTACAGCGCGCATGTCCCATGTAGTGGCCTGTGACATGATGTGCATGAGTGTGCGATACACATAGTGCAGGGATGGTGACGTGTGTTGCAGTCATTACCATTCAGTAGCATGTAGTTGCGTGCCCACTACTGTCCCCTGGGGCACCTTTTCCTCAGTGGTGTATGTGTCATCATAAACGTGGCCACTGTCAGTGTCTACAGCGTAAGTTGTGCTCTCTGCCATTGTCCCCTGTCACCATGTATATAGACGTGCTATTTTGTACAGGTGTCCACTGTGCAGCCTGACCTGATTGTCCTTCTTCATACTCACAGTTGCCAGTGCCTGTGTGTCTTGCTATACTCATCTGAGGATGGGCACTGGTACCACATTATTTGTACAGGCGCACCTTGGCTGTTTGGCGTTCAATCTCGCTTTTTGCCTGCCCCTGTGTGTATCACCCAGACTATGAGATGTTGGTGCCACCTGTGTCTCAACAATTTGCCTCGTGTAGGGTCTTGTTGGGGCGGGCAATGCCTATGTGTTAAATCCTGATTACCACTTGCTGGGTCTGGGCAGTGTGTGATGTGTCTGGACACACACGCAATGTGCAGTGACAGAGTCATGTTGTGCATGTTTTCAGCATTACCTATGCAGCATGTGTCTCAAGTTCATGGATATGGTCCCTGGTCATCGGTATTTTCGCCAACGCTGTGTGGTGCAGATGCAGTGCTGGATTGTCCCCAGGGCCTGGGTGCTATGTCAGACTCCTTTTCCTGTGTTTAGCTATTGTCTCATGCTCTCCATGGTATTTCAGTGGCATGGTGGCTCAACCAACTGTGTGTTTCATGCCCTACATCGGTACCCTGTTCAGTAGATGTTAGGGATCTTCCTTTTCAGGCCATGCAATGTTACCTATGTGGATTGGACTCATGTGACAGATGTGTACAGATGTCTGATTATTTCTGTCTCTCCACCCTGCCCACAGCATCGTCGGGGGACACGGAGGGAGACATGGACACAGACCAGGCGGAGGGACCGAGCACCAGTGCCAGCCGTGACATCGGGTCTGGCACATCGAGTGGTACAGAGGCGGAGGAGAGTGTGGCCGAGGACCTGTCGACTGGCACATCAGACTACGAAGCTGACAGGTCCGGGGACGATGTCTCCAAGTGGGCGGAGGCTGCACCAGCAGCTGACAGCGAAACAACACCTCGCACCGCCCCCTCAGTTTCCACCAGCCGCCTCCCACTTGCTCGTGTCCCTTCCCAGCGTGCCCGGTCACAGCATGTCTCCTTCCTGCCAGGCACCGCACCCCCTGCCCCTGTCTCCAATGCTGCCGCCAATGCAGAGTCTGTGGACATCCAGCGGCAACTGCAGGTTGGTCAGGCTGCGATCCTTAATGTCCTCCATGCCCACGGCAAAACCCTCACCAACATCGAGGCTTTCTTGGAGGGCATTCATTCATCGCAGGCTGACCAACGCAACTTGCTGAGGTCCATCGACTCCACACTGACTGCAGCAGTGGGTCTCCTGCAGCGCGACCTCCCCCCACCTACCCCTGCCCCATCCACACTTCCCACTCCCATGCCTGTCACACGTACACCCAGACGTCGGCATGCACCCACATCAACGGACACGGGCACCACACCAGCAGGGAAGGTCCACCGCACTCCTCCTGACACGCACACACAGGGTGAGGTAGGCACACCCACTGGGTCGGGGGGCAAACGTGTGACACGCAGCCATAGTGGGAGTCCGCATTCCACCCAGTCCACTCCCTCCAAATCCCCTCCCCTCAGCTCTCCTGGCCACATCTCCCCCAAGGACACCTTCATGGCCGCTCTGTCCCTGAGCCCCACAGTTACACCACCACGCAAGCGGTCAAGGAGGTCCCCGGTCAGGGTGGTTGAGTCTCCCCCCCTGTCTCCACCCTCCCCCGGTGGCGCTGCGACCCATCCCTCTGACCCCCCCCCCTCCTTGGGGCCTGAGGTCCCTTCGGGTGCAGGGGACTCCCTGGAGGACCTTGCAAAGGTGTGTAGTGCCATCCTGGCCTCCGCCTTTGGCACTGACCCACCCCCTGTGGTGGAGTCCTCCATCCCTGCACCCACAACGCCGCCCCTTTGCCCTGATGTCCCTGCGGTGCCTGTTGCTTCCCCCCCCCCTGATGCCCTCACCAGTGTGGAAGACGATGCCATTTGACTGTGCAGGCAATGTAGGGGACACGCATCCCACTGTGTCCCCCATCCAGCTGAGAATCATTGACTGCCCTATGGGCTTTGTGAAGATTGGACTGCCTGCGATCCACGGACATTGTGCTCATGCTGAATAAAGCTTAATTTTGTTTTCATTATCACACTACTGCTATGCTGGTATTGGTGTTGGTGGGGCTGCTACATGGTTTTGGGTGGTGTGTAAGGGTTTGGGTGTGTGGGATGTGTAGTAGTGTACTGCTCATTGGTGGGACCCTGTGATCTGTGTGCCATCACAAGGTGTTGGCTAACTTTCTTTGTTCATGTAAGCAGTTACTGCATGGTGCACTTGTCCCAGGGTGTATTCCTTCCTCTGTGTACCCAGCTTTCTTCCCTGCAGGGTGTTCCCAATGTTTAGCGCAGAGCTGTGTCTACATGAGCTGTGTGTGTGACGGAGCCCTTCTACTTTGGCCATGCATGCAGGGCCATGTCTCCACCTGCGACAATCGTGGCATCCTTGGTGATCACTGTACTTGTGTGTGGAGTCTGTTGACATGAGTTCATGGGGACATGTTCCCTTGTAGCCAGTATGCATGTGGATAATTCTGGCCTCACACACATGTGTTACACCCCTCCTGTATCAGGGCACTGCTGGGAGTGATGGGCACCCACCCCTCCTGTCTCAGGGCACTGCTGGGAGGACTCTGCACCCACCCCTCCTGTCTCAGGGCACTGCTGGGAGGACTCCACACCCACCCCTCCTGTCTCAGGGCACTGCTGGGAGGACTCCACACCCACCCCTCCTGTCTCAGGGCACTGCTGGGAGGACTCCACACCCACCCCTCCTGTCTCAGGGCACTGCTGGGAGGACTCCACACCCACCCCTCCTGTCTCAGGGCACTGCTGGGAGGACTCCACACCCACCCCTCCTGTCTCAGGGCACTGCTGGGAGGACTCCACACCCACCCCTCCTGTCTCAGGGCACTGCTGGGTGGACTCTGCACACACACCTCCGATTTCAGGATATGTGCGCTTGGCACATACACGGTGGGGGTACGCACAATGCATTCGAGGTGAGGGTACGAGTCTACTGACACTGGTGTGGTGGGGGTACGCTCCGTACGTCCGCGGGTGTGGGTGCGGGTCGTACTTACACTGTTGGGCTGGGGGGTACGCTCCTTGCATTCGCGGGTGGGGGTACGGGTCGTACTTACACTGTTGGGCTGGGGGGTACGCTCCTTGCATTTGCGGGTGGGGGTACGGGTCGAACTTACACTGTTGGGGTGGGGGTACGCTCCGTACGTCCGCGGGTGGGGGTACGGGTCGTACTGACACTGTTGGCATGGGGGGTACGCTCCTTGCATTCGCGGGTGGGGGTACGGGTCGTACTTACACTGTTGGGCTGGGGGGTACGCTCCTTGCATTTGCGGGTGGGGGTACGGGTCGAACTTACACTGTTGGGGTGGGGGTACGCTCCGTACGTCCGCGGGTGGGGGTACGGGTCGTACTTACACTGTTGGGCTGGGGGTACGCTCCTTGCATTCGTGGGTGGGGGTTCGAGTCGTACTTACACTGTTGGCATGGGGGGTACGCTGCATGCATACGCGGGTGAGGGTACGGGTCGAACTTACACTGTTGGGGTGGGGGTACGCTCCATGCATACGCGGGTGGGGGTACGGGTCGTACTTACACTGTTGGGCTGGGGGGTACGCTCCTTGCATACGCGGGTGGGGGTACGGGTCGTACTTACACTGTTGGGCTGGGGGGTACGCTCCTTGCATTCGTGGGTGGGGGTACGGGTCGTACTTACACTGTTGGGCTGGGGGGTACGCTCCTTGCATTCGCGGGTGGGGGTACGGGTCGTACTTACACTGTTGGGCTGGGGGGTACGCTCCTTGCATTTGCGGGTGGGGGTACGGGTCGTACTTACACTGTTGGGCTGGGGGGTACGCTCCTTGCATTCGTGGGTGGGGATACGGGTCGTACTTACACTGTTGGGCTGGGGGGTACGCTCCTTGCATTCGTGGGTGGGGGTTCGAGTCGTACTTACACTGTTGGCATGGGGGGTACGCTGCATGCATACGCGGGTGAGGGTACGGGTCGAACTTACACTGTTGGGGTGGGGGTATGCTCCATGCATACGCGGGTGGGGGTACGGGTCGTACTTACACTGTTGGGCTGGGGGGTACGCTCCTTGCATACGCGGGTGGGGGTACGGGTCGTACTTACACTGTTGGGCTGGGGGGTACGCTCCTTGCATTCGTGGGTGGGGGTACGGGTCGTACTTACACTGTTGGGCTGGGGGGTACGCTCCTTGCATTCGTGGGTGGGGGTACGGGTCGTACTTACACTGTTGGGCTGGGGGGTACGCTCCTTGCATTCGCGGGTGGGGGTACGGGTCGTACTTACACTGTTGGGCTGGGGGGTACGCTCCTTGCATTTGCGGGTGGGGGTACGGGTCGTACTTACACTGTTGGGCTGGGGGGTACGCTCCTTGCATTCGTGGGTGGGGGTTCGAGTCGTACTTACACTGTTGGCATGGGGGGTACGCTGCATGCATACGCGGGTGAGGGTACGGGTCAAACTTACACTGTTGGGGTGGGGGTACGCTCCATGCATACGCGGGTGGGGGTACGGGTCGTACTTGCACTGTTGGGCTGGGGGGTACGCTCCTTGCATACGGGGTGGGGGTAGGGTCCGTACATATCCGTCCCCACGCTATGTGATGTTTGTGCGGCCCGTACCCAGGCCTTTGCCACGTGGGTGCGATCCGTCCCGCCATTGTTGGGGTGACGTGTGTGGGCGTGGTCCGACTGGTACCCACGCTCTTCAGGCGTGGGTACGGGACGTACCTGTCTGGTTGTGTTGCCGGTTCGCGTGGTGATGGACTTCCGTTGTGGCGGTCGCTGGCTTATCAGGACACGCCCCCACCCCCTCGTTTTGACCAGGGCATGGGAGTCAGGTATGTCCAGGCCATGTGTGGTATGTGACTTATGTGGTTGTTTTGTGGCCTGCCCTGGTCGTGCCACCCCCACCCCACCCCACTTTCCCCCCTCCCTTAGTTATTCTGACCTTCTGCGGCGTCTGCGTCGTAACCTGTAGAGGAGGTGTACTGCTATGAGGGCAGGGATGACTCGTAGGTTCGGGTCCATGTCTGTCCGTCGCGTACTGGTCCTCCTTGTTCGCGTCGTCGTCTGTCCGTCGCGTACTGGTGGTCCTTGTTCGCATCGTCCTGATTTCCCGGCAGTTTTTGGCTGCCGCAAAATATTCACCGTGCGGGGTGACGTCGGTGCGAATCGTGATTCCTGGGTCGTGAATGGCTGGCTGCGAGCGTCCCGACGTCAGGTCGGCGCTTTCCCGGATCGCATTGGTAGGTGTTTTTTGTTCGGTCGGGCTTTTTTACGAATCGTACGGTAATGGTGTACCCGTGCGAATCGTAATTCCTTGTTTGTAAAAATTGTCGACCGGGTACGCGTCGGGCGGAGATTATGCTCCGTCCGACGGTTCGTACCCGGTTTTTGCCGGATCGTGATAGGCACCCAAGTGTATAATTGTTTTTATATTAGTGAGTTAATTAATGGTAGCTTTTGATTGGTTCAATTAGTGAAATTTCAAAATCATTGGTCGAGAACGTTATTTTGAATTAGAAAACCGTTAAATAATTATATGTGTGAATAGTTTTGTAAAGTAAAATAGTTAAAAAAAGTGTGTAAAATAAAAGAATAGTGCATATCGAGTTGGTAATAAAAAGACGATATTTTTTGTATATTTCTATAAGCAGATAGGTCGTCGATGTTAGTGTAGTCGAAATATATGTCTAAGGTCATGTTATTTAAAATAAAGTCGATCATGTAGTAGTCGATATTTATGTTGTCGATATTAGTGTGAACGATATTAGGGTTGTCGATAAAAAAAATCGATATTTGTGTGAATCCTTGTTTAAGTATAGGATGACGATATTAATGTAAGCGATATTTTAGTGACGATATTTATTTCTGACGATATTTATGTTAACGATATTCCATCATGGAACCCCCGGAACTACTGTGTACGCTTGAGATAGAAAGCGAGCACACGTTTTGGGTCCAGACGGTGGAGCCTCTCTTCCTTCCTCGAAGGATGCGGAGGTGGAAAGAAGGTAGGCAAAGTGATGGTATGCCCGATGCAGAAGGGCGTGACCAACTTTGGCAAAAAAGAAGGACGGGTCCTTAACACCACCTTGTCCGGATGAACAGAAAGGAAAGGAGGTTTGGAAGAAAGAGCCTGGAGCTCACTCACTCTTCTGGCAGAGGTGATAAAGACCAGGAAAGCCATCTTAAGAGTAAGAAGACGCAAAGGACAGGTATGAAGGGGCTCGAAAGGAGCGCACATCAGGTAGGTCAAAACGAGATTCAAGTCCCATTGAGGCATGATGAACGGCACGGGAGGAAACATGTGCGTAATGCCTTTAAGGAAACAGTTAACAACCGGGGACTTCAAGACAGAAGGTTGATCTGGAAGCCGCAAAAAGGCAGAGATGGCCGAAAGATAACCTTTGATAGTGCCCAGAGCAGAGCCCTGCTGGGCCAAAGAAAGAAGGAACAGAAGAACTTCAGAAAATGGGGCAGAAAGGGAATCCACAGCCTTCGCTGTGCACCATGCCACAAACTTGTTCCACCTGCAGGCGTATACCGTTTTAGTGGAGGAACGCCTGGCTGCCAGAATGACATCACAGACTTCGGGAGGAAGATCGAAAGCTGTCAACTGTCACCGCTCAATCTCCACGCATGGAGGTCGAGGCTGGACAGGTTCGGGTGGAGGACTGTCCCCTGCCGCTGCGACAGAAGATCCTCCCGAAGAGGCAGATGGGGGATCGATCATCATGCTGAGTAGCTCGGGATACCAGTATCTTCGTGCCCAATCCAAAGCCACAAGGATGACTTGGGCCCTGTCGCACTAAATCTTCTTCAGCACTCTGGGCAGAAGTGGTATAGGCATACAATAGACCACAACTCCACTCGCGACGAAAAGCGTAGCTGAGCGAGTGCCGCCTTGGAAATTCCAACGCGCAGAACTGATGACAATGCGAGTTCTCTTCGGTGGCGAATAGATCTAACCAAAGCTCTCCCCACTGCAGAAAGAGGCCTTGCACCACGTCTGAGTTCAGACGCCATTCGTGATCCATCAAGCACCAGCGGCTGAGATCGCCCGCCCTGGCGTTCAGAGAACCTGCCAGGTGTTGAACCACCAGGGAAATGCCTTGATGTTCCAGCCATGTCCAGAGGCACAGAGGCTCCTGACATAGGGTCCAGGACCCCACCCCTCCCTGTTTGTTGCAATACCACATGGCGGTGGTGTTGTTCGTGAACACCTGCATCACACTTCCCCAGACAGAGGGAAGGAATGCCTTCAGTGCAAGTCGGATCGCCCGCAGCTCCAAAAGGTTGATATGGAGCCAGGACTCCGCCAGAGACCAGAGGCCTCTGATCTCCGCCTCTCCCAAGTGGCCTCCCCATCCCAGGAGGGACGAATCCATCACCACTGTGTGCTCCGGTTGGGAAAGGGAGAGGGATCTGCCATTGACCCAATCGCGATTCATGTGCCACCACCACAATTGCCATGCAGTGCCCTCCGAGATCTGGACATAATCGGAAAGGTTGTCCTGATGCTGCGCCCACTGGAGCTTCAGGTCCCACTGCAGAGCCCGCATATGCCATCTGGCATGTGTCATCAGCAGGATGCAGGAGGCCATCAGGGTCATCCTGACTGAAACCTGGGACACAGGCTGAAAGATCAGAATCATAGCCTGAATATCCCGGACTCGCTGCTCGGGAGGATAAACCTGAAACAGCGTTGAATCCAGAACCTCTCCGATGAAGGGGAGTTTCTGAGAAGGACTCAGTTGCGACTTTGGCACGTTGATGGAGAACCCCAGTAAATTCAGGAGGTCGGCAGTAGTCTGAAGGTGGTTGACGACTGCCTGGGGCGAGCCTGCCTTCAACAACCAGTCATCGAGGTAAGGGAAGACTGACACTCCCGACCTGCGCAGGTGAGCTGCGACCACCGCCATCACCTTTTGTGAACACCTGAGGGGCGCTGGTAAGGCCGAAGGGGAGCACGGCAAACTGAAAATGCTCCTGGCCTACCATGAACCGCAGGTAACGTCAGTGGGCCAGCAGGAAGGGGATGTGAAAATATGCATCCTGCAAGTCCAATGCTACCATCCAGTCTCCAGGGTCGAGGGCAGCCAGGACCTGAGCCAGAGTCCGCATTTTGAACTTCTTACAGAGGAAGCGATTGACGTTCCGGAGGTCCAACAAGGGGTGCAGGCCTCCTTTGTCCTTCTTGGGGACCAGAAAGTAGTGGGAATAACAACCACTCCCTACTTCTGGCCCGGGAACGCACTCGATGACCCCTTGGCCAGAGGCCCGTGACTTCCTGCTGGAGAAGTACCAAGTAATCCCCAGACATGCGGTGGCACCGAGGTGGCATGGCTGGAGGGGAGGACTGAAAGGGAAGAGCGTAACCTCTGCGGATGATTTGCAACACCCACTTGTCCGAAGTGATATCGCACCAGTGGGGGAGGGTTCAGTGACTAAATATCGAGGGACATAATATAGAATGCCCAAAATATCGCCTCAAAAATATCGAAGTACAGAATATAGAATCCCTATCTACAAACAGGTAAGTACTAAAATATTGATTCTAAAATATAGAATGTTAAAATATAGTTAGCTAAAATATCGAATTTTTTAAATGTATTAAAAATAATTAAATAAATGTACTTAAAATAATATGAAAAAGCTTAAAATGTAAAAATAATAAATGTAATGTAAAAAAAAGTAGAGATTTTGTTGGATAGTGAGAGCGTAAAAATTACTATTCCCACTCCAGTGAGTGCGACAGTAGGGAAAGCGTTGGATAGCGGGAGGGTAAAAATTACTATTCCCACTCCAAAGAGTGCAACAGTAGGGAAAGCGTTGGATAGCGGGAGGGTAAAAATTACTATTCCCACTCCAGTGAGTGCAACAGTAGGGAAAGCGTTGGATAGCGGGAGGGTAAAAATTACTATTCCCACTCCTGAGAGTGCAACAGTAGGGAAAGTAATGATTTAATATTAAAATAAGATTAAATTAATTATCAATACCAATAAAAAATTAATTAAAAATAATTACCAATTAATAAAAATTAATTACCATTGTATTTTTTTTATTACCAATTAATAAACATTAATCACCAATTAATAATTAATTATCAATAATTATCAATACATATAAATAAAAATTAATTTTAACTTCCCACCCAATTCCCCTATAAACCCACAACCCACTCCCAATAATAAAAAATACAATTAACATTATCAATTAATCAAATAATAAAAATTAATTATCAAATAATAAAAATTAATTATCAATTAATAAAAAATAATTATCAATTAATAATTAATTATCAATTAATTATCAATGCACATAAATACAAATTAATATTTACTTTATTACAATTACATTACTTCCCACCCAATTCCCCTATAAACCCACAACCCGCTCCTAATAATAAAAAATACAATTAACATAATTATCAATTAATCAATTAATAACAATGAATTACCAATTACAAAAAATTAATTAACAATTAATAATTAATTATCAATCACTTAATTATCAATACATATAAATAAAAATTAAGATTTAATTTACTATAATTAAATTACTTCCCACCCTTTTCCCCTATAAACCCACAACCCGCTAAGGAATTAAATTACGCAAAAATTAAATTACATAACATTCATTACTTTAAGAAAATTAAACATATATTACAAAAATAATACATAATTTTAACACATATACTACCATACATAACACACACAAAAAAAACGATATTATGGAAATCTATATTTGTAATTCGATATTATGGAAATCGATATTTCATACCCCAATTTCGATATTCTGTCCTATCTATATTTTGGTAATTCGATATTCTGTGCTATCTATATTTTGGAGTCGATATTCTGTCCTGTCTATATTTTGGATTCTATATTTTGGTCGTTTACCGTGGGGGAGGTGGTGGCGGATCCTGCCACCCACCGGCGTGGGTTGCTCCCCAAAGCTCGGATTAGGAAGGTTTGGAGGTAGAAGCAGCGGGGGCGGTGGTGGACTGCCCCCATGCTGATTCCCAGACCCGCCCCTGCAAAAGTCACGTCCGCGGCCAGGCTGAGGCTGGTTCTGCACAGGCTTGCTGAAGGAACATGCCTGGGCGCCCCTGCCTTGGCCACGAAAGGAACGAAAACCAGGAGTGGCTGGGGTCTTCGCGTAAAGACCCAAGGACTTGGCCGCGGCCCGTGAGTCTTTAACGCTCAAGAGCACTGTCGGCCTTATCGCCAAACAGGTGAGTGCCATCAAAGGGCATATCCATGAGCGAGCTCTGGACATCAGGCGAGAACCCAGTAGATCGCAACCAGGCGTGGCGACGCAGCACCACAGTCATAGAAATCGCCCTGCCCAACGAATCAGCGGTTTCCAAACCACACCGAATGACAAACTTAGCCGCATCCTTACCCTCAGCAACCGCCTGGGAAAGTACAGCCTGGACCTCCTCAGGACACTGAGGCAACACCTGAGCAATGGTATCCCACATCACGTGGGAATAGCGGCCCAATAAGCAGGCGGTGTTCACCGACCGCAGCCCCAAGCTGGCCGAAGAGGACAACCGCTTACCGAACTGTTCCAGCTTCTTAGAATCCTTATCCGGCGGAGCCGTGGGAAAAGCACTCTGCGACGTCAAGGCCTGGCTGACCAGACTCTCAGGCGTGGGATGAGTGGTCAGAAACGCGGGGTCACCAGATGCCGAGCGGTGACGCCTGGTGACATTCTTATCTACAGGGGCCCCCGTGACCGGTTGCGACCAAGTGCCCAACACGACGTTGGTGAGGGCGTCATTGAAGGAAAGCAGTGCCTCTTACGAAGTAGACGCCGTCTGGAGCACCTCGGTGAGGAGGTTAGTTTTGAGGGCCACCATAGGAAGATCGAGGTGTAGGACCTCAGCAGCCCGACAGAGCACCATCGGGTAGGAAGCACCTCCTCCATTGTAGGTGGGGAGAGGCAAACCTCGGGTCAGAAGAGACATCGAGGTTGCCGGCATCCTCCAGATCATCCACCCAGTCCTGCTCGGAGTCACACTGACGGGCAAGAGGGTCCTCGGTCCCCTCCTAGTCCTCCTCCACCACCGTAGCAGGAGGAACCGGCTGCGGCGGTAAAGCTGGAGAAGGGACAAACGGCGTCGGAAACGGCACCGTGAACGGCGCCGGCCGGGGTCGGGCCTTCGCCGTGTCCCAATACGGATCCCAGGCAGGAACGAAATGGTCCTGGAACTGTGGCAAGGGCAGAACGAACAGCACCCACTGCGGCGCCGGAGGCAGAGCAGAGGGCGGCGCTGGGGCTGGAGCCGGCAGCGCCGGACCTCGTGGCACCGGGGCCAGAGCCAACGGCGTAGGATCCTGTGGCACCGAAGCTGGATCCTCCGGCGGCGCTGACGGGCCAACAGGATCTGGACACGGAAACTCTTGCACCTGTTTGGGAGTCGCCGACGGACCTGGGTAGGCCGCGGGACTCCCAGGCCCCAAGGCAGTCTCAGGGGCAGAACCCCTGTCCCCCTCGTCCACGTCCGAAGACCGACGGGGGGACGTCGGAGAGCGAACACGCTTCTTCGACTTCTTTTTATGTCGTCGCTTACCGGAATCCAAGGGCGAAGACTTGGAGCCCGAGGAGCGACGGCTGAGGCCCCGCGAGCGGTCCCGGGAATGGTCCCTGGACCTGGAGCAGTGTTGGGACGGGTGCCGGACCTCCAGCGGCTTCCAGTGCCGCTCCCTCAAGGCCTTCGGGGTCATGGCCCGACAATCCCGGCAGGCCCGGGAGTCGCGGTCGGTCTCTAGGCAGTAGAGGCAAACATCATGGGGGTCCGCCACCGACATATTGCGACGGCAGGCCCCACAGGACCTAAATCCAGGCATTTCTATGTGCACCAAGAGAAAAAGGGGAGACAAAAGTCTCAAAAGAGTAGTCAAAAAGTGACTAAGGTACGTGCTCTATCCGGATCTGCGCTTGCTGGCGCAGAAAAAGAAAGAACTGACGTCAGCGCGCATGGGTCGTGTCTAAGTAGTCTCCGTGATGTCATCTCGGCGCTTACAACGCCAGTGACGGACGCGGAGCTGCACGACGCGACCTACTGACGTGCAGAGGTACTGCTACAAAAAACTTTCCGGATCCAGTCTGACGCCTGGGGATATTCTAAGGTAAGGAATCTATCACTAACGTGTCTCTTTCAGATATCTATTCCAACAAATGACTGCCTCATCCTTGAACACACGTCAACATCTTATTTTCAAACCGATGGTTGGCTTAAATCGAGATATATATATACATGCACCTTAGGCCATGAGACCTAATTATTGAAAGATTATAATAACAAACTATCATTACAAGCCCAGTCACATGCCTCGGACTTCTATGGTGTATGATTATATTTGTCATAGCATTCATATATCTGGGAGTTTTTTGCCCCACTCTTGACCATGACACACGTCAAGCCATATCGATTTAATGCTCTAATATCACAATAATGAACATCCTGGCTGACATAATTCATTAGCTTTTCGGCCGTTCTGACAAGACCGTCACATGACACACTCCTCCACAGCTGAAACCAACTGGCTTCCCGCCCCGTCCATGCCTGCAGCTGCGGCAGGTATAAGAGCGAGCCCACACCGAAGGACATTACCATCCCAGTTGCAGCAGTGCGGGGTAGGTCTACCACTGGGCTTTTATTTGGAGCAGGTGAGTATTGAAGATGCTTTGTCAATCTCCCCCAGTCTTTAGTAAACAGCGGAGGTAAGCGGTTGTGGAATCAAGTGCTGTTCAGGTTGTGTTAAGAACTACTCATTTCCTACCGCGATTGAGTTAAACCATTTGCATACTCCACTGGGTTCTTGGGGATTCTCGTCTGTTCTGCAGCTCCGTTATATGACCATGCTGGGTCTCCCGGGAGTCTGTAGTACTATACGATCTCCTCCCATAACTCCAGGCTTAGAGAAGCAGGGGTCATTTAATAATACGAGGAGGAAGGACGTTCTATCTTACGTACCGCCTTGCCCTACCCAGCGCCACTGTTTTGTAATTGACTGACTGGGTTTCGAGATTCTTCGACAAGCAGTTTTCAAACATACCAGCTAATCACTGCCCTTCCTTTATCTTTATTCATTTGTAGACACAATACTACATGTGTCTAGTATCCGGCTATAACTGATGAGGCGCATTCTTACAAACTTTAGGTGAGGTTTAGATAACTGATCACCATCGTTGTCACAGCCTAATCAACACTGTTGTTCTTATTGAGAGTCACAGGTGTGCTAAAATTACCCCCTTAATAGCACTACATACCTATAATTGTTATGAGTGATAACTACAGGTATCACTACGTATTGTTTGGGTCACTTCTGATCAGCATATAGGTCTAGAGTCATGGAGTGAACTTATGTGTGATCACAAATGCCTAACTAATGTATTATGTTTTCAAATATATTTGTCTCTTTCACAGGTTGGCCTCTAAACCTGCGGGTACAGTCCCCGTAGGACCACTGAGTGGTAGGTAGTTTTTCACCTCACCATTAGTTGTATATTGTTTTCTTTCCATTTGGTCCTGAGGAATCGGCACAGATCATTCTTGACTAATAGACGAGAAACATGTTGACCATCTAGGAGTAGAGCGCTTTTTTTTTTTACACATTATAGCCAGATAGTCGCCTCTCCTAATCCTTATTTTAACCAGGCTGGGATCCTTCCAGAATAAAGTTTATTTAGAGGATTCCCTCCCCTGTTTTATCTTGTACAGCCACCATTACATCTACACGTACTAGGCCCCTCACACCCACGGCACCTAAACGGCAAGGAACAAAAGATCTCTGGTAAAGAGCCCCTTTATGGGTGCCCGTCGGGTATTGCAGCACCGACCCGACGAGGAGCAGGCCCATATGATGAAGCATGACAGCTAGCTTGCTGGGTGTGTGAGGACCCTAGTTCCGAAAGGAGGAATTCCCTCCTCCTTGGAGGACAACCTATCAACGTGATATCACATAAACTCTCTTACTGTGTTCTGTGACCTACTGGGAAACTTCGTACTCATTTCTTGTAGTATATCAGGGCACGTACGTTGGACCTTTCCAAAAGCCCACTGTCCCTAATCGTTGATTGATTGTGTTTTTTCTTGCACATGGTTAACCAACGTTAAGTTGGTGAGCGTGCAAAATAATTTTTGTCCTCTAGTGGATTTTCAGATGCTAGAACGCATCTCGAGGAGATTTCTCAACATGAGCATTTGCAGCGGATCGTGACCATTCACGCTGAGAAAGCTGCCGCTTGAATAGAAAATCTACTTGAGAAGCAGTGCCCTCTGGCGCGCCACGTGGTGCCCTTTGCGCTGATTTTACAGCGTGGAAGCAGCTCCCAGTGCTAAAAATCAGCACGAGCAGCACAACGTTGCGAATTCTGCTCTCTCGTGGAACTCAGCGGAATCTCACTCACTTTTTATGGTGAAACTCTGCGAGTTCTGCCCACCCATACTGAATAAATGCCCATTTTTAATACAATTGCAAGGGAATCCATTCTCTCCAGAAGCTTTTCCACTGGCATTGCTTAAATTGCTGCAATCTCCTCATCCTTAATTTTGCTGTCAAGCTCTACCCTGAAATTAGCTGTATGGCTCAGAATCAGAATCTGGTCCATGAAGGCCTTTTTGCAACTGCTTTTGGTGTGTTTTCTGAGGTATACATTGATTTGTTTAGCAAACTAATTACTTGAGAGGGTACCCCAGGGTGTTATACAAAGAGCCAAGTCTTCAGCTTCTTTCGCAACTCAAGAAGTGAGGCGGAGGCTCGGACGTGCTGAGGGAAGTCGTTCCATGTCTTTGGGGTGATGTAGGAGAATGAGTGAGCTCCAGTTTTGCTTTTATGGATCAGGGAAATGTGTGCAAGTGAGAGTGAGGCAGAGAGTAGGTGTCTGGTGGGTTGGTAAAGGAGAATGAGTGAGCTCCAGTTTTGTTTTTTTGGATCAGGGAAATGTGTGCGAGTGAGAGTGAGGCAGAGAGTAGGTGTCTGGTGGGTTGGTAAAAGAGTATGCAGCTGTTCAGGTATTCTGGTCCTGTGTTGTGTAGGGCTTTATATGTGTAAGTGAGAGGTTTGAATTGGCTTCGCTTGTGAATGGGGAGCCAGTGAAGCTTTCTGGGGTGTAGTGATTTTTGGGTCTGGCATAGGGGGTCGAGTATAAGGCTTGTGGCAGTGTTCTTTCTGGTCTGGTGTCTGTGTAGGAGTTGTTGGAAGATTCCAGCATAGAGTGTTGCTGTAGTCCAGCTTGCTGGTGATAGGTGCTTGCCTGACGCTCCATCTGGTGTTCTGAGGCAACCAGTTGAAGATCTTTTACAGCATGCATAAGATGTGGAAGTAGGAGGTCACACAGCGTTGACATCAGCAGTTATGTTCAGCTTGTCAACTTGGATGATCCCTGAATTTCTTGCCTGGTCTGTGGGTGTGAGTGTTGGTCCTTGCTCCGATGGCCACCAGGTGGAGTCCCATGGGGAGGTCTTGTTGCTTAAGAGCAGTACTTCCATCTTGTAAGAGTTGAGTGTCAGCCAGTTGGTTCACATCCAGCCTACTACCATGGTCATACAGTTGGTGAAGTTGGTTCTGGTGGTGGCTGTCTTGTCCATCAGGGTGAGGACGAGTTAGGTGTCACCGGCGTAGAAGATGACATTGATGTTTCGTGATCGGATGATGTTGGCGAACGCTGTCATGTATATATTGAAAAGGGTGGGGCTCAGGGACGATCCCTGTGGGACTCCTTATATCAGTTTCACGGTCTCTGATTTGAAGGGTGGCAGTCTGACCCTTTGTGTTTTTTCCTTGAGGAAGGAGCAGATCCATTTGAGAGAGGACCCTTATATGCCAATCTCGTAGAGTCTTCTGATGAGGGTGTTATGGGAAACATTGTTGAAGGTGCGGAGAGGCTAAGCAGGATGAGGGCTGCTGTTTCTCCTCGGTACAGAATGATTCAAATGTTGTCGGGGTCATGATGGGTGCTGTTTCGGGGCTGTAGTTCTTTCTGAATCCTGATTGAGTGTGGTCGGGAAGATGGTGAAGAGCGAGCTGGGTTGCAAGTTGCTTGCCGATGGCCTTCCTAATCACTTTGACTGGATAGGTGAGCAAGGAGATTGGTCAGAAGTTGCTGATTTGATTCGGGTCAGCTGTAGGCTTCTTGAGGAGAGCATGAATTTTTGCAGGTTTCCATTCATCCGGGAAAGTGACGGACATGATGGAGGTGTTGATTTGGGTCAATGTGGTGCTGATTGGTGATGCTCCCACGTTGTAGATGTAGTGGCGGCATAGGTCTGCTGGGTACCCTGAGTGGATGGTCTGCATGATTGCCGCTGTGAGGGCATATCATCAAGCACGGCGTTAAAATTATCGCCGCTTTAGCAGCAGAAAACTGCCACTAAAGCGGCGATAATGGACTTGATAATATGCCCTTGAGAATTCCAATAGAAGCCCATGTTCTTGTGTCAACATGGGCTTCTATTGGAATTCTCACGGGCATATTGTCAAGCCCATTATCGCCGCTTTAGTGGCAGTTTTCTGTCGCTAAATCTGTGATAATTTTAACGCCGTGCTTGATAATATGCCCCTTTGTGTTTCTGTTGAGGGTTGTCTATTCGGTCAGGTGTTGCCTTGGTTGCTGGTATATAGGTTAGCAATGAGTTCTCTGGGGTGGGTTGGAGTGCAAAGTTGCTGTTGATAGTTGCGATTTTGCTGTTGAAGAAGTTGGAAAGTTTGTCGCAGACTTCTTGGGAGGCAGTGATGTTGCTGACAGTGACTGAGGGCAAGGGGATATCATCAGTGATACAGAAGATCTCCTTACAGCCGTTAAAGCTTCCTTCGATGCGGTTCACTAGTGATTTTTTCTTGGCGTCTGATTTGCTGGCAATAGAGTCTGAGTGAAGTCTTGTAGGTAGTTCTGTTAGTAGTGTCGTGGCTAGTTCTCCATTTCCTTACCAGCTGTTTAGTGTTGTTTGGTGTCTCTGAGGTGTTCTGTCTACCAGTTGGCCTGCTAGTGTGTACTACTATGCTTGTCGGGTTTGAAGGGTGCGAGGAGGAAGTCTGTGCAGTTCACAATACATGTGTTGCATTTGTTGACAAGGTTGTCTGTGGGGCTAGGTTGATCCGTGCTGAAGCTGCTTAGACAGTCTCCTTCTGTGATTTTGCCCCAGCTGCAGCTTGCAATGCTCGACCTGGTAGGGATGTTAACTTGAGGTGTGTTTGCTTTGGAAGTGGATGATGAAGTGGTCGGTCCGTGTGAGCGATGATGTGGAGTTGTATTTGATGCTATTACTTATGGTAAAGATAGAGTCCAGGGTGTGTTCTGCAGAATGTGATGGTTCTGGGACGAGCTTGGCGAGTCTAATGTTGCTCAAGCTTTCAATGAGTGCTGTAGAGCAGGGGTCATTACGGTCTTCCAGGTGAAAGTTGAGGTCACTGAGGTGAATACCGTGGTTCTGCTTAAATTTTGCCTGGTGGAGGTGGCTGAGTGGATGAGCCTCAACTGTCTCAAGCTAAATGCTGGGAAGACTGAAGTCCTCATCATTGGCAAGCAGCCTTCGATTTGGTCATCGGCCTGGTGGCCTGATTCTCTTGGCCCTCTACTTGTGCCCAAACCCAAAGTTAAAGATCTAGGTATCTGGTTTGACTCCACACTATCATTTGACAGCCAAATCTCCAGCCTAGTGGGAGAATGCTTCGGGATCCTAAAAACCTTGACATAAATCCTTGGTTTTCTGCCAGAGGCAGCCAAGAAGACAGTGGTCCAGTCTCTGGTCATGTCCTGACTGAATTATTACAATGTTTTATTTGTGGCGGTCTCTCAGTCATGACTTATGAGACTTCAGTGTGTGCAGAATGCAGCAGCATGGCTGCTGCTAAACCTGCCCAGATGCTTTCCTACAGCCCCCGCTTTTGCAAAGTTGCACTGACTTCCCTTGAAAGAAAGGGTATCCTTCAAAACAATGTGCTACTGTCATAAAATCCTCATCAGTAAACGCCCTAGATATCTGCAACCTTTAGTTACATCTTATACCTCAAGAAGAGAATTAATCATTGGCCTGTTTATTTCCAGCATTAAAAGTGCTCGCATTGGAGGATGTGGCGATGTCGGGTGCCGATGAGGGTTGACCCAGGTCTTTGTGATAAAAAGGATGTCTGGAGCATTGCTACTGTGGAATAAGAGGAGGCAAATTCCTTGGTAGTCTCTCTGGGACACGTAAGTAATGTTTTATGTTTGCTATAGATCGCTGGAATGGATGCATCCCTCTGTTTCAATTGTAGGGGAAGAAGCCTTTGGCTTTTTCATTATGTTTGTAATTTTGCCTTTTTCTTTTTTTCTAGCTTTTTTAGGTTGTATTTTCAAGATTTTGTTAAGGTTTCTACTTTTTAATTGTCAGAATTTTTAGGTTGACATTAGTTGGTGCCATACAGTATATGCTGTTGAGCATAAGGATTCTCAGTTTTCAGTTTCAATTTCTCATTTAGGTCCAGATATTCCTGAAAGTAGTTTCTTTTTTCCCTTTGATAATCTATATCTCACTGTATCCATCTTTCAAGCTTTTATCTCTAGGCTCTATAACTTGTAGGTCTAATTGTAAAGTAACTGGGATGTGATCCAAAATGGAGCTTCCCAATATTTAACATCTAGTGATGTTAGGGAATGAATCAGTATTCATTAAGAAGTAGTCAATTCTATTATCAGTGGAGTGTAGGCATGTTGGGAAAGTATATCTCTGCCCTCAGGATGTTGAAGTCTCCAGGGTTAAATAAGAGAGTGGTATGACGTAAGATCTCTAAGAATTGTTGTTTCGAGAGTCTGAGCGAATTAAGTAGTTCCGTATCCTCGCCTTTTGATTGCTAATTTCAGCTAATACTAAGTTCAACTAAACAAAAAAGTCTGATTTCACAGTGTTGAGAGCATAAACAGAGCCAAATACGAAGGTGTGACTTTAGAGTGTTAGTCTGACAAGCACAAAGGCGACCCTGTTGATTGTACCATGTTTTTTGTAATTGTACATGTAGTGTTTTGTGAATGAGTATTGCTTCACTAAACTTTCTATAGGTTAAAGTTGTGGAACTATAAATGTCAGTATGGTCCTCAGATTCTGATGCCCTGATCACTGTTTGTGCCCTGATTTGTTTGAGTTTGTGGGCCTCGATCCATGACAACTGAGTCTCCCGTATCTGAAAGAGACACAGGTTGTTGAAGATTCTTTACCTTAGAAATTTCTCCCAGGCGTCAGTCTGGATCCGAAGATTTTTCTTTATCAGTACCCCTGAAACTAGTAGGTGGCGTCGGTCGACTCCATGTCCGTAGTCAGCGTCGTGGTCGCTGTGATGACGTTGTGGTGCCTACTTAGACGCTGCCCCCTGTGTGCTAATGTCAGTTCTTTATTTTTCCGCGCCAACCTAGCACAGATCCGGAGAGAGCTAACCCTTACCAATTTTTTTGGCTAGCCTTTTTCACCTTTTTGTCAACGTCTTTTTCGAGTCTGACTCCTGGCATGAGGGATGATGTCCCTACGTTGGACCGGCTTCAAGCCTTGCAGCACCTGTCACAAGATGATGTCTGTGACAGAACCACACCTTGTGTGCTTATGGAGTCTGGAGCGCCCCACGACCTGAAGTCATGCTCCAACTGCCGGGCCATGAACCTGAAGACTTTGCAGGAGCGGTCCAGAAAGTTGCTGGAAGCACGGTAGTCGGCTCCGCGTCGTTACCGGTCTTGTTCGAGAGGAAGGTCTCGAGGCCGTTCACGGAGCCCCCACTCCTTGTTGAACTTCAAATCGTCGAGGTCATCGGTAAGTCCAAACACAAGAAGAAGGCGAAGAAGCACAAGCACTCTTAACCTTCTCCCCGTCGTTCGGCTGACGCGATGCTGGATTCAGATCCTCGTCGCTCAAACGCTCCATCTCGGGTGCCTGATTCAGGGACAACTCTGCGCCTCCCCCCATTTCTGGGAGCTGGAGCATCCCCTGCTTAACTTAGACAGTTTTACGAGGCCTTACACTTAGTTTTTGAGCAGTCCGACTCTACAGGCGTGTCTTCAGGCCCCATGGAGCAGGTCGGGGGTCCTGGGCCTTCGATACCCACGGCACCGGCCCTGGCCCCGGCGGCAGAGGGCCCCGGCGGATCCAGGCCTGGATCAGGATCGATGTAGGTCAATCTTACTCTACCTTCCCCGGCACCGATTCCGACGCCCCTGGCCGACGCCATCCCCATCCTCATCCCCGAGTTGGACCCGGTGCCGGAACGATGTCAGAACCGACGCCGGAGGGTAATTTTGTTCCCCAATTCATCCCTGGTTTTCCTACGAACAGAGGGTGGTGATGAGGACTGGGAGGGGACCCTTTAACTGACCAGCTAGAAGAACTGGACTGGCGAGAGGACCTGGGTGATGCCAGTTGTCTGGACAGTTCTCCAGACACTGGTTTCATTTCTCCCCCTACTGTGGCTACGGAGGAGGGAGCGTCCTTTGCTGTGGTGTGGAGAAGGGTGTCCGAGGTTTTGGGCCTTAAGCTCCCTTCGGTGGCAGTCAGGACTAACCTCCTGAGTGAGGTGCTTCAGCCTGCAGCTTCCATTTCTGAACCCCAATTACCATTTACTGAGGCCCTCACTGACATTCTCCTGGGCACCTGATCCAAGCCCAGCACAGGGGCCCTTGTGGAGAGGACAATTGCCTGCTGCCACCGCCAAACCCCGACTCAGTGTTCCTGACTCAACACACTTCCACTGAGAGCTTGGTGGTCCAAGCCTGTACTTCAAAAGGCCCATTCCCTTCTGCCCCTCCAGCTAGGCATCCAAGAAGCTGGAACATGTTGGGAAGTGTATGTTCTCTTACTCCAGCTTGGCACTGCGGTCGGTGAATAGCGCATGCCTCTTGGGCCCCTACTCCCATACTATCTAGGATACAGTCGAGCAGGTGCTGCCTCAGTGCCCAGAGAAGGCACGGACCAATCTCTCCCAGGCAGTGGCGGATGGGAGAGACGCAGCCAAATTTGCCATCAGATGTGGACTGGATACCACGACTCACTGGGCAGAACGATTGACACGTCAATCGCCCTTAGGCGCTACGCCTGCTTGAGCAAATCTGGCTGTTCAAGGATGTCCAGTCAACATTGATGGACAAGCCTTTTGATGGCCATTGTCTTTTTGGCAACAAAACAGACTCTGCAATGGAACGCTTTAAAGATTCTAGGACTACGGACAGATCTTTGGGCCTCACTGCACCTTCTTGCCCACTCAAGTCTGTTTTTTGTGCCTTTCATGGCTACTGAAGAGGCACCCAACCATATCTGGCCGAGTCTAGCCACCGGTTCATGCAAGTTGCCCAGCCTCTGTGTGGCTGACGGACCCAGTGGCCTTGCTGGCCTGAGAGCCAGCAGGCAGGCGAGTCCACCCTTTTCCCCCTGCCGCAGCCTCCAAACCTTCCTAGTCTGACATTTCGGGGCCTTCAATGGCCAGTTGGAGGCAGGATTCTCCATCACCTCCTCCACTGGCAATCCATCACATCAGACAGGTGAGTTTTGCAAATCGTCCGAAGAGGCTACTCCCTCCCCTTTGAGACTACCCCTCCCTCAATGCTACCGTCTTTCAATTGCATGTCGGAGGATCATTTGGCGCTTCTCCGTCAGGAAGTCTCAGCTCTTTTGGCCAAGGGAGCTATAGAGAAGGGAGCTATAAAGAGGGTACCTGCACCAGAAGTAGGTTGTGGTTCCTATTCCTGCTACTTTCTGGTGCCCAAGAAGGACAAAGGCCTGCGTCCTATTCTAGACATCCAGATCCCCTCAACCAATTCCTCTGGAAGGAGAAGTTCAAAATGCTCACATTGGCTCAGGTCCTGTCTGCCCTCGACCCCTGAGACTGTATGCTGGCATATTCCCGTCTTGCCAGCCCACAGACATTATCTATGGTTCATGGTGGGACATGAGCACTTTCAGTACACCATGCTCTCCTTTGGCCTTACCAGTACCCCTCGGGTATTCACAAAGGTGATGGCAGTTGTCAAAGCTCATCTGCGCAGATTAAGGGTTCCAGTCTTCCCCTATCTCGACAACTGGCTGTTGAAGGCGGGCTCGCCCCAGGCTGTCTCCCACCTCCAGACTACGGTGGACCTCCTGCACTCGCTGGGGTTTACTATAAACATGCCAAAGTCACACCTGGCTCCCTCTATAACACTCAATTTCATCAGAGCTGATCTGGACACAGTGCAGTTTTGGGCCTATCCTTCTGAGCAGCGAGTCCAGAATATTCGGGCTATGATACTGATGTTTCAGCCTCTATCCCGGATGTCAGTGAGAATGACTCTGAGGCTGCTGGGCCTCGTGGCCTCCTGCATCCTGCTGGTGGATCATGCCAGATTGCATATGAGGGCTCTGCAGTGGGACCTGAAGTTCCTGTGGACGCAGCCTCAGGGGAATCTTTCCAACTATGTTAAGATCCTAAAAGGAACTGCACAACAACTCCAGTGGTGGCTAACAAACCAAGCTATGGTCAGAGGCAGTTCCCTCTCCCTTCCCCAACCAGAGCTAACAGTGGTGACAGATGAGTTACTCTTGGGATGGGGCGGCCATCTGGGAGAGGCGGATATCAGAGGCATCTGGTCTACGGCGGAGTACGGACTCCATATCAACCTGCTGGGGCACCGGGCGATCCAAATGGCACTGAAGGCATTCCTTTCCTCTCTCAAAGAGAAAGTGGTGCAGGTGTTCACAGACAAGAGCACTGCCATGTGGTACTGCAACAAACAGGGCGGGGTGGGGTCGTGGACCCTCTTTCAGGAGGCTCTTCACCTCTGGACATGGCTGAAACATCAGGTTTTCCGAATGCCAGGGCGGACGAACTCAGGCGCTGGTGCTTGATCGATCACAAATGGCGTCTTCATTCGGAGGTGGTGAAAGGTCTCTTTCTGCGGTGGGGATAGCTTTGGCTAGATCTGTTTGCCATCAAAGAGATGTCAGCAGTATTGCGAGTTGGAGTTTCAAAGGCGGCACTTGCTCTGCGACGCTTTTAGTCGCGAGTGGAACAGCAGCCTCCTGTATGCCTTTCCGCCTGTACCAGTTCTGCCCCGACTGCTCAAGAAGATCTTGTGGCTCCAGACTGGGCACGGAGAGTCTTGTAACCTGCACTCCTAAGCATGGCCATCGATTCTCCAATCAGACTGCCCCTTCGGGAGGAACTTCTGTCGCAACAGCAGGTGACGGTTTTTCACCCAAACCTGTCCAGTCTCCACCTCCTTGCATGGAGATTGCATGGCGACAGTTGACAGCTTTTGACCTTCCGACCGAAGTCTGTAATGTCATCTTGGCTGCCAGGCATCCCTCCACTAAATCAGGATACACCTGTAGATGGAATAAGTTTGTGGTATGGTGCACAGCGAAGACTGAGGATCCCCTATCTGCCCCTCTTTCAGAGGTCCTTTTTTATATTCTTTCTTTGGCCCAGCAGGGCTCTGCTCTGGGCACTCTCAAAGGTTATCTTGCTGCTATCTCAGCCAGATCAGCCATCCTTATTCAAGTCTTCGATTGCTCATAGATTCTTTAAGGGCATTACTCACCTATTTCCTCCATCTCCTTTTATAATGCCCCAGTGGGATTTGAATCTTGCCCTCACATATCTTATGTGTGCTCCCTTCGAGCCTCCCCATAACTGTCCTCTCAGGCTCCTTACTCTCAAAACTGCCTTCTTTGTGGCCATCACCTCTGCTCGCAATGTGAGTAAGCTTCAAGCTCTGTCTACCAAGCTCCCCTTCTTCTATGTGCACCTGGACAAAAAGGTGCTTAGAACAAAGCCTTTGTTTCTTCCTAAAGTGGTTACACCATTTCATATAGGACAATCTATCACTTTGCCCACCTTTTTCCCACCTTGCACTCTTCCAAGGAGGAGCAGAGACTCCACCGGCTGGACCCTAAATGTGCGCTGTCATTCTACCTTGACTGCACCAAAGATTTCTGGGTGGATGATCAACTCTTTATTGGATATGTGGGTGCCAAGAAAATCAGGGCTGTTCAAAAATGTACTGTCTCTCGATGGGTTGTCCTTTGCATAAAGAGCTGCTCTGCTTTAGCGAAGAAGGACCCTCCAGTGGGGTTGCGTGCTCTATCTACTAGGGCTACGACAGCAACCACTGCCTTGGCACGTGGAGTCCCACTCCTTGATATCTGCCAGGCTGCACAGTGGGCATTTCTTTTTTTTTGTTTAAAACTTTATTGAAAGTTTTGCAAAACTATAAAGGAAAAAAAAAACACAGAGCGCAGAGGCCCATTGCAGAAGTTACAAATGTAGCATCATATAACAACACACATTGAAATCTAATCATGGCATAAGCAGTGTTGTACGGTGAAACTGCAATATACTGTCCGCAGCATCATGACCTGCAAAAAAGAGAAAGTATGTATAGTACCCAAGAGCATCATCATCACCATATTCACCAAGACAGTGAGCTTGCGCCACAAAACCACATCTTTACAGGGTTAAACACTACACAATATGCAGTGAGTGCAGACATCATTCCCAGGCATCCAGCCTGGTCTGCCCCATCTTACGGTTGAGTAGAGGAGTCAGCACAGCCTACATCATTATCTCTCCTAGCCTGGTACTTACTATACAATTCCCAAAAGTTTTTAGGACGATTATGCGGGGGAAGAAGTTCACTATAATTCTCTGTCTGAGTGCAACAATATAACTTATCCTTTGACCAACTGGCAATAGTGGGAGTCGGACGTCGGGACCAGCAAACAGCAACGCTGCGCCGAGCAATCAGCAGCCCCTTGTCAAACAACCTTCTGAGAGCCTTGGGAAGGTGCTTGGAAAACCACAACACGGCTATCATAGGGTCAGGAGCTAGTGGTGTATCCGTAATGTCCCCCAGGGACTTGAATATCTGGGCCCAGAAGGCGGCTATCTCTTGGCATAGCCAGGCTAAGTGGAAAAAATCTCCCTCACTATTACCACAGCGCTCGCATGCAGCGGAATCTCTCAACCCATATCTGTGCAACCTCTTGGGTGTGTAGTACACTCTATTTAGAAATTTAAAATAGGTTAGCCTGTGCCGGCCATTAAGAGAGATACGTTTCGTGCTTTCACAGCAGTATTTCCACGTCACATCATCTATTTCTATGCCCAGATCTGCCTGCCACGCCAATCTAGCCTTCATGTAGTGGTTAGCCCGGTAACCCTGCGCCTCTTTGTAAAGCTTAGAGACCATTCGAGTCGGAGAGGCAGATCTAATAAAGTATGTGAGGGAAGCCACTTCCGGCGGCTCTGCAAGGTCACTACCAAGTTCTCTTTTAATGATTGCCTCAGCCTATAAAACTGGAATCTGTTCAGCGTTGTGTAGTGTCGGTCCTCCGTCTCCACCTCACCCCACGTCTTAACTGTACCTTCAGAAAACATATCACCAATTGTATTAATGTTAAGCGCGTTCAAAGCCCGGGGAACCCCCCTGTGAGAACATGGAGGCATCCAGAGGCACCACTCCAATGGAGTATGGGGGGGGAGTATAAAATAACGCTCGCTTGCAGTTTTAGGAGATGCTGCCCGGCATGCCAAGTGGGCATTTCTGCACACGTTTACTAGACATTACTGCCTGGACAGCCAAGTCTGGAGGGACGGCTACTTTGCCCGTTCAGTTCGCCAAGAGTTTCTCGTCTGAACTTGGTTTGCAGCCCCTCCTCTGGGGATGATTTACTAGGGTATCTATTCCAAGGTAAGGAATCTACAACTAACTGTCTCGTTCAGATGAACAAGTTACTTACCTTTGGTAACAATGTATCTGTGAGAGACATATGTTAGTTGTAGATTCCTTACCGCCCCACCCATCCTCCCCGCTCTGCGAACTGATTTATAGGGATAGGGACTCCCTTACAGTGCCCTAGTTGTGGTGCACCAGTGGTCAGTGTCTTTTATGGCTCTGCACTTCTAGCTTGGAAAGTCGTGTCAGAACTGACGTCAACGCGCAGCGGCGGCCTCTAAGTAGGCACCGCAATGTCATCCCGGTGACTACAACGCCGTCGAAGGACGCGGAGTCAACAGACGCCATCTACTGACATGCAGGAGTAATGCTAAAGAAAAATCTCCGGATCCAGACTGACACCTGGGGGAAATTTCTAAGGTAAGGAATCTAAAACTAACATATGTCTCTTGCAGATAAATTGCTACCAAAGGTAAGTAACTTGTTCATTACTGCTGTATCAGATTTCTTAAATCCCAAATAACTGTCCTTTTTTAGCCTCACATAGCTTATGAGAGCATTTACATTAAAATACCACAGGGAAGACATTTTAATTTTCTGCACATGGGTGGCAAAATATTGTTGTGCAATACAGTCACAGGTGCAGGCCAGTATACCATCAGTAAGGAATATGATAAAATATCAAGTTATTGAAGAATTATCAAAGGCACATTTTATATTCATATCAACCATTCCCAGATAGAACAATTTCCTCTTTCATATGTAGGTCTAACATTTGTGTGCCTAGATTTTTAGCGTAAACGGCTTGTTAATAAAATCTCCAACAGTTGTTCTCATAGATGCTAGTGTATCCACATATATGTGTTATTGTTTATTGAGCGGAATCCAGCTGTCAAATAGTCAATATATACTGACAGTTATTTATCAATGTTTAATCCATTAGGGTTCCTTCTTTCAATGATATGCATTGATTCAATTTTCCAAACAATTTATTTCTTGATGACTTCCTATTTGTATTTACATTACCCTGTCAGCAAGAGCTATCAATATTAATAAAATTAGTGAATTGGTATTCTAAGTGTCTAAGTTCTTGCTTTTTCCTTATGTTGTAATACAACATGAAAAAAAACATATATATGTATATATATATTTCCAAATACGTCAAGTACAACGACCACCACCGAGCTTTTCAATCACCAGATCTTAGTTTATTAGGTAACGCGTTTTGCCTGACACAGCAGGTGTGATCAAGCCTGCTGTGTCAGGCGAAACGCGTTACCTAATAAACTAAGATCTGGTGATTGAAAAGCTCGGTGGTGGTCGTTGTACTTGACGTATTTGGAAATCTTAAAGTCGGCGCGCTCCGCCGACACCGAACGACCTGCCTGCCTTGGGCGTGGGGAGACGGAAGGAGCAATCTGAAAATGAATGTATATATATATATATTACCTACTGGCGGTCGCCAGTAGGTAGTTATAGTTAGGACCACGTTTCCATAGGAAATCCGCAACATTCTATTTTGAATAACTTTGGCGCCGGTTGACGAATCCTCGCGAATTTTTCAAAATAGGTGGGGCGCTACGCTCCGCTCCTACCCTGAAAGTCTCGGGAGGATTCGTCAAGCGGGGGCTGAGATAAAAGGGGGGTCCCAAAACGCGTTTTTCCCATGCATTTTTCCATAGGACCTTTAGACACAGCTACAGCCCGAACGGCTGAACAGAATTACTTGAAATTTGGCAGAGAGGTAGTCCTCAGGTCAAGGAAGTGCCTTTTGTAGGTTTGGTGTAAATCTGTTCAGTAGATTCTGAGAAAATAGCCTTTAAATCAATATATATATCTGAGCCAGCTTACGGTGCGCTTACGGTGCGCTTACCGTACGCGTACGGTGGCGTGCGCGAGCGCGATTCTGATTGGCCCTTAGATCTTAGTAAACATTCGAATCGGTCGAAACCAGGAAGCGGCGGCCGCCATTTTCTCTCTCGCACTCTGACAGGGGGTTGAAAAACCAAGTGCAAAAACATGTAAAGGGGCTGTTTACACAGCTCCCAAGCACCTAGCCATGTCGAGGGAGTCCCCAACGATCCCCCAAGTGAAAAAAGGCAATTTTAATTTTTTCGAAAATTTCGCCGATTACGCTTACCGTACGCGTACGGTAAGAAATAATAATAAAAAATAAAAAAATATCCACATTCTCCCCACCCCGTGTGCAAAAGGTGCCCGAAGGGGACCTTTTGTGCATGGCTTAATAGAGCTAAACAAAACATATATTTTACCTGTCACAACGATGCTCATCATATGTCCTCCATGTGCGCACGGTGCGCGAAGCGCATCGTGCGTTCATGGCCCATCTAGCGTAACGTGGGCACGCGGTGCGTGAAGCGCACCACGTGCTCACTGTGCGCGCACGGTGCGCGAAGCGCACGGTGCGCGCACGGAACGAACTGCGTTAAGTGGCGCGCACGCCACAAATGGCGTAAAGTAACTTAGCATTTAAAAAACCGTACAAATTCACTGAAAAAACCATAGGTTTCACACACGTTATAGTTAGGAATTAGCATTTAAAAAACCTTGGAAATTCAGTGAAAAAACCATAGGTTTCACACATGTTATAGTTAGCTGGACATTTTACTGATAAAAAACCAATGAAATTCCCCCGTTATAGTTACTGTAGGCAACTATAACTCACGCGACCGTAATCCTCTGCTGATGACATATGTGTCTTTATGAAAAAAAAATATTTGTAATATATGTATAGCTAAAATTTAATGGAAGAAGACATGGGCAAATAAGTGTCTAAATACAGTATTAGCATCAGCAGAGGATTACGGTCGCGTGAGTTATAGTTGCCTACAGTAACTATAACGGGGGAATTTCATTGGTTTTTTATCAGTAAAATGTCCAGCTAACTATAACATGTGTGAAACCTATGGTTTTTTCAGTGAATATGAATATATGTATATGTATATAGATATCTATATATCTATCTATATATATCTATATTTATATATATATAATCTCACCAAACTTCTCCTCCCTTCAGAGTAGAACAAAGGACACAGCAGGATTTCACGGGTCGTTTATTTGAAATAGGGCATGACCGGTTTCGGCAGACAGCCTTTTTCAAATGCCACAGTTCAAAATGTGATTTCCCACTGAAAGTCTCTTTATGGGCTCCTCCTTCCCCAGTGGTGGGAGCTCACCTGCACCACATTATCCTGCATCCACCTCCGTAGTCCAATGTCCAGGACTACTTCTCCCATCATGCAGCAGGTTGGAAATCCAATGCGGCGCAGGGGGGAATCATAATGAAAATGCAGGGGATAAATGACCTTGTGTCCCCTACTCTCTGCCACCCAACTCACAGGACAGCGGGTCTGGAATCGTAAGTACAGTGACAGTGTCTCTCCAAGAAGTCTTGGCCCGCCAAATGGCAGAAGTTTCTCGGCACCCAGGAGTATAGGCGGCGGGTCACGGTAATCCGATACCTCAGCAGATTTGCAGTTTCCAGTTGCCCATGTGTCCGTGACCACTTCATGAGAGGGTCCTTTGTGCATGCCACAGGCAGCACGCCAAAATATCACCAAACTTCTCCTCCCTTCAGAGTAGAACAAAGGACACAGAGGGGTTTCACATGTCGTTTATTCGAAATAGGGCATGACCAGTTTCGGCAGACAGCCTTTTTCAAATGCCACAGTTCAAAGCGTGATTTCCCACTGATAGTCTCTTTATGGGCTCCTCGTTCCCCAGTGGTAGGGGGCTCACCTGCACCACATTATCCTGCATCCACCTCCGTAGTCCAATGTCCAGGACTACTTCTCCCATCATGCAGCAGGTTGGAAATCCAATGCAGCGCAGGGGGGAATGACAATGAAAATGCAGGGGATAAACGACCTTGTGTCCCCTACTCTCAGCCACCCAACTCACAGGACAGCGAGTCTGGAGACGTAAGTACAGTGACAGCGTCTCTCCAAGAAATCTTGGCCTGCCAAATGACAGCAGTTTCTCGGCCCCCAGGAGTATAGGCGGTGGGTCACGGTAAATCGAAACCTCGGCAAATTTGCAGTTTCCAGTTGCCCATGTGTCCGTGACCACTTCGTGAGAGGGTCCTTTGTGCGTACCATAGGCAGCACGCCAAAATATCACCAAACGTCTCCTCCGGTCGCCAGTAGGGAGTTATAGCTGGTACCATGTTTCCATAGGAAAAGCATTTTTTTGCTTTACCAATAAGATTAGCTCAGTTTGACGAATTCTTGCAAAAAATTTTAAACTCATTTACTACTCATTACTCTACTACCATAGAGCAGTTAGATGTATCGGCGACTGGTATGAAGCTAGAGGGGGGGGTGGTATTTCTACACATTATGTTAACTATTTCTACCCACGAGAACTGACCTCCAATCTAAAATCTAACCCTCTAAAAGATTTTCCTCTAGACTGGAGGGAAGTAGATTACCAATTCCCTTATCAAAATTTTCCCTCAGTCCACTAGGAGGTTCCAGATTAACAATCACCATCTAAATCAGAGCTTCAATGCATCACATTGGAATAATAACCCCCAGCTACAACAGAGGTTCAATATACCCACCTCTAACCATTTCTCGGTGCTGTGTGGCTTGGAAAACGTAGATTGACTTAGTTCAGAGCAGGTCCCCGTACAAAAACCCAGTACGGTTGACCCTATCACCCACAAAGAGATCGCCCTCCCAAGCGAAAGGACAGAAAGGCAAGAATTGGAAAGTAGCAACTACCTACCATCACCTATTCTAACACCAATCAGAGGAGCTGACACTACCACCGGGGGGAATAGTTGTTGTAGTCGATCCAAGCAGAAGGAGGATGAAGGGCAAAGAGCCCTGGAGAACCCACTCGCAGCGGAGGTAGCTAGCTTAAACAAATGTCCAGACCCTAGAAAGGAAGACAATATAGTACAAACTATGTTTTGGAACATAGCGGGCCTACGTCCAAAAATAACGAATGGAAGTGTTATCGATTTTGCTCAAGATTATCATGTGATTTGTCTACAGGAGACATGGACCACTAATGAACTGCATCTGACTGGGTATAAAACTTATTTTTCAGCGGCAGTCGCAAGTTCTCACGGTCGGGCTAAGGGTGGCCTGACGGTATATATAAAAAATACTATACCAGGGTTAGAAGTAACAGCTCTTAGTTTACACCCCAATTATCAGATTTTGAGACTATCATTCCAGAAGAAGAGGATAATTATTTTGGTAAACACTTATGTTAACCTCCCTGAAAGTGAGAGAGCAAATCTATTCGGGGCTCTCCGCAACAAACTTTCTACTTTGACAAAAAAAATGCAAGGGTCAGTCGTCCCAAGCATCGTTTTGGGCGGTGATTTTAACCATCACCCCTGCGATGCGAAAAATAGCAATATCTGTGGTGTGGAGGAAGAAACAGAAAAGTATACGACCCACTTTATTCATTCGGGGGTAGGAGATCTATTAAATGAAATCTTGTCAGAGTTAGGCCTAGTGATCTTGAACAAAACTAACATCCTTTCTGGGCAGTTATACCCAACTTATTTAGGTAGGGGGTGGGAGTCGACGATCGATTACATATTGGTCTCTGCAACACTTGATAGCAAGGCTCAGAGATTTAGATTGATAATCAACACCCTAAGTGATCACGCTGCTCTGGCCTTTGACTTGGTTGTGGATCAGGGGAAACTAACATCACAATTGATGATGACCGTACTTGCCCAGAATAATATACATCTTACAAAAACTAACGGCTATGCCATAGGATGGGGAAAGATAGACCCAGTAGCCCTGACAAAAAGGGTGGTACATGCGGCATACCCCGCCATTGTGAAGTGCCTAGACACAGACACTGGTGAAGAAGATCTTTTGCACAATTTTAGCTTAATTTCGAAGAAGGTAAAGGATTTTTTAACATGCAATAAAAAAGGGAATAAAGATGGGAAAAAAGGATGGTTCAACCATGAGTGCACCATGGCCCATAAATCCTTAAAAATAGCGTTGTCAAAACCCGTAAGAGACCAAGAGGAGATCACCAGAAGGTCTTATCAATTAGCCTGTAAAACAAGAAAACAGGAATTGAAAAAAGCCATATGGGATCAATTATACGAGAGCTCCCAGAATAGAAATAGTGAGCAGTTCTGGAAGGTGGTGAAGACTCCCTTCCTGACAGATGCAATTGATCACCGAATAGTCGAAGTGGCGATCGAGGGCCCAAAATGGGTAAGCTATTTCTCTAAAGTCTTTGGTAAACTCCCAGGAGTAGACATACCAGAGGAGAATAACCAGAGTCTACAAGACAATTTATTCCCGATTCCCATAAACTTCGAAATCACTGAAGTTATAAATGCTGTTAAAATGAGCAAATGTGGAAAAGCCCCTGGCCCAGACGTAATACCAATCGATTTCTTTAAGTTCAAATTAGATTTGTGGGCCCCAATTTTAAAGAGAGTGTTTGACGCAGCACTGATGCATGGGCTAATTAAAACTTGGACCAAATCGATTATGGTCCCTATATTTAAGAAGGGAAACAGGGAGGAGGTGACCTGTTACAGGCCAATTTCACTATTAGATTCTCTTGGTAAAGTACTGGGCAGAATGGTTCTCCAGCGCTTACAGGAGTGGGTAGACGACCGTAAGATCCTATCCGATATCCAGTTCGGCTTTCGTGAGGGCTTCAGAACAACCGAGCAGGCATTGAACTTATCCTTAATAATGGGAAAGTACGCATCAGCAAAGCAAGGAAGGTTATACATGGTTTATGTTGACCTTTCCGCGGCCTTTGATTGCGTCTCCCATTCGAAGCTTTGGTCAGTCCTCACCGACATGGGTATAGATCCACCCCTTGTAGACCTTCTTCGTGCATTATATTCTAACGCCTCATCCAGGGTCCGCTTTGGAACGCAGGGGGAACTATCTGAGTCCTTTAAGGTGGAGCGGGGCGTGAGGCAGGGTTGTGTGCTGGCCCCCTTTCTCTTCTCCCTCTATACTAATGGTCTTGAGGCAGAGATGTTGAGGGGGGGCCAGGACCTCCCCCGAGTGAAAAATCGCCTGGTGCCAGCGCTTCTTTACGCGGATGATGCCGTGATCCTGGCACGTACCCCGCGTGAGCTGCAGAAAGCTCTGGAAAGATATTCAAGGTTCATGGGACGCTTGGATCTTAAAATAAATATTAAAAAAACATATGTGATAGTGGCAGGAAAGGGAAAGAAAGGGGGAACGTCCATTTCCATTGATAAAGAGAGAGTAGATCTGACTACTCAATATCCATACCTCGGGGTTATGATGGATGAAAAACTCAATTGGAAAGCGGCTATTGAAGCTCGCAAACATCAACTTCTGCGACCAATAATCGCCCTTATAAAATTTTCCCAGAAGCTAGGAAAGAGGCCACCAATAGAGCTGCTCCGTATTTATAAAGCAAAGTGTCACTCCATCGCACTTTATGGCGCGGGGTTGTGGAGACACAAAAACACCAATGCTTTACAGGTAGCAGAGAACACATTTTTGAGAGTCCTCCTGGCGGTACCTAAGCGAGTTTCTACTTTTGCCTGCCACGCAGAACTTGGTTTGCCCCACATCGAGGATTTGGCTAAAATCCAACCGCTTCTGTTGTGGCGCCGCATTTGGACGTCAACAAATAACTCATTCACAAAAGAGATAGTGGCAGACTGTATGTCTTTGGATCATGTGGGGAAAATTGAGTGGCTGGCATATGTAAAAAATCTCCTTGCTGACCTGGGGATGAATAAATATTATGTCTACCCCGAATCAATCGCTGAGATCCCAAAGAAAGATTTAAAGATAAGGGCTCTGAGCTTCATGGAAGAGTTACGGTTGAGCAAGGAGATAACTAAACCATCTGTCCAACATTCCCTAGCAGTAATGACCACCTTGGAAATGGAACCTTATCTGACTTATGTTGACTCACAATTTGAGCGTTTTTTGTTGGCACGATTCAGGCTGAATATCTTCCACAGGCTTGTAGCCTTCCCGAATAGACATACTTGGGAAGAGTGTTTATCAGTGTGCCCCTGTGACGAGACGTCCGAACAATCAACAATGCACACCGTTCTGTTTTGCAAATTTTATAATACACATCGCAAATTATGGCTAATTCCCTTGTTGAGAACTCTCGGTCTCAGAAGATGTCGCCCTGCTATGCTGCACTTGCAATTTCTGAATACCATACTGATTTCGAAAAGTGTCAGCACATTCTTAAAATGTATCTTTAAACATAGAGAAAACCTCGGGTGAAGTAAATTCTGCTACAGTATAAGAGTTTTAGCCATTTATATACACCTTACTTGTTTTATACTGTGTAAAATGTGTTTAACTTGTATTTTATGTGCTTTTATGGTTATTAATGTTTTATAACCGAATAAAGATTTACTACTACTACTACTACTACTCATTTCAGTTGTTGTGTTGAAAGTTTTGGGGGTGATCCGTCAAGCGGAGGCCAAGAAAATGGGAAGATCCCAAAACGCGTTTGTCCCCATGCAATTTCCCATAGGGATTTTGAACACGAATACAGCCCGAACCGCTGAACGGAATTACTCAAAATTTGGCAGAAACATAGCTCTTGGTGCGTAAAGTTTGGTTTTTGTTATTTGGTGTAAATCCATGCAGCAGTTTTAGAAATATTAACTGAAAAACAAATTTGTATATCTAGGTCTGTGGACCCTCCATGGATACAACCACAGGAATCCACGAATTCATGCACCAAAGCAGGGACCTTATTGGCTTCCCCCAACTTGACAGAAAAGTTGCTGCTGCCCTTTTATATCAAGGGAAAAGGTTCCCGGAACTGAAAATGTGCTTGTATACTAATTGAATGGGTCAGGTAAGAGCTTTTCTGACCTCTTGTGCATGTTGTAAATGAGGTGAAAAGATGTTTAATGGGCATTAAAATGCCAGAAAATGTTTCTTGGGCCACGCATGACATCCACGAGGCCCAGCGCAGCCCCTCTGTGAAAATCTGTGACAGATCCACAGATTTTACAGAAATAAAAAAATATATAAATATACTCTCACATCCATTCTGAAACCTATACAGAAACTCACACCTCTTTTGACACCCATACAGACACTCTCACACCCACTCACATACCCATTCAGACACTCTCACACCCACTCTTACACTCTTACACTCATACAGACCCTCTTACACCCAGTCACACAGACACTCTCACACCCAGACACCCATAGACACTCTGACGTCCAGTCCCATACCCATACAGACACTCACACCCACTCTTACACTCATACAGAACCTCTCACACCCAGTCACACACAGGCACTCAACCCCACTCAGACACCCATAGACACTCTCACACCCACTAACATACCATAACATAACATACTCTCAAATCCACTCTGACACCATACAGACACTCTCACACTCACTCTCACACTCATACAGATACTCTCACACCCATACAGACAATCTCACCCAATCACACACACATTCTCAAACTCAGTGTGACACCCATACAGACACTCTCACACCTACTCTGACATGCATACAGATACTCTTACACCCACTCATTACCCATACATGCACTCACACCCACTCTTACACCAATACTGACACTCCCATACCCAGTCAAAAAACAAAATAATAAAAACAGAATTAACAAAATTATTACATATTTCTCACAAAGCATTTGGATATGTTCTTTCATTTAAAATAGTTCTTTAGAATAATATTTTAAAATGAAAAAACTGTACAAAAAAGCAAAAAACATACAAAGTATAAATGAACAAAAATTGCTATTTTAAATAAAAAAGTATAAATAAAAAAAATCAATAAAAATGTAAACTGCATATGTACAAAATATCTTGAAATAAATGGTAAAAATAAAAAAATGAAATACTACAGTTACAAGACATGAACTTAAAAAACATTAGAAATCTTCTGAAAAACTCCAACGGTGACATGGTTTTTATACTTAAAAATTTGTTTTTTAAAAACCTTAGAAATTCACTGAAAAAACCAAAGGTTACAGGGACATTATTGTTAGGCTCAGATTTCACTCATACAAAACCATAGACGTTCAGCAACTATAGTTACCTGCGCTAACTACAACTTAGCCCCCCACAATGCACTGCTTATGACCGCACATATTACATCACCTCATGACATGGTCAGTTACATCACTGATGACATTAGTGATATCATCCACAGAACCGCTCACACACCCACTCACACACCCGTGTAATCTCTCATACACCCACTCACATACCTGCACAAGGACTCATATACCAATTCAAAGACCCATACAACCACTCACACACCTACTCACTCAGTCATAGAGCTACTCACCCACCCACTCATTCACCTATACAGTTAGTTACACAACTCACACAGCCACACACACCCATATAGCTACTTGCACACTCACTTATTCAACCATACAACACTCACACAGCCATTCACTCACCAATACAGCCACTCCCACACTTATACAGACAGTCACACAGCCAGTCAGATGACATGCAATCTAACACAACCATAAACTCGCCCATGAAACTAGTAACCCACCAACACACATACCCACACAACCACTTACATATCTATTCACACATTAATATAACCACTTACACACTTACACACCCACCCAATCACTTACCCATACAACTACTCACAGACACTCACTTTCCAATACAGCCACTCACACACCAACTCACTTAACCAAACACCTACTCAAACAGCCACTCACTCACCCATACACCTACCCATATACTCACTCGCCCACACCTACGGCCATTGATAAACCCACTCACCCACCCACAGTGACACTCACACAGCCACTCACACACCAACTCACTTAACCAAACACCCACTCAAACTGCCATTCACTCACCCATAAACCCACTCATACACTCACTCACCCACCCATAAACCCACTCATACAGTCACTCATCCATAAAGCGCCACTGACACACCCACTCACTGACCCATAGTGCTACTCACATTGCCACTGTCACTGATGCACCCACCCATACAGCCTCTCACATACCCACTTACTCACCAATACAGACACTCAGACAGCCATACAAACACCCATACAAACATGCACACATCTACCTATTTATCCATATAGCCACTCACACAGCCACTCAAGCACCCATACAGCCACTCACACACCCACTCCCACACTGATACAGATAGCCAAATAGCCACTCAGATGAGAACCACTATCACTCATTAGTAGTACAAAAAGAATAGTAATTAAACGTATGTAGTAGCTCAGTATATATCTTTAAGTCTCTGAAACGTTTAAGAAACACACTCACTGGATGATGTCATCAGAGATTTCATTTGAGATGTTATCAGTGATGTCACTGACCATGTCATGAGTGATGTGATATGTGAGGTCATAAGCAATGCATTGCGGGGATGTAAATTACAGTTTTAAGGTAACTATAAGTGCTGAATTTCTATGGTTTTGGACAAGTAAAATCTGAGCCTAACTATAACGTCCTTGCAATCTTTGGTTTTTTTACAGTGAATTTCTACTGTTTTTTTTAATTCTATTTTCTAACTATAACGTCTGTGTAACTTTTGTTTTTTTCAGTGAATATATAACAAGTCCCTGATGTGTTACAGATTTAATATGTAAAACATGGCATTTTAGATTTTCAATTTTTTGAATTATGAAAAAAATGTGATAGACAAAATATAAGCGAATATGACATACAATCCCATTATGTGATAAGTGGGGCCACCTCCAACAGTTACAAACATTAATTTTGATAAATTTAAACTTGATGACAAACTCATCCGTACCCTTTTAAAAAGTGGGTTAATGTATCTATTTTTTAATGAAGTTGTACATATTTTTAAAATGGTTTTGTGAATACATTTTGCCAGCTGTAAGATTTGAAACAGTATGATAATTTTCAGAATTTCAATAAAGATATTTTTATTTAATAAAAGAATGAAGTCCTCTCTTTTCCTGTGTCCCTTGTCTAAGGGCCTAATTAGGACTTTGGCGGTGTGGGAGCAGGCTGCCACGCCACTACCCCTCTCCCACATCGCCAAAGTCGATTGCCACCCACCCGCCCAAATAGGAGTTTACTACTGGTCTGGCGGGCGGTCTTTGGTTGTCCCCAGCGGTTAGCCTTAGAAAGGATTCACAATGGGAACGTCAAAGCACATTCCTGCATGACATGGAATGCGAAGTCCATGCTGTGCAGGAACTGGGGGTGCATGCAGACAGGGGGCATCCCATGTGCCCCCTGAATGCATCTGACCATGAGGCACCAGGGGGCTCTGTAGGGCCCCCTTAGCTTCCTCACCACCATGAAAACTGTGCTGATGAGGTAACTCGTAATATGCATGGCGGAGCCACAGAGGCACCACCAGCATAATGCGGGTCTCTAACTGTCGCACCAATGATGAGGGATCACAGCTCCCCGGCGGTTGCGGCGGTCCATCACCAAGGTTGTAATACGGCAGTCGGACTGCCGATGCGACGTTTGCCGCACTGCCACCTTGGGTTTGGCGGCCCATTGGACCACCAAACTCATAATCAGGCCCTAGGTCTTGATCATGTACAGGAGCTATGTATTAATCTCCCTCGAACAATTACATCCATGTCTAATAAATGTTCCACCACTGACATTCCACCATGTACTTTAATATTATGGAGTGACCGTTATGCAACTAACTTTTGCTATACTATTGATGGAGTGCACAGATGTGTCCCTCCAGTGAGACTGAGACCTCAGAGTCTTGGTTTCAGTATCCCAAAACAATATACTATGATACTTCTGGTTTTGTGGTGGAGGACATTGAATTGTTCCTCACTGTATGTCTTATAGATTGAAATGCAAATCATGGTGGCACAGGATAACCTTGATCACCTATAAAAAATAATGAGACTCAGATTTAGAAGATAAAAACAAATAATAACAGATTTACAAATAATAAAAAAGTTATAAACACATTTTTTGTAAACTACATCATGATAAATAAAACATTATTGAGAAAGCTGTCATTGGATTTTTTTTTTATACAGTAATATAGCAAAATGTGATACTCAACCACTAATATTTTATATCCATACATGACATTCTCAAAATTCTTTGCTAATTGTGTAATAGTGGAAGATATATAAATCATATTAAAGCAGTAAAGCAATGGATTGCATCACATGTAGCTTGCACACTGATAAAATAGTCCTTCCTCTTTCTGTTTCAACCTTAGCATGAGCGATCAAGGTGAGATGTGTGCAATGTATGGCATCTAGGACATGTGGAAAGTGTGTAATGGCATTGAATTGTGTGCTACCATGCAAGAGTTTGTCCTTGTCTTGGAAAATATAGGTGCTCAAGTGCAAAGGAAAGAACGGAATTTAAAACAAGTGCCAGAAGTCTGCAGTTTTTGTATAGCGTGGAGCTACCCGAAGGCCTCCCACCGCTGTCACAGCTACCGTAGAACATTCAGGGAATAAAATGATTCCCCAAACAGCCAGATCTTTAATGCTTTGCTCCAAATGGACAGTTCAAGAGGCAGGGATTTCCAGAGTTTGGACACCAAAAAGAATGTAGAGCGTCCACCTCAGCGCAATCTGTGAATCCTAGGAATCTTAAGTAGATGGGCGGAGACTGATCTAAGAAGCCTTCTGGGCATGTACAAGGATGCTAATGATCGTAGCAAAGAAGAACCTCTACTATTTATTGTCCTATGCATGATACAGAGGGATTTAAAATGAATTTCGCACACCACCGGAAGCCAGTGGAGATCCTTGAGGGCCTTAGTAACTGATTGACACTTAGGTGTGTCAGTGAGAAGTTGAGCGGCTGGATTCTGCACGATTTGCAGCCTTTTGTCAACATAGCGCGATGAGCCAAGCTATGTAGCCATCCCACAATCAAGGCGTGCCAGCACCAAAGTCTGGATAATCACTGTTCTTGTTGTGACAGGGGGGAGCTTGAGAACTTTCCACTACATTCTCTGGATGCTGGCAGAAATTGTTTTGGCTTGATATTCCATTATACGATTATGGTCTAGCCACACCCCCAGGCCCTTAAATGGGCCTGAAGAGGTCGGCAGATTGCTCAAACATTCTGGAAAAGACATTGGGACACTACTCTGGATGTTAATACCCAACAACATGACTTTTGTCTTGTCCTCGTTGAGTTTTAATTTACAGCCTGCCATCCAGCTGCCGACTTCCTGGAGCCACAGATTTAGGAATAGATGTTTAGAGGTGTGGTTGGATGAGATAGACATGGCCAGTTGGGTGTCATCGGCGACCAATGGCAAACTAAAGATTGCACAATGTCAGCATAGGGGAGCATGTACAGATTAAAAAGGGTGGTACTCGGGGAGGATGCCTTAGGCACCCCACAACTGAGGGCAAGGCTTATTGAATAATGGGTCTAATCTAAAACCTGAAAGGTTCGAACCCTCAGAAAGGAGAAGAGCCATTCAAGTGCTCTGTACCCTACACCGGCATTGAAAACTCTCTGGATGAGGGTTAAATGATCAATGCTGTCAAAGGCAGCACTTAGACAGAGAAGGATAATGGCTGCAGATTCTTCCTGGTCCAAGAGTTTCCTTAATTCCTCGACCACGACCAATAGTGCACATTCAGCGCTGTGTTGTAGTCCAAACCCCATTTGCGTGGGATGAAGCACTGCTTGAGATTCGAGAAAGGCTGAAAGAGTCTTGATGACATATGTTTCTAGAATTTTTGTAACTCCCGGTAGCAAAGAGATAGGCCTATAGTTATTTAAACGCAGGGGGTCGAGATTCAGCTTTTTCACTTTGTGAAATCCCAGTCACTTCTGAATATGTCTGCTGGAAAGCACCAGATGATAGCAGATGTAGTACTCCAAGCAACTCTATAAGTTCTGGAATTGCATGTGGTATGTGAATTGTTAGCTGAAGCGAAAGGTCATATTTTTTAAGTTTGTCCAGAATGAGAGGAACGCTACAATTGTAGTGTTATTTTATTTATTTCTCACGTTTACCAATCAATATCACCTTAGTCTTAAACTTTTTTTCTTTGCACTGACTTCTCCTTGCATTAGTCAAAGATCTTTGTAGAAACTGTTGTCAGAGTTTGCAGATCATGATCTGTATCCCCTATTCACATTTTAAAATGTATTTCTTTAAAAAAAGAAAATGACATCTGCCCATTATAGTCTGCAACAGGCTGTCAAAAATGTTGATTTTTGCATGTAAAAACTCTTTTTTCAAAAATGAAAAGTCCAATATACAGTTTATAAAAAGTGCTCTTGCATCCAGAGCATGGGCAGGACAATTCAGTTCTTTTGACTAGAAATAAAGGTCTACTCTCACAAATATAATAGAGCTATCCTGTAAGCACCTAATGGGGACAGTTATACCACTGGGAAGTGCAAAGTCCTCACCCATATAATGTGGCTTGCTTTATCATTGCGCATTCCCATGCTTAAACTCATATGAGTCCAAGTGTGCTACAACCACTAGTAGGTGGGGGTGAAGGTTTTTAAATTCTATTTTAGAAGGAGACACAATCACCAGTGCCAGATAATACAGTTAAAACAGTCTTCAGTAGTCCAATCTCACGATTTGTTAATGGACACTTTGACTTGATGAAAATATAAGAGATAACAACATAGGTTATCAATGATGGGTTGGGGCTATTAGTACACTATCATCTGAACTGGTCTACATGTTTAGGACATGATCAATGACACAGGACTCCATAAAAATCTACCTTTCAATCCATGGTGTGACAGTTACCTTCTGAAATTAAGGCGTCTAAACAGGCAATCATACATGACATCAAGACTAAATCGAAAGATTCTAAAATGTAAACAACAAGGAAAAAGTAGCACTAAACCAACTGGGCAATAAAGAAGCAATTATAATAAAGCCCACTGACAAAGTTGGAGCCATTGTACTACAGAACACCACTACTTACAACCATATGTGTCAGTGGTTATTGAATGACAGTTCAAACTGCAGGATCTTTCCCCAGGATCCTACTCCAAGACTTTTAAAAACAATAAAAATAATGGTTGTAGGTGCATTGAAACAGTATGGATTACCTGAAAAGAAGTGGATTTCCTGATCAGGCCCCAAAATACCCTTTTTTTATAAGATCGCAAAGATTGATATAGAAATATGACCCCAATTCCTAGGACATCCAATTGTGTCCAGGATTGGTTCATTCCTTGAACTGCTCACAATTTAGTGCCTTATTTACAAGAAAGTAATGAAATGTGGTGCCGCAAGCCATTTGGCTGCACTGTGCTGTGTTATTTTCAAAGCACAGAGATGGACCATATTTACAACAATATGACATATCCCTGAGCTCTACCCTGCGCACACGCACTATTGGCTGCCGCGTGCCAGCGCAGGCACCCTTGCACCATGGTGCGAGGGTGCCTGCGTTGCGGGGATGATTGTTTTTGTGCAGGAAGGGACACCTTCCTGCACAAAAAACAATCATAAGAGGTGTTTTCCTCTTTCCAGGCGTCCAGGTTTACGAAACGTTGTAAATCTGGGAATGCGGCAGAATCAATGGGTGTTGCGTAGAAACACCCAGAGCAACAACCATGGCACGCCCCTTTTATGCAAAGTGCTGCGGGAAAAGGGACCGTATTTACCAGGCTATGAAAAGCCATGCAGGGTTGCTTTAAGTGGCCTCGTAAATATGCGGCATCACACTGCGCCACCGGTGCGTCAATAAAAGTAACTCACCGGCGGTGTATGGGGCTTGTAAATAGGCCCCTTAGTGGCTATCATTTACAACTACTGGTGCATGTTACGCCATAATTTTCAAATGCAACCATAAGATTTATTGACCTGATACCATTCAATCCAGAAGAAAATCTGTTGTTCGGACTCAATAGCGAGTCATTGTACATTGGTATATCCCAGAATGAAGCCATCAGTGCGATTGGAAAGATAATATTTAGTGAAGATTGGGAATACAAAGCTCCCAGGAAGTTTATCATTTTCTTGATTCATACGGGTTTCAAAGAAAACTAATATGAATTCAACAATACACTGTACCTCCAGACTCATCGTACTTCTATAGGGAGAACCAGTCTCGGTGGTTTGAATGTCCATGATTTTCAGACGCAGTACATTTGCTCCATAACTAACCATTTAGAGGAAACGTCTGTTTATGGCATAAGTGTATAGGTGATGACCTGATCATTTGAAAAGGTGACAATGTATCATTTTGATCAACACCTGCAACCTTTTTTATATATGTACCCATAATATGTCACGTACTGGTCTTTCCTTCTTTGATATGGAGATTGTACCATCTAGACAAGTATTGACAACAATAGTCAATCATAAGCCAAATGATAGGAATAGTCTGTTACACCACGAACGTTTTCATCCTAAATTATTGCAGGCAAGGGCAATTTTTAAGACTGCAGTTCACAGCTTACACATTATTGACTTTGATTCCGAAGCCAGACTATTGTCCAAAAAACTGCTGAATCGGAGTTATCCACACAGTATCATTGAAGAGGCATCAAAACATGCAAGGAACAATAACAAAAGGCCTTGTTGGAGAGATACGCAAGAAAAGAATGTGACAACGACAATCTCATTTGTGTAACCACATTCAACACATTTTCCAACACTGTTAAAAAGTTATCAACAAACATTGGAGTATTGTAGGTTCAAGCTATTTATGGATTAAAAACCTATGTTTTGTTTCAAGGAGAGCACGAGTATCCAGGATTTGATCATTCATTCTAGGCCATCAACCAAAAATAAAGTGGAACGACAATACACTTTGGATCATGTACAGTGTGGCAGCTGTAACGTCTGTAGGTTTGCCACCACCACAAAACAAACTGATGTGGGTCTAAAGACATCATGGATCTTGAAAAAAAACATATGAATTGCAATTCAAAAGGTGTTATTTACCTAATGACATATCCATGCGGACTACCGTATATAGGTATGATCAGTGAAAAATGAAAACAACGATAGGCGAACACAGGAGCATAATAAAATACAGTAGATCAGCTAACATTCAAACTAATCATTTCCTTGAAACAAAACACGCTGATATTGACTTGAAGTGGGCAGTCTTTGAAAAACCTGAAATTCCAAGTAGCCAAAAAAAATCCCATTAAAAAACCTAGTGGAATGTGAACAAAGAGGTATATACAGAATTAACAATTCACATAAGGGTCTGAATGATGACATAGCTTGGTACCAGATCGATATTTTGAAACACAATAAACATATCCAAGGCTAGATATGGACATTTGGTCATACATGACAAATTATATACTCAGCTTTTGGGTCTTTTTATCATCCATAATCTAAAAATGCCACTGGGTTGAAGTAAGGTTAAAACTCCTTTATATAAGAGCACCTTATAATCTGGCTGGCAGGAAAGAAGGCTCACAACAACTGCCTCTCCCTGTTCAAAGGTAAGCATTCTAAAGAAGCAAAGGAGGAATAAAGAAGTATTCTACATTCCACGTGTGAAAGTGTTAGAAATGGGAGTCTCTCTTTGGCAAGGGCTTGCACCTTTGTCCAAATAGGGACCCTTCTTCTTAGTCAGGGTAAGGGAGTTACACTCCTAAAATAACCCCTGCTCACCCCCTTAGTAGCTTGGCACGAGCAGTCAGGCTTATCTTAGAGGCAGTGTGTAAAGCATTTGAACATAACCAACAGTAATACAGTGTGAGCACTACAAACGGACAACACACCCGTTTAGAAAAATATTCAATACCGTTATAGCCTTGAAAAGGAATCAATTCCATGTACGGCTAATTAGTTACATTTTAATAGCGTATTGTTGTGAAAAATGCGTCCTCATATTATTTAAAACAAATCCATTAAATTGGTACTTGCTAGTAAAGATGTCTTTGTTCCTTCGTTGTGTCAGGGTTACCTAACCCATACAAACTCTAGCTGCTTCTGAAAGTGCTCCAAAAGTTACTGACAGGCAGGCCTCCCGCTCCACGAGTGACGAAAGCCACCGGGGCATGCAGTGGCCCAAACTTAGCCAATTCCTCAAAAGAATAAACAGGCAGCCGTTGGGCGTCCGTAAACCATGAACTTTATGACCTCAAATGAGAATTGAATGATGGACGTCTCAGTCAAACGAGTCGGGGCTTGTTCACCGAGTCACCGTTCACATATTCCAAAAGAAACTCACACTGCCTTCAGTGTGTAAGAAAGCAAGCCCTTCAGTCGGAGCAAAGTGTAAGTTCTTTATTCCAGCAGGTACCAAATTCAAGCATTACGCATTTCGACCGTAAGGTCTTAATCAGATGCAAAAATGGAGAACAATTGTTCACTTGTTTAAATACTCAAATATCCAAAATATAAAGAAAGAACTAACGTGCTCACTGTAGTAGGTGGTTTGTTCAAAACATCCATAGTAATTACATATTCAAATAACGTGGGTGATCAGCGATTTTATATTTCTTATGCTCTTATTATATATGTCCCAATATTATTGATAGTCAAATGTTCAAATTCATTACTGATCACTATCTTTCACACTTACTGGGACTACCTAGTCCACAATGCATTCTGTTGAGCTTTTGAGCACCGGTTTGTCCTTTCATTTTTACAGTCACTTTCGTGATAGCTTTATCACAACATAATTGCACTGCAATACCGTTACAGCCTTGAAAAGGAATCAATTCCATGTACGGCTAGTTGTGACATTTTAATAGCGTATTGTTGTGAAAAATGCGTCCTCATATTATTTAACCCCTTCCCTGCTCATGACGGAACCGTTCCGTCATGAGCCACGGTTGTCGTGTGCTCATGACGGAACGGTTCCGTCATGACAATCCTGCCGGCGGCCGCTCCGCCTGCGCGGCGCTGTTTCCCCGCCTGTGCGGGGCGACAACGCAAATGGGCGGAGTCATGACGGAACCGTTCCGTCATGAGCACAGCTCAACTGTGGCTCATGACGGAGCGGCTCCGTCATGAGCACAGGCCCGCCGCGCTGCCCCCCTGCCCCCCCCAGCGCTGCAGCGGAATGTCCGCAGCAGCGAAGGGGTTAAAACAAATCCATTAACTTGGTACTTGCTCGTAATGATGTATTTGTTCCTTCGTCGTGTCAGGGTTACCTAACCCAAACAAACTCTGGCTGCTTCTGAAAGTGCTCCAAAAGTCATTGACAGGCAGGCCTCCCGCATCAGCCATCAGCATGAATGATTCATTGGTCGGTATTGTGAATCATTCATCTGATGGATCAATCAGTCATAGAACACTAAGAGAACATGCATTTTCCTACTAGGGCGCAATTGTGAATTATGTATTATTTTTACTGATGTATTAATCAGTCATAGAGTACATAGAGATTTGGCAACACAGTTTTATTTATTTATCTGTCAACACCGAATCATGGGAAACTGTATTTGTTCATTCAGTATGGATGTAAATTCTGACTAACAGGTGAAACTGTATTGAAGGTCACCATTTCAAAATGGATGACATTTTTCTTCTCTGTAATGAAGCAGTTGGGATATGTAGTCTTACATTTATTTTTGGTGGAAGTGCACTGTATGTAATTGATTGCAACTAACAGTCCTTTGACCCGTGACCAAGGTGCGGCTGCACCGAAAGCGTCGGGCGTTTGGCTTGCCACATGCTAAAATGAAAAATCTTGCGTGAATGGAATTGGCTTGAGCATCGTTTGTCTAACTGACAGGGAATTTGTGGTGTATATATATTCACTGAAAAAACCATAGGTTTCAGGCACGTTATAGTTAGAAATTAGCATTTAAAAAACCTTAGAAATTCACTGAAAAAACCATAGGGCATTGTTTGGGAGATTTATACATGGCTAGTCCAGGCCGTGGGAAGGTCGCACCGCCCTTCAGGAAGATCAGAGGGGCCCGTCTTACCTGAACCGTTCGGTGAGAATATGGCACAGCTGGTTCCTTATACTACAGGAACAGGATTGTTACTCTGAGGCCCACTGGAGGGCTTTAATTGGGTCCTGGAAAAAGATTTGAAAGTGCACATAAATTAGGGGTGGGCGGAATTTGCGGAATTAACCTTCGCAAATTATCGCGAGAATGTTTAAAATTATCGCAAACAAGCAGAAATATCGCGAAGATGCGGAAGTTTTTTTCCGGCATGTTCGCGAGATTTTCTGCATGGTTGCGGGTCGCCAACTTACCCATGTGGTTGCTTGCGGGCGCGGCCATCTTGTTTTGAGTTGTTCTCGCGGTGCATGATCGCGAGAAGAAAGACGTGATCGCGCGACGCATGACGTCACTGCGGGCGCGAACTGTCGCGAGACAGCGCAAATGGCTAAAAACAATACAACATCTCATGGAGAACGCGACCGGATCAAGAAAACTTGTCGGCGAACGCAGGGATTCAGGTAAGGCGATCGCGCGCGCGCGAGAATGTATCATTTTACAGCGCGAGCAAGAAACAAATTATCGCCAAGCTGCGGAAACCGGAATTTTTGACATTTTCGCGCTCTCCGCGGAACGCAAAAATGTCAAATTATCGCAATTTCCGCGAACGGAACGAAATTTTTGCCCAGGCCTAACATAAATCCACTGGAGGAAATAATTAACTTTGATTGTACCACAAGTTCCGGCATGCACTGTAAAGATTTCTATCAAGAATGGCACACCGGAGGCCCTTTAAGTTAAGTGAAATGCAGGGAACTGTGGGAGTTGAACATTATTGATGCACGCAAACTGCCTCTGATGAAAGAGCTTGAAGGCTCAGAAACGCGTCAGGCAGCAGGACTAAGCCATCGGAGTGAAAATGCCTGTTCCTTTTGAATAAATGATTTTGACTAAATCACCTGCTGGAGGAGTGCGTGTGCAAATGCATGCGCATTGTTTGGGAGATTTATACACGGCTAGTCCAGGCCGTGGGAAGGTCGCACCGCCCTTCAGGAAGATCAGAGGGGCCCGTCTTACCTGAACTGTTCGGTGAGAATATGGTGCAGCTGGTTCCTTATACCACAGGAACAGGATTGTTACTCTGAGGCCCACTGGAGGGCTTTAAGTGGGTCCTGTAAAAAGGTTTGAAAGTGCACATCAATCCACTGGAGGAAATAATTAACTTTGATTGTACCACAAGTTCCGGCATGCACTGTAAAGATTTCTATCAAGAATGGCACACGGGAGGCCATTTAAGTTAAGTGAAATGCAGGGAACTGTGGGAGTTGAACATTATTGAAGCACGTACACTGCCTCTGGCAGAAGGACTAAGCAATCGGAGTGAAAATGCCTGTTCCTTTTGAATAAATTATTTTGACTAAATCACCAGCTGGAGGAGTGCGTGTCCAAATGCATGGGAATTGTTTGGGAGATATATATATTCACTGAAAAAACCATAGGTTTCAGGCACGTTATAGTTAGAAATTAGCATTTAAAAAACCTTCGAAATTCACTGAAAAAACCATAGGTTTCAGGGGCGTTATTGTTAGTTGGACATTTCACTCGTGCAAAGCCAGAGAAATTCCCCTCTGATAGTTAGTTCAGCTAACTATAACTCGCGCCCCCGCAATGCACTGCTGATGATGTCACATATTACATCACTCATGACATGGTCAGTGACATCACTGATGACATCAATGATGACATCTCAAATGACATCACTGATGACATCATCCAGTGACTGTGTGTTTCTGTAAAGTTTAAATATGTTTAATATATATAGGCAAAGGCGTATTGAAGAATGAGTGGGTGTATAAGTGTCTGAATGGATGATTTAGTAGGTGCGTGACTGACTCTATAAGTGAGTGATTAAACATATCTTACTGAATGCATGGGTTAGTGACTAAACTGTGTGAATGTCTGTATCCGTCTGTCGGTTGGTGTGTAAGCGAATGCATGGGTGTATGAATAGCTACATGAGTGTCTATATGGGTTATTGATTGGTTGTCTGAGTATCTGTATGGGTGCCTGAGTGTTTGTGTGGGTGGGGTGTGTGTGACTCTGTCCATAGATGTGTGAGTGGGTGATTTACTGGGTGCATGGTTTCAAGAGTTCATCTGTGATGGACTGTAGGGGTGGGTGAGTGTGTGTATGGGTGTGTTAGTGAGTGAATGTATATCTCAGTGGTACATGTGTGAGTAACTACATATGTAAAATGCAGTATATATGTGTGTTGGAGTATATAAATGGCTGTAAGTGAGAGTGTGTGATTGTGAGAGTGGCTGTATGGATGAGTGTGTGCATGTATCAGTGATTGTATAAGAGCATAAGAATGTGCTAGTATTTGTATGAGTAAGTGAGCGAGTGTGTGTATAACTGTATAGGTGAGTAAATGGCAGTGTGATTAATTATTTGCATGACTGACTAGGTGTGTGAGTACCTCTATGGATGAGTGGTGGTTTGTGAGTGTCTGTATAGGTGTATGAGTGCATATGATAGTCCTGTACTGAGTGACCATAAGTATGAGTGACTGTACGGATGAGTGAGTGGATGTGTGTGTAAACCTAAGAATCGGTGAGTGGGTATGCAGTCATTGGTATTGGAGTGTCTATGGTTTTGAGAATGGCAGTCTGTAATTTAGAGTGGGTGTATCAAAGGTTATATTAGGGTGCGAGAAGAAGCATCAAATTATCACATGGATTATGTCATCAGTGATGTCATCAATGATGTCATCAGTGATGTCACTGACTATGTCATGAGTGATGTAATATGTGACAGCATCAGCAGTGCATTGCGGGGGCGTGAGTTATAGTTAGCTGAACTAACTATAACGGGGAATTTCTCTGGGTATGTACGAGTGAAATGTTCAACTAACTATAACGTCCCTGAAACCTATGTTTTTTTCTATGAATTTCTAAGGTTTTTGAAATGCTAATTTCTAACTATAACATGCCAGAAACCTATGGTTTTTTCAGTGAATTTCAAAGGTTTTTTAAATGCTAGTTTCTAACTATGCCTACAGAGGTAGGACATGTGAAGAAAGAAGAAAAAAACACAGAAAGAAGCAAAAGAAATGCAGAAAGAAGCAACAGAAGTCCACTAATATGAAGAAAAGTGCAGGAAGAAGCAAGACATGTGCAGAAAGAACCAACAGAGGAGCAGAAAGAGGCCTTGTTGCAAAATCATCCTGTGCCCACAACTTTTTCTGATGGGTACAGGTGGTATTGGACTCTGACTAACCAGGCCTAGAGTCAGTGCTATGCTAAAAGACACTTAGAATACAGTGAAAACACCTACATACACTAGGGTACACTATGCGTTGAGGTACCCCTGTGATTAGCATGACTTCCTCTGTAAGGCCCTACTACATAATAGGGCAGGGGGATTAAACCTACCTCTAAGTCAGAGGTGCAGAAATATGCTACTTTAACTAGTAGTAGCGTTTGCAGAGTGGTGGAGAAAGGGTGATGGGCATCCTACCAACGCTCAGGAATTCCGCTGCGTAGGACTTACAGGAGGTACCAGGAGGGATTCTTGGCCCGCAAACTCCCTCAGGACTAAATTGGACTTCATTCCCCATCCTGTAGTCTGCCACAAGGCACGTTTGCAGAGTGGTAGAGAAAGGGGGGCATGGCCTCCGAAGACGTCTTAGCAAACCCACTGTGTGGGACGTACTGCAGGTAACAAGAGGGGTAGTTGGCCCCCAACGACATCCTTGGGGGACAACTTCCCAAACTATTACCTCCAGTCAGTCCCAAACAGCAGCATTGGTAAGTACTCGTACCAGGCCACGCCCACTTTGCCCACCACTCTACAAACGCACTCCCTGGCACGCGCTTGGATGGGGATTGAAGTCCCCTTCACTGCTGGGGGTCCTTTAGGGGCCAACTACCCTACCCTTTACCTCCAGGAAGCCCCACACAGTGGGATTGGTGAGAGGTAGACAAAGGCCATGCCCCCTTTCTCCACCACTCTGCAAACACGCCCCCTGGCGCGTTGTAAGTTGGGGGATTAAGTCCCCTTGAATCCTGAGGGTCCCTGGGGTCCAACTAGCCCACCAGGTACCTCCAGTAAGCGCCACAGAGCTGCGTTTCATAGAGGTATAAAAAGGGGCATGGCCTGGGACATCTCTCTGCAAGCGAGAGTGGTCGGGAGGGTGCGTGGATCCTCCATGCCTCTATATATCGAAACTTTTATTTTTTGATTTTCTCAGAAACTACTGATCGGATTTACACCATTAAAAAAAGGGGCCTTTCTGAACCAAGCACTACCTTTTTGTCAAATTTGGTATAATTCCGTTCGGCAGTTCGAGCTGTAGCCATGTCTAAAGTTTCCTATTGGAAATGCATTTTTCAACCTCTATTATTTTGAATTTCTCAGGAACTACTGAACGGATTTACACGATTTGACAAAAAGGTCTCTTTCTGAACCAACGGCTACCTTTTTGCCAAATTTGGTGTAGTTCCGTTTAGCAGTTTGGGCTGTAGTCGTGTCTAAAGTTTCCTATGGAAAATAACATGGAGAAAACACGTTTCGGGACGCCCCTTTTTTCTCGGCCCCCGCTTACCGAATCACCTCAAACCTTTCAGGATAGGAGCTGACCGGAGCACCCCACGAGTTTTGAAAATTTCACGAAGATTCATCATCCGGCGCCAAAGTTATTGGGAAAACAAAAGACGCTTTTTCTATGGAAACTAGGTCCTAACTATAACGACCTACTGGCGACTGCCAGTAGGTAATATATATATACATATATATACATATATATATATATATATATATATATATATATATATATATATATATATATATATATATACAGCTCGCAGAATCCCTTACTCCGTCCGGAGAAAAAGGCAACAGCACTCGCGGTTTCAGTTTTTCAGGGCCAGTTTTATTCCTTAGCGCTTCACAGACGCGTTTCGGGGTTTCCCTTCGTCAGTGTGTTAACGATCTAAAAAGCGCGGCGCCATTTTTATATACAAATTTACATGTTTCAAAAAGGTTGCAAGCAAGGAAGGACTGACACGCCCCTACGTATTTCTTGGGCGCCATCTTTCTCGGACGGAGTAAGGGATTCTGCGAGCTGTATATTTCACACGGAGCACCACCGTGCAACAACAGCACCCGCCAGCGAGTGATCCGTTTTCTTTGGTGCAGTGGAGCAAGCATATATATATATATATATATATATATATATATATATATATAATTCACTTAAAAAACCATAGGTTTCACACATGTTATAGTTAGGTGGATATTTCACTCGTAAAAAACCAATGAAATTCCCCCTTTATAGTTAGTTCAGATAACTATAACTCGCGCGCCCGCAATCCTGCTCATGACGTCACATATTACATCACTCATGACATGGTCAGTGGCATCACTCATGACATCACTGATGACATCATCCTTGTGATAGAGTGGCGGTCGCGCGAGTTATAGTTATCTGAACTATAACTTTCATTGGTTTTTTATGAGTGAAATATCCACCTAACTATAACATGTGTGAAACCTTTGGTTTTTTAAGTGAATTTGCAAGGTTTTTTAAATGCTAATTCCTAACTATAACGTGTGTGAAACCTATGGTTTTTTCAGTGAATTTGTACGGTTTTTTAAATGCTAAGTCATGTATGTATTATTTTTTTTTATATATATTTATTTTACAATAAACTACGTATTAATTCTTTTTTTTTTTTTTGGTTTTTCACCGTGCACGCACGGTGCGCGCACCCCCTTGATTTTTTTAAAAAAAATGTAAATGTTTTTTTCTGGCTTCGGGGTCCTTCAGGGACCCCCTGCAAAGGCTAGGGGGTCAGGAACTCTCTACCCTGCCCCCTTTTCATGTTCGCCATCTTCCTTTTTCACTCTCGCACTGAAAACAAACAAAATGGTGGCCTACACTTCCTGATTTTGACCGATTCGAATGTTGACTGACATGTAACCACCAATTAGAATTACGCTCGCGCACGTTAGGGTGCGCGCACGGTGCGCACACGGTGCGCGGCTATAGATATGTATGTGCTTTTAACTGCAATTTTCTCAGGAACTACTGAACAGATTGACACCATATTGACACCATATATCCAAAAGGCACATGCCTGACCTGAGGACTACCTCTCTGCCAAATTTCAAGTAACTCTGTTCAGCCGTTCGGGCTGTACCTTCGACTAAAGGTCCTATGGGAAAATGCATGGGGAAAACACATTTTGGGACCCCCCTTTTTTCTCGGCCCCCGCTTGACGAATCCCCCCGAGACTTTCAGGGTAGGAGCTGAGCAGAGCGCCCCATTAGTTTTGAAAATTTCGCGAAGATTCGTCAACCGGCGCCAAAGTTATTCAAAATAGAATTTTGAGATTTCCTATGGAAACACGGTCCTAACTATAACTATCTACTGGCGACCGCCAGTAGATAATATATATATATATATATATTGGAAAATACAAAAAGTCACCGAACGCCGCACCTCTCGTCCCGCCTGCAACCCTTACAATGGTGGTGAGCCGCAAACAGCAATCTACTCAAACTACTGCAGTTGCACGGTCATTAACAGGAAATGTTAAAAATCTAATTTATTGGGCTAGATCACACATTGACAGACGCGTTCTGGCACAACACTTTTTTCAATGTCAGTTTCCCCATAAAACAAACCCCATTTAAACATTGGAAGAGTACCTCTCAATCGATATATCACAGAAATCGATGATGTTCAAAATGTTCTACTTGGTTTTACGGTTTTTACGAAGCGGAAAGGACCAACTTACTATGAAATAAACCGAAAATATTTCAGTTATAGTCCGTTTCCTTGCTTCTGTTGACCATCTTGCCCTGAATGGGCTGAGTGAGATCAGGTTATCCAAAGTTTCTATGATTAACATCTTAGCAATCTTATTGATAATCGTCGCAAAAACCTAAAATAAAATAAGAGATAAAAGTAAAAGATAAAAGATAGAGGGGAGGAGACAAAATTGGAAAGAAAGAGGGAGAGGGGGAGAGAAAGAAACAGTAGCACAGACATAGATAGGAAGGATAAGATAAGGGGTGAGAAAGCCTGTCACCTCTACTCTGTTTGTCGTAATCTCATCCTAGCACAGTAGAGCTACTCTGTAATTCTAGCTGCCATCGGTTAACTAATGTGTTAACACTATTGTATTAAGCAACAGCAAAAATTGACTGTCTACACTGATTCAAGTACCTCCCTTTCAAATGTATTTTCTGTAGCAGAACACATGTATTCTGTTGATTATGATTTATTTATAGAACATGGAGATTTGCATGGCGTTCCTTTTATATTACACTAAGTGGTGGATGTCGTATTGAATTCTAAAGGGAGTTAGCACATTTTAGGATGGCCGCCACTTTGAAGTAAAACCACGTAGAACATTTTGAACATCAAAGCTTTCTATGCTATATCGATTGTGACGTATTCCTCCAAAGAGTGCTGCCTTTGAGAAAGGAAGGAGATTCTGAAACGTGTCAGGCACTATGCTGCTGTGCGACTTACCAAAGCTGCCTTATTTGAATAAAATTGCCTGTCTCAATAAATGCATTTCGCCTGGGGGCAATTTCATAATATACGGCTGGACCGGCCGTGAAATGCACCACTGAAAAATCAACTTTGGCAGACATCTTAGAATGGTCACCAATACTGATACAGCACAAATTGACATGACTAGATTTGTTATCTCATAATAGTGAGATATTAGTGTAAATAAAGACCGACTGGTCGAATTTTGTCCAGTCGGTCTTTATTTACACTAATATCTCGCTATTATGAGATAACGAATCTGGTCATGTCAATTTGTGCTGTATCAGTATTGGTGACCATTCTAAGATGTCTGCCAAAGTTGATGTCAGATGTATGCTGTCGAACTGAGTGCCTTTTCTATGTTTATTGTTTATTTATGCACGTCATGCAATACTGTGAGATTCGTGTGATCAAGACACTTTTCGTGTCGAAACGCGTAGCGGTTTACAGGAATAAACCCTTGTGGTTAGCAATGGACTTCTGAGTGTGCATCTTTATTTCGAGTAACTTTTGGATTATTTACAGACCGGCTTGGGGCTCTGTTTTTCATTACATATATATATATATATATATATATATATATATATATATATATATATATATATATATATATATATATATATATATCACCTACTGGCGGTCGCCAGTAGGTAGTTATAGTTAGGACCCTGTTTCCATAGGAAATCCGCAACATTCTATTTGGAATAACTTTTGCGCCGGTTGACGAATCCTCGCGAAATTTTCAAAACTAATGGGGCGCTATGCTCCGCTCCTACCCTGAAAGTCTCGGGGGGATTCATCAAGCGGGGGCTGAGATAAAAGGGGGGTCCCAAAACGCGTTTTTCCCATGCATTTTTCCATAGGACCTTTAGACACAGCTACAGCCCGAACGGCTGAACAGAGTAACATGAAATTTGGCAGAGAGGTAGTCCTCAGGTCAAGGAAGTGCCTTTTGTAGGTCTGGTGTAAATCTGTTCAGTAGTTCCTGAGAAAATAGCATTTAAATCAATATATATATCTGAGCCAGCTGACGGTGCGCTTACGGTAAGCTTACCGTACGCGTACTGTGCCGTGCGCGAGCACGATTCTGATTGGCTGTTAGATCTTAGTAAACATTCGAATCGTTCGAAACCAGGAAGCGGCGTCCGCCATTTTCTCTCTCTTGCACTCTGACGGGGAGAGGATAAACAAAGGCCAAAAACATATAAACGGACTGGTTAGACAGCTTCTAACCACCTAGCTTTGATGTATGTGTCCCCAAAGTACCCCCAAGGCAAAAAAAAATTATTTATTTTTTTGCGAAAAATCGCCGATTACGCTTACCGTACGCGTACGGTTATAATAAATAAAAAAATAAAAATTATCCACATTCTCCCCACCCCGTGTGAAAATGGTGCCCGCAGGGTACCATTTGTGCATGGCTTTTATCATCTTAGAAATCGAAACGATTAACTTTCACAACGAAGCGCTGAATATGTCCTCCATGTGCGCACGGTGCGCGAAGCGCATCGTGCGTACATGGCCCATCCACGGCACTAACTGTGTAAAGTGGGCGCGCGGTGCGCGAAGCACACCGCGTGCACACTGTGCGCGCACGGTGCGCGCACGGAACGAACTGCGTTAAGAGGGCGCGCACGCCACGAATGGCGTAAAGTAACATAGCATTTAAAAAAACGTACAAATTCACTGAAAAAACCATAGGTTTCACACACGTTATAGTTAGGAATTAGCATTTAAAAAACCTTGCAAATTCAGTGAAAAAACCATAGGTTTCACACATGTTATAGTTAGCTGGACATTTTACTGATAAAAAACCAATGAAATTCCCCCGTTATAGTTAGTGCAGGCAACTATAACTCACGCGACCGTAATCCTCTGCTGATGCTAATACTGTATTTAGACACTTATTTGCCCATGTCTTCTTCCATTAAATTTTAGCTATACATATATTACAAATATTTTTTTTTCATAAAGACACATATGTCATCAGCAGAGGATTACGGTCGTGTGAGTTATAGTTGCCTGCACTAACTATAACGGGGGAATTTCATTGGTTTTTTATCAGTAAAATGTCCAGCTAACTATAACATGTGTGAAACCTATGGTTTTTTCACTAAATATATATATATATATATATATATATCCTGATTAGCCCACGGGTAGACGCCGGCGCTCACAATCTCCGGGTGGTGCGTTTCTTAGTTGGCAGAGCCACGCCGGTGAATCTGAGCAGATTATCACTGTATAGTGAAAATAAAGAGCGCACTCTCTCGATTGTAGAATAGATGGTGGTTTATTTGATAGCTGCCATGCCCCAACGCGTTTCGGTCCAGTCACTTGGACCTTGTTCATGGGATGATTTTACACGGGGGACTGGGCGTCATTTATTTCAATTAACACGCAGTTACTTCCTTTTTTTTGCAGTGTATCGTGGTTAACGTAGTTTACATAGTATAAGGTGCTTAGTGCGAAAAGGAAAGAAGAAAAAAGATTCTTTGTGCCCAGTGCTCAGTGTTAAACTAATTTGTGATAACACATTTGTCTAAATGTGTTTGTACACATGGCAAAATTTTGTTGTTATTCAGAAAATTTAAATAAAAAAATTCTTGCTGGTCAGTGAGCCAATTTTTCTGTCAAATTCATAAGTTTCTCAGCTCTCTGGTGAGCATTTATCCAATTAATCGTTAGTGCACAGTTTGTTGATTTTTAGGTTTTTATCAATGTTTACAGGTGTATATAAAGTTCTTCATCCTGGCTGAGACCTCTGGGGGTGAGGGTCCTGAATGTTATAATATGTTTTGACTCCTTTTGTCGCAGAGTCATTTCGCGATTACCTCCTCTTTCCATCTCTGGGATTTGTTCGACTGCCCAATATTTCAAGCATTCCCAATTGCTTTGATGTTGATTTTCCATGTCCTTGGCTATTGCATTTGAGCGATCATTATGTTTGATTGCTCGAATGTGTTCCAGGATTCTTTTCTTAACCTCTAAGATGGTACTTCCTATGTGACGCACCTTACACAGGCATTCCACCATGTAAATTATATATTTACTTTTGCAAGTTAGATGTTGTTTAATTTTCCATTTGGTGCCTTTGTCGATGTCAATCTCTTGCTTGTTTGTTGCGATTTTGCAAGATTTGCATTGCTTGCATGGGAAGAATCCTTCTCTTTGTAGCCAAGTTGTAGGTGAAATGTCTTGGAAATGGCTGTGTGTTATTTTGTCGCCAATATTTTTAGCTCTACGATATGTGATGTTGGGGTAATCACCCATTATCTTTGCTAATACTGGATCAAGTTGTAATGTACCCCAATGGTTTTTGATTGTTTTGGTTAAGCATTTGTTTTCTGCACTGTATGTTGCTATGAGCCTTATTTTTCCTTGATCTTCTGATTCATTTTTCGTTTTTGTTTTCTTTAGTATCTCACTTCGTTTTTGATTTAGTACTTTCTGTAGACTCTTTTCAATTACTTTTTTGGGGTATTTACGCATCTTGAATCTATTGCTCGCTTGATTACTGTGTTTTTGAAATTCTGTATCCACCGAGCAATTTCTTCTGAGTCGTAAGAACTCTCCATATGGAATTCTCCATTTTAAGGATTCGTTATGGAAGCTCTGACCATGTAGTATCGCATTAGTCGCTGTTTTTTTGCGATGTAAGGTGGTTTGTAAAGAGCCATTTTCGACATATACAGTTGTGTCTAGGAATGTCACTTTTTTGGCATTGATTTCATAGGTGAATTTCAATTTTGCCGTGTTGTTATTTAATTTTTCAAAGTATTTGAGAAGCTCTGATTGGGTGCCATCCCAGATGATCAACAAATCATCTATGAAACGAAGCCATAAGATGTTTTTTCCCAAGAATTCATCATTTTCTTCTGTCCAAGCAATCTGTTGTTAAAACCAGCCCATTGTTAAATTCTCGTAATTAGGAGAAAAGGAAAAACCCATTGCACAGCCTTTGATTTGTTTATAGATTTGTTTATTAAACAAAAAGATGTTGTTATAATAAAGGCAGAGGGTGATCATTTCTATTAGCATAATATTATGCTGCTGATATTGGATGTTCCTTTTGTCTAAGAAGTACTTGCATGCCTGGATGACATCGGGTGTTCAATGTTCGTATATAGTGAAATTACATCCATGGTGATGAGTTTATAGGTTGGCAGCCATGTGATCCCTCTAATTTAAGTAGGAGGTCCGTTGTATCTTGTAGATAGGAGCTAGGATCTTTGACTAGAGGTGCTAGGAAGTGATCAATGTAGTTTGAAATTGGTTCTAATAAAGAACCATTTGCCGAAACTATAGGTCTTCCAGGTTTTTTTTTTTTTTTTTTTTTAAACAGCAAAGTGCGCGCAGGGTGCGCGGATCCTGCTGTAAAAAAAATAATAATAAAACAGAGCTTTTTTATAATTAGCCCCCGGGGGGTCCAAATCCCGGGGGCAAAATTATTAAATTTAAAGGGGGCCCAGAGGGGCTCTCCAGCCCCGGGGACCGCCACCCTCCCGGGGCTACAAAATAAATTGGGAGGGGCTCGATAGCCCCTCCCAGTATAACTTGTGGGGTTGGCTCAACGTCCCCCCCAAGCCCCGGGGACCACCACCCCCCCGGGGCTTTATGTATTGAGAATGTCTTTGTATTTGCAGCTTCCGTGCCAACTTCCTTCTAGCTTTTGTTACAGGAGAGCGAACCCTAGTATTCTGCGGGCCTAGCTGGGGCCTGTATTCATCAATTGGCGCCCGTCACGTGGGGCTCATCGGCGACTCGGATGCTCGAAGGACTCGTCGTGACGAAGGTGAGGAATTTGGCCGGGGATGTGATCACTGCCAGCGGCGTTTTTAGTCCTGGCATCCCGAGGTTTTCTTCCTTCCCTTCCGAACTGACCTTCTGGGTGGCGCCGGTCCTCGACTGAGACCTCTTCTGTCGGTCTGCCGTGACAGCCGTTTGGACGAATTTTGGAACTTAGCAGTTGGAATCTGGACACTCTTGATTGGTAAGAACCGTTGTACGGTACTTGCTCCGAGTTTTGAAGTCTGGGTTGGCTATTTGAGTTTGATTTGTGATGACCGGTCATATCTTGTATTGATTATTGTGAGAATATATGCGTTGCAACACATATAGGCAGGTAATGTGGAGATATTTCTCCGGAGTGTTTAAATCTGAACGGCGCAACGTTTAAGTGCCATTTTTTTTTTTATAATACTGCATATTTTGCATTATTTTGAGCATGCCTGCTTTTAGCGCACTCCGTAAGTGGTGCTGCTGTTTTGGAAACCGGTTAAATCTCGAGGAATCTGCTCCAGCCCCCCCAGAGGGGACTCCTAATAGGGATATGTATGTGAAGCATGGTCTTTCCTCTATAATGTACAGCACAGTATGGAGGAAATACACCAAAAAGGATCCTGAGTTACGATGGCCTTTGTATGGATCGTTTGATATGCGTAAGATTGAGTATGTGGAACAGTGTATGTGTAAACGGCGTGCTCGCCAAGACATGTTTGAATGTGTACGGTTATGGGTGAAGGAAGTGCATGAGCGAGAGAAACGTGAGAGAGCGCTGTTTGATAAAGAGCAACGGAAAAATGATCATGTGAGAGCACAGGAAGTGAAGCATCGGGAGGAAAGAGAACTGGCGGAGAGACAAGAGAAAGAGCGTAGGTTGCAAGTCTCGGGTCAATATGCTGTCCGGCAGCCACTTTATCCTGTTCTTACTAATCTTGAAGATGATTTTTATTTATTAGATCGCTCTCCGCCCCCTTATGTTGGCGCGTCCGCCCCGAGATCACAGGATTCTGGATCGGCTTCGGATAAGGTAGACACGCGGTCCATGTTATCAGTTGAACGTATGGGTGAGCTTCGGAAAATTTCTCTGCGTGTGCTTAAAGGCAAGCTATCCCTTGCTGAATTGTTGGAATCTTTGGAAAGTTGGCAGGATAGAGAGAAGCTGTATTTTGCTGCAACCTTTTCTGATGAAGTGATTACTGCCTTTCGGAAATATTCTGATGTTTTTGAGCCTGATGCTGTAGTATCAGATGCTAAAGCATTACGTAACGGTGTTTTTTCTCCCTCTAAGGTACCCGATGCGGTCCGACGGCTGTTTACATTGCGGGACGCGGTGGTTGAACTTAAAGAGAGAGCGCGCCTACAGGCAGGGGAGAAGGAGCAATCGGATTCACATATTGGCGGTGGCCAATCATCTACTTCCCATTCAGATAAGAGTGAACTAGTGCATGCTAAACCGATGCGAGAGGCGGCACCTTTGTATGTTCCTCCTAAAGGAGCAGGAAACAGTTCAGATATATCTTCCCCCGATGCTAGGGGATATTTTGTGTATAATTGGGTTTATACTCCCTGGCATAGGGCTGATGTTATGGCATTAAAGAATGCATTGCCTGACCCCCGCAAGAATCCAGCGGCTTTTTACGAAGAGGTCGAAGGGGCCTTGAATTCTTGTACTATGACTTTAGCAGATATAGATTTGTTCTTTGGGCTCATTTTACCACCAGATATGTGGAGATCTGTGCGGAAGGTGGATGATGTTACCGCTTTTAAGGCTAAGTGGTCTGAGATTGAGGATGAGGATAGGGAGAGAAAACCCGCGCAAAAACCGCCCCAGCTTATTTTAGATCTTCCCGCTGCTATCTTGACCAAGTTGAAAACGATTATTCCCCCTAAAAAGATTGACTGGAATATGTTAGCCTCATGTAAGCAGAAGGTTGATGAATCAGTTTCAGACTTCTTTACGCGCTTTGAGGAAACATTTCATGATTTCAGTGGTCAGTCGCTTACAGATGATACGGGTCGACATCTTTTTGTCGATAAATATGTGGCGAATTTATTACCGGGAATAGCAGCTCGATTGAAAGCGAGTGAAAGTTCTTGGTCCACCTCGTCCCCGGCATCCCTCCTGACTATGGCTCAGTATTATGAGCGTCAGGAACAAGAAGCGAAGGGGAATGAGGAAAAGAAATCGAAAGATTTGAAAACTAAGGTGATGTTAGCACAAGTATATGGTCCGCCTCATCGGGGTGTCGAAAGAGGTAGAGGAGGATTCTATGGTCCCCCTTCGGGTCGGTCAGATGTTAATAGAAATCAATGTGCGTATTGTAAACAGTCGGGTCATTGGGCCAGAGATTGTCCGGTATTATATGCATCTCGTCAGTGACGTGGTCAGGGACCACCGAGAGGTAGAGGGGGTTTTTCAAATTTTAGAGGGCACTCTAATGATCGTGCTCGATTTGACCCTAACGTGCAGCAACGGGATAGACCTAATGTATTTGATCGGCAACATCAGTATCAAATGTCTGGGAACGACCGTTCTGGGTACCATGATTCACAGCATGCGTAGGATTGCGTTGGATGGGGGTTGGAATCAGTTGAAGTGCCGGTTGATCAGAAGGGTCCTTATGTTTCAGCAAATGTTTTGGGTTCTACTGATCGGTTCCTAGTTGATACAGGAGCTACTCGTAGTGCGCTGTCCAAACAATTGGTTCCGAGGGCTCCCCCATCTGGCTTAATGGTTACATCGGTAGGGTTTGATGGTACACTCTCTCGAAGCCCTCTTTCCCGACCCCTTGCATTTCATGTTGATCACTTTTCTGCACCCTGTCCGTTTTTGCTTGCCCCGAACACGCGTGACAACATTATGGGTCTTGATATGCTTAAGCACTTCAGAGCAACGATCCGCTGCTCCCCTACTGGAGTACGTGTGATCTTAAACGATAATCACCCCATGACAGAACGGATGTGTGTGGTTGCAGAGGATACTGTCTTAGCTTCCCTCCCTTGTACTTTGTGGGCTACTTCGGATACTGATGTGGGACAGATGGTGATTCCGCCTGTCCACATTAGTGTCCAGGAGGGTGCTGTGTTACCACGCCTCCCTCAGTATCGTATTTCCCAGGAGGGGGAGGAGGCACTTATACAGATTGTGCAGGATTTGATTAAGGTGGGAGTAGTGGAGGAAGTTCCCTACAATGTCTGCAACAGCCCTATTTTACCTATTTTGAAGAAAGATACCGATACCAGGGTTTATCGTTTTATCATTGACTTAAGGGAAGTGAATAAGATAGTGATACCTCAGTATCCAGTGGTTTCTGATATCACGACGTTACTCACTTTGGTCCCGCCAACGGCGACCATGTTTTCAGTTATTGATTTGAAAAATGCTTTCTTTTCGATTCCTATTCACCCTGATAGCCGATACCGTTTCGGCTTTACTTTGAATAATAGGTCTTATAGATTTTGTAGAGTCCCTCAGGGTTATACAGAAAGCCCTAGTATTTACAGTCAAGCACTGAAAAGGCAATTGGATTCCTTTGTTCTGCCTGAGGGTGTCGCCCTTATACAATATGTCGATGACATCTTGTTGGCGGCCGACACTCCTGAGCAGTGTGAGAAGTGTACGTTATCCTTGCTTTCCTTTTTGGCACCTCACAATCACAAAGTGTCGAGAAAGAAATTGCAATTCTGTAGACCAAAGGTGACTTATTTGGGTCACCTTTTGTCTAAGGAGGGGCGTGCACTCACACCAGATCGTATTCAAGCAATTTTGGACACGCCAGTACCTTCCACACAGAAGGATGTGCGTGCATTTTTGGGTCTTGCCTCTTTCTGTAGGCAATGGATATTGGGGTTCTCACGCATAGCTAAACCGTTGTTAGCCCTTTTGACAAAAGACACACCGATTCCTCTTCCCTGGTCAAATGAGTGTGAAATTGCTTTTCAGCAATTACGACAAGCCCTTTGTTCAGCACCAGTGTTAGGTACACCTGATTATAAGAAGCCTTTTTCACTGTACGTGCATGAGAAAGATGGATGTGCATTATCAGTTTTAGTGCAGATGCACGGCGACAAGCAGCGCCCTTGCGCATATTTTTCGGCTGTACTTGATCCTGTTGCCCGAGCATTGCCTGGTTGTTTTCGCTCGGTCGCGGCGACAGCTGTGTCAATACGCCAAAGTGAGGGAATTGTGTTATCTCACAAACTGTTGGTATTAGTTCCCCATGCTGTTGATGCCCTGCTTAATCAGACAAAGACGCAGCATTTGACCAGTGCTCGTTTAACGGGATATGAGTTGACGCTTTTGGCTCCTCATATTACGTTAAAGAGATGTGCAACGTTAAATCCATTTTTATCGGAGAAACCGAGAGAGACCCCTTGTCTTTTGCAGGGAATGGGGTACAGCTTACACCTGAAAAAGCACAATCCCTATACTCTGACACAATGGTACCACACTTAAGACTCTAACACTCATCAATGTAAAAAGACATTAAATTTTCATGGCATTTATTAAAAAAGTATACATATAATTCATAAAATCAATACTAACATTACATATGCTTAAAAACACCAGACATAACAAATACACATTATTATATGATCCACAGAACTGTTATGAGCCCGCATAACAGAAAAAGATTGTGAAGACAATACACTTTGTCATTGATTACGCATCCTATCGGGTCATGTAACTGCTGTGGTTGGTGATATATATGCACTCTTATATCTACTCGCAGTCAACCACAGTTCTCCCTTGGATTGCGTTATTTTAGATGCGTCGACGCGTTTCGATGGTTCTTCTTGTTAATCCATCTTTATCAAGACTTGTAATAGGCTTTGGGTCTTCCTCAATTTTACGGGGACTGACTGCGTATTGTTTAAATTCGTCCTAATATTGGTACTTATTTTCGAAGCCGTAGGTACATGGCATATCCCATTCAATACTTCTCGCCTCTTAATGGAGTCGTCAATTTCAACCGAGGTGACGGAGGTCCAAGTTACTCCTCCTATGTTCTCGTCACCTCTTAATGGAGTCGTCAATTTCAACCAAGGTGACGGAGGTCCAAGTTACTCCTCCTATGTTCTCGTCACCTTGGGGAATCAAACCGTCGGCTTCGTACGTGGAAGTGTTACTCAATTCGCTTAAATCCAGCCACATTGTTGCCGTTCCCGGAAACTCAGTCTGAAGCACGGAAAGCACATGATTGTATTCTTGTGACTGAGGAACAGACAAAGGGTCGTATTGATCTCCAGGATACGCCCTTTACAGATGTAGATGGAGAACTATGGGTGGACAGATCATGCCTGAAGCTACCAGATGGTACGACTTCAGCAGCGTATGCAATTACCACATTACAAACAATAGTGGAGACAGCACGCATACCGCAGAAATCAGCTCAAGCAGCGGAACTAATAGCATTAACACGAGCATGTGAGCTCAGTGCAGGATTGTGTGTGAATGTTTATACAGATAGCCGCTATGCCTTCGGAGTTGCGCACGAGTTCGGCCTACTCTGGAAGGAGAGAGGGTTTCTAACGTCACATGGAGCACAGATAATGTATGGAGAGTTAGTTCACAACCTTTTGACTGCGTTAACATATCCAAAGAAGATTGCTATAGTTAAATGTAGTGCCCATAAGAAGGTGGTTGATAAAGTTGGAGAAGGGAATGCTTTAGCAGACCGGGTGGCACGAGAGACTGCGATGCAGCCTGGTGCTACTGCAATGTATGTTGTGAAGTCGCAGGCAGAAAGATGGCACGATGCTAGGAGAGAAGTGCTGGAAATACAGAGGACCGCTTCCGATAAGGAACGGGAGCAATGGTCCAATGATGGAGAATTAGATGATGAAGGGTGTTGGAGAAGTAAGCAGATGGATAAATGGAAGTTACCCACAGCCTTCGTACAACCTATGGTTCAGATGGCACATGGACTAGCGCATGTCGGAGCTTCCGCAATTGTCAAATTACTCACACGAGTTTGGGCGCATCCGGAGATCGCTAGTACGGCAAAGAGGGTAGTGCAGACCTGCATGATTTGCCTGAGGTACAACCCAGGAAAGGGTACACGAACTCCAGCAGGACGATTTGCAACACCCACTGCACCCTTTGAGGTTTTGCAGATGGATTACATTCAGCTTGAGCGCTGTAACAATCTGAAGTATGTTCTAGTAGTGGTTTGTGCCTTCAGCAAATGGGTTGAGGCATACCCTACGAAAGACAATACTGCAATGACTACAGCCAAGATGCTATTGAACGAGTTCTTCCCTCGATATGGTGTTTGTAGATTGTTGTGGAGTGATAACGGACCTCATTTTATAGCAGACGTTATCAAGTATGTCCTGAAAGGCCTAGGCATTACTCAGAAGTTCCATGCAGTGTTCCACCCTCAGTCTGCGGGATTGGTTGAGAAATATAACGGTACTTTGAAGCTTAAGATCGCTAAGATCCAAGCTTCGACTTCTTTGACTTGGCCAGACGCTTTACCGCTGGCATTATTGTCAATTAGATCGATACCGCATTCTCACGAGATCCTTACGAGATCGTGTTCGGACGCCCAATGAATATTTGGGGTCCACCAAAACCGAAGTCAGTGTATGATGTACCTTGTGTAATGATGAATGATTATCTGGCACAGTTAACGGATAATTTGGTTTCTATTCATCAACAGGTTCGAGAGGCGCTCCCTGATCGGTCCACAGGTGAAGGTCATAATCTCCGACCTGGCGATCAGGTTATGATTAAGGTGTTCGAAAGGACGAACAGTCTGGAGCCGAGATGGGTTGGTCCTGAGCAAGTCTTGCTCGCAACGAGGACAGCTGTGCGGGTTTCCAATCGGAAGAACTGGATCCACTCTTTGCACTGTCGTAAAGTGCCGCCTGGGTTAGTGGAGCCTGCTGTGTTGACCGACCATCGAGAAATCCTGACTGCAGAGAAAGGCCGTGCTGTGGAACCGGACGACACTGAGGATCTCTTCCCGGACCAAGCGATTCCTGGAGGAAGAAGATATCACCTCAGACCGAGGAAGTGATTTTTTTCTGTATCCAAAGACGTTGTCAGAACGGCCCTTAGGTTAGTGAAACGGAGAGCCAATGAGGCAAGGGGGGGGGGGATCAGCCCTGCATTAGTGTAGTGACACCCATCTTGGCCCGCTGGTGAAGAAATCAACGGCTGCCTAAGGGGAAGAGTTCTGACAACCCTTTAGTTTCAGGAAGATATTGACTTTTTACTGTAAGATGGAGAAGAAGAAGATTCTTTGTGCGACAAGCTTTATTATCACTGTGGCTATTGTTGGTATAACCACATGGTTTGTTGAGGATGTGACTCCTGCCCGTGAGTTGCTTGTTTTGACCACTCCAGTGCCTGAGGAGCACTACTTTTATACCCTTCCGTATCAAGAATTGAAGCATCGTCAGTCTTATTTGATTAACACTTTCATCCAGATGTTGCATCATACCCATGTTGCTACAAATGCTACGAACTGTTGGATATGTGGTATGATGCCAGCTCATCAGAAGAAAGGAGGGAAGCCGTTCATACCTCTTCCTTTCTCTCATAATGGCTCTTGTAGAGCATGGTACACTTTGCTTTTTGCCACACGGAAACCTACAGTGGGACGATTACTTTTCAGACTTAATAGGGAATGTCATCAGGATAAAGAAGGCTATCCACAAGCGAATGGGACAATATGGGAGTGGGAAGAATATCGACCAGACAATGAATCGATCCCCTACATTTTCACGAACACCAGAGACACTGTTGGGACTGAACACTTTGTGATTCAAGTGGCACAAGCTCAAGCGGACCTGTGTGTTCAGAGTGTGGGTTATATTCCTGTTGGTGTTAGCGACTGTATTATTGTTTTAAACATCGACGGATTAAATAATAGTACTTTCTTGGCTTCCCATAATACATACTTCGTATGTGGGAATAAGGGTTATTATCGCTTACCACCCGGCTGGTCCGGAGTATGTTATGTAGCGTTTTTATTACCTCCTGTATTCTTAGCGCCTGCATCCTATCATAAAGATTTGAAGTTGTTGAATAATGTGACTGTGAATAGGTATAAACGTACTCTATCCATTGATGATGTTGATCAAACTGATACTAGCTTACAGCAGTATGTTGATTTTAACTTAGGATTGTTTTTCTTTGTTGGAGCTGCCCTAAATAGTAGGAAGGTTCTTAGATTAACAAGAGTTGTAGAGGCTGTGACGAATCAAACCGCTGCTGCTCTTGGGAATCTTACGGAAGAATTACAAATTACTAGAATTGTTGCATTACAGAATCGTATGGTATTAGATGTTATGTTAGCTGACAGAGGTGGAGCATGTAAAATTATCGGAAGTAGTTGTTGTGTATTTATTCCTGACCATACGCCATCAGTTTACAACGCTATTGATAAATTGCATAAAATCGCAGCTGAGATTCATACAGAAAATGGCACTTGGACCTTTTCTGGATAGTTTTGGGCATTGATCACTACATGGGGATGGAAGGTTTTAACTGGTCTCTGTATTATTGTATCAGTTCTGTTTTCCTGTTGCATCTGTGTTCAGTGTGGCCCTTTACTCTGTTCTCTATGTGTGTCATTCTGTATACCTGATAAGAAAGCTATTGCCAATGTCACCTATCAGAAACATTTAACCAAAGAGGTGGAAGAGATGATGAAAATTGACATATATGATGATTATCCTAATAAGCCGAATGTCTTCAGTAAATGCTGAAAGGGTCGTCTGTTGAAAACTAAAACGGCGATATGATTAAGCATTCACTAAAGACATGACTTCTCTCTAGTTAAAACATGTTTCTTGTCTTATGTTGACTAATGTCTGGACTCCATTTTGTATTGTCATGTCTCCACGTGCTTTGCACGAGAAGAGTCCTACCTTTTCGCTAGTTGCTCTTATAATCTGCCCAGTAACAGTCTATAAATAGCTCCTTTGTCCGTCTGGCGCATGCCCAGATTTGACCACATCTGTTATCAGTTAGTCCTGCTTGACCATGTTTTCGCGGGCTCAGGAACTTGTCGACTCCGCCCACATATTGATTCTGTATCGAAAATGACCATAAATGGTAATGAGTTTTGCTCTATGTTGTATCCACCCACTTATGAGCCCCTCTGTTGTGTATAAAAGGGGACCGTGTACGCAAGTTCTTTGTGCTACTCTATGCAATACTGAAGAGTGTTGTGTAGGTTGTAGGACCACCCTTAAGGGTTAATAAACTTTGTCTTTGTATTTGCAGCTTCCGTGCCAACTTCCTTCTAGCTTTTGTTACAGGAGAGCGAACCCTAGTATTCTGCGGGCCTAGCTGGGGCCTGTATTCATCACCCACCCCCAGGACACTGTTGTTTGCTATGAGAGGGTGTGAGTTTCCCGCCCTCCCATAGCAAACTTGGTTTGGATTTTGAAAGAGAGAGCAAGGAAACCTGCTCTCTCTTTCAAAATCCAAACCATATTGCTTTTCCACACGGGGAGCTGCATGTCAGCAGCTCCCCATGTGGAAAAGCAATGCCGGCTCCCGAAGGACGAGGGGAGCCGGCAGGGACTGTGGGGGCATTGGGGCTCCCCTCACGGTCCCCAACGTTTTTTATAAGCCCCGGGGGATGGGGTCCCCGGGGATAATAAAAATTAGTGATATTTTTTTTTTACGGTAAAATTAGGAGTCGCGCATCCAGCACGGATTTAAGCGCGGCCCCGTGGTGTGCACGTGTTGGATGCATGACTACTAACCTGTAGGGTGCGAGGCTCCAGCGCGTTTGGTGCACGACTTCTATGCGTCGGATGCACGATTCTAACGCGTTGGGTGCGCGACTCCAAGCAAAAAATAAATAAGATATAAGTATATTTAAAAGAATATAAAATAAAAAATAAAATAACATATTTATTTAATTTTTTTTTATTTTTTAAATATGTGTAGTGTAATTTAAAAAAATATATAAAAATAAGTAGATAAAAAAATGTAGTTAAAGAATATAAAAAAAATTAGAACAAGAAATACATTTTAAAAATATCATTTAAAAAACCTTTGAAATTCACTGAAAAAAACATAAGTTTCAGACATGTTATACTTAAGAATTAGCATTTAAAAAACCTTTGACATTCACTGAAAAATCCATAGGTTTCAGACAAGTTATAGTTAGGAATTAGCATTTTTAAAACCTTTGAAATTCACTGAAAAAACCATAGGGAGATGCTGAACGTGCAGAGCAGAGCACAAATACTTTGACAGAGCGGGAACTGCACGTTCATCATCTCCCTCTCTGTTAAAGCAGCGCAATCTCCCGCAGGAGGAGGGGAGCTGGCACGGACCATGGGGGCCTGGAGGCTCCAGTTGTGGGCCCCAAAATCGTGGGTGCCCTGGGTAGGACCAGGGCACCCACAAGTAAGGCCGGGCACCGGAGGATGGTGTCCTGCTCAGCCCACCTCCCTTTAAATGTATGAAATGTTTTTTTTTAAGGCCGGGCCCCGGGGTATGTGGTCCCCGGCCTGGGGGGGAGCTACGCTGCCCCCATCCCTTTAAGTTATTAAATTAATCTTTTTGTTTAATAGGCTGGGACCCGGAGGGAAACCGGCCCAGGGAGAGGAAGCCAAAAGGCCCCCCATCACCTATTTAAAATAGGACTGGCCCCAGGGGGATGGGGTACCCAGGGCCAAAATTGGCCCAGGGAAGATGAGCCACACTGCTTCCCTCACCAAATAAATTAAAAAGAAATATATTTTGTTTTAAACGGCTTGTCGCCGGGACCCCGTCCCCGTTTTTCACCACTCTTCAAACGGGCCTCCTGGGGCACTGTAGTTTGGGGGATAAAGTTCCCTTGGATGCTGAGCGACCTTGGGGCCAACATGCCCCAATAAGTCCCAAACACCCTGATTGCTAAGAGGACTTTGGATACCATGACCCTTTCTCCACCACTCTGCAAACGCACCTCCTGGCCCACTGCTGGTTAGGGAAGGAAGTCCACTTGGCTCCAGAGGGTCCTTGTGGACCAACAAGACCTCCTATTACCACCAGTAAGTCCCACACAGCAGGACTGCTGAGATGCTGTCCGAGGCTACGCCTCCTTTTTCCACTACTCTGCAAACGTGCCTCCTAGCGCACTACTTGTGGGGTTGGTTAAGTCCCCTTGCCTACTGAGGGTCCTTGGGGGCCAGAATTCCCTCCGGTTACCTCCAGCAAGTCCTACACAGTGGGATTTCTGATAGGTGGTCAGAGGCCACGCCCCCTTTTCCCACAACTCTGCAAATGCGCCTTCTGGTGCACTCTTAGTTGGGGGATGCAGTCTCCTGGGCTGCTGAGGGTCCGTGGGGGCCAAAAAAGCCCTCCTTTTACCTCCAGTATATCCCACACAGCGGGACTGCTGAAAGGTGTTCAGGGGCGACACCCACTTTCTCCTCCGCTCGGCAGACGTGCCTCCTGGCACACTACTGGTTGGGGGATGAAGTCCTCTTGGAAGCTGAGGGGCCTTAGGGGCCAAGAAGCACTCCTGTTACCTCTAGTAAGTGCGACACAGTGGGATTTGTGTCTACAAATATGACTACTAGTTAAAAAACCGTAGAAATTCACTTAAAAAACAAAGGTTACAGGGACGTTATAGTTAGGAAATAGAATTTTAAAAAACTTAGAAATTCATTGAATAAAACAAAGGTTACAATGATGTTATAGTTAGGTTGACATTTGACTGATAAAAAACCATAGAAATTCAGCAGTTATAGTTAGCTGAGCTAACTAACTTATTCCCAGCAATGCGCTGCTTATGACCTCACATATTACATCACTCATGACATGGTCAGTGACATCACTCATGACATCACTGATGACAGATCAAATGACATCACTGATGACATCACTGATGACATCACACACACTCACACACCTACTCAGATTCATAGAGCCACTCACACATCAAATCACCTATACAGCCACTAAAGCAACCACTACCTCACATATACAGCAAATCATGCACCTAGTCACTGACCAATGCAGTCACTGACGCATCAAGTCATACAGCTATACAGACACTTACACACCCACTTTTACACTCATACAGCCATTCTCATACTCAGTCACCAATACAAATACTCACATACCTACTCATTCACTCATACAGTCACTCACATTCACTCACACACCCATAGTTACTCACACATCCACTCACTTACTATACTAACACATCTGCTCACTCATCTATACCTGAGACAAGTACGTACTCTCACATACCTCTCTCACACTCACTCACTCACTGATACAGCCACTCACACACCCATTCACTCACCAATACCACTACTTACACACCCACTCACTCACCCATACACCCACTTCCACACCCATGCATGCAACTATACAGCCCCTTATGCACCCTGTCACTCACTCATACGGAACTTTATGTACCCACTCAGTCACCCATTCAGCTACTCATGTACTCTCTCATTCACCATTTATAGCCACTAACACACCCACACCCTTACCCATACAGCCACTCATTCACCATTACAGCCACTTACACACCCACTCACTCACCCATATAGGAACTCCTACAGCCACTTACCTAAAAACACTCACAATCACTGGACAATGTCATCAGTGACGACATTTGAGATGTTATGGGTGATGTCACTGACCATGTCATGAGTAATGTAATATGTGAGATCATATGCAGTGCATTGCGGGGGTGCAAGTTACAGTTAGCTGAGCTAACTATAATTGCTGAATTTCTCTGGTTTTCTATGAGTCAAATGTCAGCCAAACTATAAAGTCCCTGTAACCTTTGTTTTTTTCAGTGAATATATATATATATATATATATATATATACATATATATATATATATATATATATATATATATATATATATATATTATCTACTGGCGGTCGCCAGTAGATAGTTATAGTTGGGACCGTGTTTCCATAGGAAATCCGCAACATTCTATTTGGAATAACTTTGGCGCCGGTTGACGAATCCTCGCGAAATTTTCAAAATAGGTGGGGCGCTCTGCTCCGCTCCTACCCTGAAAGTCTCGGGGGGATTTGTCAAGCGGGGGCTGAGAAAAAAGGGGGGTCCCAAAACGCATTTTCCCCATGCAATTTTCCATAGGGACCTTTAGTCCAAGGCACAGCCCGAACGGCTGAACAGAATTACTTGAAATTTGGCAGAGAGGTAGTCCTCAGGTCAGGGATGTGCCTTTTGCAGGTCTGGTGTGAATCTGTTCAGTAGTTCCTGAGAAAATCAAAAGTAAAATCATATATATATGTGGGCGGAGCCTAACCACACATCTCATCCTGAGATCTGATTGGCTGTCAGCACTTCATCCAAGAAGTGTTGGCAGCCATCTTAGGACCAATATACATGATAGCACCTCATTAAAAAGCATTGCAGTTAATAGAAGGTTTTAAGACTTTAGTTACATTATAAATCATTTGTTGATGGTACCATACTCATTTTAGGAATTGTGGTATGTTCGAAGGTGATTTCACCATGTTAAAAAGCCTTCTGCTGGGATATCATGATTGAGAGAAAAATATTTTCTCATGCTTTTCCCACAGAGGTTTGGAAGGTGATCTATAAGCTAAACTGAGAGCTTATTTTCTGTAAATTCACATTATCTTTCTCAGTCATGTGAGAATGAAGTCTGACATTCTCAGTAAAACATGTACATCCAACAAGGGCAGAGACTGTCAGTTGATTCCTTTGTGTTCTACTGCAGCTTCCCAGAGTGTTCCAAAGAACAACTAGAGCGCTAACAGTCCTACTTATGATAAACAATGGTACACCTGAAGCCATCTTGCTTGGATTAAAGTGGTAACTCTTAAAACATTTAATTTAAAAAGGAACAAAATGAGGGGGTTCATTTTTCCATAAAAAGTATGATTAGTGCTGCAGAAAGAAAAATTAGGACACATTTTGAGTGACTTCTCAAATCCTCTTCTATTTCATTAAAACATTCTGACATGCAGACTGAAACATGCACTTTCAATACCAGCAGCAGTTTTCCCTGGTGAGCAGTAGCTTTACTACAGTGATCTAATGAGCAAAAAGAGTGCTAACATTCTGAATTTATGGCAAATGTGTGACACATCTGAATGCCTTTGGAATCAAAGTAAAAAACTGAAAGTATTTCAGTTTTGGAGAAGTGTAGCTGACTGGTTAGAGGAGGCATACCCTGAAGCAGAGGTCAGACCCGGGACCAGGGTTCAATTCCCGACGCGGCAGGGTATGGAGCCCAATTGCCCACGGACTCGATAATTCTTGCTTCGGTGCCCACTCTAAGCACGAGTTCACACTATGCAGCTTTGGGCAACAAGCTTGCTTAATCTCCACAATGGCCCGCCCGCGGCGGGAGGCCTGGCTTTCATCTTGGGGATGCCCAGTACGGGTTATCTCACAGGGAAAAACCAGGACGGGTTCCCAATGCAAGCGCCGAGATGCCCAAGGGTAAGTCGAGCGCTATATAAGACCACACATACATACATACATACATACATACATTTCCTACTGAGGAGACTGCAGTAAATGAGAAAATTAGGAAACTCCATAACAAATAAGTCTGCCAAGATGGCCACCAGAGACAAAAGAGCCCAAATGTAGCCCAAATATCACCCAGATGTAGCCCAAGTATAGCCCAATGACAGAATGTCCCAGAGTGTTCTTAAAAACAACTAGAGCGCTTACTGTCTTCATTATGACAAAAGTATGGCACACCTGAAGCCATCTTGATTGGAATAAACTGGTAACACTTAAAACATTTAATTTAAAAAGGAACACAATGAGGGGGTTCATTTTGCATAGAAATTATGATTAATGCTGAAGAAAGAAAATGAGGGCACATTTTTGAGTGACTTCTCAAATCCTCTTCTACTTCATTAAAAAATTCTGACATGCAGACTGAAACATGCACTTTTAATACCAGGAGCAGACTTCCATGGTGAACAGTAGTTTTACTACAGTGATCTAATGAGCAACTAGAGTGCTAACATTCAGAATTTATGGCAAATGTGTGACATATCTGAATACCTTCATGATGGAATCAAAGTAAAAAACTGAAAGCATTTCCTACTGAGGAGACTGCAGTACATGAGGAAATTAGGAAACTTCATAACAAATAAATCTCCCAAGATGGCCACCGGAGACAAAAGAGCCCAAATGTAGCCCAAAATCACCCAGATGTAGCCCAAATATAGCCCAATGACAGAAGTGTGCAAAACACTTATTATTTTGTGTTTTTGCAGTGTTATATAGTGCAGACTTGTCAGGTATTGGAGTGCTTTACATGAGCATTGGTTACATCACACAAGAACAAATTCATTTTGGTTGTAGACATGGGGAGACTAAGTGATTTGACCAGAATCACAGAATGTCGAGCAAAAGCAGAAACTCCAACCTGGTTCCCCAGTTGCAAAGTCTGCAGTTCTGGAAGTAACACCACATCCTCTCCCCTAAGTGCAACATTTAATCAAGTGGTCAACTGGATAAAAAAACATAAAGGTAACAAATAATTTAAAAGTGCTTTCTCGCTATTTGAAAACTCAGAAAATATGTCCTTATTTTAGTCTTTTAGAGCACTAACCATAATTTTGATGCCAATAAGACCCTCTCATATTTGTAATTTATAAAGGAAATGCTCTAGGTATTACAGTTTTGATTACATCAAGATGACGTCAGGCGTTCCACACTTTTGTAATAAATATAGAATGTTAGCAATCTAGTTGTTCATTAGGATACTGTTGAGAGGCAGAGGCCAGGGGCACGGACTCTGAAAATTGAAGGCAGGTAGGAGGGTGCAAAGGCAACAATTTAACCACACTGAGCAGGCAGGAAGGGCCGTGGCAGCACAACAGACTATGGAGGGCAGTGGAAAGGGGGCAGGGGCAACAAACCAACAATACAGGACTTGCAAGAGAGGCTGTGGCAATGTAATAGACCATTGTGGGCAGAAGGAAGAGGCAATGGTAGTACAACCATACATGCCAACAGACCCGATTCAGCCAGGAAACGTCCAATGTTTTTAAGCTCATATGGGCTTTATTTTATCTGTCTCCTGTCTACAATCTCCTCTTTTTCAATGTAACTCAAAGGGGAAAATCAATACCCCAGTTGTTTTTCAAAATCTCCCTCTTACCAAGTTCAAAATGTTCGCAAGTATGGTACATTGGATCATGGAAGGAAATGGGGTAGGGACATGGACTTGGATAACAGAGGACAGGAGGGACATGGAGAGGTGCACCAAACTGACCCTGCATGGCAGGCATCAGGGTTTGCAGCAGCACAATACACCACACAGGGCATGCGGGACGGGAGTGCAGCACAACAATCCATAGAAAGCAAGAGGGAGGGGACAGGACCATGCACATGGAAAACAGAGAACAGAGGGGCAAGAGGCAGGACCATAATGGACAGACAGGAGAGAAAGCTGCAGCATAACAGACCATAAAGGGCAGGAGGGATGGATCAGGGGCATTACAATGGAACAGACAAGCCAGGAGGGAGGGAGTAGGGGTCTGCACATGTAAACAGAGGGCTGGGGGCAAGGGGACAGGGCAGGAGCAGCAAGATAGCCATGGAGGTCAGGCAGGATGGGCACTAGAAGCAAGACACACCATGAAGAGCAACAGTGAGACTGTGATGGCATACACACAGACCATGGAGGGAAGGTGGGAGGGGTTCAGGGGCAGCTAACTGACCACACAGGGAAGGTGGGAGGGGTCATGGCAGCACAGAAGACCATGCATGGCAAGTGGGAGGGTTAGTGGTAGCACAATGGCTATGATGGGCAAGAAGGAGGGTGCAGGGGCATGCATAAAGGACGATGGAGGATAGAAGGGAGGGTCAGGACCTGTGCACAGACAAGAAAGTTCAGGGGAAGGGGCCTCACAACAGACCGCACGGGGCAGGCAGGAGGAGCAGTTGCAGCACAACAGACCAGGGAGGGCAGAAGGGTGTGGCAGTACAATGGACCATGTAGGACAGGAGGAAGAGGATAGGGGCATGGCATGTGGACAGGCAGGGTGGAGGTGGCAGGGACAGGTTACAGTCATCTGACAATGCTAGGCAGGTGGGAGGGGAGTGGCAGCTCAACAGAACACTCAGAGTAGATAGGAGTGGCAGGTCCATGGAACATGGTGGACAAAAAGGATGGAGCAGGGGCATACACAAAAACATGGGAAGGCAGGGGGAAGGAGAATAGGGGCAGCAAGCTAAGCACAGAGTTTAAGCAGGAGGTCAATGATGGGGCATAGAATTGGGCAATGGAGGGCAGGAGGAGTGGACTGGTACATCATACTAAATTGAGTGTAGTGGCAGCACATCAAACCATGCATGGCAGGAGGGAGGAGGCTAGTCCATGGATTCACACAACAGAGGATAGGGAGGAGGGGATGGGGCAGCAAGCTAACTGTTCAGAGAAGGCGGGTATTAGGAACTTTATTGTTTTTAAAATGTGTGTCTGTGCGAACTACTTAAAATATGAACAAGTATGCAGCATAATCTCACTTTTATTCAGGAAGAAGAGGACGTTTGTGACTGTGACTCCGGGCTCACTTGGCAGAAACACCCCCTGACCCTCCACCCCCTATCGCAAAATGTAATGCCCGTGAAAAGGGTAGGTGAACACAGTGTTATATAGAACATAGTCCTGAGAGCACGATTGAAAATGAAAACTAGATATAGTGTATGGTATAAACTATGCACCAAAAAGTGTGATATAAGATGAACCGGGCGTGAAATATAATATGCAATCCATTGTGCGCAATGACAGATTCATTGGAGAGCGCGAGATAGCACAGGCACTAGCGCGTGCTATGCGATATGCGCCTTGGAGTGTAATATGCACAGGGCAGTGTTGTGTAACCTAACTAGTCTCTAAAGTTGTAATATAAAATATGTGCTGGGGAGTGTAACGTTGCATATGCACTGTGACAAAGATATGGATCCCAGATTGTAATATGTATGGCATAGCACTGTGCGTTATAACATAGGCATCGAGGAAGGCACGTTAGATGGGGCAATATAACCCGTGCAAAGACAAGTGTGGCATGACATATTCACGGGGTGGTGTTATAGTGCACATGGGCTAGAGAGTGTCATAGCATATGCACTAGCTAGTGGAATACAACACAGAGGTGTGTGGCACTCAGCAGGCAATGGTGGGAGTAACACAGCATTGGGCTCTGCCAGGAGCGCGCTGTGACTCTCAAGTGATGTTCGTCCCCTTTCCAGAGAGTAAAATAAAAAGTATTACACATCCGGCAGTGGATGTGTGTTTTATTAACCGTGAGGGGGGTTTCTTGCATAGTTTTTGTCGAATTTTTGTCGAATCCCCTTTGAATGGCTTGGTGTGCATGTGTATTAAATGTGCCCGTCAATAGCTACCCATGTTTGTATAAATAAACGACAAGGGTGTCTACCGGGATTAGGCACGGTAGGGCATCAGACATGTCAGAGCTTCACTAGTGGTGTAAATACATTCCACGTGGATTCATTGTATGCATAGTCGCCTTTTAATGAATATCACGCAAATCGCCATGGTGATAGGTACGTACGGTTTGTCCAGCATGTCCTAGGTGTGTCTATAAATATATATTTTTTTAAAATAATAAAAAACAGTGGCCGGCCCTGGGGATTGGGGTCAAAAAAATATAATTAGGAGACAGGCCCTGGGGGATGGGGTCATCAGGGCCAATAGATTAGAATAAGAAGGGGAACCACACAGCCCCCCTTCTTAAAAAATTAAAATAAATAAAAGACTGGCATCGTGCCGGAGGCCACGCCCCCTCCTTGCAGCACTCTGCAAACGCGCCCCCTGGCGAGTTGTAAGTTGGGGAATTAATTCCTCTTCAATACTGAGGGTCCCTGAGGGCCAACTAGCCCAACAGGCATCTCCAGTATGCACCAGGGAGCTGCGCTGCAGACAGGTGTTCTGAGGCCAAGCCCCTTTTTACACCTCTCTGCAACGCAGCTCTGTGGCGCTTACTGGAGGTACCTAGTGGTCTAGTTTGACCCTAGGGACCCTTAGGATTCAAGGGGACTTAATCTCTCAACTTAGAACAGCCACAGGGCGCATTTACACAGTGGTGAAGGGAGGGGACGGGGCCTGAGGTGACGTGTGCAAACACGCACTATGGCACGTTTTAAATTGGGGATATAATTTTCCTTCAATACTGAGGGCCCCTGGGGGCTAACTAGCCCACCAAGTGCTTCCAGTAAGCGCCACTGAGCTGCATTGCAGAGAGGTGGTCCAGGCCGTGCCACTTTTTACACCTCTCTGCAACGCAGCTCTGTGGCACTTACTGGAGGTACCTAGTGGGCTAGTTGGACCCTAGGGACCCTCAGGATTCAAATGAACTTAATCTCCCAACTAAGAACGGACACAGGGCGTGTTTACACAGTGGTGAAGGGAGGGGACGGGGCCTGAGTTAACGTGTGCAAAAACGCCCTGTGGCCTGTTTTAAGAGGTAGTTTTAATCCCCCTGCCCTATTATATACTAGGGGCTTACAGAGGAAGTCATGCTAATCAAAGGGGGACCTCAACGCATAATGTTCCCTAGTGTATGTAGGTGTTTTCACTGTATTCTAAGTGTCTTTTAACATAGCACTGGCTCTAGGACTGGTTAGTCAGACTCAGTTACCACCAGTATCCGTCTGAAAAAGTTGAGGGTACAGGATGATTTTGCAACAAGGCTTCTTTCTGCTCTTCTTTTTGTTCTTTCTGCACGTTATCCTTCTTCCTGCACTTTTCTTCGTCTTTGAGGACTTCTGTTGCTTCTTTCTGCACTTCTTTTTTTTCTTTCTGTGCATTTTTTCTTCTTTCTTCACATGTCCTATCTCTGTAGGCATAATTAGAAATTAGCATTTAAAAAACCTTTGAAATTCACAGAAAAAAACATAGGTTTCAGGCACGTTATAGTTAGGAATTAGCATTTAAAAAACCTCAGAAATTCACTGAAAAAAACATAGGTTTCAGGGGTGTTATAGTTAGCTGGACTTTTCACTTGTACAAAACCATTGAAATTCCCCCGTTATAGTTAGTTCAGCTAACTATAACTCGTGCACCCACAATGCCCTGCTGATGACGTCACATATTACATCACTCATGACATGGTCAGTGACATCACTCATGACATCACTGATGACATCTCAAATGACATCACTGATGACATCACTGATGACATCATCCTTGTGATAGAGTGGCAGACCTCCTCTCACCCTAATATAACCTTTGATACACACATTCAAAAATAGAGACTAAACTTTTCAAAACAATGGACATACCAATACCAGTTACAACAACCTCTTCAGTAATTCTAAGATCCACATACACATCCACTCATTCACCAACAGTCCTATACAGTCACTCATACATGTATTCACTCATCATATGTACTCATACACCTATACATCCTGTTACACAATGCCACTCATCCATAGAGTTACTCACACACATAGTCACTCATGCTAATAAAGAATCAAACATACATTTATTTGCATATACAGTTATACACACACCACCACACTTACTTCTACGGAAACTTACACATACTTAGTCTTTTAAACAATCACTTATAGAAACACATACTTATTCATACAGGAACTCTTTCAATCTCTCACTCTCACATATACTCACTTATATACACCAATAGTCACATATACTAGTTTAAAACATATGTAGTTACTCATAAAGACACTATTGAGACAGTCATTCACTCACTAACAGACCCATACACACACTCATCCACCCATACAGTCCTGCACACATGCTGTCTTCAACACATACAAAGAGTGAGTCACTCATTCATGCACCTATGCACTACGTAATACCCCCCACCGAACCATGCAGACACTCAGACTGATACTCCAAAAACCAACTAATAACCTATATAGACACCCATGTAGCTACTCACCAACCCATGCAGCCACTTATACACAAAGTGAGAGACTGATAAAGATATTTACATATTTAAACATTACTCACTAAGCCATGTATTCACTATGATACACTTAATCAGTCAGTTACACAATCAATTTTTCAAAAACAAATCATCCATTTAGACACTTATATACCCATTTATTCTTCCATCGACCTTGAGATATACATATATAAAACATATTTAATTTTCAGAAAAACACACATTCACTGGATGATGTCATTTGAGATGTCATGAGTGATGTCATGAGTGATGTCACTGACCATGTCATGAGTGATGTAATATGTGACGTCATCAGCAGTGCATTGCGGGCGCGCGAGTTATAGTTAGCTGAACTAACTATAATGGGGGAATTTCAATGGTTTTGTACAAGTTAAAAGTCCAGCTAACTATAACACCCCTGAAACCTATGGTTTTTTCAGTGAATATATATATATATATATATATATATATATATATATATATATATATATAAATATACAAGGCCCCCCTAGACACAGTATTTCCAGCGCTCATTCGAGTTGGATTCATCCTGCTTCGGTACTTACCTGAATGCTGCACCTTGGGAGCTGTAGTCACGGATGTGACTGCAGCTGCTGTCAATCAAGCAGGAACAGCTGAACACCGTGGTCTTTCCTGTTATATATTCCGTGTCAAGCCAGAAAACGTGGTACAAGACCGCCACGAGATCGGGCCATTCCTGTGGCCGCTGCCAGGTTGCAGCCTGTGACTTCACAGGGGTGAGGGCTCATTGTAGCGTTTTCCGCGGCACAAGATGTTCCGTTCTTTTGGCTGGGGCGTAGGGGACTTGATGGATCCCTGAACACGGATATTGTGTGGATGATGCCTGCCATTACAAGGCCCCCCTAGACAAGGTATTTCCAGCGCTCATTCGAGTTGGATTCATCCTGCTTCGGTACTTATCTGAATGTTGCACCTTGGGAGCTGTAGTCTCGGATGTGACTGCAGCTGCTGTCAATCAAGGAGGAACAGCTGAACACCGTAGGAATATCAAGGAGGGAAACGGCATCACCCAGTTGCAAGCAGCGTCAGAGGAAGGCTGTCATAGCCAAAATGCATTATGCTGGACAACATTTGGTGAATAAAGGGCTTCTTCAACAATCCCCACTGTGTCCTTTGTCACTTTTCTTGAGTGGTCTTTCCTGTTATATATATATATATGTATACATATATATATATATATATATATATATTTTAAAGTTCGTTTGAGAAGTGGCAGTGGTCCTCTGCCTGTTCCCCAACAAACTTTTCTGTTTTTTTTTTACAAAGTGTGTGGGGGGGCCTAAAAGGACTCCTTACCTTCTGTAAAGGGGTTACCATCCCATCTTGGGGGTAGGTACATTTTCAATATTTTGTAAGTGTATTTCAGTCACAAAACATTGATACATTTCATAATGAGTCCATATTTTTAAGGTTTACTGACTCCTAAAATGGGTTTAGGACATTCTAAAAAGGGTTTTTGGGTGGCAAATGGCGATTCACACTGTTTGCAACCTTAAAGATATTTATTACATCTGTCCCAAGGTTCTTTACTAGAGCAGTCTGATTAATGCATCAATAAACCTCTTTCCCTGCAAACCATGCATGGGCTCCATACCGCCCCACGACTAATGTATGAACTCCCTACCATTCACTACAAGACTAGCTATTTCCGAAAAACTCACTTCTAGAGCTTGATTTGACAACACATTCATGTTAAAATCTCTACTCTACATCAGAAAAAAGTATTTTGATGGCTAAAACCACACAAACCGTAAAATAAATACATGCAGTATGTAAATTGATAGATTTTTTCCCACTCAAGCACAGGAAATGAAATCTCTGGATCTCACATCATCCAATTGCACAGGACATGACATCACGGAATTTCCAATCATGCATCTGGACAGGAAGGGACATTATTGGTTTCCCCACTAAAACTGTCTTTAAAAGAAGAAGCCAAGCAAGAGAACTTAATTTCCAAACACCCATCACCACAGGAAGTGACATCACTCGATCTCCCACCATCCACCTGCACAGGAAGTGACATCACTTAATTTCTCATCATCCATCTGGTTAGGAAGTTACATTACATAAGACATAACAGTCTTTAAAAGAAGAAGGCAAACAAGAGAACTTTATTTCCCATCATCCATTAGGACAGGAAGGGACACCACTGGATCTCCTATCATCCACCTGCACAACAAGTGACCTCACTGAATTGCCCATCACTTATGTGGACATGAAGTAACATTACTAGCTTTCTCATCAAAACCATCTATAAAAGGAGAAGCCAAGCAAAAGAAATACATTTTTTATCACCCATGACATCATGAAACTCTGGACTCCCTGTCCCTCCTCCCAGGACCCACTTAATGACAACTGCGTCACAGACACACAGGAGATGCACGTAGCAGGTGCACCCCTCGCATGCCAAAATCGCCCCAAAGGCAAGCCCATCTGTGCCCAGTTATACTCTGCAGCGCTACTAAGGCAGCTAGACCCTTGATGCTGTTCCCCCAACTGCTGCCACGCCGCATCTTACAACACGGTACTGCCTGCTCCCCAGCAGTCACTCACCCACACAAATACTAACAATGCTCTCAACCCCCTCTCCCAAACAACACACACACCACAAGCACCAACAATGCCTACACTCCCATCCTACACCACACGCTATAGCAAACCTACACATCAACTTCCACTCACATGCATGCTTCTCAACATATGATCACTCAGCAAACACACAATCAAAATATGGGACCTTCTGAGCAGTGACACAGCCAACATACTCTTCATCACAGAGAGCTGGCTCAACCCCTCTTTGGCTCCCAACATCGCTACAGCAATCACAGCGGGCTACAAGATCACTCAACAGGACTGCCTTCACATGTCAGTAAGAGGACTGGCTATCATTCTGTCATCTACAAAGCATCCATCAAAAGCACAACATCCAGAAAGATGACCACCCCATTCATGGAAAGTCTGCACTTCAAGCTGCAAATCCCCCAAAAATTCATCCTGAACGGAACCCTCGTCTACCGACCACCCGGACCCCGAGCCACCTTTACCAACCTTTTCATAGAAACTGTCGCCTCCACAGCCTACATTCTCTTCGGTGACATTAACCTTCACCTGGAAGACAAAAACGACCCCTGCTCCACAACACTCCAAAAGCTTGAGCAACATTGGACTCACCCAGTGCGTCACAGGACCAACACACACCCCAGAACACAAACTGGACCCTATCTTCACCACAAGTGATAGCATCAAATACAATTCCACCACACAGGTCACATGAACCGACCACTCCAGTATGAACTTCCAACACACCTCAAGCCAACACCCCTACCAGGTATAGCACTCCAACAGCAGCCGGAGCAAAATCACAGAAGTAGACTGTCGCAGCGCCCTCAGCACTGATCAGCCTAGCCCAACAGACGACCTCAACAAGGAAATCAACAACTTCAACAACTGGATCAAGAACTGGGCGGACTCCCTCACAGCCATCAAGCCCAACAAGCATAGTAGATCAAACAAGCAGGCCAGCTGGTACACAAAAGACCTCTGAGACACCAAACAACACTGTAAACATCCAGAAAGAAAATGGAGAGGCAGCCACGACACCACCGACAGAATTACCTACCAGGCTGCACTCAGACGCTATCACCAGCAAATTAGAGTCACTAAGAAAAAAGCACTAGTGAACCACATCGAAAGAAGCTCCAACAGCTGCAGCGAAATGTACTCGATCATCAAGGATTTCACCGCGCCCTCAACCACTGTCAACAACATTGCTGCCTCTCAACAACTCTGCGACAACCTTTCGAAATTCTTCCACAGCAAAATCGCAATCATCTACAGCAACTTCGCACACTAACGCCAGAGAACCCATTGCTAACCTACCAGCCTCCAACCAAGACAACCACCTGACCGAATGGACAACCCTCCCCAGAAACAACATAGTGACAATAATACAGACCATCCGCTCAGGGGCCCCAACAGACCCATACCCTGATAACTTCTACAACCTGGGAACAGCACCAATTAGCCCCATCTTGACCGACATCATCAACACCTCCATCATGTCCACCACTTTCCCAGAATAATGGGAACTTGCAGAAATAAACGCCTTCCTCGAGAAGTCCACAGCGTGACCCGAATCAACTGAGCAACTTCCGACCCATCTCCTCAGTCCCTTATCCAGCCAAAGGGATTGAGAAGGCCATTAACAAGCAACTCACAACCCACATCGAACTTCACCACCTTGTAAACAACACACAATCAGGATTAAAAAAGAACCACAACACTGAAACAGCACTCATTGCGACCACTGACGACATTCAAAATATCCTGGACCACTGAGAAACAGCGGCCCTCATCCTGCTCGACCTCTCTTCAGCCTTTAACACTGCTCCCACAAAACCCTCCTCAGAAGACTCCACGACATTGGAATACAAGGATCCACTCCTAAATGGATCTGTTCCTTAACTCAAAGGGTCAGGCGGCCACCATTCACATCAGAGAACAAGAAACTGATATACAGTGTCCCACTGGTATCGTCCCTCCGCCCCACTCTTTTCAACATATACATGGTACTGTTCGCCACCATCATCCAAGCACAAGACATCACTGTCATTTCCTATGCAGATGACACCCAACTCATCCACTCCCTGACAGGCAAAACAAACAACACCAGACAAACTTCACCAACTGAATTGCCATAATTGAAACTAAATGAGAACCAATAGCCTACAATTCAATTCATACAAGACAGAAGTACTAGTGTTCAGCAACAAGACCTCCCCATGCGATTCCACCTAGTGACAGTCGGAGCTAGGATCAACACCCGCAGACCATGCAAGAAATCTAGGGATCATCCTATATGACAAGCTTAATATGACAGCTCAAGTCAACGCAGTGTGCGTTTCCAGCTTCCATATCCTACGTATGCTGCGGAAGATCTTCTAATGGTTGCCTCAGAACACCCTAGTTGGACTGCCACACACACTCATCACCAGCAAACTGGACTAGGGCAACACTCTCTATGGCGGAATCTCCAAATAACTCCTACACAGTCTCCAGAAAATCCAGAACGCAGCTGCAGGACTCATACTGGACATCCCACGCCGCATCCACATCACACCGCACCTCAGGAAGCTTCACTGGCTCAGTTTTCACAATCACAGCTACTTCAAACTTCTCTTGCACTCATACTAAGCCCTACATAACACAGGACTAGAATATCTGAAAAGCTGCTTGAACTTTCACCAACCCACCAGACACTCTCATTCCCTCACTCGCACACATGCCCCCACATCCACAAAAGCTAATCTGGAGGTCGCTGATTCTCCTACAGCTCACCCAAAACATGGACCGACCTCCCTTAACACATCAGAGTCTCCTCCTCGCTTACTGAGTTCTTCAAGAAGCTGAAGACCTGCCTTCATTATAAGAACCTTGGGAACACACACCTTCACACTTTGCCCAATTGTCTGGATTCTCTCTCGGGTGATTAGTGCACTATACAAATCAAAATATGAAAACATAACATCCCAAATGACCTCATCCCCAACTGCAAGTTAACAGAATAAGCTTTCAACCTGCTTGGCCTCCAATTAACATTATTTCAGTGCTGAATCCCTTATCTACCACACTGAATAGTCTATCCTTCAACTTCATGACCTCGGGCCCCTCATTGTTCAGTAAGCACAGACAGGCATATGCATGCATGTACATATACACATCATATAAGCATGCACATGCATATACAGATAAAATGTTTGGTCCATTTTAATCTAAACTCACTGCACATTCAATGCATAGGGTGAGGGGTTGGGCTGCTGGGGGCTTCTCGAATTTCCGTATACAGGGCATTTCCATGTCCAGAGCTTCATATTCGAGGATGATCTGCTTCAGGTGACGTTTCCTGTGAGAATGTAAGACAAAAAAAATTGTATATCAGTTGGCAAACCCTGGCCTGTTACGTGGCCCAATATCATGTTGGAGGAGTTCTCCATATCGTATGTGCATCTCCTCCTCAGACCTGCACAGGCAGAGTCTCTGGGAGCAGCAGGGGCCGGTTCATATGGGCTGAGGGGCCTCCCGGCAAGAAGAGTGTCTGTCAGGCTGAACAAAGGTCAGCCTGACAGACGCTCTTCTTGTTCGGGTCAAGCAGTCAGGAGCTGCAATAGTGCAGTCTCCTGGCTACCGGAGCTGAACTTTGCCAGTCTGTGGATTTCACAGTCCTGTGGGTATGACTTCCTCAGCCGGGCAAAACTGCCTCGAGACCCCCACACCCCTTGTGATGAGGGGGAGCATCACTGATTGCCTTGGACCTGTGCGCTCTAGTTTTAAGCCCTGAAGTGCTGAGGGCTGAGTGTCAATCAGTGACATCTCGTCACAGAGATGGGTGGAGTCAGGTAGACCCATCTCACTCTGTGACAAGGCTGGGACTGATACCTTCCGTAGGCTCACCTAAGGTCTGGCATGGAGGGAAGGCAGCAGTCCCAAAACTCCTGGGACCTCCAGGCTTTCCTCTCTTGGATATGCACAGTAAGTGCATGAGTGTGTAGGTATACATGTATGAATTTGTTGTGAGTGAGTGTTGAGAATGGGTGTGTGTGAATGCAGGATGTGAGTGAGTGATTGAGTTACTGTTGTATGTGTGGCCCCCGTTACTGCCCTCCCTGGTAAAACTACTGGCCACCACTGTCAGGAAGCAACATACAGGAAGCATACAGTGGGTTCTTAGGGTCTTGAAGCAATATACCAGCAGCAGAGACCGTAGCCCTGACAACTAAGAAGCTGTTCCTTTACACACCTCACAGAGAGGACAGCAATCAGCATCCGTAAAAAGGCACAATGACATCGAGAAAGATGGAGAGATGCAGCTGGAAGAAGATTAGGAGCAGGTCAGCCGCGCTCTGAAAGAGGTTAACTGATTCTAACAGGGTGCCATTGGAGCCTGTCAGTCTTGGTGGCATCCGATTACCTCTTCGTCTCTCTTCCTCTTCTCAGTCCTTACCTTATGAGTAGTTTGTCCCTTTCTACAGACACTGCCTACCCAGTGCATAATTTGAGCCTGTGGTCTCCGGTCCTCGGCACTAGCACTTACTTGTCAACACTGGCGCTCATGACAGTCTGCCACATGGTGGCACTTTCTGTTTAATTTAAAAATGAGCACAACAACAGTTGTTTATTAGTTCAATAAACATTAACCTACCTGCCATCCAAACCATTCTTATAGTGTTGGGCACTTGGTTTAGTCTGAATTGCCCCACTTGTAGGAGTGTGATGGTTAGTAGTTGCGATGGTACTGTCGGTGGTAGGGGCAACAGGTGGTGCAAGCTGCAGTGGCCTCCTGTTGAGGGCCCTGGCACTTATGTCTTTACAAATTAAGCACTGTGTCTACCTACTGGAACCATATATATATATATAAATATATATATATATATATATATATATATATATAATATGCCGCTCGCCTACCTGGAGTCCGTGTTGGTGGTTTTGGAAAGAGGACTGCGAGGCCCAGCAGCCCTCCACCTTCCCGCTGCCTGCCTGCCTCTTCCTCGAGTCCCCGCCCCCTGCTTATCCTTATATTTCCGCTAACGCATTTCCGCAGCGCGGGCGAAGCCCGGCCAAGGGCGGGCCCGTTTATGCCCGAGAGAGTCCGGTCCGGCCATACCCTCTTAGTGCACCAGTCTTGTGAGCACACTTAAATTTTGTTCCAATTGCAGGAGAACAATGGTGAATTGAGGGCTTGAAACCGAGTGTCACTGATCATGTTGCTGGTTCGCTGGACAAATTTATTGTAAGAGCATCTTCAATACTTGAGCACGAAATTGCAATAACTGAGCGTCGGTTGTCCATGGAACCACTCTTTTCTAAATGCTCCTCATTGGGTACAATTGCATCTAGCCGCTTTCCTGTTATCTCCCATGTTATTATGTCCACCCAGACTACTAATAATGGTCAGCCTCGTCCACCAACCTTATCTATTGTTCCCACTGATGTAGCAATAGCTACGGCCACAAATGTTCCCGCTTCAGCACTTGCCTCTGCCATTATGCCTGCAACTCCAGTTCGGGAAGTTGGTACCATCCCTAAAAGGAAACGAACTGGGTTATCCCCAAAACGCAGGAGGAATAACATTCGGAAACCTAATCCTGATACCTTGGACACTTCTTTGACTGTATCTACAGCTACCATCAACCTAACTTGCTCAGAGCGCCCCTCCCCAGATGTAGTCCCACCGCTTTTTGATATAGACTTGCTACTTGGGAAAATGTCTACTGTACTAGATCTAGCCATGCGGCCGCTCGAGCTTAGATTGGTTGCTATAGAAAATAGGTTGGTTGCTCTGGAGACAGCTTTAGTTAAATATGATGAAAATATACAATCTACTATTTCAGGTTTATCTTCATGTCAAAACCAGGCTAACACTCCAGAAATCCCAATAATCTCGCAAGATCGACCTGTTACTCAGTCGATACAACATCGGGGAGCTGCTTGTAATCCTCATTTGAGTCATAGACGGGGGCCTTTTACACAAAAACCAGCTGTTAATAATATGTCTGCTAGCTTCCATCCAACTGCCAACCATTGTCCCAAACCTCCTGTTGAGGTTCCTCACCAGTTGGAATCTCCACGGATCGACCTTCCCCCTGGAAGTGCCCCTTATGTGGTTGTTCTGACCAATGTTCCCAAACTGACCTCTAAGAGACCAGAATCCTTTCAGGAACTCAAAAATAAAGTTATGTTCTGGTTGAATGCAAACAGACCTCTGCCTATGAACGTACGGTCTTCTATTTTGTTTGCTAGAAGAGTTGGTTGGGTGGGCCATAAACAAAAAAATGTGGGTGGCGACTGTGTCATTGTTAACTTTCAAGCGCCTGAGGTGGTTGACCACATATGTAGCCCCGCCTTTGATAACTTATCTTCCAACATTAAAACGCTTCCCCTAGGTTATTTCTACCCCCCGTCTACCAAACCCCCCTTTCCATGCTTAAGGCCTCTTGCTCCGTCCCACAATTATGTTGACAGAGAGCAATTTAGCGAGGGAACGTGGGGTAGGCAGCCTGTTAATGAAGCTCTGGGTTTTCCCACCCACAATAGGTTTAGCCTGTTGGATGAGGTAGAATGACTAGAGTCACAGGTTAGATGCTCACCTCCCTTTACCCACACTGTAGATGAGACCGGTGCCAAAGGAGGCTATGGTGACCTACCAGCGACCACCTTTGTGGGTTCTGCATCTTTGGTAGTCGGAACCACTTCTTCTATTTTTTTAGGTTCTACATGGGACGCCCCCGCCCAATCTTCGGCTTTGAAGGTAGTCCCTGTGACCCAATTAGCAACTACTGACATTGTACCCGTTCAGCCTAATTCTATTGAGGTTCTTCCTAATTCTGATAACCAGCTTAAAGTTCTTAGCTGGAATATCGCAGGCCTAGTTTCCAATACTGGCAATCCAGAGTGGTGTTCCTTTATGGACCCCTTTGGGATTTGCCTATTTCAGGAAACCTGGTCAACTGAACCTATCCATAGACTGGGGTACATTACTTATATGCAACCTGCCACAAAAGGCCATCGGGGGAGACCTTCGGGGGGTCTGTGTGTCTGGGTGGGCACTCATCTTGGTTTCAACATCAAAAGGGTTGAAACGAATAGTAGCGATATAATATGCATTCTTTTGTCCCATAAAAAGACCCCTAAGATTGCACTTATTAATATTTATTCTCGCCCTACCCGTGGTGGTGGTCCATCACCTACCTTTGATTCCCTGTTAACCCTTTTGGAATTACTTCCAGACGATGTTGTGTTGATGATTGGAGGAGACTTCAATTGTCACTTTGAGCCTCTGCCTGGAGTAACCCCACTTACACTTCAAGAAGATGAGGCTAGATCTATACCATCTACCAGTATGTACCCTGCTAAACATTGGACCCCTCTGGTACTCCAGCTTACCTCCCTCACTTACGCTTTCTCTATGAGAGCGTGCAATGGTCGTTTCAGCGGAGATATACCGGGCCAGCCAACATATAGGGGCATGGGTCATGAAACTGTGATTGATTACGTTCTGGTCAGCCTAGACCTATGGCCCCATGTGCTGGACTTTAAGATAACTAGGCGAACTGAAAGTGACCATGATCCCTTGACAGTTGTTCTAAATTTCCATCTACTGAACACGGGGCTAGCTATGGTCACCTCTCCAGCAGGTTACCTAAGAGTTATACAAGGGGGGAAGAGGATTCGCTGGCAAACTATAAAACAGTCAGACACGGCAATAGCCAGCCTGTACCTAAAAATACTCCCCTTACTTGATATGGTGTTTAAGGGAGATGTTAACAATATTGCAGTTGATGGAACCTTGGATTTGGTTAAAACCCATAAGGATCTTGTAGAAATACTGCGTGGCTCCTTTTACACCACAGGTACTGTTAATGCAAAGAAGCCGGTTAATAAAAATTCCTGGTTTACAAAGGACTGCAGGTTAGCTAAACAGGATTTATTACAGGCCATCAGGGGGGGCAATCCTTCATTTATTCGGGAAGCTAGGCGGGCATATAGAAAGTTAATTCTTATTGCTAAGACCGAGTGGGAAGAGGAAAGATGGGTTGCTATGAGATTAGCTCTCGTGGCAAAAGATCTAAGATCATTCTGGAACCTTGTCCACTTTGGGAAGTCGGAGGGTAACTCCCCGATTGACCCAAACATCTCCGAAGACGCTTGGGCTTCCCACTTTGAAAACTTGTATTCGATTAACACAATCAGGACTGTTGATCCCCCTGCTATTTTACTAGCCATGGATCCTTCCTGGCTTGTTCCCCCCTGGACCCTATCAGAAGTAAATCTGGCTTTGGATCAGCTTCAAGTGAACAAGGCCCCAGGGTTAGATCGTATTCCCGGGGACCTTTCTAAGGATGAACCGAAGATCTGGGCCCCTTACCTTCAAATCCTCTTCAACGCCATTTTACAAGGTTCACCGGTACCATCAACCTGGATGGGTGCGGAAATTATTCCCATCTTTAAAAAGGGATCTCCCCTTGATCCAGGTAACTATAGGCCTATAAGCCTAATAGATGTGAGCCAAAAAATCTACTCTAGGCTCATTCTGCAACGGCTACAGAACTGGATAGAAGAGAAAAATATACTAACCCCACTCCAAGCGGGATTTAGGCCCAAAACGTCAACTATGGACCAATTATTCAGGCTCCAGATGCTTCATTGGAAACATGTCTTATTGGATGGGGGTAGCCTATACATGACCTTCGTGGATCTGAAATCCGCATTTGATATGGTGGATCGTAACCAGTTATGGAACCTATTGCTAGCCATGGGGGCCCCGCCATACCTATGCTACCAATTGAAGATTCTCCACGATGGGACCTATGCTAGAGTCCGTTATGGAAAACATGGCAACTTGACTGGCCCCTTCCCTGTTGAAAAGGGAGTACGACAGGGATGTGTCCTTGCCCCAACCCTGTTCTCTCTCTTTCTTAATGGGCTCATTGCCGATCTTTTGGACACCACTGATATAGATGCACCAAAATTGGCCTCTAGAAAATATCCTGCCCTTATGTTTGCTGACGACACCCTGCTGCTGTCAAAATCCATACTGGGTATGCAGCGGGTGTTGGATCAGTTTACCAACTTTTGTAAAAAAAGGAACCTGGTGGTCAATATAGGTAAAACGAAGTATATGGCTTTTAATGTAAAACCCTCCAGCTACCCGCACCCTAAAATGGAAGGTATCGCCCTGGACCGGGTTACTATATTCGAGTACCTAGGTCTGACCTTGAACGACAAAATAGGTTGGTCCCCTCAAACGCGTAAGGCCAATCTAAAACTTAATCAGGCTGTGGGGGGCATCCTTAAAGTTTATAAGAATTGTCGTACAAAAATTATAAGTGCTCCCTTAGAAATTTACTGTGTGCAATCCCGATCCTCTACATTGTACGGGGCTGAACATTGGGGCCATACCCGTGCAAATGATTTGGCTACCACCGAAAATAATTTTATCAGGAAACTCTTATCCCTTCCAACTAACACGCCGCTTATGCCATTGAGGTTGGATCTTAACATCCGTCCCATCTTAGAGGTCGTTGCCACTAGACCGGTGATGTACTGGAAAAGGCTCTGGAGTACACCAGAGCTAGCATGTTACAGAGACGAATTGAAAGTAATCCTGGGCTCACTTGGGGCCGATAAGATTCCTTGGCTCCAGTATGTAAGGCAGACGTTAATTCATATTGGTCTTGCCCATCTCTGGGTTAACCCAGAGAACTCTACTCTAGGCATTTCCAAAAAAACTCTTGCCTTAACCTTTAAAGATTACTTTCTAATGAAAGCTTATAGCTCAGTCAGACCATCTAGTCTGACAGATGCTTTCCTTGATGTTAAATCTTACTACGCCTTTGTACCTGACCTTGATGCTATCCAACCCATTTTAGCAAAGAAGCTGTACTTACAGTTCAGATATGGAACCCTCCCTCTTTATTCTTTTACTGATCGATGGGCGGGTGGTTCCCAGCATATTTGTCCTGGTTGTTCATCTGAACTGGAAACTACGATCCATGTTGTGCTTTTCTGCCCCGCATATGTCGGTATCCAGAAAAAATGGATCATACAATTATCTTTAAACTTGGGTATTAGGAGTTACCTTGATTTTTTTAGGATCATGCGAAGCGATTTAAATCCAGTTGTTGTGGCTGCAGTTTCTAAGTTCTTGTTCGCGATGTGGTCAATTCGTAGGAAACTAATACAGCAACAACACTGACTGATCTATTGGTTCTAAAAGGGGTTTGCCTACTGATTAATTACTATGACATCCTGTTTTTTTAAGATGGCTATTGTATTAATTGGAATATGTATTCTAAATGAACTGTTTTATATTGTACTTTTATGATTTTAAACAAGCGCAATAAAGTTTTTTTGGATTGGATTGGATTGGAATATATATATAATACACAATTTCAATATGGGTCCGCCTTTAACCAGATACCCCAACTGACCTAGAAAATGAGGCAGTCACCCCCCAGAACACCGGTCCCTCCAGGGTTCGCGCATGCGCGGTGGCCGTCTTGTACTTGGCATCGCAGAGACGTTTGCAGTGCACGCGTTTTTTCAGTCATAAATATTAATGATAAAAGCTTCATTGTGTGTTGTGTTGTGTGCGCTGGAATCCGTTTTCCGATCAGGCCAGCTTTATTTAAAAGTCAAATGAAAGAGTGAAACAAACACTGGAAGTGAAAGACAGCATGGCGCGTTTCTTGCAGGGTAAAACTCTCCATGTTTCATTTCCGAATTTAAAAGGAGGAAGGTCTCACAGCAGCTTCTGAATGATGATTTTATCCTGAAAGTAGTTTCTTTGTACAAAGAAGAAAATGCATCCTCTTATCTTCTTTCATAAGAAGCAGTTGGATATTTCATACATTGTTCTTCATTTTTAAACAGGTGAAAATGTACTGGCTGGAGGAAAGGAGACATTTCCAGCATAACCACATCAGGAGATTAAGTGGTGTGTTGCATCCTGTCTTACATTAGTAAATTATTGTTATTACTATTATAACGATATACAAATAATAAAACTATTGCCAAGGCCCAGAATAGTTTTTATGAGACTAGTGCTCCTTGCCAGTGCATCGAAATACTGACCCGTAACGCATACACCTTTTTTTCAGCCTAAACCTGTACACTGTTCGGTGTAAGTATCTCAGTCTATCTTTCCCAGCACAGAACGTGTACTGTTCTGCCAGGTACCTCAGTACTGACCTCTAGCGCTGCTCTGCCAAATCACATGAATCTAGACCTGCTGTCACGTGGGCAATCACACACAATGCACGGGGTTTTGGACCCTGCTGTTAAAACCAGATAAAAATCACATCTGCGGAAAAAGGTGAATATTTGTATGTGTTAATACATAAAGCACCTCTAACTGGTGATAGAGATTTTAAACATTACTTATTTAGATGACATGGGCACAGAGGCCAAGGGAGCTGAAATGGCTTGCACAAGATCACCCAGTGTGATGAAGAGAGGGCGCATGACTTAAAGTGACAGAAACCAATCAAAACGTGGGCATTTGTAGAAGGGGGTAGTGTAAATGTTGGGTGTAAATGACGATGCGTCCTAGCAGCAGTTTATCATTTTTGGAATGTTCCCCTGTAATCGTATTTTATGTTTCTTTCTCTTATGTTGTTTATTATCATTCGTCCAACACTAGCGATTGCAAGATGAACAAACGGCATAAAATGATATCTAGTTTCATCCATGTTCCTGCCCAGTGGTCGTTAACATACACCATTTGTCACCATTTGCCCCGAATACTCCTTGAAGTAGAGGTCACTCATCATAACGAACTGAAAACCCCCAAAATGATCTGCCTTCAAAATGATGACATTTAGAGCCCGATCCATGGCGCTCTTGTCATAATTACATGGGGCCAACCCCTTCAAAACATACAGAACCTGTATGTAAAACTACACTTACATTTTTACATTTACGTTTGAGTGTACTTTCACTACTTAGTGCTACTGATGAACAATTGGAATCTGCAAGGAAAGCCGTGCCTGGCGCCTATTTCCCTGCAGATTTCATGGAGAATCAAGAGACTTTCCAATTGGGGTACCACGCCCTCTTTATAGAGGTCTCCATTCTGGCAAACACTGCCACAAGGGAATGGAATCTTCTGAGCAAATGCACATTTGTAAAAATATTTTTACCAGTTGAGACATCCTTCACCATGCACCCCAGTAACTTGGGGTCATTCATTTCCTTTCCCATCCTGGAATGGGATTTACAACAGCCCTTTGCTAAAGTAAATAAAAAGACACCCTTTCTGGGCTGGAAAAGGACATGCGAGGAGTATGCGAATGCCCATTAGTACTTGTTTGTGGGGGTTCACAAACGTCCAATGCAACCCAAAGCAGCAATGCTCTGAATCCCACCCCTCGGGAGAGATTTACAGGTAGTGAGGTCTCCACACTCATGGCAGAGATATCTCAGCACCCATCAAAAAGCTTATGCCTGCCAGGAATCGCTCTGCGAATTCCTAGCAGACTCGAGGCCAGGTGTACATTGACTTCTATTTGCGATTCATTAATAGCACATTTTTGCGATTGCCTATTAGGAAATAGCAAACAGCTATGTATAGCAGTGTGTTGTACACTGTTTGAGATTCCCAATGAGTCGCAAGGGACCTGCCTCATTAATATTCATGAGGCAGGTCACAATTTGCGACCCACTGGAATGGCCGGCACTCACAGGGATGGTGGCCAGTAGACCACCATGTCTGTGACTGCTTTTTAAATAAAACAGTTTATTTGGAAATGCAGCCCATTTCCCTTAAATCCTAAACAGTTTGCATTTAAAAAAGAAAAATGAAAAGTTTCCTTTTCATTTTTTAAGAGCAGGCAGTGGTCCGTGCTACCACTGCCAGTTCTTAAAAAAAGTTGCCGCCCACATTCACAAAGGGGAAGGGGTCTAATGTTTTGCGACCGCATTCCCGATCGTAAACCATTCCAACATACCAGTGCAACTGCTAATAGGAAGGGACGCCCTTTTGCAAATCCAATTTGCGATTCGGTAATAGTTTACTGAATCGCACATAGGGCTTTGTACATTTAAATATGCGAATCGGGCTGTTTGCGAGCTGGAAAAGCTTTGTACATCTGGCTCCAAGTGAGGTAAATTTGGTTGCTTCAGTTTAGGTTTGTGGCTAGGCCCTATTCTCTTGACCACCAACCTGTTTGTGCACACAGCAGAGAAAAGCTCATTCACAATTATTCTGTTGCCGCACATAGAGAAAATAATTAGAGGGAACACTGGTCAGGGGCCTGAACTTCCATAAGTGTTGCAACATTTAAGGGTTAATCTTGCCTTTCTCGGGCCATCAATGCAAACAGAGGAGGAGGATTTATTTTTAAAGTACTACAGAAGAGAGCAGGAAAGTCTTCCACTTCATGGGCCGATTCATAAGGGTTTGGTACATGAGTAGAAGGAGGTGGAAACATTCCTTTACAATATTTCTTTCCAAAAGATACCCTTTGCAGAAGTTTGCAGAACAGTTCCCCCTCGAATGACATAGTGCCATATGTAGGAAGCCAAATTGCAATCGCAAATGCTGAAATTCGCAGAATTTCAGCATTTGCGATCGCAATTTGGGCAATGTGCTATGTAGCAAACAACAACCCACACGCAAAATAAGGAATCGCAAAATTTGCGATTCCTTATTTTGCAAATGCATTTAAGGAATCCCAAATTGCGATTCCTTAAATGCAATGTACGAAGCACCCAAGTTGTGCGATTTTGGCTTAAGGAATCGCAAATTACCACCAACTTCAGGTTGGGGGTAATTTGCGATTTCTTAGAAAAATGCACTTTTTTGCATTTTTCAAAGTGCCATGGGGCGCACATACATGCCCTTAGCGCATGTATGTGCACCACATGTGGACACATGTTTATTTCAGGGGTGCAAAAAGGTGTCCTATTGACACCCTTGCAACCTTGAAATTGCATTCTCAATTGAGAATGTCTTCCCAATCATTCCTATGGGCATTCTAGCCCATAGGAATGAATGGCAAGGTGTTCCTTATTTGCAAATCTCAATTTGCGATTCGCAAATAAGGAATATGTGGGATTCGCTAAATATTTTGCTATTCCTACCTACATTGCGTTTTGAGATTCTCTAATTGCAATTCCCTAAAAATCGCAATTTGAGAATCGCAAAACACGTTCTACCTACATATGGCCCTATAGTTGATTCAATTATGTCTAATCTCTTTCAAAAGATTACAATCATTTCCGAAGAGGCCTCACAATCATACTCAGTCAACAAAAGGTGGATATGGCTTTGAAACGGTCATACTCAACATCAACTTTTGGCATTCGTGCCCCGGGATATGCAAATTACACAGATAAATCATTATTAAAGGACTTTCAGAATCTGTCTCAGCAGTTACAGATAGGGAAAGACTACACTTTCACGCTTTCAATTATGAAGCAGCAGGTACACTTCCTTCCAGAAGTCTCATTTGATTACCTGAGTGCAGCTGCTGCGGTCGCAAGATTATCACTAGTTGCCAGGAGGCATACATGATATGCTCCTGTAAAGCTGAAGTTGCTCATAAATTCATACGAATGCAGCTTCCATTATTTGGCTAAAGGCTGTGGTTTTTTGGGGCAAGAATGGTAATTTGCAGACCATTTTCTCCTAAAACCCTTTTTACAACCCTTACTACGCATACACTCACAATGTGGTATTTTACATCGCGTTCCTTACAACGCAAGTCATTACAACGACTTGCGCTGGAGGGCGCTGGACTTAGGAATAGTATGATTTACTATTCTAACTCCAACCTATGTTACAGTAGGGAAGGTGTTGGAATAGTAAATCATACTGTTTCTTAGCTTAGAGCGCCATCCAGAGCAATTCGTTGTAACGACTTGCGTTGTAATGCCCGCGATGTAACTATGCCGTGGTGTAACAACCGCGTTGTGAAGGTCGTTCTCCTTCGAGGAAGGGGTTGTGGATGGGAGCTTCTACATTAAACAAATCTCGATTCCAGGTCGTCTGAGCAGCAACCTCACTTCTTCCTCCTCCAAAAGCATGACTATGCCTCCAGACACACAGAAATGCTGATAGAGGGAAGGATTTATTATGTCCCCTTCAGATAAGCATCTTCATGGAACAGTGGGCACTGGACATCATAAAAACGTATATTGGATACAGTTTCTGAAGCCCCAAAAGTCATGCTCAAACAATTGAAAAAAAGGCTCTATTGGTGCCAGTGAGCTTTCTGTACCTTGTGGTTTCTTTTCTGAATGGATAGAAGGGAATGTGTTCCTTACCACTTTAAGGAAAGAGAAATTGGTGGCCCCATTTCATCTCTTTTCATCACTCATACATTCTGAGACTGGTTTATGGTACAAGACAACATGGAATCAACACTGACAATTCTTCGCTGTTGCAGGAAAGTGCCCCCTTTTGACTTGGTAACCCCCACTGTTTGCCTTAGTACTGATGCCTTTCGACTGACGCACTGGGTCCCTGCTAACCAGGTCCCCAGTGCCAGTGCTGTTTCCCTTCAAACAGGGAAAATTGTCGATTGTAACTCAATTGGCAAGGCATTTAGTACCCCTGTAAGTCCCTAGTAAATGGTACCCCTGGTACTTAGGGCATGGGTACTAAAGAGAGTCCCTAAGGGCTGCAGCATGTATTATGCCACCCTAAGGAACCCATACACAAATTGCATGCAGATTGGCAGTGCAGGCTGTATTGAATTGTACAAACCATTTTGCAAACACAATATGGCACACTCCTTGTGTGTCATGACCATGCACACTGCACATACTATAGGTAAGTCACCCCTACAGGAGGCCTTGGAGCCCTAAGGCAGGGTGCATTATATGTTAGGACATATTTAAATTAGCAGATACGCCCCAGTGAAGTCAGGTTCCATTGCTACGACATTGCAAGTGATCAGGAAGCCATCTTAAGCGCATTTACTGGGCACTGGTCATTACGAGTTTCCCAGCTACAAATTGGCTTCACTAAAAATAATGGTGTTTGGTATCAAACAACTTGTCTTAATAAATCCACACTGATGCCAGTGTTGAATTTATTATGACATGCACCTAGAACGCATCTTAGAGGTACCCCCTGAAACCTAACAGTCATTTTGTGTGCTGAATGACTGGACTCTTCCAGCCTGCCACCACAGATCAGGTTCTCACCCCCTGCTTAGGAGAGACAATGCTCTCTGAGGTCAGAAACAATGCCGGCTTCGGAGAATGGTGATCACACCTCTTCCAGCAGGATGGCTAGTGAATTAGCATAGCAAGGCAGAGGCTTTGAAGCCTCTGCTGCCTATGACCCAGGCTTCCTCCAGACCTGAAGAACGCCATTTGGCATCAGAGCAGGTGGAAAAATTAGCTAGTCAGTGGGTGTGTTGCGCTATCAGGCTAGGCACACCCCTTAGGTGGGACACCTGAAGAGATGAAAAAGGGTTTCACAAACTTGTTTTTGGTAAAACTAGGAACTCGGGGCAGGTTTATGCCAACTCTCTACATGAATTGGTCATATAGGGGATGCAACCACCACAGGGGTAAGTAGCTAATTGGCCACTACCTAAACTCCCCTTGATGCCTCTAAATTCAGTATTTAGGTGGTCCCCTGACAGTAGAAACTCATATTCCTCAACTGGGAACCGAAGGAAGGATAAAGCAGAGCAGTGACCGCGAGAACTGAGGACTTCACCAATATTTGGCGCCAAATCCTTCCTTGCTACTGGAACCTAGACAATTGCAACAACCTGACTCCTCCAGAAGCTGTACATCCTTTATAATTTATACTTATACTTTATAGCTTCCCATGAATAGACTTTAGCCTCACACAGGTGGATACTGGACCTACTCACAGAGCTGGCCACGCCATTGATGACATCTTGTCTGATATAGCGGTACTTTGGGAAACCCCTGAACTGACAATTTGGTTAGATCATTTCCTACATCCTTTTTCCTGGTCTAGGGCTTGTTTTGAGGAAAGTAGACCATCCATTCAGACGCGGGAGAAAAGACCTTGAAATAAGGTCTCTCTAACTGACTTTAAGCAGAATCTTGATGAATCAAGACCAGTATACATGAGCAGAGTCTCTGAGGATGACTTAGCTGTCAGCACCTGGCTCCTGAGGGCAGCTGAGGCAGTGGCATCCATGAGGAGCCCTCAGAAGTGAATGAATGCCCATTCAGCTCCCTGGATTACCCAAGTGTGGATAGTAGTGCTGGATTGTAAGGGGAACCTCTCCGGGGATGAGGGTGGGTTGCATGTGAATCTATGAAAGATACCATACTGGATAACTGCAGTTTCAGGTAGGTAACTTATTTCTTATCCAGTATTGGGGTATCTTCCATAGATTCATATGCTTGAATCAGAATAGCAACCAGTAATGCAAAATAAGTAAACACCCTTCGTGGATGGTGGGTAGTGACAATAATATTTCAAAATATATTCACAAAAGGAGTGTCTTGTGAACGTGTTGGTGAAAAATGAAATGCATATAAAAGCCATGACATGTGAAATAAACATCTCTATTATCAACTTAAACAAGTATACCAACTTTTAAAACCAATAAAGATACATTTTCAAATACATATCATTATTGACCACAGAAAAGAAATCCTCTAATTAAAGAGGCTCACCTTACTGAAATTAATGATGTAGTACTGCCTGTCCCACCGCTGCATCAGCACGCTGTGTCGACTCCAGGCAACAGTGCTGCGGGAACGTATGCGTTGTTTTCCAGGTCGCAGCTTTGCAGATTTTTACCAGTGGAACCCCAGCAAAAATGGCAGCCGACGTAGAGACTGCTCTTGTGGAGTGAGCTTTCACTGTTCTTGTCAAAGGTTTTCCTGCTTTATTGAGGCAAAATTGAATTGTGACTGCTATCCATCTTGCGATGGTAGCTTTAGAAACCGCAGTGCCTTTACGAACTTGTCCATAGGCTATTAATAATTGATCTGTCTTGCGGATAGACAGAGTCTTTTGCAGGTAGAATTTAAGACATCTCTTGATTTCTAGAGTGTGTAAGGTTTGTTCCCCAGGTGTAGAAGGATCTGGGAAGAACATCCTGAGAATGACAGGTTCATTTAGTCGAAACTGTGACAGAACCTTAGGGATGAATTTGGGATTCGTCCTGAGGATAACAATATCATCTGTAAAACGATGTAAAGGATGTTTTATGATGAAAGCTTGTATTTCACTAACCCTTCTAGTTGATGTTAGTGTAAGCAAGAGAGCTACTTTCCATGTTAGATACTTGATATCCGCCCTATGGATGGGCTCAAAGGGTTGCTTCATCAATTGTAATAGGACTACGTTTAAGTGCCACTCAGGTGGTGGTGCTTGAACAAGTGGAAATAGGCCTTTCATGATTGCTGTACAACTCAATCAGTGTAGAGAGATAGATGTTTTGGGAAGCGTCTATGTCGGACCCGGCCTCGTGGCGTGGTCTTAACCCTCCTGGATTGTGCTCGTCCCCCGCACCGGCCTGCACGGGCCGCCCTTTCAGGCCGCCAGGGACCCCTCCTCCCTTCGAGGCCCCCTTTGGATGGTACCCGTTTTTCTACACCTGCCTCAGCGGCCCCCTTTTCCAGGCCGCACAGGGACCCCTCATCCCTTCGGGGTTCCCCCCATGCTTGCTCCACGCACCAGCCCACGCAGCCCGGCTCCCTCCGGCCTCGGCCCCAGCGAAGCCCCGACATCGAGGCACCAAGATCTGGCCAGGGGGCACCGCATGGCCACTTCACCACTCCCGGAGGAGGAGAGTTTCGATGGGACCCCCACCGTCCCTCAACACCTAGGTGCGATCGTCCTCCGGCCTCCCCGGGCCTGGCGCCTCTCCCGCTGGGCGTCTGGCCTCTCCCAGCCCGGCCTCTCCGCCCCCCCAGGCGCAAGGGTCCGGACATCAAAGGGCTCCAGACCTATATCTGGGGCAACCCCGCAATAGGACAGTAGTTGTATCCCGGAGTCAAGAGCCCTGCTGATGGAATCGCGGCTGACCCTACGGAGAAGAACTCCTGCTTGATACTATACCACGAGCCCTGCTGACTGCGTCGCGGCTCCACCTTATTGAGACCAGGAATCTCACAGAACATCGGGGCCCTGCTGACGCTGTCGCGGCCCAACCTCGCTGAAACCTCCACCAGAGCCCTGCTGAGGTCGTCGCGGCTCGATCTGAACTGAAACACCTTAAGAGCCCTGCTGACCTAGTCGCGGCTCAAGCTCCACGAACTGATCGCCAGAGCCCTGCTGACGCCGTCGCGGCTCGACCACTCCGAGACCCGGAGTCCCTCCAGCTTGAGGATCAAGAACTGGGCCTAAGGTACCCTCGTACCCAGCTGCTACTGAAGACTGTCCCGCTACCCCGTCCCTACCAAAGACTTTGAGACTCTTGCGGATCCCTCGATCCCCCCTTGTATAGATCGATAACCGTAACTTCCTAAATGCTGATAAAGAGTTGCTCGTCTTGATAAACATCCTCGAGTCCTGTGTGGTGGTGTTACTGTGCTAGTACGGTATAGGAGAAGGACCTCTCCTAGGAGGCTTCTCAGCAGCGCTCGGCTACTTCGTACAGTGTGGGGGCCCCCCTGGGTGGTCTCTCCGACTCCCCCGAGGTCCGCCTTCCAACATTTGGTGGCCAGCGACGGGATCCGAGCCGAACGCAGATCGTACAAGCAAGTAACCCACTCGCTATCCGTCCAGACGAACAGAGACCATGAGCAACCAGGGAACCACCGCGACCATGGAGTTCCAACCAGAACTATTGGAAGAGTACACGCACAAAGAGTTAAAACAGTTCTGCAAGGACAAGGGCATTGCGACCACCGGCCTAGGTACCAAGGAAGAGATGCAGAAAGCCCTGAGAACCTGGATAGAGTCCGAGGCGGGTCCCTCCCGGAGGGAAGGTCCCCTGCCCCTGAATGCAGCCACGCCACCAGCACCGACCCCAGCGAATGGAGGGAGAAACAGCCTGGAAACTGGCCTCTCCGCGGAAGAAATACGAGAGCGGGGAAGGTCCGGACCCATGAGCTAGAGCTCGCCCGACTTCGGCTGGACGGCGAACTCCTGCTGGCCGAAAAGAAATTGGCCATGGAACAGCTACGGCTACAAGAGGAGATAGAGGAGAAGAAGCGGCATCGAGAGCTGGAGGAGAAAAGGCTGACCCTCGAACACGAGCGGGGCCTCAAAGAACTCGAGCTCAAGGCCCAGAAGGGGGAGACCGGCACCCCCAGCAATAGAGACGCTCTGCCGCCCACCGAAGCCAAGGTCCATATTCCCAAAGATGTCGTCAAGGAGTACTATAAAAACTACGACATCCAGCAGTGGTTTAAGGCGTACGAGGTGGCCATGACCTCCCATCAGGTACCCCGGAAGGATTGGGGTGCCGGCCTATGGGGTTGGTTCCTTAGCGAGGGCCGAGACACCCTACTCCAGCTCCCAAAAGAGGTGATGACCTCGTACGACCATATGAAGGAGGCCCTGCTCACCCGCTATGGACTAACCGCGGAAATGTACCGCCAGCGTTTCAGAGACTGCCAGAAAATCCCCGGTACCACGTGGGTAGAGTATGTTGACTTTTTCAGCAGGGCCCTAGAAGGTTGGATCAAGGGGAGCAAGGTCACCACCTACGGGCAGCTGGTCGACCTCATTATTTGGGAACACCTCTCCAACAACTGCTTCGTGGAGCTAAGACAACACCTCCTCGACAGCAAGCTGACCGAGCCGCGGAAGCTCGCCGCCGAGGCCGATCGATGGGTCAACACCCGAGTCCCCCGGAGCTCGATGGGGGAGTACCAGCGAAACCCCACCGGACCCCCCCGCCAGCGCGGCGGGGGAGGAGGGTCGAACAGGAATCGGGACATCCCAGCCGGGCCGCCCCGGAGTCCGCCTCGGGGGCCACCTCCGCAACACACCTCCCCGAACCTAGCCCGAAGAGGGACGACGCCAGCCAAAACCGGACCCCGGCCCACGATAACCTGCTACGGCTGCCAACAAACAGGACACTATGCCAGCGACCCTGCCCGACGAAGTGGGACCAGCGGGCCCCCGCCCCGACAACTAGCGGCTGCCGCCCTGGGAGAAGGAGAGGAAGAGGAAGAACCCCTCGACGGGGGGTCCCCTGAGTGGGAGCCGGCGGCCATGTCCCTGGTCTGCCTGGGCAGCCGAGAAATGGTGCCCCGAACACCCATCCCGAGCAACACCCAGAAGTACCAACAGTGGGTCACTATCAATGGACGACGGGCCGAAGCCCTCCGTGACACCGGAGCCAGTGTCACCGCTGTCCGCTGCCACCTGGTGGCCCCCGAACAGATCCTGCCGAATGTGCTATGCCCCGTCCGGACGGCCGACAACAGCGAGAGCATGTGCCAGATGGCCCAGATTCCCTTCGAATGGGGAGGGGTGACGGGCATGCTGAAGGTGACTGTCCGCGACGACGCTCCGGTGGACTGCCTCCTGGGGAACGGCCTCGAGAGTTCCCCCTGGGCTCAAGTGGAGTGGCGAGAGCATCTCCGAATGCTAGGACTACCCGAATGGGCCTGCGCCACCACCCGGTCCATGGCCGCCCAGGCCCCCCGTTCGTCCCTGGCCGCCGACACCATCGAGCCCGAGGGGCCCGTGCCACCACCTGCCTCCAGCGAGGAAGAAGCGGACACCGATGCCAGATCCACGGTGCCCCCCCCCGGACGAGATCGCCTCTCTCGGCACACTCCCGGAGCTTGCCCAATGGCGCCACGACGGGGGCCCCACCAGAGAACAGTTCTTGCAGGAACAGAAGACCTGCCCTTCCCTTGAAGGAGTCCAGCAACAAGCGGCCGCGCAGGCCAACGGTGACCCGACCGGAACCCACTGGGTCTATTGGGCCGAAGGACTACTGTACAGCGAGCAGAAGATTGCGGAACTGGGGGCCAGTCGAGTGCTGGTGGTCCCCCTCCGATTCCGGGAGTTCCTCCTTAACCTGGCACACGATGTGCCCCTCGCCGGGCACCTGGGGCAGGACAAAACCTACAGCCGCCTGGTGACCCACTTCTACTGGCCCCGGATGCGGAGGGACGTGGACAACCACTGCCAGTCCTGCCAGACCTGCCAAGCCAGCGGCAAGACGGGGGGACTGGTCAAAGCCCCTCTCCAGCCCTTCCCAGCAGTCAACACCCCGTTCGAACGGGTCGGAATAGACATCGTAGGGCCCCTGGACCCCCGGACCGCCCTGGGTCACCGCTTCATCCTGGTCCTTGTAGACCACGCAACCAGGTACCCTGAGGCCATCCCGCTTCGAACTGTGACAGCCCCCGTAGTGGGCCGGGCCTTAATGGGGATCTTCTCGAGAGTGGGGTTCCCCCGAGAAGTGGTGAGCGACCGAGGTACGAACTTCATCTCTAAATACATGCGGTCCCTGTGGCAGCAGTGCGGGGTCACGTACAAGTTCACCACCCCATACCACCCTCAGGGGAACGGACTGGTCGAGCGGTTCAACAGAACCTTAAAAGGCATGATCAAGGGCCTGGAAGAACCCCTACGGCGGAGATGGGATGTCCTGCTGCCGTGCCTCCTGTTTGCCTATCGGGAGGTCCCGCAGAAGTCCCTGGGATTCAGCCCTTTCGAATTGTTGTACGGGCATCCAGTCCGAGGACCCCTCAGCCTGGTCAAGGAGGGCTGGGAGACGAAGCCCCGAGATGCCCCTCCCGACGTCTACAGATACCTCCTGACCCTACGAAACCAGACACGAAGGTTCCGAGCCCTGGCCGAAGCCAACCTCGAGGCCAGCCAAGAGGACATGAAAAGATGGTACGATCAAAACGCCTCTACCATCGAGTTTGAGCCGGGCCAGCAAGTCTGGGTCATGTCACCGGTTGACCCCTGCGCCCTCCAGGACAAATGGACCGGGCCCTTCAAGGTAGTGGAAAAGAAGAGCCCTGTCACCTACCTGATCGACATGGAGTCTCCCCGGAACCCCCTCCGGGTTCTACACGCTAACCGGCTCAAACCCCACTTTGCCCGGACCAAACTAAGCCTACTGCTAGCGACCGACGACGGGGGCGAAGGCGACTCCGAGCCCCTACCCGACCTCCTGCGGCCCAGCGACCATGACGGGACCATCGAAGGCGTCCAACTCGCCTCCTCCCTGACCCCGGAACAGCACCACAACTGTCAGCAACTGTTGCAGCCCTTTGCGGCCCTCTTCTCCCTCACTCCGGGGGTGACTCCATGGTGTGTCCACGACGTCGACACTGGGAACAGTCCCCCCGTGCGACACAGAGCCTACAGAGTACCCGACCGGGTGCGGGCCTGCATCCAGGCTGAGGTGGCGAAGATGCTGGCCCTCGGGGTCATCGAGCCCTCCGACAGCCCGTGGGCCAGTCCCGTCGTCCTGGTGCCAAAGGCCGCCGCACCAGGCACCCCCCCGGAGCTACGATTTTGTGTGGACTACCGGGCCCTGAACACTGTTACCAAGACCGATGCCCATCCTCTTCCCCAGGCCGACGAGCTCATCGACCGCTTAGGGGCAGCCCGCTACCTGAGCACTTTTGACCTCACTGCCGGGTACTGGCAGATCCAGCTCACCCCCGGTGCCCAAGAGAGATCCGCTTTCTCCACCCCTGATGGGCACTACCACTTTCGGGTGATGCCCTTCGGCATGAAGAACACCCCGGCCACCTTCCAGAGACTAGTAAACAAGGTCCTGGCCGGGCTAGAGGCCTTCAGCGCGGCTTATTTAGATGACATTGCCGTATACAGCAGCCACTGGGCTGAGCACCTGGGGCACCTCAAAGCAGTCCTGGCCGCCCTCCAAAGGGCCGGGCTCACGATCAAGGCCAGCAAATGCCAGATAGGCCAAGGATCGGTGACCTATCTGGGCCATCAAGTAGGGAGCGGTCAGGTGGCTCCCCTCCAACCGAAAGTTGATGCCATCCAGGCGTGGGAACCCCCCACCACCCAGACAGCTGTCCGGGCCTTCCTGGGCCTCACCGGGTACTACCGGCGATTCATCAGAGACTATGGGAGCATTGTCGGCCCCCTCACAGAGCTCACGTCAAAAAAGCAGCCCAAGAATGTACACTGGACCCCCCGCTGCCAGACGGCCTTCGAGACTCTCAAAACGGTGATGTGCACTGCCCCCGTGCTACAGGCCCCTGACTACAGCAAGGAGTTCGTGGTGCAGACGGACGCCTCCGAATATGGAATTGGGGCCGTCCTGTCCCAAGTAGATTCGGAGGGACTCGACAGACCCATGGCCTTCATCAGCCGACAGCTGCTGCCCCGGGAGCAGCGGTGTAGCACCATCGAGCGGGAGGCCTTCGCTGTAGTGTGGGCCCTCAAAAAGCTCCGGCCCTATCTCTTCGGCACCCACTTCCGGGTCCAGACCGACCACCGGCCCTTGCGGTGGTTAATGCAAATGAGGGGCGAGAACCCCAAGCTGCTGCGATGGTCCATCTTGCTGCAAGGGATGGACTTCTCTGTTGAACACCGGCCCGGCAATGACCACGCCAACGCCGACGGCCTGTCCCGCTTCTTCCGCCTCAACGAGGAGAACCCCCAAGGAAATGGGTGACTCTACCTGCCTTCGGCTGGGGGGACGCCTGTTGGACCCGGCCTCGTGGCGTGGTCTTAACCCTCCTGGATTGTGCTCGTCCCCCGCACCGGCCTGCACGGGCCGCCCTTTCAGGCCGCCAGGGACCCCTCCCCCTTTGGATAGTACCCGTTTTTCTACACCTGCCTCAGCGGCCCCCTTTTCCAGGCCGCACAGGGACCCCTCATCCCTTCGGGGTTCCCCCCATGCTTGCTCCACGCACCAGCCCACGCAGCCCGGCTCCCTCCGGCCTCGGCCCCAGCGAAGCCCCGACATCGAGGCACCAAGATCTGGCCAGGGGGCACCGCATGGCCACTTCACCACTCCCGGAGGAGGAGAGTTTCGATGGGACCCCCACCGTCCCTCAACACCTAGGTGCGATCGTCCTCCGGCCTCCCCGGGCCTGGCGCCTCTCCTGCTGGGCATCTGGCCTCTCCCAGCCCGGCCTCTCCGCCCCCCCAGGCGCAAGGGTCCGGACATCAAAGGGCTCCAGACCTATATCTGGGGCAACCCCGCAATGGGACAGTAGTTGTATCCCGGAGTCAAGAGCCCTGCTGATGGAATCGCGGCTGACCCTACGGAGAAGAACTCTTGCTTGATACTATACCACGAGCCCTGCTGACTGCGTCGCGGCTCCACCTTATTGAAACCAGGAATCTCACGGAACATCGGGGCCCTGCTGACGCTGTCGCGGCCCAACCTCGCTGAGACCTCCACCAGAGCCCTGCTGACGTCGTCGCGGCTCGAGCTGAACTGAAACACCTTAAGAGCCCTGCTGACCTAGTCGCGGCTCAAGCTCCACGAACTGATCACCAGAGCCCTGCAGACGCCGCCGCGGCTCGACCACTCCGAGACCCGGAGTCCCTCCAGCTTGAGGATCAAGAACTGGGCCTAAGGTACCCTCGTACCCAGCTGCTACTGAAGACTGTCCCGCTACCCCGTCCCTACCAAAGACTTTGAGACTCTTGCGGATCCCTCGATCCCCCCTTGTATATATCGATAACCGTAACTTCCTAAATGCTGATAAAGAGTTGCTCGTCTTGATAAACATCCTCGAGTCCTGTGTGGTGGTGTTACTGTGCTAGTACGGTATAGGAGAAGGACCTCTCCTAGGAGGCTTCTCAGCAGCGCTCGGCTACTTCGTACAGTGTGGGGGCCCCACTGGGTGGTCTCTCCGACTCCCCCGAGGTCCGCCTTCCAACAGTCTATATCGAAAGATAGCTGCAAGGTGAACCTTAATTGAGGAGTATACCAATACAGTTTGAGCCAAAGACAGTAAGTATGGTAGGATTTGCTCTGGAAAAGAGAGGTACGGATGTACTTTGCTTTGCAGGCACCAAAGGCAGAATCATTTCCATTTCAGTCTGTATGTCAAATCCTTAAATTCAAAGAATTTAGGAGCCAAGCATGCAATTGAAGAGATGCTGGCTCCGGGTGACACATCTCACCTTAGTTCCTGGTCAACAGGGTTGGTGTCAGTAGCAGAAGGATGGGCTGGGCTTCAAAGAGGAGGAGAAGCTCCATGAACCAGTGCTGCCTGGGCCATCTGAGGGCTATCAGAAGAAGGCGGCAGTGTTCCATTTTCATCTTCATCAGTACCTTGGGTATCAGTGGAATGAGAGGAAAGGCGTCAGCAGATATTCCTGACCAACGCATTAAAAAAGGCATTCCCCTGAGAATTTGGGAGAGGGAATCTTCTTGCGAAAAACCGGCATTTGAAGTTCATGTGTGTTGCAAACAGGTCCAGCCCTGGTTTCCCCAATGTGAAAAAATCCTGTTCAGTTGGTCTTGTTTGAGCTTCCACTCATGACAGTTGTCTTTGGTCCTGCTGAGGGTGTCTGCAAGAGTATTCCGAAGCCCTGGAAAATGCTCTGCTTTTAGAGAGATCCTGTGAAATGCAAGCCAGCTTCAGAGCTGTTGGGCATCCTGAGAGAGAGTCAGAGATTTGGTTCCTCCTTGTTTGTTGATATAAAACATGCTTGTGGTGTTGTCCATACAGACCAACACCGATGAACCTTTTATCCGAGGGAGCAAAACTTGCTGGGAGAGAAAAATAGCCTTCAACTCCAGCCTGTTTATATGCATTTGACGCTGGGACAAGGACCATTTTCCCTGAAGGTCCCGGAGATGACCTCCCAACCTTCCATGGACGCATCGGTGGTTAGTATGAATTTCGGGATCAAGAGTAGAAAGGAGAGGCCTTGTGTAGAGATGTGTCTTCAAAGTCCACCATTCGAATGTTATCACGTCTTCAAAGGATCCCGTAGTTTGAATCCATTAACATTGGAGTTCCTCTTGTAAAGGCCTTATATATAGACGAGCCAGTTGTACTAGATATATTGCTGAGGAGAGCATGTCCAGTAGAGATGTGTATGTCCTCACAGAAGTGCACTTTCTTTTTGATAGTCTGAGAGCAAAGGTTTGCAACCCTTGCTGCCTTTCTTGTGAAAGGAAAGCTTTTTTTTTTAGAATGGTATCCAAGTCGGCCCCTCGGAACATCAATGTTCGACTTGGAAAAACTGATGATTTCCTCTGGTTTATAGATAGGCCTAATTTTCGGAACAGATCTATGCAATCTTGTGTACCTGCAGCCGCTAGATGAGCCGATGGAGCTTTCAAGAGCCAATCGTCCAAATAAGGAAATACCTGGTGACCCTGGTTTCGCAAGGTGGCTGCTACTGGGGCCAGAAACTTGTAGAAAATCTGCGGTGTAGATTTGAGACCGAAAGGTAGGACTCTGAACTGATATTGGTACCAGCCACTGTGAATCTGAGGCACTTTCTGTGTTTAGGGTGTATAGGAACATGGAAATAAGCATCTTCTAAATCCAGCAATGTCATGTAATCCCCGCTGTTGAGGTGCCAAAGGATTTCGGAGGGTGGGATAATTCTGAAGGTCTGATTTTTGAAGAATTTGTTCAGCCGTCTGATGTCTAAAAAAGGTCTCCACTCTCCTGATTTCTATTGTATCGAGTAGATGCTGGAGTACAAGCATTTTTCCTCTTTGTGCTACTGGAACCCTCTCTATTGCCCCTTTCAGTAGCATAAGCTTTGCTTCTTGTTTGAGTAAGTGATGTCGAGGGGGATGTGATCCCCTGGGTGGAGTGTTTGGTGGGTGCTGGATGAATCCTAGAGTGTGTCCATAAGATATGAGATCCAATACCCATCTGTCAGTTGTAATATTGCGCCATTGATGGATATGACTGGAAACGTTTGCACCGGTTTGGAGCGGGGAAGTGGTAACTGGTACCCTGATGTGGTCACTGCTTGCAGCCTGAGTCATGTGCTTGTGATGTTGGTTTCCTACGTGAACCTTGCCTGGAGGAAACAGCTGTTGTTGACTGTCGGTAGGATTGCTGCTGGTAACCCTTACGATATTGCAGCTGAAAGGATTGATAGTTTTGGGTACGCTGGAAAGTATCTCTATAGCTTGAAAATCCATGTCCTCGTGCACTTTGCAATACTGTAGGGTACCTAATGCTTTGGCTGTGTATGTATCCATCTTGATGGTTAGTAGAGCCTCGTCTATATGTTTTCCAAATAGACGGTCCCCATAATATGCTATGTCCAATATTTTTTATTACACTTTTGGACGGAATGACGTTGCCCTAAGCCATCCTTGGTGTCTTAAAACAGCTGCACCAGCTAGTTGACGAAAATCTGTTGTGGCTATCTCCATGGCACAGTCTAATATTTCGGAGGCTGTGTGCTCTCCTTCAGCCAGTACCATGCGAAATTCCTGTTTATTTTCATCCGGTATAAACTCCAGCAAAGCTCCGATATCAGACCACATTTGCCGGTCGTAGCCGCACAGCATGGCTGGGGCATTTGCAGCCCTGACAGAGATTGCGGACATGGACGAGAATCTCTTCCCAATGAAATCCAAACTGCGTCCTTCCTTGTCTGGTGGAGACGTGATGGGGGTGAAAGGATATTTTGATCTTCTCTGAGCCGCTTGGGAAATCACAGAGTCAGGTTTTGGATGTCCCGTAATTCATGCAGAGGAATCCTCAGGAACCCTGTATTTTTTATCTAGTCTTGGCAGTACCAGCGTTACAGTGGCCAGTGTCTTCATTACTTTAAGTCCTTCCTGCCAGACATGATCTATAATGGGCATAGATTGTACCGATTTCCTTGATTGTTCTTTAAAGTCCTAAAGGAAACAATCTGTTTGCTTGACTAGTGTGTGTAGATGAAATATGGACATAGCCCTGTCCATTAAATTATGAAAACCTCCAATGTCCTCTGGAGGTGGGTCAGAATGACGACAAGGAGGAGGAGATGGTGTAGGTATAATATAGTCATCCCATTCATCTGTGGGTGGAGTAGGATTGTGAATTTCTCCCTCTCAGGCTCTTCTTCAGAAGAGGATAGATCCTCTCTAGGAGGAACTGGGAAGATGGGTCATGGCGTCATCCTAGGAGTAGCAGGAGGAGGCAGTATTGGTGTAGGAGGTGCTACAGGTGGTGCTGATTGAGGCGGCGGCAGTACAGTCACGTGTACCTCTTGGGCGGGAACCTTTTTCTGTAGTCCGTGAGCATCGCCTGTAAGTCTTGTATTAAAGAAGAGGGTATTGAGCCTTTGGTGGATCAACATATTATCTAAAATGCTGATACCTTGTAGGAGTACCTGGATAGTGTTGGTAGTATTGTTCCTCGTCATAATAATCCTCATCTTCCTCTTGGCACTTGACATTAAGTTCCGGATGACTACGAGGAGTTCTAAAGGGACCATCATCATCCGTTTCCTCTGTGTCTAGAAGGGGACTTGAAAGTAGAGGCGAAATCTTGCCTGGCAATTGAAATCCAGGCCTTAGCAATGCTCTGGACACTCTGGATGGTGTGGACTACATTTGAAGTGATTTAGTCAACGGGAGAATCATCGACGGGTCCGTCGACAATGGGATCGTCGGTGACCCTAATTTTATTGTCAACAGCAAAACCATTGTCGATGTCAATGTTGAAGCTGTCGATGGTGTGCTCGTTGACGATGTGCTTATTGATGGTGGAGCTGTCGTCGACGCAGTCGCTGTTGCCGGTGTCTACGATGGCAAGCTCGTCGCTGAGGTCTTCTGCAACAGTAAGGATAGCGTTGACGATATCGGGGCGTCAATGCTCGCCGTCCCTGTCGTAGGCACCGTCGTCAGTGTTGCTGAAGAGACAGGTGTCGATGGTAAAACTGAGGCTGATATGAATCTGTGGCTGGATTTATGCTTGGAAGAGCCTGAAGATTCCAATTTTGCCTTAGAAGTGCAGAATGATGAGGCAAGACTAGCTCCGAGGAGACTTTACATTCTTTCCTCCTTTTTACAAGCATCTTTGGTCAGATGGGAGGTTTTAGGGTGTTTCTTGACCTCCTCAGACAGACCCCCAGGTGACCTGGGCCTTTTGTGGGATTTAGAGGGTGTGTCATTCTCCTCCTCAGAAGAAGCTCCTTGTGTCTTTGTATGCCACAACAAAAGTCTGTCATCTCTATCTCTAATAGTCTTAGATGAAAAGGTGCGGTAGATTTTACATTGCTTTCCCTCATGATGAGATGAAGACAATAGATGCAACCCTTATGGGCATCATCAATATGAACCCTTTTTTCCCCACAGGATTTACAAGGGGGATATAGTCCTTCACTGTCAGACACTGTCCAGAAAGAAAATAAGACTTATTTGAGAGAAATGTTGAAGAACTGAGCAGGGCTCAGGAAGACTCCGGGCCCGATTCACAGAATTAACTTAAGACTAAATCCTAAACTTACTACTTTGTGGTATTCACAGAATGCACTTACTACTTTTGGTATTCACAGACTGCACTTACTACTTTTAGTATTCACAGAATGTATTTATGACTACTAACTTTACGTCCGCACTCGGGCCGGAAATTCCGGCCCGGAGGCGGAGCTTCCGGCCAGGAGGCGGAGCTTCCGGCCCAGAGGTGGGGATTCTGGCCAGTGGCTGAGATGTAGCATGGCCGAAATCTCCACCTCCGGGCCGGAAACTCCGCCTCCGGCCCGGAAGCCCCGCCTCCGGCCCGGATTCGTAAATCCATTCTGTGAATACCAAAAGTAGTAAGTGCAGTCTGTGAATACCAAAAGTAGTAAGTGCATTCTGTGAATACCACAAAGTAGTAAGTTTAGGATTTAGTCTTAAATTAATTCTGTGAATCGGGCCCTCCATTCACTCGCGACATGTGGTGAAAATCTGAGGGACTCAGCCTCTCTTTGGGAAGGTTCTAGAAGGTGCTGGTTACTGATAGGCTGTATTTAAGTTTAGTCCTGTTTTAGAAAAGAAGGTAGATAGGCTATTAAATGCATGGTTGCCTCCATGATAGCCTATGAAAGTCCTTTACTTACCTTACTGCTTTATTTATATTACCGTGGGACTGCCATTTCGACAACGGGGAATGACTCAAGCATGTGAATCTATTAAAGATACCCCAATACTGAATAACTTTAAGATCGTCTGCAGCTTCCTTGACCCTAAAACGCTGGCGCCCCACTGGTTAAAAATCAGGAGCTTTGTGATGGACTCATTGATTTCTTTGAAGAAAATATCACCAAATCCAGGCCAATTTGGCAAGTCTTAGTCGTCTTTTTGATCTGATATCGAGCCTGGGTGTTTTAACTGGACCTTCAGCTGAAACAAAGCTGACTTGATTTATCTCTCCTATGGCTCATGAATTGAGGGTGATGTTAACCCTTTGTAGTTCATGGTCCCCAAAAGATTCCTGGCCACCTCGGATCCTGAAGACCATAGCTGACAACATTGCCCCAATTTATCAGGAGTTGTTTTCCATCTCTCTCCACTCAGATGTCATACCTTATTCCTGGAAGAGAGCGAATGTGGTCCCCCTTCTTAAGCAGGCTAATGTGAGCCCAGAAGTACCAGCAAACATCAGACCTGTCTTCTTACTGCCAGCAGAAGCAAAAGTTCAAGAAAAGATAGTGAATCGTAAGCTCACTACCTTTCTGACAGACAATAATCTCAAACCGGCTTCAGAGCCTGTAACAGTACAGATACAATGCTCATTGAGGTCTCTGAATCCATCAAAACTAGTCTGGATTCCGGCCTCAATGTGGCACTGGTGCTACAGGGTATTTATAAGTCCTTTCCCTTGACTGACGCAAGCCCCGATTCTACCATAGTTGAGACCTTACAAGATCTTCCACATTCTCTCCGCACCCTTCCATCTATTTCAGCGGACCAGATGGATAGGCTGACTGTAAAAATTAAATCCGGATCCCCTGAGGATCCTGTAAAACCTGAAATGGCGCGACTTCATAAGGATCCCATTCTGTTAGAGGGTTTGAATCTGATCAATAAAACCCTGGATTCAACCACAATACCTAGATCCTGGAAGCATGCTAAGGTCGTCCCTCTATTAAAAAAACCCACTTTGGATCCTTCCAAGCCGGAAAATTTCTGACCGATTTCCTTGCTACCTTATCTATCCAAGATAGCGGAATCTCATGTAAATTCCATTTTGATTAACTATCTTGAGGCCAATGGAATTTTAGACGACTCCCAAAACGGTTTTCGGGCGAATCATAGTACAGAATCGTTACAGAACAACTGAGGGAGGTACAGGACCAAGGTGGTACAGCGGCACTGGTCCTGTTGGACTTGAGTGCAGCATTCGACACGGTCTCCCATGAGATCCTCTTAAGAAGACTGTGGGAGGTCGGGGTCCGAGATGGAGCCTTAGAGTGGTTCGTTTCATTTCTGACGGACCGCTCCTTCCAGGTCCATGCTCCACCGTATAAATCAGGAAGGTTTCCGCTATGTTGTGGCGTTCCCCAGGGGTCCGCACTTAGCCCCACTCTATTTAATGTGTACGTCCGCCCCCTGGCCGTACTGGCCAGAGCTCGTAACATCAAATTAACATCTTATGCGGACGACACACAGTTTATCTTCTCCTTCTCCAGTGATACCAACGCCGATAAAATTAAATTCCAGGAAGATCTATCGGCCATTGCAAACTGGATGACTGAAAATCGTCTCCAGCTTAATTCATCCAAGACGGAGGTACTACTGGTTGGAAAGGAGATTCAAAAATGGGACGATCAGTGGTGGCCATCTGCATTGGGCCCTGCACCCACCCCTAAGAAGGAAGTCAAAAACTTGGGTATTATGGTCGATAACCGACTAGACCTTGATTCCCACGCCAAAAAGGTGGCAGGCATGTGCTATGGCCGTCTACGGTCTTTGAGACCCATTTTGGGTTTTTTCGAACCCCAAGTCCGTCAGATGATCATTCAGGCCATGGTGCTGTCGAACATTGACTATTGCAATGTCCTCATGCTGGGCTCCGATCAATCCACGATTTACAGACTTCAAAGAGCTCAGAATGCGGCTGAACGTAGTCTGTTCGGTTTGCCAAAAAACTGTCACATCTCCCCCATCCTTCATCGTCTGCACTGGTTGCCTGCAAAGCAGCGCATTCAATTCAAGGCACTTTGCCTCATTCGTAAAATTCTCTATTCCTCGGGTCCCAAAATTCTGCAAAATCTAAGTTCTCTATATGTCCCTACTCGGGCTCTCCGTTCTGCAGATCTGTTTCTGGCCCACATTCCTAAGATTCGGAGGAGCAGAGCAGGAGGCCGATCCTTCAGATATTTGGCCCCGAAATTGTGGAACACAATCCCGCTTGAAGCTCGTGCTATCACGAATCACCTGTCTTTCATAAAGAGAATTAAGACCTGGCTATTTGCCACTCTTTAGGCCCGGTTCTCTGTGGTTCTTTCCACCCCTGGCTTGGTTGATGTGTATCTGGTTTGTCTGCAAGCGCTGGGACGCCCCGTTGCTGGGGTAGCCATGCGCTATATAAGCTACCCTAACATAACATAACATAACATTTGATATGGTGGGCCTCAGCATTCTATGACAAAGGCTGGAACAACTGGAGTGTCAGGGCCAGCCCTCCGCTAGCTGAGCTCCTTTTTGGAGAAGCGTGAACAGGTTGTCTGGTTGAACCCCTGCTCTTCCAGAGCCACATCACTTAATTGGGGTATCCCCCAGGGTTCCTCTCTGAGCCCTAGTCTTTTTAATATTTATATGAGCCCATTGCCCGACTGGTAGATTTATTTGGGATCAAGATTGTATCATATGGGGATGATACACAGATTCTGCTCTCTTATAAAGGGGATTCAGCCAGCGCCCAAAAATCTTTTGCCCTCTGTATGAAGGCACTGTTTAACTGGCTTCTGTCTAATTAACTACAATGCAACCCAGACAAAACTGAGATCCTATTGTTTGTGGTGGACCCTTTTTCAGGGTAGACAAGAGTTTGGGCCAGTGAGATTCCCCCTCCACCACCTCCCACGACAAAGGCTAAAAGCCTGGGTGAGACGTTTGACCCCCAAATCTTCTTCAAGTCTCAGATTTCAGCAGTGGTTAGATCATGTTTCTGGATCCTCACAAAATTCTTGTACCTTCTCCCCTATGAATCTCAAGTAACGGTTTTCAAGGCAATGATCTTGTCCCAATTGGATCATGTCAACATTCTGCATCTGGGTCTTCCTGACTACTTAGTACAGCATCTACAAGTGATATAGAATATGGCAGTACGCCTCATCTATAGGCTACCTAAATATGCCTCAGTATCTCTCTTCCGTAAGAAGGTTCATTGGCTTCCAGTGCGCAAGGGCATAATGTTCAAATCTATAACCCTGGTCCACCAAGCCCTCTACAACAGGGGTCCCGCTTACTTAAATGAAAGAATCAAGGAGTACCGACCAGGAAGAACGCTAGACTCCAGTAGCGCTGGCCTGTTAACAATACTCTGTTTCTAAAAACTGTCATTTTTTATTGTCAGAGAAGCAAGCATGGGGAACTAACTGCATGATCACCTGCGATTAATAACTCAGCATCTACCCGGTCTCCTGTTGTTTGCCATCGGACCCACCAAAGGAGCAGTATGACAGGAGGAGGTCCCTGAGACTCTAGGAGATCAGTCCCATCTCTCTGCCAAGTTTTGGGACACTAGGCCCTCCAGGAGCCCCCCTTCACCACTACCCTGACTTCTGAGGCACATGTGCCCACCAAGGCTTGGTTGAGCTCAATCCGAACACCACCTCCATAAAAACGTACCTGCATGTCAAAGGACTTCAGGAAAGATGAGCTCCACATCGAGAGTGGCCCTGCTATGTTTCTTTTCTCCCTTTCTGCAGGTACCCGAAAAACCGTGAGAGCCTCCAACGCTTAGCGGCCAATACCTCTACACTCGAGTCCTACAGCCTGAGTACACGACTTCTGCCTGCATCCTCTTGGCCTAGGAGTTCCCATGAGCAGAGCCCAAAGTTTGGTTCTGCCAGATTTGTCCCCCAAATCCCCCCTTGCAGACCCAAACTCCTGGTGGTTACTTGGACGGTGGGCCCTAAGCACCTTAAAACCTAAAGGATACCTTCTAAAAACACTTGAAGGTATACCTATGCGGTACATGTCTTATCCTCCCATAGAATAACATTACCGTGTTCGAGGCTCATGGCTCATATCTGACAGCTGTGATATTCTACAGTTTTTCCTGTAAAGTACTTTCCTGATACTGAAGATATTGGTGCCTAAAATGATATAAAAATCTGTGTTCTTTTTCTAAATTGGTCTCAGATTTCGTTTTGAGTGTGTGTCTTATTTATTGACTCTATGTGTACTGCAAATGCTCAACACTCCCCTCCGATAAACCTACGCTGCTTGCCCACACTACCACTAGAAAAATCAAATCAAATCAGGTTTTTGTTAAGCGCGACTACTCACCCGTAAGGGTCTCAAGGCGCTGGGGGGTGGGGGCTTCGCAGGTTCCAGTCCATCAAGGAGGGGGTCTGTCGAAGAGCCAGGTTTTGAGGTTTCTTGCGAAGATGGGGAGCGATGTTATCTGTCTGAGGTGGAGCGGAAGGTCATTCCAGGCTCTGGCCGTGCGGAAGGAGAAGGACCGGCCTCCCGATCGGGTCTTTCGGGTGCGGGGCACCACTGAGCAGGAGAGCTGGATCGATCGTAGGGTTCTTTGGGGTGCGTGCAATTTGAGTCGGCTATTCAGGTATGCTGATCCGGTGTCGTGGGGGGCCTTGTGAGCGTGGGTTAGCATCTTGAAGGTGACTCTAGATTCGATGGGGAGCTAGTGGAGTGTGCGCAGGTGCTGGGAGATGTGGCAGTGTCTTGGCAGGTTGAGGACCAGTCTTGCGGCGGCGTTTTGGATGTTCTGTAGCTTGCGGGTGAGGTTTTTGTTTATTGCGGCATAGAGTGCATTGCTGTAGTCGAGCCTGCTGGTGACCAGGGCGTGAGTGACGATCTTTCTGTGTTCGAGGGGGATCCATTTGAAGGTCTTGCGTAGGAGGCGGAGGGTGTGGAAGCAGGACGACGAGAGAGTTGATCTGGTGGTCCATTTTGAGCTCTGAGTCCAGGATGATTTCCAGGTTGCGTGCGTGGTCCGTGGGGGTGGGCGGGCTTCCGAAGAGCAGTTGGGATTATTAAAGTAAGCCCATGTAAACTAATAAGGGTCGCCTGGACTATTTGCATGGTAAACCCCTACATTTGGTACACTACATAAATAGCAAACTTCCTACGATTGGGATCATCTACATTCTCAGCCTCTGGTGAATCATCTCTTATGGTTTTGGGACCTGGATCTCAGGATTACACACAAGGGATTCCAGTAACATCAGAGATCCAACAATCTCTTCAGTTGTGGTTCATTCAAGACAATCCGGACAGAGCTCTGTCATGAGACCAGGCCCTATCCATGGTGGTGCCAAACAATGCCAATGGGTTGGAATGGAAGCAACGATGGAGAACAAATAAGATCTAAGTTTGTGGAAGTAGGAGCAGAGAATTATTTCTTCCAATTTGTTGGAAACAAATGTGTTCCATTTGGATTTACATCACTTTACTCCCCCTCATGAAGAGTCAGAATGTGTGGATAAGAGGCAAAGATAAAGGGGCCGATTCACAGAACTAACTTAAGACAAAATCCTAAACTTACTACTTTTGGTATTCACAGAAGGCATTTAGTAGTAGTAAAGTTAGGATTTTGTCTTAAGTTTGACTTAAGACAAACTTGAGACAAACTTAAGACAGACTTAAGACAGACTTAAGACAGACTTAAGACAAACTTATGACAGACTTAAGACACACTTAAGACAAAATCCTAACTTAAGTCTGTCTTAAGTCTGTCTTAAGTCTGTCTTCAGTTTGTCTTAAATCAAATTTAAGACAAAATCTCTGGGCCCGATTCGCAGAACTAACTTAAGACAAAATCCTAAACTTACTACCATTTTGATATCCACAGAAGGCACTTACTCATTTTGGTATTCACAGAAGACACTAACTCACTTCGGTATTCACAGAAGTTAGGTGTCCTAACTTTAGGACTCCTAAATGCCTTCTGTGAATACCGAAAGTCTTAAAATTAGGATTTTTCTCAGTTTAGGAGTCCTAAAGTTAGGACTCCTAACTTTACTACTACTAAACTGAGAAAAATCCTAATTTTAAGGATTTCACTATTCACAGAAGGCATTTAGTAGTCCTAAAGTTAGGAGTCCTAACTTTACTAATACTAAATTGAGAAAAATCCTAATTTTAAGACTTTTGGTATTCACAGAAGGCATTTAGGAGTCCTAATGTTAGGAGTCCTAAAAATACTACTACTAAACTGAGAAAAATCCTAATTTTAAGGCTTTCGGTATTCACAGAAGGCATTTAGGAGTCCCAAAGTTAGGAGTCCTAACTTTACTACTACTGAATTGAGAAAAATCCTAATTTTAAGACTTTCGGTATTCACAGAAGGCATTTAGGAGTCCTAAATTTAGGAGTCCTAACTATACTACTACTAAACTGAGAAAAATCCTAATTTTAAGACTTTCGGTATTCACAGAAGGCATTTAGGAGTCCTAAAGTTAGGACTCTTAACTTCTGTCAATACCGAAATGAGTAAGGGGCATATGTATCAAACTCCCCTTTAGCGAATCTCAAATTGCGAGAATTTGCGATTCGCAAAATCAGATTCGCTAAACGGGATGTATAAAATAAATCGCTAATCATTTGCGATTCCTTAAAAATCGCAAATAATTCGCAGAATCCCGTATTGCGATTTCTTAATAGCGAAATTCGCTAAATAAGAAATCGCAAAAACGGGAATCTGCAAGCCTGGTGCAGGCTGATGACATCACAAACAGGAAACTGTAGTGATTGCCTGCACCTGCTCACCTGAGCCACACCCAGAGGCTGCTTGTGGAGTGTGAGGAGGCTTTCCTGGAGACAGCAACCAGCAATGGATCCCAAACAAAACCAGCAGGGCAAAGATGCAGAAAAAAGAAAGAGAAAACACAAGTTGTCAGAAAAGGAGCAGGAGGTCCTCATTGAGGAGATGGTCTGCAGCCATGAGCTCCTGTTTGGGAAGAAGGCACTCAAAGTCCCAGAGGCCAGGAAGAGGAAAATCTGGCTGGAAATACAGAGCAAGGTGAATGCTGTTGGAGTCACCACACGCACCATCGAGGAGCTGCGCAAGCGGTGGTATGATATGCGCCAGAGGTCCAAGGAGAGGGTGGCAGCCAGACTCAAGGATGCCAGTCAGACTGGAGGAGGACCATCCACTGCAGAGCAGCCAACCCCCCATGAGGAGCTTGTGGAGTCAACCCTTCTGCCTGAGAGCGTTGGTGGTGTGGCTGCAATCGACAGCTCCGACCCCTCATCCAGCAGACAAGGTAAGATGCATGCCAAATCACCCTGCACTCCTCCCCATCCCTTGCACACTCCCCCAAATGCGCATAGTTAACTCCCAACATGCCAATCCAGCCCAGGTCTTACAGCACACCCAGCAATGCATCATGGTACTCGTAGTACTGTGTCTGACTGTGTGTCCATGACACCATCACAAGTAAATGCAACATATGTGTTTTGGGGATCATTGAATAGAAATGTGTCAGAGATTAGCCGTCAAAGATTTGTAACTTTATTGAGTGCCACATGCAGACAGTAACACAAACTCATATAGTCCCCTTTACATCCACAGCACACGCCATGCCACAAGAAGACAGCGCTGAGGGAGAGGAGCCTGCAGACCCTGCGGACTCCAGCGATGAGACAGAGCAGCAGCCAATTCAGCGCAGGAAGCGCGCACATGTGCCCCCACTGCCTCCATTTGAGGATGAAGTCCCAGCAACAGGCGATGACACCGACAGGAGAGAGGGGAGTCAGGGTGTGACAGACATGCCCCGTCATGACGCACCAACACCAAGGCAAAGGGAACAGGCCATTTCCAGGTCAAGGCCCAGGAGCAGCACTGCAACAGAAGGAGAAGGCACCGTGTTCTCCGGCTTGGAACAGTGCATGTTGCAGGAACAGCGCCTGCAAAGCAAGGCAATGCGGTCAATGAGTCGCCAGCTAGGCCGCCTACATCAGGACAATCGCAGCATGGTAGCGGCAATACGAGAGCTCTGTGCCACTTTGAGGGACACCCAAGCTGCCAATGACAGGGCTGGACGACGTGCCAATGCACGGCTACACAATTACACCAAGGCAGTCAACCGCCTCTGCACCACCACCAGCGCACTCACACGCAGAAGCGTAACCATGCAGGTGGACATGGCACATTGCTGCCAGGACATAGCGCGAGGGCTTGCGCAGGTGACCACTGCTGTGGAACAGCTGCAGACAGCCAATGCAGGTGGCAGCGCACTAATGGCCTCTGCTGAGAGTGAGGACACATCGAGTCGCAGCAGCATCACTCCAACCTTGCCAGGTGAAAGACGCCGCAGTGGCAGACAGGTAGCAGGCCAAGGGCGCACCATGGGGGTCAACCACCCTGGACGGCACCGACGGAGGTGATCATCTGCGGGGACACTGACTGCAACACGGGTGCATTAACCCGCAAAAGGCTGTTTGCCCTATTTCTTGTGCCTTCTCTGCACTGTGTGTACAACATGTGCTGGGGACAATTACAATTTCTTTCATGTTAAGTGTGATTAAACACTTGACACATCATCAGGCTTTGTAGTCTCATTTCCTCAACACTCACCTAAAAGTAGTTTTGTGTGATCTCAGTCCGTCTCTGGCGTCCAGCAGCTGCCCCAACTCCTGGTGCTGGTCTGGCAGGGGGAGCAGGGCGCTCGTCATCCGATGTGTCTGTATCGCTCACATCAATTGTGGTGCCTTTCCTCATTGCCATGTTGTGTAGCATTGCACAGCTTGCCACGATTTTACAGCAGGTCTCAGGGCTGTATTGCAGTGCGCCTCCACTCTTATGCAGGCACCGGAAGCGGCTCTTCAGGATTCCGAAGGTTCGCTCAATGACACAGCGTGTAGATCTGTGTGCCCTGTTGTAGCTCCTCTCACTTGCATTTGCAGGATCCAGGTATGGGGTCAGGATGAAGTCGCGCACTGCATAGGCACTGTCACCTGCATGGAATAAAACACAATAGGTGAGTCAATGTCCCCCCCCTCAAGTGATGTAGTGGATGTATTGATGTGTGCAATGTATTTACCGAGCAGGTACCCCTCCCCAAACTCTCCAGCACTCAGACGTCTGTGTATTCCACTGTGTCGGAAGATGAAGGAGTCATGTGTACTGCCGGGGTATTTGGCTACGATGTCGGTGATGTGATACTTAGCGTTGCACACAATCTGTATGTTGAGGGAATGGTAGCATTTCCGATTCCTGTAGACATATTCAGTTTCTGCTGGGGGTGTGATGGCCACATGGGTCCCGTCAATGCAGCCGATGACGTGGGGGAAACGTGCAATCTGGTAGAAGTCCAGTATCGTTTGTTGTAATGCCTGTTGGGTGGTGGGGAAGTAAATGTGATGTGGGAGCCTCAGTAGCATTGCATCTAGGAAGGCATGGAAGAAGCGCGAAAGTGCACTCTGTGACACACCACCAACCTCCGCTATGACCCGTTGAAAACTCCCTGACGCGAGGAGGTGCAGGGAGCACAGGACCTGCACATGTGTGGGAATTGTTTGTGTCCTGCGAGTAGGGTGCTCCAAGTGGGGTTTCAGCTCCTCAATCAGGTCCATTATGGTCTGTGGGTGCAGTCTGTACTTGTCATAGATCTCCTCTTCAGTGTTCTGTAACAGGGTGATGCGCAGCCTGAAGATACGTTCCTGTCTCATTCTCCTGTGTGCAAGGGCCCGAATACGCAGCCTCCTGGCTATCACGTACATTGCAGCCATTGTGGGTGTGTTTGTTGCATTGTGGGCTGGTTTTTGTACCTTGCACCAGTTTACCACCTGCAAGCAATTGGTGTTAATAGCGATTTCTTAATTTGCGAATTTCGTAAAATCGCAATTTGCGATTTTTTCATACATGTGTTTGCGATTTCTTAGCTAGCGATTTCTTGTTAGCGATATTCGCAACGCTAAGGATTCGCAAAATAGGTATTCGCTAGGAAATTCGCAGTTTTCTTGTTTCGCAGCCTAAGAAATCGCTAATTTAGCGATTTCTTATTTTTCAGTTTGGAAATGTGTCATACATATGAAATAGCGAAAAATCAGTCGCAAACGCTGTTTTTTGCGATTCGCAGCGTTTGCGACTAATTTTTGCTTTCATACATATGCCCCTAAGTGCCTTCTGTGAATACCAAAATGAGTAAGTGCCTTCTGTGAATGCCAAAATGGTAGTAAGTTTAGGATTTTGTCTTAAGTTAGTTCTGTGAATCGGGCCCGAAGTGTTCTAGTCGTATCTCAAACATCAATGGGGATCAAAGAACAGAGTTGTGAGAAATGGTTCAGAATATTTGTTTATGGGCAGAGGTGAATCTCCTGTCTTTCACAGCAACCTTTCTTTTGGGGAGGGAGAATAGGCTGGCAGACCACCTCTGATAAGTTTTTCCTTCATCGATGATTCTGTCTCAGCCCACTCTATTCCATCATAATAACTGAAAAATTTGGGAATCCTTTGCTCTATCTTTTTACAACATAGGAGAATTCTCTTCTTTTTGCTCTCAGCTTTAACCCCAGACAGCTTGGACAGGGGGGTTGGATGCTCTTTAGATTCAGTGGCCTAAGATCTCTTGTATGGCTTTCTCCAATCCTCCTGATATTTAAAAGTTCTTCAGAGAATCCAGGGGTATCGCGTAAAAGCTCTCTTGGCAGCGCTCTGCTTGGCTCGCTGACCATGGCATCCTTCTCCTGTTCGACCGCATGGGATTTTTCCAAATGTTCCATGCCTACAAAGAACTACTAAGCTTCCATAGTCCTTTTATATCAACCTACATCTGGAGTTATTGCATGAAAGGCTAAATATTCAACATTTGAGTTTGCAAAGAGGCTTCTTGGGGAACCCCACATATTTTCATGAACCACTATCATTTGCAAACTGGTAGGTGTGTTCCAACCCTTTTTGGTTCATGTGTCTTGGATTCACTTTATTTGCACTAATTTATACTAATAAGACATGAGGGGGTATATTTAATAAGATTTTGCACAGTTCCCAGCACAAAATTGTGCTTGAAAATCACTTAAAAGTAACGCAAAGCAGCGCATATTGTTTCTTTGCATTACTTAGAGCCAAGGGGGCATTCCATGGGTGGTGCCTGGGTGTTCCCACGCAACCACCCAAGGTTTTTGACACAAAATCATATTTACAAAGTAAACAGGGTTTTGTGTCCTAAAAACAGTCCCATTTCAAATAGTTGCTTTTGTGGAGAAATGCATTTATTTCCCCTTTTTTCTGACTTTACACGTGTGTGCTGCTGTGTATAGCAAACATACAAATGATAAAAGTTTTAAAGTTAGTTAAAGCATAGTATTTTGTACTGGAAGGGTACCCTATCAGTACAAAACCTATGCTAGGCTCCCTTGCACTATGGAACAAAGGTGTGCGTGGAGAAGACAGCAAATATCTGCGCAGGAGCTAGGGAGAGGGAGAAAACTGCCATATCGCTGTAAATATGGCACTCTTCAGCTCTCTCCTTCTCAAGCAGTGCAGTATTTTGGGCTGCTGCACTGTGCTGTGTGAAAATGTAGTAAATCTGGGCTGAGAAGTGCAATTATGTTCTGGTGGAAATTGGTTATTTTAATCTATTTTCATGGTTGCTGAATACCTTCTGCTTGAGAATAGGCTCATAAGATAAGACTGCAATGAGGAGGTAATGACTGGGTTACTTACTGGTAATTTCAATACTTTTAATTCTGATCTTCCTCATCACAGTCTCAATTTCTAAATCCCATCACGGATAGATTGGAATTCAGCCCACAGTCAGATCTATTTTTCTGGCTGTCACGAGAAGTACTAGGGGATGGATACTCCATTTTCTAGATCAGTGCCGCGTTTCGGATGTTCAGACCTGTTGAAAGCCTCTGTCATCTCTGAAAACCTAGACAGGCCAGAGAGAATTTTCTATCACCTTTGGTAGGAATCTGGGGAGAGCAGGGAATGGAAGTGAAAGAGAGAAAAAAAGAGAGAGATAGAGAGAAAATGGACTGGGTCTCACTCTTCAGAATGGATTTGTCTCAGACGAGGGACAGCACAGAACTACCTTAGTGTTGGAACACTAAGAAGCTTATGCAACTGGCAGTAGGAAAGACAGTGGGCAACAGGCGAGGGGGAAATTACTCATACAAATTGAGGGGCTAAATTGGTTTCAGCAGAGGATGTCGCTGTGTTGAGCTTTGAGCAGGCCTGGATACCTGTTGATGGCCATAGGATGCCACTGCCAGTCAGAAGCTGAGGAGATAAGCAAGAATAAATAACAGCGGGTATCCAGAAATAGCAACACAAGGGAACAAGCATTGGCATAGCCAATAGGTCTCGCCTTTAGGGCCTTGTCAGTGTTTAGCCATACAGCACATTATCCTGAGTACTGTTTCACCTGGAATTGAAGAGCTGTGCAATTGACCAAACCTGCTGGCATCTGTGGTCATAAAATGGTCTAAATTGGGGCATGTGCTGTTTTCTTATCGGTTTAATAAGGTTGTTGCTGATGCGTCTATTTACGCTGCTGCTCCAGTTCCCATAGCACGTGTTTACGCTATGGTACACAGTGTGTCCCTTACAGGAACATGCTGGAGAAGAGTTCCTGGTGCTATATGTTCCTGCCATATGCAGATAGGGGATATTCACATTCATATATTAGCTCGCTGCACCAGACACATCAGCTCCGAGCACTATGTGTGCTTGAGTGTGTGTGCTGCACCAACAATACTACTTAGAAAGATAGGGTCTAAAGGAAGAGTATTTATAGACCTGCCCAGATTCTCATCCCCATAACTAGACTATACACACACACAAGAATTGGGGGTCTAATAGCAGGCAGCACAAAAGAAAAGGAAGAAGGAAGTTGGTGTATGAAACCAATCAGACCTGAACGTTCTTAGAGCAGAGCGTGGATTACCATCAACCTTACTCATTCAATGAAGCATATGGTGAGAACAAAATTGCTCACTTGATCGTTTATATCATCTGGTATCCAACTTAGGCAGAGGTATGTCTCTTGATCATAGAGACTGCCTCGCAAGTTAGAAGCTCTATTGCTCACTCGGGCTGATGAGTGTGAGTCAAAAGACACGTGAAAAACTGTGGTATCCAAAGAAAATAATCATATAAAGTGCAGTGCAAAGAAAAACAGTGAAATCTAAAAAAGGTTGTGTAGAGAGAAAGATCCTACAAATTCAATTCACTCCGCACACCTTGATTAAAAAGTGTATCAAAGTTTATAGCAGTACTATCTAGTTACTGCTATATATGGGTCGACATGTTTCAGCCATCCGGGAATATTGCCCACGGCTTTCTTCAGGACCTTAGTTTTTCTAAATCATGCTACTGCATTTGTTATGTTATGTTATGTTAAAAACACTTTTATAGCGCACAGCTGCCCCAGCTAAGGGGCGTCCCGGCGCTTGGAGAAAAGGTCCCAACACAACAAAGCTAAAAAAGGGCAGACAAGCGCAGAACAGAATACTAACATGAGGGAGGAAACAGATGCGTCTTAATGGCCCTCCTAAACATCAGAAGCTCATCCATTTCACGCATGTGGGGTGGAAGAGAATTCCACAACTTTGCGGCCAAAACCCGAAAGGACCGGCCTCCGGCCCTACATAGCCTAAACCGAGGAACCACCACCAGGTTTTGACCTAGAGATCTAAGAGGACGCGAAGGCACATAGGGCACCAAAAAAGTGGAGAGGATCTGAGGGGAGGCCTTCCGGAGGATCTTGAACGAGAGGCACAAAGTCTTAAAGTGGATCCTCTGTACCATAGGCAGCCAGTGCAAAGCACGGATGGTACTATCCGCAGAACAGAACCTCGGTAATCCTACCAGGGCTCTCGCTGCGGCATTCATGACACGTTGCATCCGTGCAATTTCAGCCTGATTAGCCCCTAGCAAGAGCGAACTGGCATAGTCAAGCCGCGATAGTATGGATGCCTGAATAACCAGCTGTCTGGTAGGGGCATCAAAGAATCTTAGGATGGGTCGCAACCCTCGCAGAATGCCAAAGCAGGTGGCCGCCACTTTTTTTGTGTGGACACTGAAGCTCAAAACAGAGTCTATCCATACCCCCAGGTTCTTTACCTCTGACACTGGCACAGGAGTCACACCCAATTCTGGAGGCCACCACCTATCAACCCAAAGGTCCGTCCGCTTGCCCACAATCAGGACCTCAGTTTTTTGAGCATTTAATTGGAGGCAATTGGCATTCATTCAACTAGCCACTGCCGAGAGCCCATCCCGGAATCTGGGGGCATCAAGGTCGGAGTCACCACTCAGGGCAACCGAAAGCTGCGTGTCGTCCGCATAGGAGACCATAGTCAGGCCCCAGTGCTTGACGACATCCGCTAGCGGTCTCACATATAGATTAAACAAAGTGGGACTAAACGACGAGCCCTAAGGCACGCCCATCTCCAGCGAGTAGGACTTGGACTCAAAAGGCGGCGTGGCAACCTTAAAGGTCCGACCAGTTAAAAAAGAACGGAACCATTCGAGAGCAATGCCCATAACACCCGCCTCCCTAAGCCGTTGAAGTAGAATCCCATGTGACACTGTGTCAAATGCGGCACTGAGATCCAGTAATATCAGTGCCGTAGTCTGACCAGAGTTGAGCATAGTGCGCAGATGTTCTGTCATAAAGAGCAAGGCAGTCTCGGTGCTGTGACCAGCCCGGAAGCCATTCTGGGAAGAATCGAGAATATTTGCCTTTACAAAATGTTCGGTCAGCACCTTGTTCACATGGGACTCAACAACTTTAGAAGCCCAAGGGAGGAGAGAGATCGGGCGGTAGCTCTCGAGTTTCGAGGGGTCCATTGTGGGCTTTTTCAGAATAGGTGTTACGACAGCCTGTTTCCATTTAAGAGGGACAACACCAGTGGCAAGAGAGAGGTTTAAAAGATGACATAATGGAGGGAAGTACACTTCCAATAGTGAAACGTGCCCACACATATACAATCTATGTGAAAATAAATGTGAAAACAAACAAACAAACAAGGTTGTAATAAATACGACCTCAAAATGTCCTAATCCTCTGAATCACAGGGTGCAAGCATCACCCCACGTGATCTGGGATTGCACCTTACTCCCACCCTGCCCGGTAATACTTAGGGCAACGACGGACAGAGCGGGGCCTCCTTCACCTGAGCCAGGTTCCAGGGTAGGTGAGGTGTAATCCCAGATCACGTGGGGTGATGCTTGCACCCTGTGATTCAGAGGATTAGGACATTTTGAGGTCGTATTTATTACAACCTTGTTTGTTTGTTTGTTTTCACATTTATTTTCACATAGATTGTATATGTGTGGGCACGTTTCACTATTGGAAGTGTACTAATCAAATGCAGTAGCATGATTTAGAAAAACTAAGGTCCTGAAGAAAGCCGTGGGCAATATTCCCGGATGGCTGAAACATGTCGACCCATATATAGCAGTAACTAGATAGTACTGCTATAAACTTTGATACACTTTTTAATCAAGGTGTGCGGAGTGAATTGAATTTGTAGGATCTTTCTCTCTACACAACCTTTTTTAGATTTCACTGTTTTTCTTTGCACTGCACTTTATATGATTATTGTCTTTGGATACCACAGTTTTTCACGTGTCTTTTGACTCACACTCATCAACCCGAGTGAGCAATAGAGCTTCTAACTTGCGAGGCAGTCTCTATGATCAAGAGACATACCTCTGCCTAAGTTGGATACCAGATGATATAAACGATCGAGAGAGCAATTTTGTTCTCACCATATGCTTCATTGAATGAGTAAGGTTGATGGTAATGCACGCTCTGCTCTAAGAACGTTCGGGTCTGATTGGTTTCATACACCAACTTCCTTCTTCCTTTTCTTTTGTGCTGCCTGCTATTAGACCCCCAGTTCTTGTGTGTGTGTATATGTGTGTGCTGCACGCCAATGTTACACAAAAAGCAGATAAAAAATAAAGATTACATGTAATACTTAAAGCCAAATAATTCCAATTTACACAATATTACTCTAGCGCAAAATGTCCCTGTGACCTCATCTGCATTATTTAGACTAGTGCCGGGGGGAGGCCCAGAGCAGGAGCTTTGAGCGGGCGACCAGGGCATCCGCTTTAATTAACAAGCTATGCATTTTATCAGCCTCATGAAGATGAGTGGTTGAGTGAGCCCTGATGCATTTTACCCAAAGCTTCCCATCTTCAACTCCCGTCTGGGTTCCCTCTTCTGACATGGCAGGCTTGTTTTAAGTGGGTAAGTTAGAGAATAAAGCATGCCACCCCCCACTTGAAAGTGCCACAACGTTGCCCTTGTGTCAAAAAGTATGTGCCCTGCACACTAATCACAACATTAAAAGCTTCAAGTTCACTTGCCGGCAGGCTAATAAGTGGCCTTGTGGCATAGAACAGAGCAGAGGTTCTGCTGGGAAATAGAAGGCTCCTTAAGGCAAGCAGATGTCGAGTAATACTTGCACGATTCAGTGGGGCACACTAGCCTGGCGGCGTTTCCAAAACCCGGTCTGCCTCAGTGGTGGTACAGGGAGCAACAGTTATCACAACCGCACGCACTGGTTCAATTTGCAACGATTACCTACATGGATTACAAATGTCTATTACGTATGCATAGACAGGAGGAAAAGCAACACAACTTCATACACTGCATTTGTTTGCAGATATTAAATTAAGTGCAATGTTGTGCTTCAAAATCACAGAGAAACAAGTAGATAGTAACCTGACCCGAGGAATGCAGCTGGCACCCTGCGCGCCGGTGCTCGCTCCAGAGAGCAAAACGCCGTGGGAGTGAACTTTAAAAAAGAAGGTGGGACATGCACCTGCCTTTAGACATTTGCGTGCTTTCATTAGCGAAAGACACACGCAAAAGTCAATCCAATGTGTGGGAGGAGTCAGACCCACACAGAGAAGTTTAGAGTACTTACAAGAAGCCTCCCATAAAGCAGCGCATGCGCACGGCGCTAGGCTCGACCTAAAAAGGGGGCCTACTGGGAAACCTACTATAAGCAAAAAGAGAGGGAGAAAAACAACAAACATGATAGACTGAAAATGGGTATAAACTGGTATGATAGTAAAATGCCACAACAACTCACAACTCATTGCCAGGTAAAGGTGATATGTTCGGAATGGTCTGGCTTGTTCTCCATAGCCTTCCACACGCCTTACTCTTAATCCAGAGTATGTGTTGAGCCTGATTCCTAACAGTCTGCTGGGTTATCTAGTTTTAGGAGGAGATATATATTCGACGGCTTGAATATTGTATTTTTGGCTTGGTTAGGTATACAATGTCTGTTAAAAAGGACAAAATGCTGATATGGTATGGGCTGTGATGAGAAAGACCAGGGCTCGAAATAATGACGATTACTGCTAAGAGGCCAGGCCATTCTCAGTACCCTCCTGCTGGTAGGAGGAGAATACCATGTTCTCCAACTAAGCAAAATAAAAAGAGTACAAATTCTGCCAGCGAGCATAGGGTATCAAAAAGAAAACATCTTTACAATATACTTGGAAACTGGAAAATATTAATTTTCAACATTATGATTCTGAAGACTTTTGTAAATTTGAGCTTCCAACCTATCGGAAGAACAACTGGTGATATTCTGGCATCGCAAGAAAATTGCTGTTAGCAAATACAGGAAACACCTCACCGAAAGGTAGCAAAACTGGCAACAAAGAGGTGGAACATGGTGCTGCTACTTAACATTAGGCATTCTGATTCTAAAGATTTGGGTGTTACTCACTATAAACCAAAAGACACAGATTATGATAGAATTTAAGTTAAGCAGGAAAAAAGCGAAAAGGGTCTCTGTATCAACTCTGTTTAATATCTTTGTTAACCTGTGGTAAAAAGCCTAAGGCGGACTATATGCAGGCTAAGCGCAGCATTTACCTGCTCTCAGTTTTGTTGTAGTTCAGGCTGTGTGGCGTGCACAGGATGCACTCCTACTCTTACTGCACTAGCTCTTCTACAAGGAGCCTCAATGGCACCCTTCTTTGAGTCAGGGTCCGAGAAGCTGACTCACTAGGTAGATCTGTGAGATCATTCTATGACAGTGGCTGCCCTGATGGCTGGCTGCAGACTGGTGACTGGATGTAGGAGTTGCATCCTCCCTGCCTGCTTCCTTCCTGATCATGTCTCTGTGGCACATGTAGCCTACAGGCCAATCCTGGCTGACTGCTTCAGTGATGATGCAGTTCTGATTTTCTCCACCGGCAGTGGCATTACCAATATCTCAAGCACATGGCATGCTGCTGGGTGAGACAATATCCTTTGCTCTGGTGCGGTCATGATGCAGTTAACTCAGAAACTGTGCAGCGAGACAAGGGGACCCTTTTGCAACAAAGGCCACTCTTCGCTCAATGTCTTTCTTAATCAGCTTCTATGTACTCCTCATACCAAGAACACACTGGGCATCTCGCCTTAACCATTCTCTTCTCCTGCAGCACCAAACAAACCCCTTCCCTATCTCAGCTGGCTTCAAGGCTCTTTAGGCAGATCTTCAATTCTCCCAGCAGAAAATACAGACTTCAGGTGATGTTCCTTAACCTCTGAGAAACTGGCTGTCAGCCAGACAGAAGCCCTGGTGACACTGCAGCTCTGTATATACTCTGCAGAGCATTCTCTTAATTGTTCAAGAGATCTTGGACTGGAACAAAGTAGGGTATTTTGGATCCCACTTCTATACACATTTTCCGGACAGGGGATATGGATCACCTATCTAAGGTTTTGACAATGTTCTTGGTTTGTTCTCTTTCAAATGTAATATCCAGGCTATTCACCAGACAAAGCCTTTGTGCAAATTGATTGCCCAATGAATTGTCACTTACATGCACATAGCTGTCATCCGCCTTCTTGAAGTAGCATTCAGAAACAGACAAAAGGCAGTCCCTGCATAAACTCTTCCTCGCCTTTAACAACAAAATATGCATTCCCATCTGTCACTCATATCATCCACCAAAGGCCAGTGCTCGAGAAGAACTAATCAGCAGTCCTTTCCTAAAAAGGCCCTTGTGGAAATTCTACATGAAGCCATTTCTCTGTCCCCCTCACATCAGTGTATCGGTCACTACCCCCCAGCTACAGGAATGCAGGCAATATATTTCCACTTTCTGGGAAAGATATCCTATTCCTCAATCTTGTAACATGCCAAGCCAGTGACATGAAAAATTAATCCCACTGGCTCCGTAATCAGACTCATACGAAGTCCTACTATAATACATGTGGTAGACATGATGTACATACGCACACTCGTGACATGCATAAAGAATGCCAGTGCAAGGTATTGTATTAACAGTGAAATTTGATATGAGTGAAGTCACTAGACCCCACTCTCACTGACATCTCTGTGCTTGTACTGCTTCTTAAAAAAGTTGTTCTTTGCTTTAGGCTTCTCGCCCTTTAATGTTTCAGTTTTTGACTTCATTCATTGCATCTCTTCATCAGTATGTGGACCTAAGAATGGAAGCTTTAGGATATTCATTTAATCATCATCCTTTAGTGAAGTAAGCCTTAGCCAGTCTGTGTTAAGACACTGCCAAGTCCTCAGAGTCTAGGGAGGTGCATTAATGGTGAAGCGGTTGCCTGTGAAAGCGGGCCTTAAAACTACCTCCCAGTTGGAAGACGTCAGCGCTTACACTTCCATCAGTGTGCATCTGTTGCTGCTCATGCAGCAAAGAGGCAATGCTTTACATAGAATGGGGATGTGTAGCAAATTGTCCCCTTAACAGCAATGCTGAGTCTAACTGGCTGCCTAACATGTGACAACAGGTATTTAAAAACAGACCTTTGGAGGGGCATGGCCAACCACCAAAGAAAATTGCTGCCCTCTAACGTGGCTCCGGTCCCCCCTTTCCCCGCAAATCCGTACATTATCCGGCACAAATTGATCATATAAATGCTTGAATTGTAACTACGGAGGTCAGCAGCTACACATCCGATAATCACAGGCTCCTACCTGGGCCTTATACACAACAAAAGACCTGTTCACACGGTGATATCAATACTCAAAATCCTAAAACATTTGTTGTCATACATTTAGACAATCTGTTAAGCCAGCGGTTCCACCATCTGTACTACTAAGGAACGGATCACCAAAATATAGAAAGGGTTTAAAATCTGTCTGTAAAGAGAGTAACCTGTGTCTCCAATTACCCTTGGTGTAGTGAAAAAGAAGAAGAAATATAAAAAATGTGAAAAAGGATTGGTGGTGCCTCACGGTAGTAACACCAAGAGGGGTAAAGCAGGAAGGTACTCGCCTGCTACCTCAAGATCTCACCATGAGCTACCACTGCTCCAAAGCAAAAGGTGTATAGAAAAGTAAGAGAAACCCATAAAGACAAGGTGCTAGGGTGTGAAACAAAGATTGTCTGTGCACCGACTCGTGCGACAGATTCAACCCCACAATTGAGATTGAGGAGTCAAACTATTGCTCCCCTAGTCCCAATCTAAAACTGAGCTAGATCACACTTGCTAACAATCTTTATTCAGTGCTGTGTGTCTGCTCATTAAAAAGCCAAAATGTTTCATTGCCACAGGAGAAAAACTCACGGCAATTTCTTCAGGGCATGGGTCAGTCACTCCACCCTGCACCAAAACTTGTCTATTTTAAAATTTCCTACAGGAGACACAAGAAAACAGACAGACATGCAAAACATAACATGATTAGTTGGCATCTGGTCACATTTAAAAAGGTTATTCAATATGAAAAACCTTCCACACTTTTTTTGTCACAGGATTTACTGGGACATTGTCCAACGTGGGCATACCTTTACCCTCAAGCACTTGTGTGTGTGTATTCAATCACTCTTTCACTGGCTTTCCCAGTCACTTCCACTCGTGTATCTGTAAAACATGGCAAAGTATCGTAAGGCAATGAATGCTTGGCAAGCCACAATTTCAATAAAGTTTCATGCGCTCCCCTGTTATGCCATTAATCTCATATGGCAGCAGCGCGCGTAAATGTTTTTGTTACATTTAACTCCCTGTCTCAAACATCTACTCTCACTATAATATTTAGAGAACAGGGCGGTGGAATCTACCCCTTACTATGTCAATACATAGCGTGACGAATTTGCCAATACTTATCATGGTCATTTCCCTCGCCTAGCATATATACAGAGGGCCATATCCAGAACAGACTTACCGTGACCGTAACAGTTTCAGGTATCAACTCAGCACTGCATCGGCCCGGCTTGAGCCCCAAGTGAGTATTAACGGGCTTCGGCGCGTTACGTCACCGTGCACATTTGGCCCCTCCTTTGCTAACAGGTTCACTGTACACGCCCTACTAACGTCGGCACCATTGTTAAACAGTAGTGATATCGCTAGTATGCTGATTTACTAGTTGTTATAGCGAGAATCAAGTGTTTCATAATCATTTATTTAAAACATTATTATCTATCGTATATAAATGTTTTATTTTGATGCAAATTGTGTAAACTTTGCCATCCATTCATAGATACTGTTAAAACCTATATACACAAGGGCTTACACAGCGGTGCGGGTCCCAGTGTTCATATTTTGCACAGCTTTGACCATTTATATTTATAGAGCTTAAAATAAGTTCAAATATCATTGCCCCTACTCGAGAATTGTTTTTTATAAATTGAACATTTGATAGCTCTATTAAACCCATGGTGAACAACATGGCTATTCAAGTATTCCTCATACAGTTTCCAACGTGCAGATGTCTTCGATACTGCATATGGGTCAGCAACAGCTGTCCCATCCCCTAACATGGAAAATAAAGGGTGTTGAACAATATAATGTATAGATGTTTAAGAAAACATCTTCAACACCACTCATAGTCACATCTTTTGTTTATACATGGCTTCATAGGGATCGCCGGGGAGTCAGTATATAATTGTGAGAGTGCAATGCTGGGAGACCTTAGCTAGATTCTTAATTTATACACTGACCTTATTCCATTCAATAAGGTCATTCAATCCGGACTGATCTACACCCTCCTGATAGATTCACCGTGCCTCTCTAGTGCTAAGTCTGGTTTCCATATTATAATGGTCCCCCATTACCCTCTCGAGGACAACCCAACGGACATCCCTGGGTGCATGTTTACAGGTTTGAAAATGCTGCACCAGTTTGGTGCTAAGTTTCCCTGCACGCAGTGTGCTCAAATGTTCTTGTATCCTTATTTTAACCTTCCGTGTCGTTGGGCCAATATAGTGTAGATCACACGGACATGTCAGTCTGTAAATGACGTTAGTTGTGTTACAATTGCTGAACTTGTTCAAAAACCAGGTTTTATTGCTAGCAAGAGTAACAGGGGATGTATATTCACATACAGAACAACTCCCGCATGGGTAATGTCCCTGCGGGACACTGGTCTCTCTCAGTTCTTGTTTAGGTCTGGTATGCACTAGCCGATCGCGGATATTAGCTGATCATTTAAAAGCAAAGCGAGGCTGTGGCATATGCATGTTCGGAGTACTTAGCAAATGCCAATGCCTCCGAATGATTTGTCTAACTTTCGTAGAAAGTGGACCAAAGGTAGTGACCACAGGGATACTTTCTCCACTTTTCTTAGGTGTCTTTTCCAAAAGTGCGGCACGTGGCGTGTTGTACGCTCGTTTTCTCGCCTGTTTAATGACCTTTTGAGGATAGGCTTGATTCTCCAATTTGCTGGCTAAGTCAACTGCCTGTTCTGAATTTTTTTGTAGAGAAGAGCAGTTACGGCGATACCATAAAAACTGCCCCACAGGCAGATTATCTCGGAGAGCCCTGGGGTGGTATGATCTGTAGTGCAGTAACTAATTTTATCAGTTGGTTTTTGATGCACATTAGTCACTAGCTTGTTATGTTCTGCTTGAATGTCAAGATCAAAGTATACGGCTGACAGTCTGTTCACAGACCATGTGAACTTGAGGCAATCATCAAGATTGTTTAACCATACAAAGAACTCGTTGAGTCTCTCTTCCGTTCCTGACCATATGCATAGCACATCATCTATATATCTCTTCCAGAGGACAATGTTCCTCTGGAAGAGAATGGTGTCAGAATAGATATGATAGGCCTCAAACTGGCCTACATAAATGCAGGCCAGACTGGGAGCAAATGTTGCCCCCATCGAAGTGCCAGACACCTGTAGGTAGATCTGGTCCTTAAAGGCAAAGAAGTTTTGAGTCAGTGCAATCTCTATGCACTGCAGGACAAAAGTCTGAGGAGTGTCATAAAACCACTCGCATTCCCCCAGGGCGCGAGCTGCTGCCACCAGTGTTGCTTCCTGGGGGATGCTCGTGTACAACGATTCAATGTCTATGGTGACTACGAATTGATTGTACGGAGCGTATGTTACATCTTCTAAAATTCTTAGCACATCAGTTGTATCTTGGACATAAGATGGTTGAGTAATGACACATTCCCTCAAAAAGTAGTCTGCGAACTGCGACAAAGGTTCCAGCAAGGACTGGATCCCCGAAACTATCGGGCGTCCCGGTGGTGGTCATTGAGCTTTATGGATTTTGGATACTGTATAGAATGCTGGTACTCTAGGTCTCATATTGATCAAAAATTCGGCTTCCTTATATTTCCACCATTTTTTCTCCTTTGCTTCTGTAACCAGCTTAATAATGGTTGCCTGCAATTCTTTTGTAGGATCCCTCACCAATGGTCTATAATTACAACGATTTCCCAAAAGTCTGGCGACCTCGGTCTCATAGTCCTTAGTGTCCATCACCACCACCGCCCCGCCCTTATCGGCCGTTTTGATGGTGATGGCTGGATTGCTCTGTATAGTTTTTAATGCTTGCCAGTCCCTGCTACTCATATTACTATGTATAGCAGCCTGCATATTTTGTTACAATCCTGAAATATCTTGAAGAACTTTCTGTTCAAAAACCTGTACCTCAGGACCTACCGAATTGTTAGGTGGACAGAACTGTGAAGGGCAGCGCAGATTGGTCGAGAAAATCGAGGGATTGTTCTGTTCCTTGCCTTCAAAAAACTTTTTCAATTTAATCCTTCTCATGAGGCCATGTAGTTCACCCCGGAGTTTAAAACCATCATGTTTGGGGGTAGGAACAAACCTCAACCCCTTGTTAAGCACTTTTAATTTGTCATCAGTCAGTTGATGTTGGGAGAGGTTAACCACTATATTGCTGTCACTCACAGTTATAGGGGTGTTTTGCCCCTGCTGCGTGTGATCCTTGGAGAGAATGTCTGCCAAGTTGAATTCAAATTCTGGCGAGCGCGGCCCCTGCCCATGCCCCTGCCCCTGTGACTGACCCCTCTTTGATCTACAGGGTGTTGGATTTGTTGTCCTAAAAAAACCCTAAACAAAGCTCCCAAATCCTCATTAGTTCTATCTTGAGGGTTGAATCTCACTCTTTGATTAGAAGTGGATGGTTGGGCAGTATATTCCTCATCCTCACTACTCGTATTCTCAAATGTCCAATTATTTGGAGTCCTTCTACCCTGTCAACGTCCGCCCCTCATACCTGTTGGGAATGATGGCTGTTCTTGAATTTGTTGGTAATATTGATCTTCTACATATGGAAAGGCCAATTCATGGCTAAATCTATCTAGATTCCTTATAAGTCCCTTGATATTTTGGGCTCTCCGAGATAATCTGCCTGTGGGGCAGTTTTTACGGTATCGCCGTAACTGCTCTTCTCTACAAAAATATTCAGAACAGGCAGTTGACTTAGCCAGCAAATTGGAGAATCGAGCCTATCCTCAGAAGGTCATTAAACAGGCGAGAAAACGAGCGTACAACACGCCACGTGCCGCACTTTGGAAAAGACACCTAAGAAAAGTGGAGAAAGTATCCCTGTGGTCACTACCTTTGGTCCACTTTCTACGAAAGTTAGACAAATCATTCGAAGGCATTGGCATTTGCTAAGTACTCCGAACATGCATATGCCACAGCCTCGCTTTGCTTTTAAACGATCAGCTAATATCCGCGATCGGCTGGTGCATACCAGACCTAAACAAGAACTGAGAGAGACCAGTGTCCCGCAGGGACATTACCCATGCGGGAGTTGTTCTGTATGTGAATATACATCCCCTACAAAGAGTGTTACTCTTGCTAGCAATAAAACCTGTTTTTTGAACAAGTTTAGCAATTGTAACACAACTAACGTCATTTACAGACTGACATGTCCGTGTGATCTACACTATATTGGCCTAACGACACGGAAGGTTAAAATAAGGATACAAGAACATTTGAGCACACTGCGTGCAGGGAAACTTTTGGTGCAGCATTTTCAAACCTGTAAACATGCACCCAGGGATGTCCGTTGGGTTGTCCTCGAGAGGGTAATGGGGGACCAATATAATATGGAAAACAGACTTAGCACTAGAGAGGCACGGTGGATCTATCAGGAGGGTGTAGATCAGTTATGTTATGTTATGTTATGTTATTTAGGATTTCTATAGCGCACGGCTACTCCATTGGAGTGTCCCGGCGCTTTTTATTGGCAGCTTGAAAACATAAAATAATAACACAGAAAGACAAAAGAAAGACAGTAAAACTGAGGAAGAAAGCATGCTAAGAGGCAAAGAGCCAAGTTTTAAGGCCCTTCCTAAAGGTCAGCAAATTAGACGTGCTACGTACCGACAATGGCAAAGCATTCCAAAGCTGCGATGCCTTCAGCTTGAAGGAGCGACCCCCTACGCGGGCCCTCTTTACTCGAGGGACCACCGCAAGGAAGAGAGATTCGGATCGCAAAGATCGAGCCGGGCGATAAAAAGTAAGCCTCCTTTGCAGATATTTCGCGCCCGAGGCATAGAGAGCCTTATGAGCCAGCGTCAACGCCTTGAAGACTATCCGCTTCCAGATAGGCAGCCAGTGCAGTGACTGCAGAAGGCCAGACACTCTGGCTCGCCTATGAAGGCCGAAGATAGCCCGAGCAGCTGAGTTCTGGACCACCTGAAGGCGCTGTAACAGATACTCCGGAAGACCCAGATATAGGACATTAGAATAGTCCAATCTGGAGCCAATTAAGGCCTGCACAGTGATCCTCCTGTGCTCTTCTGAAAGCAAAGGAAGAAACTTCCGGAGCATCTTCAGGAGGCCAAAACATGTACCCGTAAGACCGAGGATCTGAGATCTCAGCGTCAGACCATTGTCGATCTTAATTCCCAAATTTTTTGCCTGCTGGGAGGAATGTGCAGGAGGAAACATATTAGTCGGCCACCATTCCTGCCAATCTGGATCAGAGGTACAACCAAAAAAGAGTACCTCAGACTTGCCTGAGTTGCATTTGAGGCTGTTCAGCTGGAACCATTTGAAAACAGCCCCAAGGCACTCACGAATACTCTCTCCGTCAAACTCCTCACCTTTCCCACACGTAAAGAGGAACTGAGTATCATCGGCATAGGATACGATCTGGGCCCCCAAGGACTCCGCCAGAGCGGCCAATGGAGTCATAAAGATGTTAAAAAGAGTCGGACTCAACACAGAGCCCTGAGGGACTCCGACTCCCAAAGGCGGCATCACGGCAGAGCTTGGGGGGACCCAGACCGTTTGTCGACGGTCCGCTAAGAATGATCTAAACCAGCTGAGCACCGTCCCCCTCAGACCGATCTCATGAAGTCTGACGAGGAGACCCTTGTGGGGGACGGTGTCAAAGGCCGCCGACAAATCAAGCATGACAAGCATAGCTTTACCTCCTGAATCCAGTGCCTCCTTAATGGCTTCAGACACCTCCAAAAGCGCCGTCTCGGTGCTTAAATTGGGGCGGAAGCCAGATTGAGTAGGATGAAGCAGATCATTGGTTTCCAAAAATCCAGAGAGCACGGTGTGCACGTGCTTCTCCACAATTTTAGCCAGCGCAGGAAGAAGAGAGATTGGCCTATAATTGGCCAACGCCTCAGGGTCTAGGCCAGGCTTCTTGTGGAGGGGAATCACCATCGCCTGCTTCTAAGCCTGCGGCACCACCCCCTCACACAAAGAGAGATTCAAGAGTGGATTTGCCAAGGGATTTACAACCGCCGCCATCTTCGCCAAAAATTTGGCAGGGCATGGGTCAAGAGGCGACCCAGATTTAAGATTGACCGTCAATGCCAATGACGATGCAGCTGAAATAGGCGGAAAATTGGCCAAGATGAACTCCTCAGGAGCCGATGGAACTGGCTCATCCGCAAAGCTGAGGCACGCTTCCACCATCCTTGAGGGAAAGGAGTCCTGAATCAACTTTATCTTAGCTGTAAAGAAGTCCGGATTGAATGACCTTATTGAATGGAATAAGGTAAGTGTATAAATTAAGAATCTAGCTAAGGTCTCCGAGCATTGCACTCTCACATATATATACTGACTCCCCGGCGAACCCTATGAAGCCATGTATAAACAAAAAATGTGACTATGAGTGGTGTTGAAGACGTTTTGTTAAACATCTATACATTTTATACTGTTCAACACCCTTTTTTTTCCATGTTAGGGGATGGGACAACTGTTGCTGTTCCATATGCAGTATCGAAGACATCTGCACGTTGGAAACTGTATGAGGAATACTTGAATAGCCATGTTGACAACCTTGGGTTAAATAAAGCTATCAAATGTTCAATTTATAAAAAACAATTCTCGAGTAGGGGCAATGATTTTGAACTTATATTCAGCTCTATAAATATAAATGGTCAAAGCTGTGCAAAATATGAACACTGGGACCCGCACCGCTGTGTAAGCCTTTGTGCATATAGGTTTTAACAGTATCTATGAATGGATGGCAAAGTTTACACAATTTGCATCGAAATAAAACATTTATATACGATAGATAATAATGTTTTAAATAAATGATTATGAAACACTTGATTCTCGCTATAACAACTAGTAAATCAGCATACTAGCGATATCACTACTGTTTAACAATGGCGCCGACGTTAGTAGGGCGTGTACAGTGAACCTGTTAGCAAAGGAGGGGCCAAATGTGCGCGGTGACGTAACGCGCCGAAGCCCGTTAATACTCACTTGGTGCTCAAGCCGGACCGATGCAGTGCTGAGTTGATACCTGACACTGTTACGGTCACAGTAAGTCTGTTCTGGATATGGCCCTCTGTATATATGCTAGGCGGGGGAAATGACCATGATAAGTATTGGCGAATTGGTCACGCTATGTATTGACATAGTAAGGGGTAGATTCCACCTCCCTGTTCTCTAAATATTATAGTGAGAGTAGATTTTTGAGACAGGGAGTTAAATGTAACAAAAACATTTACGCGCGCCGCTGCCATATGAGATTAATGGCATAACAGGGGAGCGCATGAAAACGTTATTGAAATTGTGTCTTGCCAAGCATTCATTGCCTTACAATACTTTGCCATGTTTTACAGATACACGAGTGGAAGTGACTGGGAAAGCCAGTGAAAGAGTGATTGAATACACACACACAAGTGCTTGAGGGTAAAGGTATGCCCACGTTGGGCAATGTCCCAGTAAATCCTGTGACAAAAAATGTGTGGGAGGTTTTTCATATTGAATAACCTTTTTAAATGTGACCAGATGCCAACTAATCATGTTATGTTTTGCATGTCTGTCTGTTTTCTTGTGTCTCCTGTAGGAAATTTTAAAATAGACAAGTTTTGGTGCAGGGTGGAGTGACTGACCCACGCCCTGAAGAAATTGCCGTGAGTTTTTCTCCTGTGGCAATGAAACATGTCTGCTTTTTAATGAGCAGACACACAGCACTGAATAAAGATTGTTAGCAAGGGTGATCTAGCTCAGTTTTAGATTGGGACTAGGGGAGCAATAGTTTGACTCCTCAATCTCAATTGTGGGGTTAAATCTGTTGCACGAGTCGGTGCACAGACAATCTTTGTTTCACACCCTAGCACCTTGTCTTTATGGGTTTCTCTTACTTTTCTATACACCTTTTGCTTTGGAGCGGTGGTAGCTGATGATGAGATCTTGAGGTAGCAGGCGAGTACCTTCCTGCTTTACCCCCCTTGGTGTTACTACCGTATGCACCACCAATCCTTTTTCACATTTTTTCTATTTCTTCTTCTTTTTCACTACACCAAGGGTAATTGGAGACACAGGTTACTCTCTTTACAGACAGATTTTAAACCTTTTCTATATTTTGGTGATCCGTTCCTTAGTAGTACAGATGGTGTAACCGCTGGCTTAACAGATTGTCTAAATGTATGACAACAAATGTTTTAGGATTTTGAGTATTGATTTCACCGTGTGAACAGGTCTTTTGTTGTGTATAATTCTCTGAGTGTGGGATGACCTGTTCTCTGCCCCTAGAGCTCCTTATTGTGTTTGGTCCTACCTGGGCCTAACAGCTGTGATCTGCGGCCTGGTCCGGGCTCGGTAGGAGACTACCATACAGCGGTACGGCAGTGGGAGGCAGCCACGATCGACTCCATCCATGGTCGGCGGCGGTTTGAAGCTGGCGGCCCCTTGATTCACGGAGTGGCGAGCTGCGGGTGCTTTCTGCAGTGGTGCGGCTGGGTCCTAAAACTGAGGCGCTGACGGCATAGCCGAGCGGCTGGCAGAAGGCTGGGGCCTACCGATGCTGTGCTGTGCATCGGCGAAGCGCTTGGCGCAGGCTCGCCACTGAAAAAAGGCACAACTGGACACCACAGATGCAGTAAATTAAGAGGCACCCACACGCATTGCACAGATTTGCCCCGTGAAGCCGCTAAGATACAGGCGGCTGGGGCGGTGTCCCGGGTGGTGATACAAGTGAGGAGACCCAACCAAGCCTCACCAGGGGAGCAGTGTCACCGAGAGGACAGCTCCATACAGTAAGGAGCACTAAGCCCAGCCTCCCAGACTCAATTAGGAACTTTGCAGTTCAACCACGAGACCAGACACGTGCAGCACTTATCCTTATCGCACGCGGTGGTAAAGCAGGTCAGAGACAGAGGATTTGGGACACAGACTGTGTGAATGATTGAAGGCACCAATACCATAGCCCTCTGACACCTATCTAACCACCTTGGAACACAGCGCCTCAAACCGCACATAACTCGGCGGCCTGAGCACGGTCGCTTAACGCAGCATTGTCCCACAAAGGTGCTGTCCCTGCCTATGATGGAATACTGAAAGACCGAAGACGGTGACTGCGTCATCAACAGAGACTGCTGTGTTGCCCCTGCTGGAGAGGGGGGTAGGCCCAGAGCGGATTTCCGCAAGAAGAACGACCGTATGATGGCAGTGGAAGAAAGCATGCAAGCCTTAGCCACCACCTCTAAAGGCTTGGAGAAAAAAGTCAGGACCTACAAGCTACTACCCGAGCCTTATCGGACCAACTTGACGACTATGAAGGCAGGGCCAGGAGAAATAACATTAGAATTATCAGAGTTCTTAAGAAGGCAGAGGGCCATGCCGTTGATCTATTTGTGGATGAATTAGTCACACAGTGGCTACAGCCCAAGACGCTCTCCAAGTATTTTTCCGTTGAGCGTGCACATCGGACCAGGATAGCCCCCAAGACGCATACTGGTTTGAGTGTTTAGTTTTTGGGACAGAGACGTGATGCAGCAAACTGCACGTTGTGCCCCTCCACTCAAAATTGATAACAGCACCATTCTCTTCTTCCCTGACTTCACGATAAAGGTGCAACAACAGCATAGAAGCTTCCTTGATGTCTAGAAGGCTTTAAGGGAGAGAGGCCTCTTATATGTGATGCTATTCCCTGCAAGAGTCTGGGTGGAGGCTGAAGGCACAGCATGGTTCTTTACGGAGCAAGAAGCAGCATGGGAATGGCTAGACGGCTGGAGGCAAGTTGGTGGCCTGAATAACTCAGACAGACGTCGGCGACGTTTGGTGAAAAATCGTAATGGGACTACATCAGATCATGAAGAGAGCAATGCCACGACCACAGAAAGAATAGAAAACGATCAGTCTGGACCGGCATGAAGTTGTATGGCAAAGGGTAACACTATGAGACATAATAAGTATACTCTAGGTTGGCGGGGGAAATCGAGGCTGGAAGGTCCACGTGTCCTCTGAAACCAGAATGGGTGGGCGACGTGCGCTCTGCATTGTTGGGGTGGCGGGTAGTTTGAAGCCTGTATTGCAGGGAGGCAGGGTGGGGGGGTGGTTTGCGGAAGTTAAGTTTTTTTTTGTTGCTGTTTAAAAGCGTCACAGTGACTGTCACTAGACTACAACACATATTCATCACTAGTACCACAGCAGAAGCGTAAGCTTTGTCTTCCACAAAAGTTCCACTATATGATGTATGCACAGAAGATATTCACAGCTCATTTGTCCCCCGAGGACGAAGGGTCCATTGAAACTTCCCCGCGCACACTATGACAGCTATCAATGCGCCGCATGCCGCATGGTGTCAATGGATTAGGAGATAGGATTAAGAGAGGGGTTGTGTTGCAATACATTAAACATAATCTTACTACAGGAGATCCACTTCGTTGGAAATATGATGTCCACGCGGGATTCATCACCGGTTCCCGAGGGGTCGGGATTCTAGTAAAGAAAAACCTTCCATTTATAGTGACACAGACACACACGATAACTATAGGAGCTTTGCAGGGATGTCAGGCACCTGGGAAGGTAGGAATATGAATATCCTTTCGGTATATATCTCTCCTGCTCTTCATAATGTGGCTCTGCCAGAATTGAGTAGATTACTTCTCACTTTACCATAAGGCAAAATAGTACTATGTAGGGACCTTAATATGACGCTTTGTGAACGAGTGGATAGATACCCCCCAAGGGGCGGGACGCGCTCCAATAATGTTGTGGCCGATTTTGATGCGGAACTGGGGCTGACGGATATTTGGCGGGCGGCCCATCCACAAGCACGCCAATATACGTATTACTCCACTGCTCATAAAAGCTACTCCCGAATCAACTACATATTATCATTGGCTGATTCTGTGCACCAATTCACCAAAGTTCAAAACTGATCATGCTCCCATACAGGCGCGATACACAATAAGCACTGCCCCCACCTGTAAGACACTTAAGATCATTCCGTGGTGTCTCCAAGTCCCACATATCAAGGCCAATTTAATCAAGGACTCAGACTATTACTTTAAGGAAAATGTGGGGACGGTCCAGTCTGCACAAATATAATGGGGGGCTTACAAAGCTGTAATTAAGGGCCGAGCATTATCCCTCACAGTGGGTCACAGGAAAGAGAATGACAGGCAATTAGTCGAAGTTGAACAAGACATTCTCACAAGAGAGCAGACACCAAGTGATACCCGGGATGAGAATAAAAAACAATAAAAAACACTCAGGAGGAAAGAACACAGGGACCTAGCATGTGAACTAGCCAGGGGTAAACACTGGGCCAAAATATACAGGATCTACCAACAGGGAGTTAGGGCTAGTAAGTTATTAGCGTGGGTGGAGAGGAAAGAAAAGGCAGACCGCTGGATCAGGGAATTAGCTGCATGACCCGCAACACATAGCAGACGGGTTTGCCAAATACTATAAGCAACTATACTCAATTGTCGTGACAGCTACTGTGGCAGAGGTGAGGGATATGATAGCCGATATACAAATTCCGACACTGACCTCTGACGACTAGCAACTGCTGGTAGAAGATATTACTGTCGGGGAAATCACTACAGCCATACGCAGTATACAATCGTGAAAAGCCGGCGAACCAAATGGCCTCCCAATTGACCTCATGAAATTAACGGCATCCAAGGTGGCACCCCACCTCCTTGAAATGTGCCATGAGAGCAAATCCGTTGGGACGTTACCCAGAGACCAAAGACTGGCCTCTATTATTGGAAGCGACCAATATCCCCATTAAATGCTGAAGTTAAAATACTTGCCAAAGTACTCGCCAATAGACTGATACCTATAATCACAAAACGAGTCCACCCAGACCAGTCTGGGTTCATGCCTGGCCGCAATATGGCTATGAATCTACGCCGTTTGAACAGTGTGCTTAATAGGAAGCTCACCATCAGTGAAAACGCGGCCATTCTGTCATTGGACGCACGCATGGCTTGCGGTCGAATGACCATATATGTTACCGGTACTTGAGCGTATGGGAGTGTGGATGACCTATCTGGAATGGATTAAGCTCCTATATGCGGAGCCACTTGCTCAAGTGGTTGTCAATGGGCATGTATCCATTGCATTCACTCAGCGCCGAGGAACGCATCAGGGCTGCCAGCTGTCTCCCCTCATATTTGCTCTAGTACTGGTGCCCCATGCATGCTGGATACATCAGAACCCATTGATACGGGGACTTAAATGGACACATGAATGGGAAGATAGGATATCACTCTACGCGGACGACATTTTATTGTACGCCGCTTTCCCAAGTGCCTCAATCAATAGGATTCTCCACATTTGCTCAAACCACGGCAAGTACTCAGGGTACACAATAAATTGGTCTAAATCAGTTGTTTATTTACGTCATGGGCCAGCACCGACCCTCCGGCTAACTGTGAGGCCACAATTGTGAGAGATGGGTTTCGGTATCTAAGTATATATGCAACAGCTGACCCACATCCCTTTTCCATGATCGAAACCTACTGGGCCCCTTGACGCAACTGCGAAGTGACGTCTGTCATTGGCGAACGCTGCCTGTGTCACTGCTGGGTCAAGCTACATTATTTAAAATGATAAATTAAAATGATGGCTCTGCCATGGCTTTAGTATGCACTGCAAAATACTCCATATAACGTTCCCGAGATGTATTTTAAATCAATTGACAGGGAGGTCGGAAATCTACTTTTGGATGGGAAACAGCCACGTATTGCAAAACCCAAATTAGTCAGGGGGTGGTATGATGGGGGCATTGCTGTGCCAGACATCCTTGGAAACTACTGGGTTTCCCACCTTTCAACTATTAATAAATGGGTGTATGGAGAGTAGCAGGACCCGGCATGTCGGATGGACAGATGGCTGATGGGTCATGGAGGGTACAGAGAGGCACTGTACACAAAACGGTGTAGACAACTTCTGGCCCCACCGCTCTCATGGTCGCCATATGGCACACTACCACCAAGAAACTTGGTTGGAGTAATAAATTGACACAAAAGACTCCCCTTTGGCATGCTGCAGTACTGGGCAATTTAAGTAATTACAGTGGATTCAACAAATGGGATATCATTGGTATATCGCAAGTTGCAGACTTGGTTAAGAAGGGTAAAATAGTGACATTTGCGGATGTACAAAAAGAATATAAGTTGTCCATAGGAGAAACATTCTGCTACTCACAAATCCGACATGCCTCACTGGAGGCAACCAGAAAAACGCCCGAGATCCCGGAAGCCAACCAGCTTGAGGATAGACTGCTAGCAGATCCGAGGGATAGCAAAGCTATTTCACTCACCTACAGGAAATTAATTAACAATTTCCCAGACCCGTTGCAAACACTATATACGCGCTGGCAGGATGATGTAGGGGACTTGAAGGAAGAGGATTGGTGTGATGTGCTGTCCTCCCCACGTGAGGTGGCCATACCATCACGACTACGGCTGGTCCAATTGAAAATTTTGCACCGCACGAACATTATCTGTACTGCATTGGTTAAAATGGCCTGAAGTAGCTCTACAGACTGTAGGCGAAGATGCGGAGAGACAGGCACATTCTATCATATACACTGGAACTGTCCCTTGATTCAGTCATTTTGGGGGGCGGTCAACAGGGTGGTCGGAGAGGTGTGTGGGATGGCCTTAGAATTATCCCCCAAGATATGATTGCTCAATATATGGGACGCTACAGACCTCAATTGAATGGACCAAACATGGGCGACCATTGGCTTTATGCTAGTGAAGGGTAATATCGCTTGCAGATGGGGGGTTTCCGACCTGCCAACCATGGTTGAATGGGAACGGGATGTTGATTTGTGCATGTTGGCTGAATGTGCAGTATACATAAATAGAGAATGTCCTAAGAAGTGGGAAAATGTGTGGGGGAAATGGAATACGTACCATTGCAATATATGCACCTACCCATCGGCATCAGATCATGGGCCGACAAGATAATCCAAAATAAGAATCCAGAATGTGGGTGGGAAGGGAGGGTGGTATAAGGAATGTCTTGTACTAAATCATACCATTCAAGATCTATTGTGACGAGTTAACTGCTTGTGATATGTCATTAATAAATGCTAATAAAAAGTAAAAGACATTTTTAAAAACAGACCTTTGGATGTTTGTTTTAAAAAGTTACAAACCGAAATACCTCTGCCCACAATAAGTGCAAATAAACAAAATAGGGTATTTTGCTGAAGTTCACTACAGAATTGCCCTTTAACCAACATACTGGGTTTAAAAAATAATTTTCACTTTAAAGAAACTCAATGTCAATGTCAAAAGCAATGTATTGGAGATTGAATTTCATTGCATATGTATTTATAATAAAAGCAACCAATGTGTAAAAAATCAATAGAAGTAATAACTAAAAACTGGAAGTGCAGTCAACTCCTACCTCTAGCTGCTCTCATACTCACCACTTACCTCTTGCCTGGTCTAGAATGCATACAAATCCTTCAGATGACAAGTTGGCAGTGATGGGCCTCACTGGTAACATTCCGTACCTTAGCATACCTATACGTTTTTGGCCAGCAAAATGCCCGAGTAAAAGCAGGCCAACATTTCAAAACTTCCCACTTGCCTTCATTAAGAATGTACCGCTACAAAGCGCACGGTTGTATGACAAAATATCGTGAATACAAATATTGATTGACATGAATATAGTGTCAAAAATATAGTTCACCACAATATAATGTTTGTGTAATTATAATGTAAAAAACTAAAATATTGTGGAAAATAATATAAGCCAAAAAGGTATGAATGTTGTCTATTAAATAAGTATTAAATAAAAAAAATAAAAAAATTATAGATTTAATAAAATAATGAGTTCACAAATAATATTATTAAAACACATCAAGACAGATTTGTTAATAATTCAAATAAAAGAAATAATTTGCAGAACAAGCAATTAAAATATACATCATTATGTATCAATTAAACAATTAAGATTGACAAGTAATTTTGAAAAATAATACAATTTCAAAAACTTTGCATCCTATGCCCTTACAAAACCAACAACATGCTTCTAAAATATAAATTAATAACAAAGTCTAATAATGAAAATATAGATTATAATTTATGAATCAAATTTAAATAAATAAAACCACAATTTAAGAAATCATTGAGAAATTACATTTTTAATTTACAATAAAAAATTAATTAACAAATAAATTAAATTAATTATTATTTAATTAATGTCCAACCCTCTTCGCTTACAAACCCAACAACCTTCTTTTAAGATATAATCATAATAAACTTAACAATTAAAATTAGCAATTTAATCCTAAAGAAATAAAATACCAACTGAAGAATTACCTTATTTACAAAAATAATGATCAATTAAATATATATATTAACAATACAAAAGTAATTACCATTAAAATTAAGCTAAGGAATTTAAATCTTTTCCCACCTTTTTCTCCTCCAAACCCAACAACCCGCTACTGCATTATAAATTACTGATCACATTAAAAACTAAATGACATGTTTAAAATTACAAACTATATTAAAAAAACAATTATACTAAGAGTACTAAAACCTAAAATTAATTTTCCAACTGTTACATAATAAATCAATTGAAAACAATCTTCACTACAACTACATTAAACAAAAGAATATAATATACAACAATAGTCATAAAAATTATCCCCAAAAAAACTGTTATTCTTTTCTTAGAAATTCTATTGCATGATATTTTGGTAGTCATGATATTTTTGACACAATATTCAAGTCACCAGCATCTGAGTTTGACAATGCTATCCGACTATTCATAAAGTCGTTTTCCATGCTTCAAATATTCTAGTATGCATAAACTTTATCCGCAAACATTGGTAAACGTGTGGCAACTCTGATGATTGTTTCAATAATATTGCTGCTGTTAACATTAAGTTCCTTAAACCGAAAGCAGGCTGTGGGCTCGCTCATCTTTTGAAACAGCAGTACCGTATGCATGGGAGTAGCCTGAAAAATGTAATACCCACACTTTCACCCAAATCAAAAATAGAATTGAGCAAGACAGTGATGCTATTGAGCGCGACTCTCATTCAGACAGTTGCCATCTTTCTTTCCATTTTCCTTTCTGTCTTTATTATCTACCATTTTTCTGTCTCTTTCATCATTCCTTCCATTCAGCCTTCTTCCATCCATTTAACCATCACCCATCATGTTTTTTTGTGTTACACAGATTTTCCCAGTAACACCCTCCTGGCAAGCTGCTGATGTGGGTGGCTGATGACGCCCCAGAACTTAGGTTGTGTGAGGCACACATCATAGGCCCTGGTTGAGAAAGCTGCACAGTGCTGTTTTATATTAAAATGTTAAATAAGTTTCCTGATCCGAAACAAGTGTTTAATATGATGGGTGGAGTTTGCAGAGGCTGCTGTTTACACCCAGGAGTGGTTAGCTGTTGCGAGCAGAAGAGAAAGTGGCTAACTCACGACACAAGAAGCTAGGTCGCTGGTCAGAATAATTTTTTGGCCTCCAAAAGCACACATTGCTATAGAAGACCCTGGCACTGACCGGAACTACTTTGTATATCGATGTGCTCCTTGTGAAAGGGCAAGCATGTACTCACAGTGAATTTACCAATGGTTGAAGTGGTCTGATCCAAAATGCTATGCTGTAGTGAGTCATATAAAAATGTGAATACCACAATAACAGACCAATGGATGATGAGGCCCGACTGAAGGCCCCTACAAGTATATTATACAGATAAGTTTAATAAAATCTAAAGATTTTGGCTAACGTCAGAACAAAAAATTTAAACAAGCAATAGGTTTGGGGGAGGTACCTTTTCTTGGAATCAAGCCACCCTCCCCAATTCCACAGGTATTAGATGGTCTTCTACCCCTTGGGCAGGAAGACTGAGACATATGGGAAATCCAGAGTTTTTAGGAATATCTGGAGTTAGTAGGCTTCTCTGCAAGCGAGCTGGCCCCGGATCCAAATACAGCAGCTACCTGTATTCTTAAAGAATGCCTTTTCAAAAGGATGATTGAAGCCTTCTTTCAGCCCATTTTTGCCCCTGCTAACAGGCTCACCCACACTGGAGGGATACTGTTATTTATCACGAGAAGCCTGGGAATGCTTAGTTTTACCATTAAGCTCAACATCTGTACATTTCTGTCACTTATATGTGAGGCGATCCTATTTTTTTACATCTACAGGGCATTCTTGGTAAGAAAAAGTGCTGGTATCTACACAAGCTACAAGACCCTGAGCTCTCTCGGTCTCTAGCTTTCAGAAATGTCAGAGAATGTAGAATGGTAGAACATTTGTTAGGATCTATTGGTTTTTAAATATATTTTTGGCCATCAATTGTACACCAGCGTGGACAATAATTACATTTTGGAAAAAACGCTTTCAAATCAACCTTTAGTATAGCCTTTAGCTTTAGAATAACATTAATGGTAATTAAACTTCAGGGTAGTATGTATAAGATCGTCCCTAAACCTAAACTCGAGTTTACATTTTTAAAATGTATTGCTTCTCTTCATATCCATTTTGTATTCATTATATTTTCCATTGGGAAGTGATGCATCGCTGGTACACAACGAAAACCCATTGTAAGCTGAGGTTTGGTTGCTGTCGCTAGCTATTATTTTGGGCTACTGATAAAACCTATACAGCACTGTGACTGGAAGAGTCTGTTGTACCTAATGGTATATTACTTTGTATATTGGCCTTCAGTGCAAAAAATTACAAATAAAAACCTAGTCACCCATTTCTCTTTTTTCCCAACCACCACTATTTGTTTTAATTCAATGATTAGTTTCTTTGAGAAAACCTTGAGCGATCTGCACAATTGCACCTTTGCAGAATTCAGATTTTATCTAGTTTATAGAACTATTTAGTTTCCTGGGCACCTCTATGTGCCCCACGTCTCTCTCCCAGTATCTGTAAGTACAGAGGAGCTCCAAAAATAGAAATATCACACAGAAAATTCCAAAAACTGATTCTTTTTCTGCTATACCTCTCTCTGAAAGCTGGGAAGTGGCTGATCTTAGAAAAGCAAACCCTTTGTGCAGCCAACATTTTGGCACAATTTGACTATTTTCCCAGGCCTCTTCTACAAACCCTTGATAACTTCACAATACACATCATGTGAGAAAAAGGGCCACAATCTGGTTGGAATTTGCCATTCAAACCCACAGTTTAGCATATGATTAATTTCATTAATTGCATCACACTTTTTTGTTTTCTGTGCCGTGACTAGCTATCAATTGGCACTATATTCCCACTAAGTTTTGATTGCCTCCCATTCCCACAGAGTTTCAGGACCCCCTGAAGAAACAGCTCCTTTCCCTGAAGAAAATCCAGCCCTGGCTGCGAAGCCAACGGAGAGGACAAGCAAAGCTGTAGGGGTTCCTGACGAGGCTGGTTACCCACCAGAGCAAGCTGAAGGGATACGCTATACAAGGCCCAGGTATATACTCTGATGGAGACGGTGATGTTGTGAGTGGTATAGAGTCAAACTTAGCTGAGGAGACTGGTGCGGAAAGTGATTGGGTGCAGAGCAGGAGAGCAGAAGTTGCAAGAGAGTCATGGCTTGGGAGACAGAAGAGACAGACCCTGAGACTTGCTCCTGAAATATCCGAGTTGGAGCTAAGTGACTCAGAGCAGGCACAGGTGGGCTTAAGGATATTGAGGAGAGCAAGAGTATCGTGCCAGAGATACGCTGCCCCTGAGTGGACTTATCTGATTACAGATGCCAGGAACAGTGGGGACCGGGAGGTTGAATTCTGCACGAGTGATGAGCAGAGCTTCAGAACTGATAATTGAGATTAGACTGTTTGTCACTGCAATAGAAGCCAAGGAGTGTTGACAGTTACTGTACCCAATCCACCGATACTGAGTGGATTGCGAAGTTTGATTTTGCTAGATCTTTCGTTTCCGACCTTTGGGTATCAGCCCCCAGCTCAGGATATTGCAGCAATTTGTCTTGAAATTCTACAGGGTGTCATTTATGAAGTTGGCTCTGATCTTGTGAGGGATTGCTGATTGAACTGTGAACTGTAAATAAAACACTTAGGTTAAAGGAAGATAACCTAGGCCCGAGTGGAAGACGAATAAAATTAGGGATTTTGCGTAAAAGAGGAAAGAGGGCTAAGGAGGTCTTTTTGAACTGTGTAAACAATTGTAGAACTAACTGTGAAGCTGTTTTCCAGGACTCCAAGAAACTGTGCATGAACTTTTTGATCGGCAGTAAGAGGCAGAGAAAGAGACTTTGCGTTGATTCTCCTTCTGCAATAACTCAAACTCAGTCAAGGATGGAGTCTGGAAATCCGAACTATAGAGCAAAGTGTATAATAGGTACACTTATAGTAGTTATAGCATTAGTTCTTATCATGTCTGTAAAAGTTTCACATGAAGCATAAGCTGATGGGGTGGGAATACAAGGGACATCCACCCCTACCACTTCTGGTGCAAAAGAGAGTACATTAGGAGACGATAAAGCTATGATAGATCAAACTAGTCACTTGTTGTATGTGGATTTGTCTAAAGGTGATTATATGTTGAATGCTTATGCAAATCTGTTTATGAGTATGTGAACATGATGGATGTGAGAGACTGTTATGTGTGTATGTAGTTGCATGCGTCAGTTGAGGATACGATTTGTTACCATCACCTGCCTCTGATGTATGGTATTACACGTAGCTTATTGCTTAGCATGATTTATGGTAAGTGTCATGATGAATATTATTTCTCTAACCACGATGTGGTGCTTTCAGAGGTTCTAGCTTACAAGCACCTGAATAAGTATAACTATTCATACTATTATTATCAGGAAGAGAGGATAAGAACACTAGTTACTTACCTGTAATCTGTGATTCTCCAGTATTGGTGTCTTTCATAGATTCACATGCCTGAATCATTCCCCGTCGTCGGAGTGGGAGTCCCACGGTACATAGAAAAGCAATAATCATGCATATAATAACCAAAAACCTTGGTAACCTGAAACCAGGAAGTAAAGTAGCCTAAGCTGCAAGGAAAAAACTTCCACATCTATGACTATCACAGTCATTATGTCCAGTCCAAACTGCAGCCAATAATGCGACAGCACCTACCAGAATGTTCTCCTCAGAGGCTCAGGCTCTCAGATTTTCTCGCACAGGAGTGAACCAATACATAATAGCCTAAAAGCCTCTGAGGGGAGGTGGGCGGGTTGCATGTGAAACTATGAAAGACACCAATACTGGAGAACCACAGATTACAGGTAAGTAACTATTGTTCTTCTCCAGTATTTGGGGTGTCTTTCATAGATTCACATGCCTGAATCAGAGTAGATAGCAGTCCGTAACATTACGTTCATAAGACGCTGTTCTTGTATTATAGACAACATACATTATCAAATGGTATCCCCATAGAGAAATACACTTCAACCTATGCAGAACAATTTCAAAATATAGAAACAGTATGGAAAAAGCATCTTATAGAAAAGCATAGTGGAGGAGGGAGAACAGAGGCTCACCTTATTTGAAAAGATTGCGCAGAACAGCTTGTCCTACTGATGTATCTGCATCGCTTGCGGCTTCCAAACAGTAGTGTCTGGTAAAAGTGTGTCTGTTGGACCATGTTTCCACTCTACAGATCTGGTGAATTGGCACACTGGCAAAAAGAGCTGTGGATGAAGAAATTGCTCTTGTAGAGTGCGCTATTGGGGTCGCTTGCAATGGTCTTCCCGCTTGATCATGGCATAAGCAAATTGCAGCAGAGATCCAACAAGCAATGGTTGGTTTTGAGACTGAATGTCCTTGCTGTGGTTTGCCATATGCTACAAAGAGTTGGTCTGATTTGTGTTTGGCTGCTGTCCGTTGTAAGTAGAACTTGAGACATCTTTTGATGTCAAGGGAATGCAAAGCCCTTTCTGCAGCTGTGAGCGGATTTGGGAAAAAAGTCTTTAAAATTATAGGTTCATTCAGATGGAAATCCGCCGGGACTTTTGGCATGAATTTTGGGTTAGTGCGCAGCACTACAGATTTGGATGTAAATTGTAGAAAAGGTGGATGAATAGTGAACGCTTGGAGGTCACTAACTCTTCTGGTTGATGTTAAAGCTAGTAACAAGGAAACCTTCCAAGAAAATAACTTTAAATCCACCTTATGAATGGGTTCAAAAGGGTGCCGCATTAGTTGTGTAAGCACTATATTAAGGTGCCAAGAAGGAGGTGGACGTCGGATAGGAGGGAACATCCGGAACAACCCCTTAAAAAATTGTTGAATGACTCTATTCGAATAAAGAGAGTTAACACCATCCTGCCGAAACCTTGAAATCGCAGCCAAGAACACCTTCAGAGTAGAATGGGAGAGGCCGGACATTGCCAACTGTAGAAAGAATGGCAGAATTTGTTCTGGTCTTGCCTGAATAGGGTGGAGATTGGCAGACTGACACCACATGCAAAATCTCTTCCACTTTAGTTTGTAAGTTTTAATTGTTGCAGTTGCTCGAGCATTAGCCAAAATCTCCTGACAGTCTGGAGTGATATCTAGGTGATCAAATTCAAGGTGTTGAGGAGCCATGCCGCTAATCTCAGCGATGCTGGGTCCGGGTGACAAATGTGTCCGTTCTGGAGGGTCAGAAGATTCGGAATTGGGCGGAACTGGATGGGCTAGCACTCCGAGAGGAGGAGAAGTTCTGTAAGCCAATGGCCACATGGGAGCAATTAATATCTTGCGGCAAGGATGTTACTTGATTTTGCACAGAACTCGTGGAACCAACGGAATCGGTGGAAAAGCGTAGGCATATATTTGTGACCAATTCATCAAAAATGCATTTCTGAGTGAGTCTTTGTGGGAACCCAGCTTGCAAAGAATGTCTGGTTGCAAAGAGGTCTAGATCAGGATGCCCCCATTCTTGAAACACCCTGTCTAGGGATGGTTGATGCAGTTCCCATTCGTGGTTTGATGTTGTGGATATACTGAGGGAATCCGCCAGAACATTGGTGACTCCTGGGACATGAATGGCCTTGAGGCTGATTTTGTGACGAATCGCCCAATCCCAAATCTCTTGCGCTTGCTGAGATAATAGGGCTGACCTTGTCCCGCCTTGCTTGTTCAAGTAATGCATACTTGTCGTATTGTCCGTTCGTATGAGTATGCATGCTCCTCTGATGATGGTTAGAAAGGACTTTAGAGCCAAGACTATGGCTCGCAGTTCTAGAAGGCTGATATGCCATCTTTTTTGTTCCAAAGTCCACTTGCCGATGACAGTCATCCCTTGAAGGTGCGCCCCCCATCCCTCGAGGGAAGCATCTGTGGTTATGGTGCAATCCGGCATTTCGGCTAGAAATGCACAACCTTCTTTCAAGTTTTTCATCTGGCTCCACCAATGAAAGGCTCCCTGCATCCGTGGGGTAATGTGTACGATGTCTTCGAACGATCCCGAAATCTGGAGCCATTGAAGGTTGAGCTCTTCCTGTAGTGGCCTCATTCTGTAACGGCAGTTGGGAATCAGATGAATGCAGGACGAAATCATTCCTAGGAAGGATTTGTACAAACGGACTGAAACGCACTCTTTTGACAGCAGTGAGCACGCGAGATTACATATCTTGATTTGTCTTTCTTTTGAGACAAAAGCGTGGGTCAGTTTTGTGTCCAGTGTTGCTCCTAGAAAAGTCCTTCTCTGCGATGGAGCCAGATGAGACTTTTCTAAATTTATGGAAAGACCCAGAGACTGGAAAAGTAGGAGGCACTTCTGAACATGTTCGGGTGTTGTTTTGAAAGAATTCGCCTTGATAAGGCAGTCGTCTAAGTACGGGAAAATTTGAATGCCCTGCAGGCGAAGGTGTGCCGTGAGAGGCGCTATGACCTTTGTAAATACCCGGGGTGCTGAACGGAGTCCAAATGGAAGGACTCTGAATTGAAAGTCTCTGCCAGCCACTCTGAACCGTAGAAATTTTCTGTGTCTGGGAAGGATCGGCACATGAAAATAACCGTCCTGGAGGTCGAGGGTGGCCATGTGATCCCCCGCCGAAAGTAACAGTAGAATTTCTTGAAGTATTAACATTCGGAAGGACAGCTTCTTTACGAATTTAGTGAGGGCGCGAAGGTCGAGAATAGGGCACCATTCTGTGGTAAATAATTTAATTACCGGGACTTAATTTGATACAGAACATAATAAAAAATAGCTTAATAAATAAGAGGCAGAATCCGTGGTATTAGAGGTTAGGAACGGGCTTTATTCCAATGGACGATTTCGAAATCGTGGACTCCAGGTTCCATCACCACGGAGGCTCAGGAAGTGAAGTACATACATTATTGATAATTAATTACTTTTATACAATAGACATTACAGTGAAGCAAATGCGAGAGGCGTAACAATTGATAAGGAAGATAACATTGTACATGCGTAATGAAAAATGGGCGTGATTGGGCGTAACAAGGGAACGTCATCAGGCATGATGTCATAATGGGGTGGTTCCATGAAAGAATTTCGCAATATCAGCAGAATTACTTGGCAGAGATGCGCGCGCAGCAGCATGACGTGTGATTGACGTGCAGCTAGGGGGTGAAGGGGACTTGACATTTAGCTCTACATGTGGCGACAGATGTCTGGAGGGTCAAGTCAACCTAATCCCAAATCATATCTAACATCCTATGTTTAAAGAACTATGTTATCCAAAAGAGAGGCCTTCTTGGAGTAGAATCTTATTCTATACTGACTATACTGACTGTTAGTGCGTGTACAAGCGTCTAAGTGTCTACACTAGATGCGAGGGCAGAAGTCTTCCATGGTAATAGGGCTATGAATTACTTGTATAAAGACAGAGAAGCCGGGCCTTTGCTCGGTAGCTGGCAGAATGTTTACTTAAACTACTAGACAGGAATGCATTGGGCAGGGAGCGGAGCAGATAATTTCGAAGGTGAAATACAGTTCTTGGCAGGCAGCAAGCTGATGTCAGGCATCGTGAGCTGCGCAGAGGATGAGACAAAGTTCATGGTCACAGATGCAGGCTCGGACTGGAGCTTCAGAGACAGAAAGAAAGAAAAGCTTGATGACAGAATCAGGGCCTACTTGCCTGGACTGTAAAATGGCATAAGTGAACCATATAAAGGCGGTGGCCTTTCGTACTTAGGAATGGAATATCCGGCCCATTCATGGCGGATCTGAAAGAGGACATGTTAACGGTGGACGCACATGTATTTGCGTCTTCATAACTGGAACTGGAGGGAACATACATGTACTTGTAACATGTACATAGAACCGTTGGGGTCCAAGATAGGGGACATAACTGACCAGAAAAATCCATATTTCCACATTTCTCCCGACTTTTTCCGGATGAGGAAAAATCTTGAATAGAAACCTGTTCCTCTTTGTAACAGAGGGACTTTTTCGATTGCCCCCTTCCGGATCATCAGATTTATTTGGGAAAAAAGCTCCTTGAGATGAGCAGGGGGTGGACCCTTGGGAGGAGAATTTGGTGGAATCTTTGTGAATTCCAGAGCATGGCCTCTGGCTACTATATCCAATACTACTTCCTCCAATTTTTATCTGGGGCAACAGCAGAAATGGTGGCAGGTGGCTGACCTCATTGTTTTTTATTGGACTCTCGTCCTCGAAAGGATTGCTTATTTCTTGACTGCGAATAAGAATGACTTTGCTGTCCATAGGATTGCTGCCTGTAGTTTTGGAATCTTTGACCAGTCTGGGAGGATTGATAAGAACGCTGCTGATTATAACCTCCCCTGTTGGAGAAGGATCCACGTCCTTTGGCACCACGGAAGGAAGATTTTTGGAACTGTAGGCTGCCAAGAGACCTCGCCGTCTCTGTATCTTTTTTAATAGCCTGAAGGGATTCATCAACATGCTGTCCGAACAGAGACTGTCCATCGAACGGCATATCGATGATTTTCGTCTGGACCTCTTTACGGACAGATGTTGACTTCAGCCAACCTAGCCTCCTCAATACTGCTGCACCCGCCAATTGCCTAAACCCAGTAGAATGCCACATCCACGGCTGCATCGGTGATTTCCGCTGAGGTATATTCCCCTTCTTGCAAGATCTTTAAGGCCTCGGACTTTGAAGGCTCCGGCAGCATATTAATGTAGGGGGAGATGTTGGACCACATTTGATGATCGTATCTCCCTAATATGGCTAGGGAGTTTGCAGCCCTAACCGTGGTCGCCGCCATCGTGGAGACCTTTTTCCCAATTGCATCCAATCGTCTACCATCTCTGTCAGGTGGAGCTGATATAGGAGACGAGGGGTTCCTGGCCCTTCTCTGCGCCACCTGGGCTATGATGGAGTCAGCTTTAGGCTGTCCGATGAGACATGCCGGTGAGTCGCCTGGTGCTTTATATTTTTTGTCTAACCGTGGTAAGACTGCTGGGAGAGAATTTGGTGTAGCCATGATCTTTAAGCCCTCTTTCCAAATAAAATCTATAATTGGAATTGTCCTAATCTGTTTTCTTGGTTGGTCCTTAAAATCGTAAAGGAAGCAGTAATCCTTTTTTGCTTCCATTGGGATAAGAAATCTCTTAGTTGCTCTCTCCATAAGGGGGTGAAAACTTCCGATATCCACCGGAGGAGAGTCCACAGGGGCCAGAGAGGTTGGTGATGGTGTTTGGATTTGATATTCGTCCCACTCCGACAGCACTGAATGATCATCCACCTCTCCCTCTTCCCTGTCCTCATCAGTAGTATTCGTCATGTGAATGACGAGATGGCAATGGAGAAGGTGGTCTTGGAGGAAAGCGCCGATAATATTCCTGTAACATATATTGTAAGTTGTTCAGCAGGTCTAAAGGCATTTGTGCAGAAGGAACTGAGACAGGTGGTGGAGGTTGTGGTTCAGTACCTGGATCTTCCTCCTGGTCGTCATCCTGGTACTTGATAAATAGCTCTGATGGACTCCTTGCAGTGCGAAATCTGTCATCCTCCCCAGATTCATCCTCCTCATCCTCTTCCTCAGAATCTAAAAGATGTTCCGGCAGCTTTAACGGTGACAAGGCTTCCAAAGAGGATCCACGGCGTTGAAGAAGAGAAGCCGCCGTCGACGGCTGGAGAGATAAGGCAGACGCTGAAGTTGCAGTCCAAACCTGCATATCTGTGCAGGTAGATAAGACGGGACTGTCGACGATGGCGGTGGTGGCAATGATACGTGGGCTGATACGGAAGCAGCCTTTGACGACGAGGCCATTTTCGTCGACGAGATGTTAGCCGTCGACGAGGCAATTTTCGGCGATGAGGAGGTCGACGACGAGGCAATCTTTGTCGCCAAGGAAATCTTTATCGTCGACGAGTCAGTCTTCGTCGACGGGACAGCCCGGTAGACGGTAGTCTTCGTCGACGAGGTGGGCGTCGACGGGGAAGTCTTTGTTAACGAGGTGGGTGTCGACGCAGCAGTCGATGAAATCTTCTTAGTCCTTACCGTCGACGAAGCGGAGACGAGAGGTGACACTTCCTTCTTCGACGAGATGGGTCTGACCAGCACGGAGACCAGCGTTGACGGCAACGAAGCCGACGTCATAATCATTTGTGGTCTCGGAGAATGTAACCATCGACGTTGATGTTGACAACGGCATTTTTACCTGAGGTAAATCTTTGTCAGGAAATCTTTTAGTTGCCAGAGACTTGGATTTTGAAGGTGGAGAAGCTTTCTTTGAAGAAGTAGAAGAAGACTGGCCAGAGCCCTTAGCAGGCTGAACTTTCCTCAACACCTTCGCCCCAGGAGAAGATAATTCTTCTTCAGCCATCCTCTTCTGGAGGATACAGAGGACCCAGAGGCTGCACTTTCTACCTCAGATAAAGGGTTGTCCTTGCCCTTAATCTTCTGTAGCCACAGAAGTAAGCGCCCTTCTCTATCCCTGAGGGTTTTCTGAGGGAAGGTCCTGCAGATCTTACAATCCCTCACCTCATAGTCCGGATAGAGGCAGTAGATACAATTCTTGTGAGGATCTTCAGAGAAGAGCCGGAGCTTTCCACAGGACTCACAAGGTCTAAAGAGAGACCTCTTAGAAGTTGACATCTTGAAGTAATCAAAAACTAGCAAAAAACTGTGAAGTACTTAGCAGAGCTCAGCGAGACTCTCTTCACACGACGTGCGGTAGAAAATCTGAGAGCCTGAGCCTCTGAGGAGAACATTCTGGTGGGTGATGTCGCCTGATTGACTGCAGTTTGGACTGGACATAATGACTGTGATAGTCATAGGTGTGGAAGTTTTTTCCTTGCAGCTTAGGCTACTTTACTTCCTGGTTTCAGGTTACCAAGGTTTTTGGTTATTATATGCATGATTATTGCTTTTCTATGTACCGTGGGACTCCCACTCCGACGACGGGGAATGATTCAGGCATGTGAATCTATGAAAGACACCCCAAATACTGGAGAAGGAAGTATTTCATACCTATGGTTACATTAGACACAGCTTATGCACACTGCCACAATTTGACTTGTATATTGACTGATATAGAGAAGAAGTTTGTAGATCAAGTAGAGGATAGACATAGGCAAATGACAGATAAGCATAATAGTAGAGAAGAAAAAGTTCAGTGGACCAAGGAGGAGTTGCAAATAAGGCGAAAGGGTGTAATAGTCCAATAGCTTTAGATTTTGAACAGCAAGGAAAACTTTGTATTAGACATGTACAGGCGTATTATGATAAGATTTTTGTTGGGCAGAGTGTGTGTGATCACATTTTCACAACTGAAGCCACTGCAAAGACGTTTTTGCAAGCAGCGGCACAAGTGGTGCCAAATGTGTATTTTGTGAATGGGAAAAATGGGCATGTACGATTGCCAATGAACTGGTATGGCACATGTTATGTGGCTGTTGTGTTTCCCAAGATATACCACGTTGAAGATTTGGGACCTTTTGAATGGGGACCGCCGCATAGAGAGAAGCGGAGTACAAGTGCAGGAGAGTTTTTTGGAGATGTATTTGGAGCAATGATACCAAGTTTGGGTATTAAACAACTTAATAATTAGAAGGTTTTCAACTATTTGGGAGAAGTTGTCAGCGAATACAGCTCAGTCTTTGTTACTCGTGGATGGGGAGATGGTGTCGATATGATCTATGGTGATGCAGAATCGTCTTGCTTTAGATGTGCTGTTAGAAAAAGACGGCGGAGTCTGTAAAATGCTGAGGGTTCATCAGTGTTGCACTTATATCCCAGACCATAGTAAGGATCTGAGAAAATGTATAAGCAACATGTTAAATGGTAGCGGCAGTTTCAGTCGATAACCTTTCAAGTATTGCCCGGCGGTAATCACCTCTTATACCATTCGATGATTAACCAACAAAAGAGGCAGGCGCCGGAGACTGGAAGGCAGGAAACAAAGTTTTATTCCGTCGGAGCAGAACACGTCAGATCGGACAGCAAGGTATCGTCTCGAGGTGCTCTAAACACATCTCTGAGGCCTGGCCTCTTATACACAGGTTTATTGCTTTATTACACGTGATACATTTTTGTTGAGACTTTGATGTACGGAAAGACATCCTTGGAATCCCCACTTCAAGCTTGTTCCCATACATATCTACAGTAGAAGTCCCCACCCCACCCACAGTAGGAGATGGCTATCACACAGCTGGACATTCCGCCAATTCCTGAGGGTGTGTGCAACTGGTCGGGTCTCAGGGGGTGGGGGCCTTGATCTACTGTAATCCCTTTGATGTGAGGTGGTTCCCTTATGGTAGGGGCAATAAACTGCATCCGCAGGGCTAGGTGATGGCCTGGGATCGGTTCGGACAATCGGGCGCAGAGGAAGGGGGTTATCAAAAGGATGTATGACCATGTAGGGGATGAAAGGAGGTGTTGGTCAGGCGCAGGATGTGGTTCCATGGCAGGGTCGCGCAGAAGGAGAGGGTTTATGGCCCATGTATGAGAGAGCGGGGGATGTTTGCAGCGCCTGGGGGACGCGCTGGCGATCGGCAATGAGACCATGGTGCCTGAAATAGCCGTCGCGCGTTTTCTGCGAGCGGCGCTTGGGGAGAGACAAGATGGCGCAGATAATGTTCAGATACGAACTAAATTTCCACAAACATTACTGAGATACACCATGAAATACATGAACTGGCAACAGAAGGAGTTTGGGACGAAGTTGGTAAAGGATTTGAAAGGAATGTAGGTTGGTTTGCAAATCTTGGGAAGGGATTTCTTGATTACGGTTTGAAGCCAATCATAATAGTTGTGATTTCTGTGATTCTCTTGCTTGGAGCGATAAGAGGATATAGGTAGCATAAGGCAAGACAGGTTGAGAATTCTTTTAGGCAACGTGGGAGGAGAATGGAGAGACGGCAGGACAGTCCCTATGAGAATCTCAAGGACCAAGAAAAATGGTGACAGGGAAGACTGGCTACAACTTCTCTTTAGGTCAGTTCTTTTTACAGGTAGATGTGATTGATGGTAATGACACCTGTCATCAGAGGGGATACTGATAAGAGCGCAATGGTGCTCTCCAATTTGTGGGGGTGCAACATAATCATGGGTAGTTTGCACCTACATTTATAATCCTTTGTCATGTTAACATTTGGTCATTAGAGCGTGTAATGTAATAATGTGTGAAGTAACAGGACTATTTTTTATAAAATGGAGAAATTAACATTGTAATTGTAATTCACATGGTGAAGCTTTAATGTTTGATTTTACAAGTGACTAATGGTCAAAGACCAATCCAACAAACTAGCAAAAACCTCCAAAGAAACCCCTAAATCTCTAATATCATACGAGGAATTTTGCTCCTTCTTCTGCGACAAAATCTCTGCCCTAGGAAACTAACTTCAATTTGCAACTTTCTCCCAAACTCTGCCGCCTCTACCTCTTCTCTCTGCGCTGCCCTCCCAGACTTCACCCAAAAAACAAGCGCACTGGTCCAATTTTAAAGTCTATGACGAACACTCTGTCACGAAAATTCTATCCTCCTTAAACCCGAACAATCACTTGAATGATTCTCTACCCTCTAATTGCCTAGCCGCCGCCTCTCAAGCTATCATCCCTTCTTGGACTGCAATAATCAATGCTTCCATCCTACGGGGATTGATACCTGACTCTCTTAAAGCTGGCCAAGTCATCCCCATCTTAAAAATACCTAACCTGGATCCTGCTTCCCCTGACAACTATAGACCTATATCTAACATCCCACTCCGAGTCAAAGTTCTGGAGAAATGTGTGCAACAGCAGCTGAGCGTACACATCACCAACTTCCACCTACTAGACCCCTTCCAATCCGGGTTCAGACCTGGACACAGTACTGAAACAACCCTCCTCCACATGGTGGATGATGCCCTCCAAGCCCTTGACCAAGGCAAAACCTGTCTCCTAATACTCCTAGACCTATCCTCGGCTTTCAATACGGTTAACCACAAAACACTCCTTGACCGCCTCAAACTCAGGATGGGTTTGGATGGCACCGTTCTTGAATGGTTTAGGTCCTTCCTCCAGAATCGCTCACAGAGAGTCCTAATCAACGGTAACCTATCCGCTCCCTCTCCGATCATGGTTGGAATTTCCCACGGATCAACCCTGTCCCCTACCCTCTTCAATCTTTACCTTGAACCGCTCACAGAGGTGCTACGCACCGCCAATATCTCTTACCGCATGTATGCCGACAACACACAGATCTTCATTAAAATCTCTTCTCCTGAGGACATTCTCTCCCTGAATGACGCCTTGAAGCTGACTGTTCACTGGCTCACCTCTAACCAGCTCAAACTTAACGCAAAAAAAAACGGAGTTTCTTCTAATCTCCTCACCCAAAATCAATCCAAACATCCAGGAATGGATCTAGACTATCACAGCACTAAACTGCCCTCCTACCATTGTGAACTCTGCTAAATCCCTTGGAATAACCCTGGACAGCAGCTTTAACATGCGTAGCCATATCAACTCAATGGCCAGAACTGCCAGATTTCACCTGAGTTACCTAAGAAACCTGAAACCTTTCCTCAACACTCCCAACCTAAAAACGGCAATCCAGGCACTAGTCATCTCCAGCCTAGAATATGGATGCTTTACTCTCACAGGTCTACCCAAGAACTCTTTGGCCCCATTGAAAGCCTGCCTTAACGCTGCCGCCAGACTCCTAACCGGTTCAAAGAAATTCAGCCACATGAAAACCTGCCTTAACGCCGCCGCCAGACTCCTAACCGGTTCAAAGAAATTCAGCCACATCTCTCCCCACCTTAAAGTTCTGAACTAGTTCCTCTCGAGGCCAGAATCCAACTTAAGCTGGCCTGCATCACTCACAAGGCCCTATACTCCAATTCCCCTGCATTTTTTGCCCAGAAACTCGTGATATCCGGAGGAGCCAGAAACTCCCGGTCTGCCAGAGACCTTTTGCTCCAACCAGCTCGCTTCCGGAAAAAAAAAACCTACAATCAGGCCTTCTCTGGGGCGGCTCCAAGAATATGGAACTCTCTCCCGCCCGCCGTCAGAAGACTTTCGTCTTTGGCACGCTTTAAAAAGAACACCAAAACTTTCCTAATGGGCAATTTCCTTGCCTAACGATTGCATTACAATCACCTCAGCGACCTTGTTCCACTCACCATTACAGCATTATCCATGGCTTTTCCGGTTGACACCTTCCCGGCACTTCTGGGCATCCCACCCGGGAGTTGAGACTGCTTGTTTTCTTGTATAATGTATCTACCTGTTTTTATCCCAATGGTATTCTCCCCTCCTAAGTCTTTTGTATACCACCCGTCAATATTGAAAAGTGCTCTGATACCCTCACGGTTCTGTTTCATGCTCTATAATACTTTAAAATAATAATAATAACTAAATAAATAAATAATTTACTGTTATGCATTGATTCAAATGTGGACAGTGATAATGTTCCTGTATACGTGAGATTAATGAAGTTCCATATTGATTCTTATGTTAGCCGAAATTGTAGGCCTCATATGTATTTCTAGTATTGCTAGTAAAACTCATGTGTATGCAGAATCTTTTCTTTCTCACGTTTCTGTTGCAGGTGGAGAAACTTGTCTTTGTTAGTTAGACTAACGCTCTTGTTTTAGTATTTAGACTTAGGGAGGAGAGGATACATTTGAACCAGAAGCTCTGATAAAGTGGGACGGTGTTCTTTCTCACTGGAGAAGGCCTAGGAATCAAGGTAATCGAGCCAGAGGTTGGAAGCATCGAAAGCTTATGGAAATGTACCTACCAGCAGGTGTTTAGTTGGAAGGGACGATCCCGTGACGTGATAATGGGTGTGTCCTGAGATTTTAGTGTTGGAGTTAGGGACAGGCCCCGGTGGATCGAGTTAGGAGAGGAGACATGATGGAGAGAGAGAAGGAGTGCTCCGGCCCATTTTAGTATCCCGCAATTATCTACTAGAACCCACTCTGGTCGGATGGAACTTTTTACTTGCCCAATAGCGTGGAGGGAATAAACACAATTATCAGAAAATGCTGTCCACAATTTATCATAATCAAGGACTCGAGACTTAATCTCTTGGCTCTCTGGCTTTTATTATCAGCATAAAGATTGGAAGATACAAAGTCCTCAATACGAGGCACAACAAGTACATAGGCACTAACACAAATGCTACTCTACGAAGAATCCGCATACGGCTAAAAATAACTAAAAGCACAATCTCTAAAAGCATGAGGTAGAAAACTACCAAGCCAATGTCGATATTAGGGACACTGGACCATACCATCTCTGTCCCTACTCTGTACTAGATGACATCCCTACTTAGCAATCCCTTGAGACCCTCAATCGAGTAAAAGGTGTCAGAGTGAAACTTCCTAAGAAGTCTTCACTTCGAGAGCTTAGTCTAAGTTGCCCCCTCTAGTTCTTCGACTAGCCTTTCTCTGCTCTGGGCTGCTCTGATCTGCCTCCACCCTCGGGGCGCTTTCCCTAATACAGAACCCCAAATCTCAGAACACGCCCTTTGCACCTCCTCTTCTGCGGGGTCGTCTTTCAGTATTTTCCACAGAGCGCTGTCCAGTTCCATCGTCCATCGCTTGGCCTTGAGTCCCAGACGCCATCCGCACTAGGAGTTACGATTGGCACATTCCAATGCACTCCCATGTCTGGCTTTTACTACATAAGTCAATTCGTGAACAAAGAGCTTCTCTACTAACGAGCAACTGTCCTTGCACCTGGGGTGAGATCATGCAAGGCAGACATACTTCGCATCTTTTAACTTTGCAATTTACTACAGCCTAAAACCTCTACTGGAATAAATCTTTTTTGGCCTATTGCCCTTGGCTAACATAAGAAAATACCAGGCCTTTCGCCTCGTCGATATATGCGAATTCTGGCCACTACTTCGGTTACACAAGCATGTCTAAATCACAGTATTGACATTTACGTCTTTCTTTCATGTGTGGTCAAACTAAACAGTCTACAGACACGAATTCTAAACTACACGTTTTAACATCACATTGTTCAAATGACTAAACTCTACATTTCTCTAATACATTCACAATATGCTTGTACATAGCTAACACTTCTATTGAAATCGATATAGATTATACAATTCTTTAATACATTGCACACAAAATACCTGAGTACACATTTGATTATATGCGGGTGCCAACTAACGGTGAATATAACGCACCCCTACGATTTTCAAACTTTTAAGCGCTACATCAGTTCCCCCCTTTGATGACATCTGTCATCACACCATTACAATCTTCTTCTTTAGAACTGATTTAAACCGTGCTAGTCATGACTCTGCCATGTCGAACTCCCTCCATTCTCTTAAGACTCTCGTATTGCTGCTCCTGAAACTTCGCCATTCTTTTCCCGTTTGCTCTAAGAGCTCTTTCAACTTTGCCTCCTTGATACCACTTCCACGCTTTCACGCATCCCCACAGACAAATCACACAAACCACGGCAATGATAATTGGCTTCAACACTGATCCAAGAAATCCTCTTCCCAAATTCGCAAACCACGTTCCCACTCTTCCAAATCCTTGTCCAATCTTTTCCCACACATTCTCCTCCGTTAAGTCCATAATCTCCTTGTGAATAGTTGTGATGTTATCTATGTACTTCCCTATCTCCTTCGTGTTGTCTGGAATATATGTGCAGCATTCTTGAACCTTCAATAATTTGCAGACTCCGCCTTCCTTGGCTAATAACACGTCTAATGCAAGGCGATTCTGCATAACCATATTCCGTATCGACAACATCTCTCCAGCCACCAATAACAAAGACCTCGCCGTATTCATAGACAGCTCATCAACCACAGTCGCCAACCTCCTGATCTTCACGTCATTCAACACCACACCCATACTAGGTATCATTGCTCCATATATATCTCCAATCACTGCACCTGTATTCACAGCTCTGCGTCTTCTAGAATGTTGTCTCGTCTCTAGCAACTCCAAGTCCTCTGTGTGATAAATCTTCGGGAATATGATAGCCAAATAGCATATGCCATACCAATTTGCAGGTAGTCTGACGTAAGCATTCTTCCCACATACAATCAATCAATCAATCAATCAAAGACATTTATAGAGCGCACTACCTACCCGTAGGGTCTTGAGGCGCTGGGGGGGGGGGGGGGGTGCCGCTACTGCTCGAACAGCCAGGTCTTGAGCTTCTTCCTGAAGGAGAGGTGGTCTTGGGTCAGGCGCAGGTCGGCCGGGAGGGAGTTCCAGGTCTTGGCGGCCAGGTAGGAGAAGGACCTTCCGCCTGTAGTGGCTCTGCGGATGCGTGGGATGGCGGCGAGGGCGTGGCTGGCAGATCGGAGGTGGCGTTTGGGAGCGCAGAAGTTGATGCGGTTGTTGAGGTAGCTCGGGCCTTGATCGTGGAGAGCTTTGTGTGCGTGGGTAAGGAGGCGGAAGGTGATTCTCTTGTTGACCGGGAGCCAGTGCAGGTCTCTTAGGTGTCCGGAGATGTGGCTGTGTCGTGGGATGTCGAGGATGAGTCTGGCTGAGGCGTTCTGGATGCGCTGGAGTCTCTTCTGGATCTTGGCGGTGGTTCCGGCGTAGAGTGCGTTGCCGTAGTCCAGTCGGCTGGTGACGAGGGCCTGGGTGACGGTCTTCCTGGTCTCTGTGGGGATCCACCAGAAGATCTTCCGAAGCATGCGCAGGATGTTGAAGCACGACGAGGAGACGGCGTTGACTTGCCTGGTCATGGAGAGGGAGGAGTCCAGGATGAAACCCAGGTTGCGTGCGTGGTCCGTCGGTTTGGGTGCGGTGCCCAGGGCGGGGGGCCACCAGGAGTCGTCCCAGGCGGAGGGCGAGGAGCCCAGGATGAGGACCTCCGTCTTATCTGAGTTCAGTTTCAGGCGGCTCGTCGTCATCCACTCGGCTACCTCTTTCATCCCTTCGTGCAGGTTGGCTCTGGCGGCGGCGGGGTCGTTGGTCAGGGAGAGGATCAGCTGGGTGTCGTCGGCGTAGGAGATTATGTTGAGGTTGTGTTGGCGTGCGATGGCCGCGAGGGGGCTCATGTAGACGTTGAAGAGAGTAGGGCTCAGCGAGGATCCTTGAGGGACGCCGCAGATGACTTCGGTGGCCTCTGACTTGTACGGTGGTAGGCGGACTCTTTGTGTTCTTCCGTCGAGGAAGGAGACGATCCATTCCAGTGCCTTCTCCTGGATTCCGACGTTGCTGAGGCGCTGCACTAGGGTGCGGTGACAGACCGCGTCGAAAGCCGCGGAGCGGTCTAGGAGGATGAGGGCCGCTGTTTCTCCGTTGTCCATCAGGGCTCGGATGTCGTCAGTGGCGGCGATGAGGGCGGTCTCGGTGCTGTGGTTGGCACGGAATCCGGACTGCGATGGGTCGAGGGATCCGTTCGTCTCGAGGAAGGCGGCCAGCTGTTTGTTGACGGTCTTTTTGATGACTTTGGCTGGAACCGGGAGTAGAGAGATGGGGCGGTAATTCTTGAGTTCGGTGGGGTCTGCTGTAGGTTTCTTGAGTAGAGCGCTGAGTTCGGCGTGCTTCCAGCTCTCGGGGAAGGTGGCGGTGTCGAATGAGGTGTTGATGATGTCCCGCAGGTGGGGTGCGATGACAGCGTCGGCTTTGTTGAAGACGTGGTGAGGGCAGGGGTCGGTCGGAGATCCGGAGTGGACGGAGTTCATCATGTGGACGGTGTCTTCGGTGTTGACCGGGGTCCAGGCGCGGAGGGTGGTGGTGGGTGGCGTTGCTGCGGTCGTGGCGTGCGTCGGTTGAGTGCTGAAGCTGTTGTGTATGTCCGCGATCTTGTTGTGGAAGTAGGAGGCGAGGGAGTTGCAGAGGTCTTGCGATGGGGTGATGTCGTTGTTTCCGGCGTTGGGGTTGGAGAGCTCTTTCACGATGTTGAAGAGTTCCTTGCAGTTGTGTGCGTTGTTGTCCAGTCGGTTCTTGAATGCAGTTTTCTTGGCGGTGCGGATCAATTGGTGGTGTTTCCGGGTGGCGAGCTTGAGGGTGGTCCTGTTGTCCGGCGTGGGTTCCTTTCTCCAGGCTTTCTCGAGGGCTCGGCAGTAGATACATAATATACTGTCGGAATTACTTGTACCGGACCTTGCATAAAGTCCTTAACAGAAGCCTCCAGGGTGAAGGTCTGAGAACAGGTGCTATGTCCTACTGCGACCTTCTCCGTAGCGGATTGAGGCCGTCCAATACACAAATTCCCCTTCTGTACTTCATCTAACGCTATTGGTCCATAGCTTCCCTTGGATTTGTGAGCCTTCTCCTCCTTCGTCCAATCTACTGGGCTATCTCCGGTGTCTCGTGTCTGGGTCAATTTTCTATACCTGTCTTCTACTTGATCAATGAATTTCTTCTCCGTCCCAGATAACGCACATGTCAGGTTATGCCTGTGAGCATGCGCAGTATCCAACTTCACAGTCGGTCTAAAATACTTCAGGAGTCTGTCCTCTTTCTTATAATAATCGTATTTATTCAAATGCTTGATTGCTGGAACTTCAGGAAGTACCGTATCAAAATTTGAAAAGAAATACTCGAACTGTCTCCTGTCGTAAAATAAACTGAGCAATAAACTACAAGAAATCCCATATGTCAATGGGAGATGATGATACTTGATACCTTCATCCACTGAAGCAGGCAACTGCATACACACATAACAATCCTTCACATCCATTGCATCAACATATTCGTACAACAACTTCGCATAAGCATTAAGCTTAAAATCACCCTTCGACAAATCCATGTGGAGTCGGCGATCCTCACTTAACTTTGATGTTCCCTGTTCCCGGATACTGACATCTCTCTGTCCTGGGGTAATAGGTGTGGGTGCTCCCTGAACCTTCCCCTCCTGCCTGTGAGCCACCATGTACGAACTTATCAGTACTGCGAATATAGTGACTATTACAACCCCTATCAATGTGCCTATTATCAATTTAGCCCTACGATGTGTGTTTGCAGGATCTGCCATCTTCGGAATATACTCAATGTCCAGTACAGTCTCTGAAATGGTAAGTCTCTTTCTCATTAATGTCTCTTTCGTGAACTTAGGCAAACTCTCCCTAACTTTTCTTCGTTCTATAACGGAAAAATCCCTAATTTTGTTCTTCTTCCGCTCGGATCTAGGTTATCTTCTTCCCTGCTTGCAACCCTCTCAAATCAATCCAACATAACTGCTGGTCCCAACAGTTCCAGGACTCCCTGCAATATTTCGAGCTTAAGGATGATCAGTTCTTGTCGATCTGGCACAGTAGTGAACGTCGGGAACTCTAAATTGTCCAAGATCATACCTCGAATGACACTCAGAAAGGGTGGACTCGGAATGTGGATAGTCAGAATTCCTTCGATCTCCAGTCCCGGAACTTTCAGCAACACTTCCACTCTCTGGAGCGGGACACTGTTGACCAATGTCATCGACCTCAATCTTCCCGTGCTCGGTAACCCTGGCATCGGTCACTGGATATGCCCACTCTGGTGAAGCGTACTTCCGACTTGGCACTCTAGTTCTCTTTGACCTTCTCACACCTTGAGGATACCCCTCGTCGCCTGATTCTTCTTCTGGCTCCTCCGAAACTGGTGCAAGATCTGTGTCCGGTACCAACCTCAGGTTTACCCGTTTCTGTCTCGCGGGCCAAACCTTCTGTGCTTCTGTGGCACCTCCGGTCTTCCCTTCGATACCCTGTGCACTAGCCTCCTCCTCCTCGGCAGAACTCGATTCCGTACTGCCCACTGCACCTCTTGCTCCTTCGCCTGTTTCTGGGTCAGTACTCCTTTCACGTCCTTCCTCAGCTCGATTCAGTGCACCATCAGCTGCTTCAGCAACCCGTACAGCTTGACTGGCCCTCTCAGGTGGTTCTGTTGGCTCTGCTGGATTTTTGTTCTCGAGAGGGGCTGTATCTTCCAAGGGTGCTGGAACTCTACGGGTATGGGAAGCATGCACCCAGGTCGGTAAACCTCCACACTTGACGGCTGTGTTCGTAACGAGGATCACTTGAAACGGGCCGCGCCACCTAGCATCCAAGCAACTCTTCCTCACGTGCTTGCGGACTAGGACCCAATCGCCTGGGCACAAGTCGTGGCACAGGTCACTCGCAGCTGGAACCGTTGCTGTCTGCACCTGCTGAGACACAGAACGGACCATGTCAGCAAGGCCTTTACAATAGTCCAGGATCATATCATCAGTGATATTTATCAGAGCAGTAGCAGGTATTGCAGGCAAACGCATCGCTCTTCCCATGAGGATTTCATGGGGTGACAACCCAGTCCTTCTATCAGGCACACTTCGGAAGCTCATAAGGACCAAAGGTAATGCGTCAGGCCATTTCAGAGACGTAGACGAACATACTTTCGCCATCCGAGCCTTCAGAGTTCCATTCACCTGCTCCACTATCCCTGAAGCTTCTGGTCTATAGCTACAATGTAACCTCTGATCTATATTCAAGGCAGCACAAAGCAACTTCATAACTTCGCTGTGAAAATGAGTTCCTCTGTCCGATTCAAAGGACGTCGGGAACCCGTACCTTGGAATGAGTTCTCTCAATAATAGTTTTGCTACCGTGAGTGTGTCACATCTGCGTGTAGGGTAGGCCTCCACCCACCTGGAAAAGACACATACTATCACTAATATGTACCTCAACCCATTACACTTCGGCATTTCAACAAAATCCAGCTGCATCCTATTGAAAGGTCCACCTGACCTCCCTATGTGACTCAACGTCACGGCTGTCCTCTTTCCTACATTCATCTGTTGACAAGTGACACACCTCTGGCACACGGTCTCAGCCACTGCCCGAAACTTCGGGTTATACCAAGTCTGACGAAACACTCTCATCATTGCGTCTCTACCAAGATGTACAGCACCATGTATCAACCTCGCCATGGGATTCAACAAACTTTCCGGCAACACTGCTCGTCCATCATTCGAAACCCATATATCCACATCTCCTTTCTCACATCCAGCTCGTATCCAACTGTCTCGCTCCTGATCCGAGACCCCTTCCTGAAGCTGTTTCAGTTCCTCCCATGAGTCTGCCATTGCTAACATCTGATCATACACCGTTTGCTCCTCAGTTTCCTCAATGTGAGTCTCCGTAAAATTGCATCCCTGCTCTGCACAAAACCGAGCTACTTCATCAGCATAATTGTTACCCAATGAAACAAAATCATTTCCCTTTGTGTGTTCAGCACATTTAACAACGGCAATTTCATCCGGACCTTGCAATGCTTCAAGCAATTTTCGCACATGGTCCCCATTTCTTATAGGAGAACCTGAAGACGTCATAAACCCTCTCTGGGACCATAGCTGTCCGAAGTCATGAACCACACCAAACCCATACTGGCTGTCAGTGTAAATCGTTACACGGATCTTGTCGGCTGCCAAACAGGCACGAGTCAAAGCAATGAGCTCAGCCACCTGCGCGGAGTGTACTCCTTCTAAACAAGCGGCTTCAACCACCCCCGTGATGGTGCATACAGCAAACGCTGCTCTCAGCCGACCGACACTGTCTCTTAAACATGAACCATCCACAAAGAAAATCTCATCTGACACTGGGAGCGGTTCATCGACAATGTCAGGTCTCGGTTTGGTGCATAGTTCAGTAACGTCGAGACAATCATGGTCCTCACAATCTTCATTATCCTCTATATTTGGAACAGGTAACAATGTAGCAGGATTTAAAACAGCACACCTCTTCAGTATCACATTATCAGCTGCCAGAATAACTTGCTCATAACGAGTCAGCCTATTATTCGTGAGGTGCTGTGTTTTAGTCCTAGTCATCAACAATTCAACAGAATGTGGCACATGTACAGTAAGAGGATGACCCATCACAATGCTCTCACATCTCTCGATGCTGACACCTGTTGCCGCAACGGATCTGAGACATCCGGGCAACGCAGAAGCTACTGGATCTAAAGTAACTGAGAAATAGGCAACTGGTCTACGGACACCTCCATGGTTCTGGGTTAACACTGCTAATGCGCAACCTTCTCTTTCGCAGCAGAATAATGCAAAGGCCTTGTTGTAATCCGGCATTCCCAACGCAGGAGCGCTACATAAGGCTTCTCTCAGCCTCAGAAATGATTTCAAACAATCGTCGTCCCATGGTACCGGATCACTTACATCCTTTCGCGTCAGCCGCTGTAAAGGCTTCGCTTCAAAGGAAAAGTTTGGGATCCACTGGCGGCAATAACCCACCATTCCCAAAAACATTCTAACTTCCCTCTGCGTTGAGGGAACTGGCATTCTCAGAATCGCATCAATGCGATCTGGAGACACCTTCCTTTTACCCTTCTCGATTCTGTGCCCCAAATACTGTACCTCAGGTAAACAGTATTGCAGCTTGTTCGGAGACACCTTGTGTCCATTCTCTCCCAGGAAATTCAACAGCGCAATGGTGTCGGTCCTGCAAGCGTCTTCTGTTTCTGACGCAACAAGCAGGTCGTCAATGTATTGCACCAAAACAGAGTTTCGCGGCAACACAAGACTTTCAAGATTCTTCTTTAGGCGCTGATTAAAAATCGATGGGCTCTCCGTATACCCCTGTGGGATACGACACCACGTTAATATACGATTTTCTAGTCTAAATGCAAAAAGAAATCTGCTCTCTTCATGTAAGGGAATCGAAAAAAATGCCTGACACAAATCAATCACTGTGAACCATTCAGCTTCACATGGGATCTGGAACAGTATCACAGACGGATTCGGTACCACTGGACAACATGGAACAACTATGTCGTTTATTTTCCGCAAATCTTGCACTATCCTGAACTTCCCACTTGGTTTCTGCAGTCCCATAATGGGCGAATTACATGGACTACCCATGATCTCCACCAGTATTCCCTGCCTAATCATAGACTCGATCACGGGTTTAATCCCTGCAATCGTTTCAGGGGATAATTTATACTGAGGCGTTCTCGGGAATTCCACGTTTGGCTTAACCTGTATCTTCACCGGTTCCACTCCCCTGACTAAGCCAATCTCCTCCCCACTTAGGTCCCACACGTCAGCCGATACTGACTCCCTCAAATCCTGTGGAAGCTCCTCCACTGTCAAAGCTGGGTACATTTCCACGCACACCCGCTGATTTGCAACCTTAAAGGTCGCGTCATCATCCCTTGTCTGCACCTCTACTCCTTTCGGGGTACAGTAGATTGTGCAATTGAGCTTGCACAATAAGTCTCTTCCCAACAAACAAACAGGACTAGAGTCGCACACCACGAACTGATGTCGATCACTAAAGTTTCCTATCCTGACTGGAATCGGTTCTGTCAAAGGGCTAACTAGCCTCTTGTTCGCCACTCCAACCACTTGTATGCTTTCTCCAGAAAGGGCTACACCCGGAACTACCGCTGATCTTATAGTTGACCTAGTAGCCCCCGTATCGACCAAAAATGTAGTAGGGTGTCCGTCAAGCTCTGCTTCCACAAAGGGTCCTCTCTGATCTACCTCTAAGATGGCCCTAAGTATGCAGTCATCATCTTGGCCTAAACTCAACCGACCCAGTAAATCCATATCCTATTCTTCGCTTACTTCAAACATAGGTATCTGCAAATAAGTTCGAGCTCCCTGCTGTATGTTCTGTATCCTAGGTGGCTGGGGAATCTGCACTTGCGGGATGCCGGTCCCCCCTTGCATCATCCTCGGTGTAGTCACCGTCTGTACCTGTTCCGCCCCAGGGACCTGACCCATTCCTCCCTCCATCTGTGGCTGATTATAGGGGTTCAAGGGACACTCGCGCCTCCAGTGTCCCACCTGGTGACACTGGTGACAAGCTGTCGTCTTTTTCAGTATTGCTACATCTATACCTGTCCTAGGGTCTACGGGCCTCGGCCTTCCTTGACCCTGCACGTTCTGATTCCCTGTCTGATAGTTTCCCTGTCTCCTTACCACTGGACCCCCATTCGGCGGTCCCTGGGCAGCTTGCATCTGAATGAGCAATAGGTTATCTTTCATCTTCTTGTGCTTCGACTCAATCTCATCCGTGCAGTACCTGGCATACCGCAAGATCTCATCCACGGGCTTATTCTGCCAACAGATCAAATGCTGCTGTATCATGAGACTAACCTCGGGCTTCAAACCCAACATGAACTTAGACACAAACTGTCCTATATCCTTCGTTTCCAGTTCATCTAGACCACTGTACTGCTTAAAAGCCTTCAAGAGTCTCTCATAAAATTCATGTACTGTCTCCTTTGGCTCTTGCACCGTCCTGTCTATTTTCACCCAATCAATGTCTTGGGGCGAAACCTTCGATTTCAACCAGGTAATTACTTTCTCATACAGCCTCATCACCGCTGGCGACGGACCATTGGTAATCATATTCCTCTCAGGCTCACAGTCCGGCCAATCAACAGCAATTTTACATGCGTTCCACAGATCTCCCGGAACCACAATATCGAATAAGGTATTTAGGTTTATCCACAATACCTTCGAGATCTTGACAAAACGCTCAACTTGCTTGTACCACTCTGCAGGCTTCTCCCTAAGCCTGGGAAAATCATTCGTAAATGACGCCAAATCCCCCCTGCTCCATGGTACATGCACATATCCTCCATTCGCCACTTCCCTCAGGGGAAAGGTCTTTGCTAATAACAACCCTTCACCCGGGGTTCCTCCTTCCGCTCCCTTAGAGGTCTTTTTCTTAGACCATTTCTCTTCCCATTTATCAAGCGTCAGCCATGGCCGCATGGCTAGAACCAGTTCTCTGGCATGTGACCTCAATCCAACAACCCTCTTCTCCTCCAACTCTCGCTCAGTATAATGCATCCTATGACTTCCTTGCAACACCCTAGTCTTGGATAAATCCACATCATATTCCTTCGCCAATCCCCTCAATTTCTCGTGTGCCATTCGTGCTTTCCGAGTCACATCTTTCGCTACGAAAAACAGCTCATCCGGATTGTAGGATACTATCCTCTCAAGAGGTAGACTTCCATATATAATTTCGTCTACCTCTGCCTTGAGCCTTACTATGTCTATCATCCCTGCCTTCAAGGCTCCTTTCAACACCTGACAACTGGCTCCACGTCCCTCATCATATTCACATTCTGGTTCCTTCTCTCTCCTCTCTTCTGGTGCTTCTATAGGAGCAGAATAACTCCTAAAGTTATCCCGAGCTTTCTCCGCTTGGCCCACATTCCGGTTCAGGTGCCTCTCTGACGGTACCCATGACCTTAAATCTGATCTCTACTCCATCAGAGTCTTCGGCCTCACCGATCTCTGGTCCTCTTCGCCCCTAGATATATCTGACACCGCTGCCAATGGTGTACTCCATTGTACAGGGCTTGGAGGTCGGACCATTGCCCCTTCCAACCCACTTTCCTCGCTTTCTCTCCTCGTTCTTTCTGCCACTTGTTCGGACCTCTCTCTTTCCTCCGATTCCGGACTGTATATCGACACAATCGGTCCAATGGTGACCGGTACCCTCAATGCATCCGGTAACCTCATCTCCCTCTCAATCCTCCCACTAACTTCAGACTGACTCCGTGAACTCTCTGTTTCGAACGAAACCAACCCTTCCACTCGAGTCTCAGGTTGAATGGTTACTCTTCTAGTTTCCCCTCTCTCACCCCACCTATCATCTGCTTCATCTGGATTATAAGGAGGTGGTCTCTCATCTAACAATCTTTGCAATACTCCATCATCAGAGTCACTCTCTTCATCCTGTGCTTTCACATGCCTTATCCCCGTCGAGTCTATCAATAAGGGATACAGTTTCTCTTCCTCAATTGTCTGCACTCTCCATCTTTTCTCCGCTGCGTCCCATCTGGCATCCTGAAATGCCCTGATCGACTTTCTCATCTTTTCCTGGCTTCTTCCCTTTTCCTTATCATGCGCTGCTCTAATCCACGCATGTAATGCTTCGAACTGTGCTGGTCTTGGCAAGGGTCTTAAGGACCCCATCACCGACTTCAGCTGGTACAGCACCGCTAGTCTAAATGAGCCATACCTCGGGAAAGCTAGTTCCCCTTCACCTTGTGTAATCTTGTGCCAATTCTCGATCCAAACTATAGTATGTAACCCCACATTCTTTGCCATGTAATGTGCTGGGGTGTCCTCGGGAGGGGCTTCTTCTCCCTCTCGAACAACCACATGCTGATCGCCTCTACACAATTCTCGCAAAACCCTAAGACACTTCATGACGAGTGAATTCGATCTCGCGCTCTGTTTACTTCTTGTTCTTAAATCCTCCAATAACAGCGCGACTTACACCAACCGGCCTATCATAGCGCGACACTCTCTGACGTCACCTTCCTCCGTTCGCAGCAGTTCCCTTCTCCAAACACGTTTCACGCCTACTCTCGTCCCATTCGTACACTGAAATAACCGATGAAGTTACTTCTCTGGCTGTCCGTCCACAGCCTCTGACTGTTCGTCCACAGTCTCTCGACCTTGTTGACCTCGATTGGCGCCCGTCTGCCCCCGTCCGGCCAGACAAATCGCCACTGATAGGTTACTGACACTCCGATCCGCACACAACAACCCATGACCAGCGTTAAGTTGCCATACACACACACGTTCGCTCCCCCTATCTCGGTCCAGGTGATCGATGGTACCTCACGATCTCCTTTGGGTGGTCAACAAAATCTATCTCAGGTGTCTTCTACACCACAACTCCCGGGCTGCGCGCGCTCACAGCCTGATCTCACAATCACACAACATACACACCAACTCCGCAAGACATCACACAACAAATCAACACCGCAATCTACAACATCTCATTATGTTCATACTCACTCCTGGAACTGCTGCTTTCTGCCGCACTGCTACTCGCCGTCGATGCTCGTCTGCTGCCGTCTGCTGCTCGCCATCTGATGATTCACCATCACTTATCGTCTCTGGGCCTCAAGGATCACTTATCCTTATCTAATCTAATCGTCCCTCGCTATCGGAAGTAACCATCCTCTGCTACCAACTGCTCCGGCCCATTTTAGTATCCCGCAATTATCTACTAGAACCCACTCTGGTCGGATGGAACTTTTTACTTGCCCAATAGCGTGGAGGGAATAAACACAATTATCAGAAAATGCTGTCCACAATTTATCATAATCAAGGACTCGAGACTTAATCTCTTGGCTCTCTGGCTTTTATTATCAGCATAAAGATTTGAAGATACAAAGTCCTCAATACGAGGCACAACAAGTATATAGGCACTAACACAAATGCTACTCTACGAAGAATCCGCATACGGCTAAAAATAACTAAAAGCACAATCTCTAAAAGCATGAGGTAGAAAACTACCAAGCCAATGTCGATATTAGGGACACTGGACCATACCATCTCTGTCCCTACTCTGTACTAGATGACATCCCTACTTAGCAATCCCTTGAGACCCTCAATCGAGTAAAAGGTGTCAGAGTGAAACTTCCTAAGAAGTCTTCACTTCGAGAGCTTAGTCTAAGTTGCCCCCTCTAGTTCTTCGCCTAGCCTTTCTCTGCTCTGGGCTGCTCTGATCTGCCTCCACCCTCGGGGCGCTTTCTCTAATACAGAACCCCAAATCTCAGAACACGCCCTTTGCACCTCCTCTTCTGCGGGGTCGTCTTTCAGTAATTTTCCACAGAGCGCTGTCCAGTTCCATCGTCCATCGCTTGGCCTTGAGTCCCAGACGCCATCCGCACTAGGAGTTACGATTGGCACATTCCAATGCACTCCCATGTCTGGCTTTTACTACATAAGTCAATTCGTGAACAAAGAGCTTCTCTACTAACGAGCAACTGTCCTTGCACCTGGGGTGAGATCATGCAAGGCAGACATACTTCGCATCTTTTAACTTTGCAATTTACTACAGCCTAAAACCTCTACTGGAATAAATCCTTTTTGGCCTATTGCCCTTGGCTAACATAAGAAAATACCAGGCCTTTCGCCTCGACGATATATGCGAATTCTGGCCACTACTTCGGTTACACAAGCATGTCTAAATCACAGTATTGACATTTACGTCTTTCTTTCATGTGTGGTCAAACTAAACAGTCTACAGACACGAATTCTAAACTACACGTTTTAACATCACATTGTTCAAATGACTAAACTCTACATTTCTCTAATACATTCACAATATGCTTGTACATAGCTAACGCTTCTATTGAAATCGATATAGATTATACAATTCTTTAATACATTGCACACAAAATACCTGAGTACACATTTGATTATATGTGGGTGCCAACTAACGGTGAATATAACGCACCCCTACGATTTTCAAACTTTTAAGCGCTACATCAGGAGCATCCTAGAACGAGCTCCGTGGCTTTATGCTACTTGACCCATTCAACGTGAGTGCACTTCTTAGGAAGTCTTTACGCGCTGACACCTTTTCCTGAACTTGCCTGGGGAAATGCTAAGTACGGATGTCACGTTAGTGGTAGTGTAGGGACAGACTAATGTTTTTTACTTGCGAACCTCCATTGAAGAAGACTCTTGATGTCGGCGCAGTTATCTTCTGCGTCTTGAATCTAGAATTGGTTATTCTCTGTATGCTTCACAGACTAAATTTCGCCCGTAGGTTTGTCTTTGCATTAGTTCCGGTGTATTTCTACACCCTCATCTTGAGGTGTTTGTGTGTCCAATTGTTCTTGGCTTTGTAATAAACAAATTAATCTTAGAACCTGGTTTGTTGCCAGTGTGAAATCTAATCCAATTGCCAGTGTGAAATCTAATTAGATAAGACATTTCTCCTGTCTACACTTTTAAGCAGGAACCAATGATCCATCGACCAGGGGTTCCCGAGTAAATCTGGAATGTGGAACCCATCCCATCATTATCTAAGTGTATTTGCTGTGAAAACGGTTTGCGATATATTGTTTGAACGTATCAGATACCTAGGTGTATCTTTAATCTCAAACCTATTGTGTTTCATTTATATTTTTGCACATTTTAAGCCTTGCTAGTTATACGGTACTGGGACCTGGAACCGTGCTTCCAGGACATGCAGGGTCTACCCATGCCTTTTTACCGGAAAATGTGGATTGTTATAAAGCATTCAAGACCTCTGGTTGGTTCCTAAGAATATATTGATCCACATTTAATTAGTTCTTGACTTTCTTGCACAGATCATTGTACACCTTCCATACGAGAGCTCTGCAGCAGAGGAGACAGTTTCGTTTTTTTGCTGTGCTATTCATTGTTTAAAATCAAACACTTTTGCTCCATTAGAATGGCTTCTGGACGGGACGAAGGGAGGGGAAACCAGACAAACATGGAGAAAAGACAACTGAAGCACTGCACGAAGTTCCTATGGAGCATTAAAAATGACCACCAGACTCCATTGCCTGGAAATCTTTCACCATTTCACCTGGTGAACAGAAATTATAATCCAAGTATGTGACATGCACTTTATGCAAGAAGAACTGAGCAGGCGGAGCCAAGAAAAATACATCTTCATTGCACAAGCATCTTTAATGCTTTATATAAACCATAGTTCAATGCTGCAAAAAACAAGATGGGCGCTAAAGGAGTGACTGCATTTTATTCAGCCATGCAACACGACATGGCTTCTGAAGGGATGCTGCCGGAAGATATCTTGCAGGAGGAGTAAGAGCAGATTGATCCTTGTATGCACCTGTGGGCTTGCATTTCTTTGTGTCCCACAAGGTAATATTTTGCAGAGAACAAAGAGCAAGAATATAAATAAAGCAAGTGCTTTCTCGCTAATAGACATGTAAAACCGATTTGTTTCCCATTTTCATGTTGCATTTTTTATTTTGTATTGCCGAATAAAAATAGGGGGAAAAACTAAACAAATCTTTAAAATGGAAAAACAGAAGAGATGAGTAAATGATATAGTGTCTGAAAGAGTTAATGAGATAGAGCATGAAATAGGAAGCGAGTGAGAGGGATTGCTCAGTAAGGGTTAGCAGCAGGGCATGGCCTCTGGTCAAGTCCTTTTCTCAACCCGCTGCAGGAGGCCAACTTCCACTGTGTGCATCTTTCAGACATGTGCAGCATGGGTATGTGCAGCCTGGGTAGATCACAGGAACTGGCCTCCATCCAATTAATCCTCCGTACCCACCACAGGCAACCAACCCCAGCTATGCACAGCCTTCAGCAGTGGGCGTTGACTTCAGGGCAACCAAACCCGGTGTAAGCAGGAGGAGATGGCCACATGCAGGAGGAGATGGCCACAGACAGCTGTAGCACTGCAGATTTGGCCATGCGAAGTGGGGGTAGACCTCTGTAAATGACCTCCTGCCAGGCCCAACAACCAACCTTTTGCAGGCACGCAGTTTCAGCTGGATGTCTATCCCCATTGCGCACGGCCTTTGGATTGGGGGATGGCTGCAAGGCCTGGCCTCCTACCAGGCCCTGTGGCCAGCCTGCCAAAGGTAGCCAACCCCCGCAGTGAATAGAACTTAGAGAAACTTTTTGGCATTGAGCAGTCAGTGGTTATTTATTTATTTATTTGTTTTACAGTCCGTGGATCCTCATTTGGTATCCAGATCCCAGAGCAAGGTTCACCAGCCCAAGTGTTGGGGAAGTTTACCTTAGGTTTGCTGTACTAAGCTATGAAGCTCAGCCTGGAACCACAGTGGGCACACCTACAGAATGCATTCTAGGTGGTGCAGTGCAAGCATTGTTTCCCAGTTTTATCATTTGAAACAGCTGAAAATTCGGAAAAATTGTTTCTTTTGATAGGCATAGGAAGGAGCTGGTCTGCAAAAATGTAAATACTGTGTTGTTCACACACTTCGATCATTATGGATTTAAAGCGTTCCTGTGTTCCATCATACTGTGGGAAACGTTCTAATGTTTATGTCTATCAATGAAGACCGTCTGATTTGAAAATTTATTGTTTAAAATCCTCATTTCATGATCAATTTTACTGGGTGCTTTATAAAGCTCTAGCTGGCATACAGTCAGTCATCTTTCTTGCACAAACCTTGGCCATGCAGTTCAGAAAATAAAATAAATATTATAAGAATGAATAAATATATGATGAAAAAGAATAACTAAAATATTTTAAGCATTTACATAAATCCAATACTCACCAGGAGTTCATGTGTCGTTCATAGATTCAAGCCATTATAAGTTCAAAAACATACTTTCCGATACATACTTGGTTGAAAAATAATGTCAGTAAGCTAGCAATATTGAAGTAGTTACATGATGACTGTTGATTTCTCCAAAAGTTTCCAGCCTGGTATGATGAAAGAGACAACTGCATGGTGTACATGCGGTGGTCTTGTCTGCAAATACAATTCTCTTGCTTTATTACACCATAAACTGTTTTCTTAGACTGGTTTGTGAGCACCATATGAAAAAGTCTTCACCAAAAGCAGCATTTACAACTAAAGGTTTTCAAAACTACCTTGTGGGACAACCTACCAACCCACAGTTGAGTTGTCAATCTGAATTATCAATTACGCCTATTATGCTTGGAACACAGAATTTTCAACTAATTTTCCCAAAGTGTTCTACCAGGCAGGAAATATTTCACTCGTGTCTAACACACAACTCTTACGGAGGCTCAGGAAGCACAGGGACCTAGAATAACCTATTTTCCTATGATAAAATGAGAGGGAAACATGAGAGTGGCAAAGATGATGGGAAGAGTGGTGGATTGCGACTGAATTGAGAAGAAACTCAATGATGCATCTGTCGGTGATTTATCACAGTCACCATCCAATATGTTTATTGACAACACACTCATCCGATACATAATCCGGGCCTTTTTTGGGCTCTGGGGCATTTATTCTGGAAGCAGCTGCAATTCAAAAAGAAAGCCCAGGACAGCATGTTCTTGGAAGACACCAGGGGCCTTTTTAAGAGGCTCTTACGCTGCCATTGCTTCACTTTTTGTGATGCTGCAGCGGCATAATAAATGCGCCACGCTGCACCTTATTCACAAAGTGACGCATCTAGGCAGATGCGTGACTTTGTAAACCCTGCTCTTCATTATACCTGGTAGAATGTATGCAGAGTGGGCGTTACGACGCAAAAAAGCCCTGCAGAAGGTACGTAGTGAAATTTATGAGATTTTACTATGACACTTCCACAGCGTCAGTGCGTAAAATCCTTACGCTTTCTTGAAGCAGGCGTAAGGGGTGACGCAGTGCCTTTCACATTGGGCTTGCCCTATGTGAAATGACATATTGCTGGAGTTGTGCATATTCAGACACACTCTAGCAATGCACCATTTTTTGCACCTACAGATACGTCAGGGTTACTTACGTATCTGTAAATCCTTGGGACATGGAGCACCGTACAGTGAATTTGGCGCATCCATGGTGGCGCAAGGATGGCGTTTTGAAAAGCGTTGCATCTCTATTTTCCCGCAGCAATACAACACTTTTCATAAATGAGGCCCAAGAAGGTTAGGGAGCAGGTGGAAAGAGCTGCTGACTTACGTGGATTTAAGGATGCAGGATCTCCCTATGTTGTTGGCGTGGATGGTATCAGAAAGAAGATTGAGGCTTGCAGGGACCTTGCCTGTACTGGCACTGGTACTGGGGTCTTGCCTGAGATCTAGACAAAAAAATAAAATAAAGGTGACTAGAACAAAAAGATCTTTTGATATAAACGTGTCACACAGAAATGAGCAGCAGTTTTTACAGCCAGACTGGAAGTGAAGTCACAAGAATCTCACACACAGAGGCTCTCTACTGAGCCTCAGTAGCAAGATGGCTACCTGAATTCAAGGAGGACCAGGACTCTCTGATAGATTAAAAAAAAATTGTAAGAGAAGCAACCAGATAAAGAATATCGACAGCGATGCTTCCTTCATATTCCATTTCTCCTTGTTTCACCATATTAAGACCAAGTTATTTTTGGTCTTAATTTTGGAGCTGCCCCAACTTTCCGCCACCCTTGTAAATAGGTTGCAGCATCAAAATCAAGGGGTGTTGTGGCGGAACGCCCAACACTAACCTCATTGCCCACCCCTTTCGCGCTAAGTGTAGCGTGAAATGGGGCCTTATTAAAAAACGGCGTTAAGCCACCTTATGTGGCTAAACGCTGCCTTGTAAATAAGGCAAAGGGTTTATCGCCACAGGAGCGTCACAAAAAGTGACGTTCCTGTGGCGATAAGCCCATGTAAATATGCCCCAGTGCTTGCAAAAACACAGTCACACAATTAAGAAGACACCCCAATGAGTTCTACAAGGAGTGTGATAGGCGATGGGACATGGCAACAGTGAATCCCTCACTGATTCCTGCTAATAGCATGCCTTTCTAATGAGTTCTACACACAAAGAGGCACAATAACAAACTCTATAAACTGCTAGTATCCTCTGCTCAAGAGACCCACAGAAACTAATTGTGACCAGCGTTACTAGCAGTTAGGCTTCTCTTTGAGTTCATCTAACACAAAGACACTAATTGAGGCCCTTTAACAAAAAGGTTGTCCAATGAGTCAATTAAGCTTTCCAGTGAGTCCTTCGATTGATGCTTCCCAATGATCGCATTGAAGAAAATGATCTTCATGAGTCTTGCCAATAGTAGGGGTACCCCATACAGTAGGATTCGTTTTCAGCCCAGTCAGCTATTTATCTCTAGCTGAAGAGATTATTTTATTTTGAACAAATAAACTTCAACATGTAACACAGAGATCTTCAAACAAGCAATAAAAACTCTATGCATACCCATGTTTTCTATTCCTTTTGTCACACTTACATGAAAGCCATAAAATAATATATTTTTTTAAATAAACAGTCTGATTTACGTCAGATCTTAAATCGGTAAATCAGTATTTTGGAATAAATATGTTTTGATCTGTTATGTTATGTTAAATAGCTTGTAGAGCGTGCAGCTACCCCAGCAAAGGGGCGTCCCTGCGCTAATCACAGTCAAATGGAGAGACCACTAGAAAGGGTACGGGGGCCATAAGGTGATGGAAAAAGATACGTCTTTATTGCCTTACAGAACGCCAAGTAGTTTTTCAAACTACGAATAGGCAGAGGGAGAGAATTCCATAATTTGGCTGCACGAGTGCAGAAAGCCCACCCACCGGGCCATAATCTCCTAATCCTCGGAACCACCGCCAAATGTTGGTCTGTCAACCGGAGTGGGCGGGAGGGAATGTAGGGTGAGACAGGGTAGCTAAAATGCCAGGCAAAGATGAATTCAAGATTTTAAAAGCAAGGCACAGGGACTTGAACTCTACACGTCTGGCCACTGACAATCAATGTAGTTGGCGTATGGTAGCAGAGGTGGGGCAGGTTCTCGGAAGGCCATGAAGAGTTCTGGCCGCCGCATTCTGGACCCTCTGTAGTCTCGAGATCTCTGCCTTGTTGGTCCCCAAGTAGAGAGAGCTAGCGTAATCTAATCTCAACAAAATAGCGGCCTGAATGATAATCTGCCCAGTGGACGGGTCAAAGTATCCTAACAGTGGTTTGAGCCCCTGCAAAATACTGATACAGGTCCCTGCACTTTCTTGGTTTGGGCCTGAAAGCTGAGAGCTGAATTCACCAAGACACCCATATTCTTTACCAACTGCTTGGAAGTGGGGGCAGTACCCAGGGTTGTGGGCTACCAGTTCTTATTCCATAGTTTTTCATCTCCCCCGACCAACAGAACTTCAGTCTTTCTTGCGTTAAGCTGCAGACAGTTGGCGGAAATCCATTCTGCAATAGCTGAGAGATCGCCCTGAAACGTGGAGGCACAAATCATTTGTTCTCCCAGCTCACTAAACTTATGAAATGTCTCCCTTGGAAAAAGTACCTCACAGGAACATAGGTACTCACGGAAGTAGCCAGAAAATTTAAAAAACCCACTTTGAACCAAAGTTTTTAAGGCACCAAGCAAACAAAGCAAGTCATCACAACTCTCCCCAGAAAAGCTTTTTTGTCTCTTCCATCCAACCATCTATCCATTCTTACTTTCACCCTCTTATTCACCTGCTGATATGAAATAAGTTACTTACTTGTAATTGCAGTTATCTAGTACTAGTATCTTTCATAGATTCACATGCTTGAATCATTCCCCGTTGTCGAAGTGGGAGTCCCACGGTAATATGCATAAAGCATTAAATAAAACTTCCTATAGGCTATCATGGTGGCAACCATGCATTTAATAGCCTATCTACCTCCTTTTCTAAAAAAAGACAAAACTTTAAGTACAACCAATCAGTAACCAGCACCCTCTAGAACCTTCTCAAGAGAGGCTGAATCCCTCAGATTTTCCAGCACAAGTGTAGATAGGAATACCAAAGTATAAGGGGAGCCATTCCTGGGAGGAGGGTGGGTTACACGTGAATCTATGAAAAATATCAATACTGGATAACTGCAGTTACAGGTGAGTAACTTATTTCTTATACAGTATTGGGGTATCTTTCATAGATTCACATGCCTGAATCAGAGTAGCAAGGAGTAATCTAAAACAAGTAAGTACCCTTAGTGGATGGTGGGTAGTACCAATAGCATATCAAAATGTATTCACAGAAAGAATGTTGTGAGAAAGCACTGGTGTATAACTATATGCATATAAACGCATGGACATGTAGAATAAACATTTCTATCATAAGCTTTAACAAGTATACCATCTTCTATAAACAATTATGGCACATTTCAAAATGTAGGTCAATATGTAAAACAGAAAAGAAATCATGTAATTAAAGAGGCTCACCTTACTGAAACAAATGACGTAGCACTGCCTCTCCCACAGCTGCATCACCACGCTGCGTTGACTCCACACAGCAATGCTGCATGAACGTGTGCGTCGATTTCCAAGTCGCAGCTCTGCAGAATTTTTCCAGTTGCACCCCTGCGAACATAGCCGATGTAGAGACTGTTCTTTTCGAGTGCGCTCCAACTGTTTTTGTCAAAGGCTTGCCTACCTTGCCAAAACTGACTTGTGGCTGCTATCCATCTTGCAATGATAGTTTTAGAAACAACAGTGCCCTGACAATTTTTGTCCATAGGCTATGACCAGTTGATCTATTTTACGGATAGACTCAGTTTTATGTAGGTAGAATTTACGACACCTCTTGATGTCTAGAGTGTGTAGAGTTCGCTCCACAGGTGTAGCAGGATCAGAAAAGAAAGTTCTGAGAATGACAGGTTAGTTTAAATGGAACTGTGAAGGAACCTTAGGGATGAATTTGGGATTCGTCCTGAGGATAACCATTTATTTGTAAAACGAAGAAAAGGATGTTTTATAGTGAACGCTTGTAATTCACTAACCCTTCTAGTTGAAGTTAGGGCGAGTAGAAGAGCCACTTTCCACTTCAGATATTTGATGTCAGTCCTATGTATTTGTTCAAAGGGTTGCTTCATCGATTGCAACAGGACTATATTTAAGTGCCACTCAGGAGGTGGAGCCTTAACAGGTGGATAAATACGAAAGAAGCCTCTCATGAATTGCTATACAATTCTGGTAGAACAGCGAGACAGACATTTAGGGGAGCGTCTATATAGAGATATAGCTGCTAGATGAACTCTAATTGAAGAATATACCAGTCCTGATTTTGCCAAGAACAGAAAGTACGGTAGGATTTGCTCTGAAGCAGAGATACACAGATGCAGGTTGTTTTGACGGCACCAGAGACAGAATTGCTCCCATTTCAGTCTGTAAGACTTGGTGTTATCCATACGAGACCTGGCAATAATGTCTTTATACTCTTGTGTAATAGTCAAATCCTTAAATTCAAAGAATTCAGGAGCCAAGCATTAAAGAAGTGGGGGCTATCAGGATGAGAGGACCCCACTCCGCTTATTTGTTGCTGAGTACCGTATGTATTAAAGGTATTAACGGGAAAAGTTAAGCAGAGATCCTAGACCATGTGTCGAAAGGTATTCCATCCCGATCCTGGATGTGGATGACAAGTTGCATAGAATTAGCATTTGCGGGTTTCGCTTGTTGCAAAGAAATCTAGAGCCAGTTTGCCCCAGAATAAGAAGATCATATTTGGTGCCGACCGATCAAACTTTTATTCGTGGAGGCAGCTTCATTGCATGCTGGTGGTATTGTCTGTGCGAACTAACACCGTTGACTCTTCTATTACTGGCAGGAAAGCTTGCAGACAAATTGAGATGGATTTGAGCTCCAGGCGATTGATATGCATGCTCTTTTGGAGCGGAGACCCCCTTTCCTTGAATTTGTAGGGTCTGTAGAGGACCACCCCAGCTCTCCAAGGAGGCATCCATAGTCAATACGAAGTGAGGTATTTAGGGTAAGAGCGTGAGGTCCTCTAATAGGAGGGAGATCTGGGACCACCAGTCTAGAGTTTTCATCATACACGTGCAAAGCTCACCAGGCCCTTGAAGGATTCTTTTCTTTGAATCTATCGTATTGTAGCTGTTCCTGTAAGAATCTAATTTTCAGGTGTGCAAGAGGGATCATATTGATCGCTGAGGACATGATTTTTTCAAATATTACTTTATTTATTTATTTAGTTTGAGAGCCAGTTCCTACAGCATTAGTTGCTTGGTGTAAGATAGAATGTATTTTGTCTTGGACAGTACCTAGTGTTGCGGGCTAGGAACAGAATCTTCTTAGATGGATGAGTTGATGGCCTTTGATAATTCACAAGGAGTCCTAGTTTGTGAAACAACTTTAGGCAAGCTTCTGTGTCCGTGGACGAATAAAATGCCTGTGGTACATTTTAGTCAACCAGTTGCCGAGGTAGGGGAATACCTGATGACACTCCGTCCTGAAAAAAACTGCCTCAGGGCTATGCAGTAGGTAAAATGCAGGAAGTTGATCTGAAGCCAAATGGGAGGACTTTAAAGCGTAGGAGGAAATGTGGAAGTATGAATCCTGTAAATTCGGAGCTGTCATGTGGTGTCGGAGAGGGAGACCACATAACAGTATTGGTTTCAGAAATACTTGTTTAATTTCCAGAGGTTTACGATGGATAGCCAACCCTTTATTTTCGTGTCTATGAAGAAAAAACTGAGAATAGAAGCCTGTTCTTTGTTTAAAATGTACACCTTTCTCTATGGAACCTCTGGTTAGCGTACTCATAACTCCCTTTCGAAGCAGATGCAAATGGGGGGTGGGGGGGCACCCTCATTTTGGCGCAGTAGTGGGCAGAATCTTGGTGAACTCTAACGTCTGACCATATGTTCTGAGAGCCAGGACTTATTTGTCCGAAACTATTTTCGGCCAAACATGACAACATTTTGGAACTGTTTCTCCCACAGGATGACGTAAGCAGCACTAGAACGTTGTCACTGTAGGTAAGCTAGCCTATAGGCTACTGATAGCGTTGTTAAGTCTGATACCTTTGGTATCCTCCTTGATACAGATGAGTATCTCTTTCACGAGTGCCTAAAAAGGGTGTTTCTTTCGAAATTGAATGTGTCAAAAAATCTTGTGGTGTCAGAGTCATCCTTGACTGCTTGCAAGGCATCGTCAACGTGCTTGGCAAACAGAACATCGCCATGGTATGGTAAAAATATTAGATATATTTGCACCTCTGGTTCTATACGCAGTGGTCTTGAACCAACATTGGTGTCTAAGGACCACTGGCCCTGCCAGTTGTGAAACACGTATTGAGGCTATATCTATAGCGCAATCTATGTTTACTGATGAGGAGGTTTTAACCCCTGCAGAATCTTTATATATATATATATATATATATATATATATATATATATAGATATATATTACCTACTGGCGGTCGCCAGTAGGTAGTTATAGTTAGGACCACGTTTCCATAGGAAATCCGCAACATTCTATTTTGAATAACTTTGGCGCCGGTTGACGAATCCTCGCGAATTTTTCAAAATAGGTGGGGCGCTACGCTCCGCTCCTACCCTGAAAGTCTCGGGGAGATTCGTCAAGCGGGGGCTGAGATAAAAGGGGGGTCCCAAAACACGTTTTTCCCATGCATTTTTCCATAGGACCTTTAGACACAGCTACAGCCCGAACGGCTGAACAGAATTACTTGAAATTTGGCAGAGAGGTAGTCCTCAGGTCAAGGAAGTGCCTTTTGTAGGTTTGGTGTAAATCTGTTCAGTAGATTCTGAGAAAATAGCCTTTAAATCAATATATATATCTGAGCCAGCTTACGGTGCGCTTACGGTGCGCTTACTGTACGCGTACGGTGGCGTGCGCGAGCGCGATTCTGATTGGCCCTTAGATCTTAGTAAACATTCGAATCGGTCGAAACCAGGAAGCGGCGGCCGCCATTTTCTCTCTCGCACTCTGACAGGGGGTTGAAAAACAAAGTGCAAAAACATATAAAGGGGCTGTTTACACAGCTCCCAAGCACCTAGCCATGTCGAGGGAGTCCCCAACGATCCCCCAAGTGAAAAAAGGCAATTTTAATTTTATCGAAAATTTCGCCGATTATGCTTACGCGTACGGTAAGAAAAAATAAAAAAAATAAAAAAAATATCCACATTCTCCCCACCCCATGTGCAAAAGTTGCCCGAAGGTCACCTTTTGTGCATGGCTGATCAGAGCTAAACAAAACATATATTTTACCTGTCACAACGATGCTCATCATATGTCCTCCATGTGCGCACGGTGCGCGAAGCGCATCGTGCGTTCATGGCCCATCTAGCGTAACGTGGGCACGCGGTGCGCGAAGCGCACCGCGTGCTCACTGTGCACGCACGGTGCGCGAAGCGCACCGTGCGCGCACGGAACGAACTGCGTTAAGTGGGCGCGCACGCCACAAATGGCGTAAAGTAACTTAGCATTTAAAAAACCGTACAAATTCACTGAAAAAACCATAGGTTTCACACACGTTATAGTTAGGAATTAGCATTTAAAAAACCTTGCAAATTCACTGATAAAACCATAGGTTTCACACATGTTATAGTTAGCTGGACATTTTACTGATAAAAAACCAATGAAATTCCCCCGTTATAGTTACTGTAGGCAACTATAACTCACGCGACCGTAATCCTCTGCTGATGACATATGTGTCTTTATGAAAAAAATTGTTTGTAATATATGTATAGCTAAAATTTAATGGAAGAAGACATGGGCAAATAAGTGTCTAAATACAGTATTAGCATCAGCAGAGGATTACGGTCGCGTGAGTTATAGTTGCCTACAGTAACTATAACGGGGGAATTTCATTGGTTTTTTATCAGTAAAATGTCCAGCTAACTATAACATGTGTGAAACCTATGGTTTTTGCAGTGAATATAGATAGATATATATATATCTATATATCTATATATCTATATATAATATATATTCACTGAAAAAAACATAGGTTTCACACATGTTATAGTTAGCGGAAATGTTACTGATAAAAAACCAATGAAATTCCCCCGTTATAGTTAGTGCAGGAAACTATAACTCACGCGACCGCAATCCTCTGCTGATGCTAATACTGTATTTAGACACTTATTTGCCCATGTCTTCTTCCATAAATTGTTAGCTATACATATATTACAAATATTTTTTTTTCATAAAGACACATATGTCATCAGCAGAAGATTGCAGTCGCGTGAGTTATAGTTTCCTGCACTAACTATAACGGGGGAATTTCATTGGTTTTTTATCAGTAACATTTCCGCTAACTATAACATGTGTGAAACCTATGTTTTTTTCAGTGAATTTGCAAGGTTTTTTAAATGCTAATTCCTAACTATAACGTGTGTGAAACCTATGGTTTTTTCAGTGAATTTGTACGGTTTTTTAAATGCTAAGTTACTTTACGCCATTCGTGGCGTGCGCGCCCACTTAACGCAGTTCGTTCCGTGCGCGCACGGTGCGGTTCACGCACCGTGCGCGCACAGTGAGCACGCGGTGCGCTTCGCGCACCGCGCGCCCACTTTACGCAGTTAGTGCCGTGCACGCACGCCCACGTTACACTAGATGGGCCATGTACGCACGATGCGCTTCGCGCACCGTGCGCACATGGTGGACATATTATGCGCTTCCTTGTGATAGGTAATCTGTTGACATTTTTTTGGGAAATGCTGTGCTCTTATATGCCATTTGCACACGGGGTGGAGAGAGTGGGGTTTTTTTTTTTAATAATTATTTACCGTACGCGTACGGTAAGCGTACGGTAAGCGTAATCGGCGAAATTTTCGAAAAATAAAAAATTACCGTTTTTTGCCTTGGGGGATCTTTGAAGACTCAACTAACATGGTTATGTGCATGGGCGCTGTCTAAACAGCCCCTTTATATGTTTTTGACATTTGTTTATCAGCTCCCCCCTCAGAGTGCGAGAGAGAAAATGGCGGCCGCCGCTTCCTGGTTTCGACCGATTCGAATGTTTACTAAGATCTAAGGGCCAATCAGAATCGCGCTCGCGCACGCCACCATACGCGTACGGTAAGCGCACCGTAAGCGCACCGTAAGCTGGCTCAGATATATATATTGATTTAAAGGCTATTTTCTCAGAATCTACTGAACAGATTTACACCAAACCTACAAAAGGCACTTCCTTGACCTGAGGACTACCTCTCTGCCAAATTTCAAGTAATTCTGTTCAGCCGTTCGGGCTGTAGCTGTGTCTAAAGGTCCTATGGAAAAATGCATGGGAAAAACGCGTTTTGGGACCCCCCTTTTATCTCAGCCCCCGCTTGACGAATCCCCCTGAGACTTTCAGGGTAGGAGCGGAGCGTAGCGCCCCACCTATTTTGAAAAATTCGCGAGGATTCGTCAACCGGCGCCAAAGTTATTCAAAATAGAATGTTGCGGATTTCCTATGGAAACGTGGTCCTAACTATAACTACCTACTGGCGACCGCCAGTAGGTTATATATATATATATATATATATATATATATATATATATATATATATATATATATTCACTGAAAAAACCATAGGTTTCAGGCCTGATATAGTTAGGAATTAGCATTTAAAAAAACCTTTGAAATTCACTGAAAAAGCCATAGGTTTCAGGCCTGATATAGTTAGGAATTAGCATTTAAGAAACCTTTGAAATTCACTGAAAAAAACTTAGGTTTTAGGGGTGTTATAGTTAGCTGGACATTTCATTTGAACAAAACCATTGAAATTCCTCCGATATAGTTAGTTGTACTAACTACATCTCGCGCGCCCGCAATCCACTGCTGATGATGTCAAATATTACATCATTCATGACATGGTCAGTGACATCACTGATGACATCTCAAATGACATTACTGATGACATCATCCAGTGAATGTGGTTTGGTTCGTTATTTAAATATGTATTGTTGTAATAACTTCCACCACTATATATATATATAGCAATTTGCATTGAAGAATGAGTGGATATATAAATATAAATATCTGGATGGAGGATTTAGTAGCAGTGTGATTGACTGTTTACTTGACTAATTTATAGTGTCTCACTAAATATATTGGATAGTGACTAAACTGTGTGAATATCTGTATCACTTTGTCAGTTGTTGTGTAAACTGCTGCACTAGTTGGTTACTAGCTACGTGAAAGTCTATATTATTTATTGATTAGTTAACTGAGTATTTGTATGGGAGAGTGAATGTGTGTGTGGTTCGGTGGGGGGTGTGTGACTGCCCAAAGATGTGTGAATAGTTGATTCAGTAGGTATATGAAGTTAAAACTACATGTTATAACAGTTGTTTGGGTGAGTGAATATCTTTATGGGTGTGGAGATGAGTCAATATATGTCTCAATGGTACATGTCCAACAAACTAGGAAAATAAAAGCCAGTGTATGTGTCAGTTGTTGTATATAAATAAGTATACATAAGACTCAGTGATTGTATGTGTGACTGTATGGATAACTGTATACTTGTAATAGTGTTTTTATAACACACTAAGTATGAGTTATTATCTATATGAATAGATGAAGTGGTGTTTTTATAAGTGTATGGCTAAGTAAAAGTAAGTATGATCCATTGTTTGCATAAGTGAGTAGGATGACTTCATAAGTGATTAGGATGTGTGCTGGTGTGTAATGTCGATATAGGTGTATAAGTATATTTGATAGTGTTCTATTGATCATTGACAGCATGTATGAGTGAATCTATAGGTAAGTGATTAGATGTGTGTATAGATCTAGGAATCACTGAGTGGGTGTTTAGAAACTTGTATTGGTGCTTCAATGGTTTTAAATCTGGCACTCTGTATTTTACAGTGAGTGATGAAAGGTTATACTAGTGTATGATGAGGTGTATCTGATTGTCACGTGGATGATGCCATCAGTGATGTCATTAGTGATGTCATTTGAGATGTCATCAGTGATGTCACTGACCATGTCATAAATGATGTAATATGTTTCATCATCAGCAGTGGATTGCGGGTGTGCGAGATGTAGTTAGTACAACTAACTATATCGGAGGAATTTCAATGGTTTTGTTCGAGTGAAATGTCCAGCTAACTATAACACCCCTAAAACCTATGTTTTTTTCAGTGAATTTCTAAGGTTTTTTAAATGCTAATTCCTAACTATATCAGGCCTGAAACCTATGGTTTTTTCAGTGAATTTCAAAGGTTTTTTAAATGCTAATTCCTAACTATATCAGGCCTGAAACCTATGTTTTTTTCAGTGAATTTCAAAGGTTTTGTAAATGACAATTTTTAATGTATTAATTGCTATACTGATTTTTTTGATACTGATTTACTACATTTTTTAAACTATTTATTTTTAGATATATTTTTTTCTAATTACATTATAATTAAATTATACATTACAATACAAAATATACTTTCTCAGAATGAATTACTTTAGTTTAAATACTTTGCAAATAGGCAATAGACTTTTAAGTACAGTAGTTACAGTTGTTGCAGTGGGCAACACAATTTCAAACACAATGCAACATTGAGCTCAATGTGAATTTCTAGTCAAATGCAATTAGTTACTTTATGGATTACTTTTCTAACCACAGGACTGGATCCTAGATTCAGTCCTTGGACATCTCCTGTAAATAGTTGAGTAAAAGCATTTTGGTTACAGTAGTTATTTTTAAGGAATATTATTGTATTTTAAAAGTTGACACTTAGAACATTTTTCACATAGAATCACCAATGTTATCCTATGGCAGAAAATTCACTTAACAGGTAAGTAGTGTTATCGTTACTTTTTCTTACTCAGTGGTGGATCCTGGATCCAGCACTGGCCAATCTCCTGTAAACAGTTGAAAGAATGCGTTTAAGTCATACAGGCGATTTTTTAGGAATATTTTTAGTTTGTGAAAATAGACACTTAGAAACTTTTCTGGTGAAAACTACACAACGGATACCTGTGGAAGGAAATACAAGTTACTGGTAAGTATGCTTAGAATTACTTTTCAGAGTCAGTGCTGGTCTAAAAGATGCAGCCCAGGGTTCTCTCCCGATAACAGGTGAGTAAATCGAAATTCGTAGTTCGGCTGATTTTAGAGGAATATTTGTACGTTTCAAAAATGGACACTTAGAAACTTTTCTGGTGAAAACCACACAATAGATTCCTATGGAAGGAAATACAAGTTACTGGTAAGTACGCTTAGACTTACTTTTCAGGGTCAGTGCTGGCCTTAAAGATGCAGCACTGGGTTCTCTCCTGATAACAGGTGAGTAAATCGGAATTCGTAGTTCGGCTGATTTTAGAGGAATATTTGTACGTTTCAAAATTGGACACTTAGAATCTTTTCTGGTGAAAACCACACACTGGATTCCTATGGAAGGAAATACAAGTTACTGGTAAGTACGCTTAGAATTACTTTTCAGGGTCAGTGCTGGGGTAAAAGATGCAGCACTGGGTTCTCTCCTGATAACAGGTGAGTAAATCGGAATTCGTAGTTCGGCTGATTTTAGAGGAATATTTGTAAGTTTCAAAAATGGACACTTAGAAACTTTTCTGCTGAAACCACAACATTGATTCCTATAGAAGGAAATACAAGTTACTGGTAAGTACGCTTAGAATTCATTTTCAGGGTCAGTGCTGGTCTAAAAGATGCAGCCCTGGGTTCTCTCCTGATAACAGGTGAGTAAATCGGAATTCATAGTTTGGCTGATTTTAGAGGAATATTTGTACAGTGGTGAAGGAAGGGGGCGGGGCCTGAGGTAACGCGTGCAAACACGCCCTGTGGCCCGTTTTAAGTTGGGGAATTAATTCCTCTTCAATCCTGAGGTCCCCTGGGGGCCAACTAGCCCACCAGGTACCTCCAGTATGCGCCAGGGAGCTGCATTGCAGAGAGGTGTTCAGAGGCCACGCCCCTTTTTACAACACTCAGCAACGCAGCTCCATGGCGCTTAGTGGAGGTACCTGGTGGAATAGTTGGCTCCTAGGGGACCTCTGGATTGAAGAGGAATGAATTCCCCAACTTAAAACGCGCCACAGGGCGTGTTTGCACAGTATCACCTCAGGCCCCGCCCCCTACCTTCACCACTGTGGAAACGCGCCCCGTGGCGCGTTTTAAGTTGGGAAATTAAGTCCCCTTGAATACTGAGGTCCCCTGGCGGCCATGTATAATAAAGCTCCGGGGGTGGCGGTCCCCGGGGCTGGGGGTTGAGAGCCCCCCCATAATTCAGATAAGCCCCAGGGGGTGGCGGTCCCCAGGGCTGGGGGGCCGCTCTGGGCCCCCCATTATAATATACATATTGCCCCCGGGACTTGCCCCCCAGGGGGCTAAATAAAAACGAAGCACGGGAGCCCGCGCTACGTTTTTTTGTCGGCAGCGGGATGCGCATCCCGTGATTTAAAAAAAATAATAATAATTTTTGGCTTTTGGGGTCCTTGTGGGACCCCCTGAGCAGGCCTAAGGGGTCAGGGTGTTTCTACCCTGCCCCCTTGTCGCGTTTTGTGCCTTTTGGGGGGTTTTCTTGTGCCTCAGTGATACACTTCCTGATTCAGAGTGTTGGCAGCCAATTAGCATTCAGCTCGTGCTTGGGAGGGTGCGGGGAGGATGCGCGGATCCTCCGAGGCCATAGATATATCTATCTTTTTAACTCTAATTTTCTCAGGAACTACTGAACGGATTTACACCATTTAAGCAAAAGGCACGAGTCTGAACTGAGGACTACCTCTTTGCCAAATTTGGTGTAATTCCGTTCAGCAGTGCCGGCTGTAGCTGCGTCAACAGGTCCTATGGGAAAATGCATGGGGAAAACGCGTTTTGGGACCGCCCTTTTTTCTCGGCCCCGCTTGACTAATCATCGTGAAATTTTCAGGATAGGAGCGGACCGGAGCTGGCCAAAAGTTTGGAAAAATTCGCGAAGATTCGTCAATCGACACCAACGTTATTCCAAATAGAATGTTGTGGATTTCCTATGGAAAATAGGTCCTAACTATATCTACCTACTGGCAACCGCCAGTAGGTAATATATATATATATATATTCACTGAAAAAACCATAGGTTTCACACAAGTTATAGTTAGCTGTACATTTCACTCGTAAAAAACCAATGAAATTCCCCCGTTATAGTTAGTGCAGGCAACTATAACTCACGCGACCGCAATCTTCTGCTGATGCTAATACTGTATTTAGACACTTATTTGCCCATGTCTTCTTCCATTAAATTTTAGCTATACATATATTACAAATATTTTTTTTTCATAAAGACACATATGTCATCAGCAGAGGATTGCGGTCGCGTGAGTTATAGTTGCCTGCACTAACTATAACGGGGGAATTTCATTGGTTTTTTACGAGTGAAATGTACAGCTAACTATAACTTGTGTGAAACCTATGGTTTTTTCAGTGAATTTGCAAGGTTTTTTAAATGCTAATTCCTAACTATAACATGTGTGAAACCTATGGTTTTTTCACTGAATTAGCAAGGTTTTTTAAATGCTAATTCCTAACTATAACGTGTGTGAAACCTATGGTTTTTTCAGTGAATTTGTACGGTTTTTTAAATGCGCCCACTTAACGCAGTTCGTTCCGTGCGCCCACGTTACGCTACATGGGCCATGTACGCACGATGCGCTTCGCGCACCGTGCGCACATGGAGGACATATGATGCGCTTCGTTGTGAAAGGTAATATTTTAATTTTTCACATCTGTTATATGCCATGCACAAATGGTGCCCTTCGGGCACCATTTACACATGGGGTGGAGAGAGTATGGATATTTTTTTTTTTTGTATTAATTTTTAATTTTTCACTTGAGTTATATGCCATGCTCAAATGGTGCCCTTCGTGCACCATTTGCACATGGGGTGGAGAGAGTATGGATAATTTATTTTTTTAAATTAATTTTTACCGTACGCGTACGGTAAGCGTAATCGGCAAAATTATCGAAAAAATTATAATTCCGTTTTTGGCCTTGGGGGATCTTTGAGGACTCCCTCAACATGACTAGGTGCTTAGGAGCTGTCTAAACAGCCCCTTTACATGTTTTTGGCCTTTGTTTTTTAACCCCCTCTCAGACTGTGAGAGAGAAAATGGCGGCCGCCGCTTCCTGGTTTCCACCAATTCGAATGTTTACTAAGATCTAACAGCCAATCAGAATCGCGCTCGCGCACGGCGGCGTGCGCGTACGGTAAGCGCACCGTAAGCGCACCGTAAGCTGGCTCAGATATATATATTGATTTAAAGGCTATTTTCTCAGAATCTACTGAACAGATTTACACCAAACCAACAAAAGGCACTTCCTTGACCTGTAGACTACATCTCTGCCAAATTTCAAGGAACTCTGTTCAGCCGTTCGGGCTGTAGCTGTGTCTAAAGGTCCTATGGAAAAATGCATGGGAAAAACGCGTTTTGGGACCCCCCTTTTATCTCAGCCCCCGCTTGACGAATCCCCCCGAGACTTTCAGGGTAGGAGCGGAGCGTAGCGCCCCATTAGTTTTGAAAATTTCGCGAGGATTCGTCAACCAGCGCCAAAGTTATTCTAAATAGAATGTTGCGGTTTTCCTATGGAAACAGGGTCCTAACTATAACTACCTACTGGCGACCGCCAGTAGGTAATATATATATATATAAACTAGAGTCAGCACAAGTCGTAGCGGACCATGCGTATTTACGCAGCCTTGTATCTTCGTACGGAGTTCGTACTTTGAAACATTCAGGTATTAGTCCTGTTTGAAGTTCATTTGAATCAACCTTAGAACTTCCAATTGATGTACTTCCTCAATTCACATTACTCACCTGTGGTCCTGAAGAAAGCTCCCTGACCTTTGGGCTGTGTATGAGCTGAAACATGTCGACCAATCACCACGATTAAAGTTGCAGAGGGTCCATTACTCATCCTACCTGCAACTTTATCTCTTTTTAACGTCTCCCCAGCACCTATCAGAATAAAGTTTTTTATAGGTAGCATGAGGAACAACTCCTTTTTTATCACTCACTTGAGCACTCTTCACTTTTTTATTTTATCATTTTTTCCCTGATCACTGCTGAAAAACCCAGTGGTTCCCTCCGGGTGGAGGATGCATGGAATCAACCCAATGATGATGCTATCACGTATTTAAACGGCGGAGAATCAAGATATACCGCCCCGACATACGTTTAACGTGATTGAGGGTTTTTTACCTATACCAGAGACAACCACTTGAACCCTGGTGCCAGTAACTAGTGATCCCTCCCCCTTTGATTATTTATATATATATATATACACTGAAAAATCTCACCCTAATATAACCTTTGATACACACATTCAAAAATAGAGACTGAAATTTTCAAAAAAATGGACATACCAATACCAATTACAACAACCTCTTCAATAATTCTAAGATCCACATAAACATCCACTTATTCACCAACAGTCCTGTACAGTCACTCATTCGTGTACTCACACATCATATGTACTCATACACCTATACATCCTGTAACACAATGCCACTCATCCATAGAGTTACTCACACACATAGTTACTCATGCTAATAAAGAATCAAACATCCATTTACTTGCATATACAGTTATACACACACCACCACACTTACTTCTACGGAAACTTACACATACTTAGTCTTTTAAACAATCACTTATAGAAACACATACTTATTCATACAGGAACTCTTTCAATCTCTCACTCTCACATACACTCACTTATATACACCAATAGTCACATATACTAGTTTAAAACATATGTAGTTACTCATAGAGACACTATTGAGACAGCCATTCACTCACTAACACACCCATACACACACTCTTCCACCCATACAGTCCTGCACATATGCTGTCTTCAACACATACAAACAGTGAGTCACTCATTCATGCACTTATGCACTACGTAATACCCCCCACTGAACCATACAGACACTCAGACACTCATACTGATACTCAAAAAACCAACTAATAACCTATATAGACACTCATGTTGCTGCTCACCAACCCATGCAGCCACTTATACACAAAGTGAGAGACTGATACAGGTATTTACACATTTAAACATTACTCACTTAGCCATGTATTCAATAAGATACACTTAATCAGTCAGTAATACAATCAATTTTTCAAAAACAAATCATCCATTTAGACACTTATATACTCATTTATTCTTCCATCGACCTTGAGATATATAAAACATATTTAATTTTCAGAAAAACACACATTCACTGGATGATGTCATCAGTGATGTCATCAGTGATGTCATTTGAGATGTCATCAGTGATGTCATGAGTGATGTCACTGACCATGTCATGAGTGATGTAATATGTGACGTCATCAGCAGTGCATTGCGGGCGCGTGAGTTATAGTTAGCTTAACTAACTATAACGGGGAAATTTCATTGGTTTTTTACGAGTGAAATGTCCAGCTAACTATAACGTGTGTGAAACCTATGGTTTTTTCACTGAATTTGCAAGGTTTTTTAAATGCTAATTCCTAACTATAACGTGTGTGAAACCTATGGATTTTTCACTGAATTTGCAAGGTTTTTTAAATGCTAATTCCTAACTATAACATGTGTGAAACCTATGGTTTTCTCAGTGAATTTGCAAGGTTTTTTAAATGCTAATTTCTAACTATAACGTGTGTGAAACCCATGGTTTTTTCAGTGAATTTGTATGGTTTTTTTAGCTATAACATATGTGATTCCCATATTTTTTTTTATTGATTTTTTATGATTTTTTATTATAAATTCTTATATTAAATGTGTTTTTTTTTTTAAAAAAACAAGTTTTTTTTAAACTTTTTATTCTCTTAAAACACTATGTTTTTTTTCTAAAAAATCTGCAATATTTCAAGTTTTCTCTTTTTTTTTTTTACCAAACAGGTAAGATATATTAGTATAACTTTGAAAATATATATATATTTTTTTTTTAGTGCGCGTACGGTAAGCGTACGGTAAGCGTACGGTTTATGCAATGTCCGTAATTTATCTACTCTGTTTGCGTATAGTTACGCAATTTGCGTAGCCGCGCGTACTGCGCGTGGGGCGCGTAGGCGTGTACGCTACACGCGCACGTTACGCTGAAGTGTTGGGGAGTGACTGTTATGCGCATGCGCGTGAGCGCGTGTCTTTTTTACGCGCATGCGTACTTTTGCCGTAAGCGCACCGTAAGCGTAACGTACGCGCACGGTGGGTCATGTGATCATGAAACACAACTTTTGATTGGTTGAAACTACTTTCAGTTCTAGAACTCTCCTACACCACACCCATTCCCCTCATTTCTGCTTGTGATCCCTTAGGAGAAGGAGCTGGGTTGTCTTTGTGATACGATGGCAGAACAGCAGAGCTCTTCTGAGAGTGAGGCTAGCAGCACTACCTTGAGGCAGAGAAGGAGGAAAGAAAAGACCTCTTCATATGGGAGTATTTTACTTTTCCAGAGGACAAGAAAAAGGTAAATGCACCCTTAGTGACTTGTAAGCTGTGTGGCCGTGTACTTTCAAGAGGGAATCCCAACAAGAAGTATTCCTTCGGGAATCACACCATGTTGAGACACCTTAAAGATGTACACAGAAGGACACATGCTCGACATACTGAAGGTAACCCTTCAGTAAGTCAACCAAGCACATCCACAGCAGCTCAGCCTGGTCCATCATCTGCAGGGCCGAGTCCATCTTCGGCAGGTCAGGTGAGCCCTTCATCTGTGGTGGGAGCATCTCCTTTTTCTTCTCCTCTGGAAACAAACCATCGGTTTGTGAGGGTTGAAATACGGTGCGCCACTTGTCATGATCTAATTTGTCATAGGGAGACCAGTGTTTCCCTAGTGAACAATAAAATAGATCAGCACATTTGTCGTACCGACTAATATTCCCATTCTTTCTTTCCAATTTGTCATAGGGAGACCAGTGTTTCCCTAGTGAACAATAAAATAGATTGGATTGGATTGGATTGGATGTCGATTTGTAAAGCGCGAATTGTTGCCCGAGGGCGTCCAAGCGCTGAAAACACCAAAACCGACCAGAGAGAAAAAAAAAAAAAAAAAACACAACAAAGGGAGGGGAAATTAAACTGGATGAAATAGGAAGGTTTTTAGTTGTTTGCGGAAAGTCGTGTGATTAGAGTTGGATCTTAAGTGCAATGGGAGGGAGTTCCAGGCCCTCGCCGCGTTATAGGCGAAAGACCTACCTCCAGATCTGGATCTCCTTACTCTCGGAGTGACTGCCAAGAAGGACTGGTTGGATCTTAGGTTCTTATTGGGCCTATAGTGAAGGATTAGGTCCTGTGTGATCATGGGGCCAGAGTTCCAGAAGGACTGGTGGGATATGCACATGGCTTTGAACAAAACCCTTTGGCGTACTGGTAGCCAGTGAAGAGAGACCAACCCAGACCTTACTGACTGTCTGCGAGGGATGTCAAGTAGCAGACGTGCGGCGCAGTTCTGCACAATCTGTAGCCTCCTCAATGTGGATTCCAGGGCTCCGAGGTAAAGGACATTATTAAAATCGAGGCGAGATTGAATCAGGCCTTGTACCGCTGCTTGCTTGGCTTCCATGGGAAGGAGGGGGAGAATTTTCCTAAGCATCTTCATGATGCCAAAGCAGGTAGCCGAGAGTTTGGTGGCTTGTACGCCAAAGGAGAGAGAGTTGTCCATCCATATTCCCAGACTTTTTATGCTGTTTTTGGGAATAGGTATGGGGCCCATACTGGGTGGCCAAAGGGTGGGCGGGAGGCTGGGGACCGAGTTGCCGAGAACCATGAGCTCGGTCTTATCTCCATTTAATTTTAAAGATGATTGGGACATCCAGGATTTTACCTCCTCTAGGCACTCTCTGAGGCCGCTCTGTACAGGGAGATTGGTCTCCTGTGTCAGGGAGACCACCAGCTGCGTGTCGTCCGCGTAGGAGATGATCTTAATCCCAAACGGACGGACGACATCAGCTAGTGGTCTCATGTACAGGTTAAAAAGTGCCGGGCTCAGAGAGGAACCTTGGGGGACGCCGCAATTCAGGGAGATGCTGGTGGAGACTGAATCGCCATCAAACACTTGGAAAGATCTATCTTCCAAGAAGGACCGTAACCAGGTCCACGCTTTGCCCTTAATCCCGACCTGGGCCATACGGTCCAGCAGGGTGACATGGCTGACCGTATCGAAGGCCGCACTAAGATCAAGGAGGATCACTGCCACTGATCCTCCCTGATCTAAGATTTTCCTGGCCTCCTCGGTGACCATGAGGAGGGCGGTCTCGGTCCCATGTGGTAAATAAAATCTTCTTTACCGGACTGAATTTCATACAGAATCTTAAAATAAAGTAAAATAGCTCAAAATAACAAGAGGCAGAATCCGTGGTATAAGAGGTTTTCTAAATGGGCTTTATTCCACTCAAAATGGCCGACTCGAGTCGCGGCCTTCAGGTTCCGTCACCACGAGGGTTCAGGAAGTGAAGTACAATAATTTATTGACAGACATGTATTTTTATAATAAATGCATTACAATGAAACGAATGTAGAAGGCGTAACATTTGATAAGAAAAATGACGTGACAGTGACATAATCGAAACTAGGCGTAATAAGGAATAAAAGAAACATGATTGGTTAGGATTATCAGACATAGGTGGATCTATAAGATAATACTTGGCATAGATGCGCGCGCAGCAGCATGACGTGTGAGTGACGTGCAACTAGGGGGTGAAGGGACTTGACATTTAGCTCTACATGTGGAGACGAGAAGTCTGGGGGGTCAAGTCAACCTAATCCCAAATCATATCTACCATCCTATGTTTGGAGAACTATGTTATCCACAAGGAAGGACTCTCGGACAGAATCTATTCTATACTAACTGTGTGTGCGCGTACAAGCGTCTAAATGTCTATATGAGATGCGAGGGGCAGAAAACTTTCCATGGCAGCAGGGCTATGAATCACTTGCAGAAGGACGGAAAGGCTGAGTCCTTTGCTTGTGAGCTAAGGGAAATGTTTACCTAAATCACTAGACAGGAATGCATCGGCTGAAGAGCAAAATAGATAATTCGAAGGTGAAATACAACTTCTTGGCAGGCAGGCGAAAACTGGCCGAGGCAGGCACCGTTAGCTGCACAGGGAGTAGGACAAAGTTCATGGATACAGATGCGAGCTCAAGCTGAAGCTGTCAAAAGACAGAGAGCAGGGAAAGGCTTTGAGGACAGAATCGGGCCTACTTGCCTGAACTGTAAAAATGGAGTAATTTAGCCATATAAAGTCGGTGGCCTTTCATACTTAGGAATCGAATATCCAGCCCATTGATGGCGGATCTGACAGAGGACATGTTGACAGTGGATGCACATATGTTTGCGTCTTAGAAACTGGAACCGGAGGGAACATACATGTACTTGTAACATGCATATAGAACCGTTGGGGTCCAAGATAGGGGACATAACTGATCAGGAAAATCCACATTTCCACATTCCCTCCTTGTCCCCTACTTGCCCTTCAAGAGATATCAATTTTCATCATTCCATCGATTTGTTCATGGAGCATCATTTCTTCTTCCTTCTTCTTCCGGCATTTTAAACGAGAACTGTGATATGGAATGCATGATGTGGCACACAGACCACAAATCGCTGGTCCACATTGCAGACATAAACAACAACTGAAGAGCATAAGAAGGCCAATACCTAGGAAGGATAGAACCCTCCATCCCCAGGCTGATACCGTATTCCAAAACCAACTGGACCAAGTCCAAATGCCTGGATTCTCGTGTATCTGGCTCACAATCTTATGAAGGCGTGTTATAGCTTTATATACAGATGGCGAATTTTCTGGTATAAATATGCAGCAGCTGGATCCGATGACCCTGCAAGCTCCGCCCCTATCGGCCAGGATGACGTCAAGGACAAGACGATTCTGGAGAACAACAATTCTCATCACTGATTGTTCCTCTGTCAGATTGCCTAGGGCGGCTATAGTCTCGTTTACTACAGCTTCAAGAGTCTTGGTTAGTCTACGTATCAGCTTACTATTTGATATGGTACCTATATAGGGAAAGATACCTTTATTGAAATCTACATACTTGTCCCATGCCGTCTCAGTATAATCGACAACTGGGAGATCTCTACGCTCTCTTTCATGTACTAAATGAACATTTCGATAATAATCAGGGGGAGCTAGGAAAACAGGTGGCAAAAGGAATGCTATGTAACAGGTACCATCCCAATCTAGAGGCAGACGCATATATGCCGTCTGGCCACATATGAAGTAAGAATGGCGAGAAGCTCTAAATGAAGATTTACCTTGATCACTATATTCTACTGTAGTAACGCATTGGCTATGGCCCATGTGTATGGAACCAACTTTTCTTACACATAATTCACCCTTAACTGGAAATACTGACATAGTGGGCAGAATTAGTTCAACTTCGGTTTTGACATTCAAAATCATAAGATTAGGCGTAAAATTACCTAATTTATACACTTCATTTTCTAAATCAGTTCCTGTTCTACTGGGGTGACCCTCCTTATTAGGGTGACAGACTTTGAATAAAACTAGATTCAGATTTCCCCATATCCAATGTTGTTGATAAACTGCTGTGTCTGGGTCTATGGAATTTAATAAACTAAACCATGCTCCACAGGAGCCATTGTGTGTGAACGGATGTGGAAAGAAAGGCAGAACTCCTTTGTTATTCTGATAGGGAGGGAGTCGGCCACACACCCAACAATTGGTGGCATTACTAGTCTGATGGGAATGATGTAACATACTAATGAAGGTGTTATTGCGCAGCGCAAGTCTATAGGACAACTCATGTGGGGGTAATTCACTAAAAGAATGTTCATCAGTTATATTGAAAGCACGTTTAGAAACAGGATAATACATATGCAACAATATGCTTGCAGTAACTATTAAAAAACTCAAGGAAAACAAAATTAATAAAGTCACAATACAGTGGCTACGCAGTAATTTACAATAAGCATGTCGTTTCATTATGATTCTGGACTCTACATGATTCAGACCTAAGGGATACATGTCGGGACAGATTCAACCGCTTCACCTTGGAGAGGACTTAAACAATCAAATCGTCCGACAGCTTGGATCTGGACCTGAGTTTCTGTTTATAGAGTTCGGTGCTACTGGCCTCAGCCAAAGGTAGCTTTGAGTCAATGGGGGAAGACACACGGGGAGTACTGTTTGTGTCAGGAGGAAGTCCATGAAATTTTTTTATATGGGTGGAATGCACCCATCCTTTTCTTCCTTCGATCTTCACAGCTGTTCTGGTCGTCAGCAGGACCAACTTAGGAAGCCTCCACCTTGGCTCCAGTTGGGTTTTCCGCTCAAAGTTTCTGATGAGAACATAATCACCGGGAATTACATCATGAGGTTTCACCTCGGTGTTGTCGGGAAAAGCTGCGACTACCTGTGAACGACAAGATTGTAGTGCAGACATCAAGGAAGCCAGGTAATCTGTCAGCATATTACAGTCAACATCAGTTATTTTACGGGGTATAGGCGTCCCCCACATATTCGGTGGTCTACCAAAGATCACTTCATACGGGGATAGCCCTGTTCGAGAGTGTGCTACCATTCTCATGTAGAATAGCGCAACTGGTAAGGCTACTATCCAGTCCACACCTTTTTCCTGACATATTTTAGACAATCTGATTTTTAAAAGTTGATTATGTCGTTCCACGAGACCTGCTGCCTCGGGGTGTCGGACACAGTGGAATTTCCACTGATATCCCAACAAAAGTGAGACATGTTTCATTAATTCGGATGAGAAAGGCTGGCCGTTATCTGAATATACAACACGTGGTAAACCGTACCGTGGGAAGAATTCTCGAACTAGCTGCTTGGCAGTAGTCGGGGCAGTGTAATCTTATACGGGATACGCCTCTGTCCAACGGGAGAGAGCGCAGACAACTACGAGGACATATTTGAATCCTCGACAACGTTCCATCTGAATATAATCCATCTGGAGGACTTCAAAAGGATGGTCAGGAGGCTGAAATCCACCCTGCTCTACGGGAACACTTTTTCCTGGATTAAACTGACAACATATCATACAGGTACGAACTTTTTGTTTAGCTGCTGCTCGTAAATGTTTATTGAACCAAATGTGCTGAATGCTGTCTAGCATAGCCTTCTCTCCTAAATGTGCTGGACTGTGAACTGTAGCTATAATGGCTTGAACCATGGAATCAGGGAGAAACCATACAGATTTCTCCTTCGTCATCCACCCTTGATCTGTCTGGATCCCTCCTAGTTCAGTCCACTTCTTTATTTCTTCTGCTGTGGCATGTGTCTGTATGTCAATTACGTCAAGTGCGGGATCCTTAATTGTCATACACTGTGTTGGTGTCTGAACTATTGGCTTTGTCATGTCTAATGTGCGATTCTGAGCAGTCTGTTTAGCTGTTCTGTCAGCTAAATCATTGCCTTGAGAAATGGTATCAGTGGCCTTCGTATGTGCTTTACATTTCATAATCGATATAGCAGTGGGTAGATGTATTGCGTCTAACAAAGCATGAATGAGGGGTCCGTGCTGAATGTGGGCACCATGGGAGGTTAAATAACCTCTCTCTCGCCACAGCACGCCGAAGTCGTGTACAACTCCGAATGCATAACGTGAGTCAGTGTATACATTAACTTTCTTATTTGTGGCTTGAATACAGGCTTGTGTTAGAGCAATAAGTTCTGCTGCTTGGGCTGACAAAGTATCTACACAATTTGTCTCAATAACTTCAGTGTCTGTTGTGACTGCATACGCGGCCACTAAGTCTCCTGTACTTGCTCTCATGCATGATCCGTCTACATACAACGTCAGGTCTGGATCTAACAATGGAACGTCTGTCAAGTCTTGTCTAGGTTTCGTCTTTATTTCAATGATTTCAACACAATCATGAGCTAGTGGGTCTGTTCCAATTACAGGTAATAGTGTAGCAGGATTCAATGTATTACACCGTCGGATCTCTATGTGTGGTTGAAACAATGACAGTTCATAACCGGTAAGTCTTGCTATGGTCAAGTGTTGTGTTTGTGTTCGGTTCACAAGAACCTCTACTGCATGTGGTACTTGTACTGTCAATGGGTGTCCTAATACTATGGCATCGCTTTGTCTGATTGCTAAAGCTGTCGCTGCCACTGATTTCAGGCATGCAGGCAAAGCCTGAGCTACGGGATCTAATGTACTGGAAAAATAAGCACATGGCTTGCGTGATCCTGCTTGATCCTGCGTGAGTACTGACAAGGCAGTACCTTCGCGTTCTGTAACAAAGAGTGTAAAATGTTTGCTATAACATGGTGTTGCTAAAACAGGTGCTTGGCATAAAGCTTCCTTTAGGCTTTCAAAAGCTTGTGTATGTTCCTGAGTCCAAGGGAGAACAGTCGATGTGGCTGCCTCCTGTGTGGTTAACTGAATGAGTGGTTTTGCTAGAAATGCGTACTGAGGGATCCACTGCCTACAATATGAAGTGAGGCCTATGAAAGCCCGCACCTCCTTTTGTGTCTGGGGTATTGACATGTTAGCAATTAACTGGATGCGATCTGGTGTAAGCTGCCTTCCCTCCTTGGACAGCGAGTGACCAAGATAAATAACTCGCTGGACACAGAATTGCAGCTTAGAAGGAGACACCTTGTGCCCCTTGTCGGCTAGGAAATGTAAAACTGTCAGAGAAGCTTTTTCACATTCTGGCTCGCTTCTCGCTGTGATCAGCAGATCATCGACATATTGAAGCAGTGCAGTATTGACTGGCATGTGGATACTGTCAAGTTCTCGTTTCAGTGCTTGGCTGTAGATGCTGGGGCTTTCTGTGAATCCTTGGGGAGCGCGTGAGAATTTAAAGCTACGCCCATTTAAACTGAATCCGAACAAGTATTGGCTTTCCGGATCTATTGGGACGCTGAAAAAGGCATTCTTGAGATCGATTACAGTAAAGAATGTCGCTTCGGAATCAATTGCTGTCAACAATGATGATATATCAGGGACCACAGGGAATTGTGGTACAATGCACTTGTTTAGTTCACGCAAATCAATAACCAATCGGTACACTGGTGGGGCAGTAGGATCAGTTCGTTTAAGAATCGGAATTATCGGTGAATTACATACATTGGAGTCTGTTTCTACAACTACTCCCTGGGCAATCAGCTCATCAATGATTTTCAGCAAAGCCACTACAGCATCATGCGGTAACTTGTATTGTCGCATTCGTGGTAGTACCACTCCTGCTTTCAGTGTGACTCGATAGGGTGTAATGTTCATGCAGCCAACATCCGTAGGGCCTTGTGCCCATAGATGTACTGGTAAAGTCTGTAGTCGGGGATCCATGTCTCTAGACACATAGTGACCTTTAAAATCACGTAAAAACAACCTTACTCCTTCCGGAGAACAACATATTATGGCTCCTAGTGCTTTCAGAGTTTTAATTCCTAACAGATTTTCTGGGCATGATTTAGTAAGCAATAAATCTGTAGTTCGGGTCAAAGGTCCTATCGTAAGTGGTAGAGGCTGTGATACTTCATTAACAATAGGTTTTCCTGAAAAACCAAGGGAAACATTTTGAGAGCCTGAGAGGGGTGCCCCTGGAACTTCACTACGTTTTATGGTTGTTCGACTTGCCCCTGTATCGAGTAAGAATTTTCTATCTTGACCTAATAATTCACTATGTACATAAGGTCCTTCTTGATCTACAGGAATCTCGATAAGCGGTAAGTCGACTTCCCTCTCTAGGCTGGTTCATGCGTAACGCTGATACTCAGGGTATTCATACTGTGCAGTCTGATACATTTGTCGTGTTGTGGTTTGTGTGGCAGTAGCAGGCAACGGTGGTGCAGCTGGCACAAACTGTATGGGTTGCTGTGAGGCTGGCATGGACTGTTGTTGAACTGGCATGGACTGTCCATGCTGCATAGCTCCTTGTTCATTCTGATCTTGTCTAACTAATCGTGGTCTCTCCTTTGCAATACCTGTAGCTATATTACGTTTCAGGACTGGACAATCGTGTACATAATGGCCCAGTTGTTTACAGTAATTGCAGGTTCCCTTTACAGGAACTGCAGAATCACCAGAATGTGTCACACCCTTTTTGTGACCATCTGCTGGTACTGTCTGAGAAACTAGCATTTTCATTTTTGTATCCTTCATGCGTCTATGCTCGTGTTCTTGTTCATCCCTAATTCTATTGTGATGATACTGTAACATTTGTAGCATTTGCGACGGAGTGTTACTTTGCCAGGTACTCTCGAATTTCAATATTCTATTCTTTACTGGAGGCAATGCATTTTCCACTAATTTTGTCACAAATAAATGTGGATATGAGTCACTACTTGCTTTTATACCACTATTTATACCAAAACATTTTTCAAATCGAGCATAATAGTCGCTTGTGTCTTCATCTTGTTTTTGTTTGCAGGCTGTGATTGCACCCCAATCTTCCTTTTTTGTAGTTAATAAACGTGGCAGTACCTGTACTAGTAAACCTGGTAACAGTTTAATTTTATCCCCGAGCCCTGAACCTGCAGTTCGGCCCCTTTCTTCCTCTGCTAATGCTGTCCAGTCTATCTTTTGGTCACCCACTTCCCACTCTTTTTCTTTCAGTTTTTCATAAATGCCAGCAGGCAAAATCACCTTTAATATCGTCATAATATCAGGAAAGGTATACTCTCCCATCAGTAACATGTCTTTAATTTCTCGGTGGAAACCCGCTGGGTCTTTGTCATGACTAGGTACTACTTTTTTCATTTCTAATAATTCCATTTTCGATATGGGTGTGTAAACAAATACACGGTGAAACTCATTGTCTTCGCCTTTTATTGGGTGCACTTCTCGTAGGGGATTTTGTCTATCCATATAGTACGGCGCTCTTTCTCTGCGGGGCGGCGAGAGAGAATCCGGAATTACAAAAAGGACGTACTGCTTACGTGACACTAATATCTCTTTAATTAGCTTGTTACTAGAACCTCTCCATCTGTTCGTGAGTAGTTCCGTTAGTATATCAGGCAAAGGACCAGGGTCAGCATGTTGGCTCTTATATAATATGAGGAGTTGCTGAATCATATAGATTCCAGCTAAACGTTGTTCATCTATACTGAGATTAAAAAACGTGTGTGCTACGGTCTCATCACCGTATTTTTCAGGACTGTCAATCCAGTGAACGGCTGATCTGGCTAATTCTTGCTCATCCATGGAATCGAGGAGGTGGTAACCCCTTCGTTCTCGTAGTATTTTATCTGCGGCTTGAAACGAATGTTCAGGAGACTTCAGATTTATTATAGGCGTCGGATACGTTCTGCTATTATTTGGGCATACTGAGTGTATGGGATCAGAAAAACATCTAGCATTATCACAGGATCCTCCTCTGCCTACATAGGCTATGGTCTCTGACTGTCTTGCGGAATTCCCTGATTCGGATACTTCATCTTGCTCAAACTCGTCTGTTCCCAATCTTTCTTCATGAATACGCTCTATTTCTTTACGGATTTTTCGGCACATGGCTATTATACAATTTTGCTTATCGTGTCTCCCTTCTGATATATTCTGACTCCATCTTGTAAGAATAAGCATTGCATTCGGGTCTACCCCCGGGCGGTCTTGATTTCTAATCACACAGTTTATGAGGAAACGTAACAGTTCCCCCTGTATTTCTACTTTCTGGAATTCCATAGCTCTGTTAATACATCCTGGATCTCGTCCTGTTTGAACAAAATGATATATGTTATCTAGATGCGTAGTCATTCCTGGTAACCTTGCTAAATACTCTGCGGCTCGCCTGATACGTAATGATGCCAGGACCATTTCGTCCTCTTTACCAACTACCGGGTCATATCTACAATTTACAAGGAGTTCCTTAAGCGTACGTTCACTTACGAATTTAGGTGTACGTGAATGTGCTGACTCTTGAAAGACAAGTTTATTTATTCTAGGTGGTGTAAAGGTAATGCTAGCACCTCCCGTGGCCCCATCTGGGGCGTCGGGTGTGAATGGGTTCGTTGAACGTGACACAGCAACTATGGGTGTCGATACCTCTGTAGAGTCGACTGCGGAGACAGATGCGGAAACAGATGTGCTTGCCGAAGCTTGTGTCGGGACTTGCTGTTGCACGGGGACAGATACCTGATCCTGACGTTGAACACCTACACCAGTCGGTCTATGTGGTGCGGCGTTAGCATACTCGGGAGCTGCGTCGTCTAGATATGAGGAAAGAAAAACATCTTCTGCGGTTCTGGGATGCCCCTTTGGATGTACCTTAATTGGAAATAATGGGGGTGGCAAGTCTTTTGGCATCTGTGGAGCAGCCTTAGGTAGTCCTTCAGCTAGAAGGGGATACATACCATTCATAAGGGCATTTCTTTGTCTATTTACTTGTTCTGATTTCACTCGGATACCTTCCTTAATTAATAGATTTTCTTGAACTTTATTTGAACTTTCTTTACTCCTCTCTTCTTGTCTACGTGCTTTTTCTGTTCGTCTATGAGATTCTTTACGCCATAACTCAACAGCGTCTTTCTGTGATTGTCTGACCTTTCTTTTCCATAACTCTTCCTCCACTTTCAGGATGCATTCTGCATCCCAGGTTCCCGCTACGGGCCACCTTTGACTTTCCGGCAATTCCTTGGTATAATCTACCCATAGATCAAGAAACAATATGGCATCTAAGCCATGCTTATGGTACATAAAATGCCCTGGAGTGTCCCTAGGAGGGATAGGAACTGCTTCTTCAAGCACCCCTTTTCTGGTAGTAATCTGCCTTAACTTCGAGAAGAGCGGCATATTGACAACTGATCTGATACTTACTCTTGAACTTACTTAATACGAAAAAAACCCCAATAATGAACAGTGTACAATGAACAATCATTCATACCACAATATGCAAGACATTTCTGAAAACATTAAACATTAAACATTTAACAATGACCGACAATGATGACAGTCTGCCTAACTAATCACCACGCTGAATTCTTGACAATAACTGCATACTTCGGAATACTTGATATACTGCTAAACAGTACATATACACTGCTAAACAGTGCAGACCGGATTTGTGTACCCAAATCCGTCTTGACCGGCACAACCTATGTGCGCGTCAACACGCCTCCCCGGCGATGGTACTCACCGAGTAGCTCCTTGAAACGGAAGGCCTCAGAGAATGGACAGGACTCGATGACTGCGGACAGCGGACCCTCTGGACATCGGGATTTCGAAATATCTGGTGGGCCTCTGTATACCTCGGATCTTGCTCTCTCAGCTAGGCTCTGGTTGGGACACTTCGCACTTCTCACCGCCTCGTCTGGGTTGATCGCAGCCTCAGTCGCCCCCGCTTGACCGGAGGGAGCTTACAGGAAATCCTGTTGGTACGCGTTTATGGTCCGTCCAGCTGTGGCAGGAGACCGGGCCTGCAACGCACCGCCGGCGCGTGAGATGAGAAAGTGTCCCTATTCGGGCGCCATTATGTGGTAAATAAAATCTTCTTTACCGGACTGAATTTCATACAGAATCTTAAAATAAAGTAAAATAGCTCAAAATAACAAGAGGCAGAATCCGTGGTATAAGAGGTTTTCTAAATGGGCTTTATTCCACTCAAAATGGCCGACTCGAGTCGCGGCCTTCAGGTTCCGTCACCACGAGGGTTCAGGAAGTGAAGTACAATAATTTATTGACAGACATGTATTTTTATAATAAATGCATTACAATGAAACGAATGTAGAAGGCGTAACATTTGATAAGAAAAATGACGTGACAGTGACATAATCGAAACTAGGCGTAATAAGGAATAAAAGAAACATGATTGGTTAGGATTATCAGACATAGGTGGATCTATAAGATAATACTTGGCATAGATGCGCGCGCAGCAGCATGACGTGTGAGTGACGTGCAACTAGGGGGTGAAGGGACTTGACATTTAGCTCTACATGTGGAGACGAGAAGTCTGGGGGGTCAAGTCAACCTAATCCCAAATCATATCTACCATCCTATGTTTGGAGAACTATGTTATCCACAAGGAAGGACTCTCGGACAGAATCTATTCTATACTAACTGTGTGTGCGCGTACAAGCGTCTAAATGTCTATATGAGATGCGAGGGGCAGAAAACTTTCCATGGCAGCAGGGCTATGAATCACTTGCAGAAGGACGGAAAGGCTGAGTCCTTTGCTTGTGAGCTAAGGGAAATGTTTACCTAAATCACTAGACAGGAATGCATCGGCTGAAGAGCAAAATAGATAATTCGAAGGTGAAATACAACTTCTTGGCAGGCAGGCGAAAACTGGCCGAGGCAGGCACCGTTAGCTGCACAGGGAGTAGGACAAAGTTCATGGATACAGATGCGAGCTCAAGCTGAAGCTGTCAAAAGACAGAGAGCAGGGAAAGGCTTTGAGGACAGAATCGGGCCTACTTGCCTGAACTGTAAAAATGGAGTAATTTAGCCATATAAAGTCGGTGGCCTTTCATACTTAGGAATCGAATATCCAGCCCATTGATGGCGGATCTGACAGAGGACATGTTGACAGTGGATGCACATATGTTTGCGTCTTAGAAACTGGAACCGGAGGGAACATACATGTACTTGTAACATGCATATAGAACCGTTGGGGTCCAAGATAGGGGACATAACTGATCAGGAAAATCCACATTTCCACACCATGTTTAGGTCTAAATCCGGTTTGGGTGGGATCCAGGAGCAGATGGGTTTCTAAAAAGTTGGTAAGCTGGAGGTTTATGTATTTCTCCAGGACCTTGCTCGCCCAGGGGAGCAGGGATATTGGGCGGTAGTTGCTCATATCTGTGGGGTCCAGGCTGGGCTTTTTCAGCAGGGCCTTCACCATGGCCTGCTTCCAGACTGTGGGAACTATGCCCGTGAAGATGGAGGTGTTTAGGACGTCCCTTAGTATAGGTAGAGTGGTTTGTGCAGCGGCCATAATTATCTCTGGGGGGGCAGGGTCATTCGGAGAACCGGATTTGACTTTGCGTGCTAGAGACTCCAGCAAGACAAGTTCCAGTGGGGGAAAATGGGACAGCGTGGGTGATTGAGGATTGAGAACGGGTTCAACGGGGTGTGAGAGTGTAATGAACGGAGGTGGGTTGATCGGGGGGAAAGCCGAGTAGATTGAACTAATTTTCTGATGGAAAAATTCGGCAACTTTGTTGCAGTGAGAAGTGGGTTTGTCCACTGGTAGGCTGGGCGGGGGTTTGGTTAGTTGTTTAATGATTTTAAAAATTTCCTTCGGTTTGGATTTTGCAAGGACAATTTTTTCCGAGAAGTAGGAGGCCTGGGCTTCCTTTATCTGGCTTTTGTAGTTGCTGATAGCTTCTCGGTAGAGAGTTTTATGTACCGATGAATAATCGGTTCGCCAGCGTCTTTCGAGTTTCCTACAGCATCGTTTTTGGTTTCTCAGATTCTCCGTGTACCACGGGGCAGTTTTGTGGAGGCGTTTAAGAGTGATTACCTTTTTCGGAAGGGCAATGTCAAGAGATTGGGAAATCCAATTGACGTAGGCCTGATAAGCTGTCTCAGGGTTATCCGTGACCAAGGGTTGGGTCTCTGTGAGTGCATTGGTCCAATTATCAATCATAAGATGGGTCCAGGCTCTCTTGAGTCTTGTAGTAGGGATAGGTTCGGGGGGTTTGAGAATGGTCCAATTGATGGGGATCAGAAAATGGTCCGTCCAGGGAAGGGGTATGGGAGGACAAGTTAGGAGGTTGGGGCAGTTGCTAAAAACTGGGTCGAGCAGATGGCCTTTTTCGTGTGTGGGCAGGGTGACTCGTTGTGAGAGCAGCAAGGCTGCTAGGTCGCCTGTTAGAGTCGAGGCGGTAAGGTCAGAGGGCGAGTCAAAGTGAAAGTTAAAATCACCCAGCAGGATAAAGTTGGATGAAGTATTAATACGTTCGGATACATAAGTGGGTAGGCTAACGTGGAACTGCCTCGGGGGCCCTGGAGGTCGGTAGATCAAAGTGCCTGAAAGGCACTGATTGGGGGACAGTTCAATTTTGAAGGTGAGGCTTTCACAGTCTAGAATGGTTTCGGTGACCACTCTGCAGTTGAACTGCTCTTTATGTATTATAGCTAGGCCTCCTCCCCTCCCTTTTAACCGGTCCTGGCGCAGGATTTGAAAGCCTGCTGGGAGCGCAGCTATTATGGCTGGATCGGCTGCCGGGGAGAGCCAGGTTTCTGTCAAAAACAGAATGTCGGGGGAGAGTTCTTCTATTAACAGCATTATTTCAGCTGTGTGTTTAGGTAGGGAGCGGCAGTTCAGCAAGAACATCCGAAAGTGGTGGAGCAGTTTGGGAGTGGTGGTAGGCTTAAGGAGCTTGTAACACTCTGGACAGAGTTGGGGTAGAGTATCTGCAGAGTATTTGTGACAACTATAATTGACCGTGGAGGCCCTCAGGCTGTAAAGGAGGTCCGCACTGTAACATAAGCGGTCAGTTGTTCGGAGGGCAGGGGAACTGGCCCTTGGCCCGGACTCGGCGCGGACGAGCGCAGACGAGCTTGCCTTATGCGCGCCTTCGGCGCGCATTCGTCGCGCCCGCTGCGCTCGTCCGCTGCGCTTCCTGTGCATGCACATAATTATAGGAAGGGTAGGGGGGCGTGTCCCTCGTTTCCTCGTGGCCGATGGCGGCTGAGGAGGGCTCTGTCAGACACTCCCTCTGCGCGCTAGCTCCGCTCTAAGGAAGGCAGGTAAAATACAAGTATTTTTAAAAGCAATTTAAAACAGTTTCCAAGTGTGCAAAATCGGCAATTTAGCAGCGTTTTTCCTCTCCCGGCTGTGCCTCAGGAGGGAAGTGGTGTACAGCGAGCTAGAGATTCAGCGCGCTATATAAGGCAAAGTGGGCGTGGCTACAATGTGGGCGTGTCCCTCGTTTCCTCGTGGCCGATGGCGGCTGAGGAGATCAGCACATTTGTCGTACCGACTAATATTCCCATTCTTTCTTTCCTCTGTCCCTGCATGAACACAACGGCTCTTGTAAGAGCCAACCTTACCTTTCATCTATTTTTTATATATGTTTTTAAAACTTTTTTTTGATTTTTTTTTTACCGTACGCGTAATTATTATTGTTTTTTTTTTAAAAACACTAAAAATCAATTATCACATTACAAGGTCCTTGAGAGACTACAATGAAAAACTGAAAATGTGATTGTGGAGAAGTGGAAAAAAGGGACCATGAAATTTTTGACTTACCATACCCACTCAAAAAAATATTTATTAATTTAAATTTAATTTTAATTGCTTTAAAAATGGTTCTAGTTTTCGAAAATTTTCTATCTCAATCTGAAAAAAAAGAAAAAAGTATTAATATTTAATAAAACATTTTATAATACAGTACACATATTTACATATTTTTCAAAAAAAATGTTTGCCTTTTTTTGCTGTTTTCAGAATATATTGCATTTCACTATAAATTGTGAAAGCAATTGCATTCATCATTTAACAGCGGGCAAAAAAAAAATTAACAATCTCAAAGATTGTTTTAAAAAAGCCCACAATCTCTTTTTGCATAAACATAACTTTATAGAAATGCATAATATTCTTAAAAAATATCATCTAATATCAATACTTATTTCTTTAAAATACCGTCTGACATTTTTGTTTCAGAAGTATAATCACAAAAATATATCTCAAATAACTCCACAATACATCTGATTCCATTTCCTTTAGGCCAAATAGTAATTTTAAAATTCTTTTTTGATTAAATTTCCAATGGTAATCCAATAAAAATCTAAAGTTTAAATTGTACAGATCTCACCGATTGTCTGTAACATTTTGGTTTCCGAAAGATTAATTAATAATTAAATAAGTCCACAATAGAATTGTTTACCTTTCCGCATGGCCAAATAGTAATTTTAAAAATCTTTTTGGAATAAATTTCCAATGGCAATCCAAACCCATTCCAAAATTTAAATTGTGCAGATGTTACCGATTTTTTCTAAATTTTTGGTTTTCCAAAGTTTCACTAAAAATTGAAAAAGTCCACATTACAATTGGTTACCTTTCCATTAGGCCAAATGATAATTTGTAAAATCATTTTTTTTTTTTAAATTCCAATGGTAATCCAATAAAATGGTAAAATTGTTTTGTACAGATCTTGCCAAGTCTCTCTAAAATTTTGGTTTCAGGAAGATTAGATAGGAATTTGCTAAATCAAAAGGCAAACGTTGCTTAAAAATCAATTGGGAATCATTACACAGTGTCCAGCCTTTTTCACATTTAAGATAAACTGTGTAATGACCAGAAGTTACAGTAGGTCCATCATGGAAAATTACTGCAACTGTTACAAAAGTTTTTCCTGAAATTGATAATTGCTGTCCTGTAAACTTCTTTATTAAAGTATCTAATTTTGAACCATCAGCTTTACAGCGTTGCATCATTAAAATTACATACTGTCCGTATTCCTTTAAAATTAACGTTGAAAACATGTCAGATTGACACTCACTGCATTCCATGCTATGATTAGCATCTTTAACTAATTTAGCAAAAGTGACTGTTTTACTTTCTGGCAATGTTAAATAAATAAACCTTTCAGAATCAACATTAGAGCCACATATATTATAACAGTTTTCACAACTATGTTCCCATTTATAAGAGAGACCAAATAAATGTTCAATGGGAACCCCTTCTTCTTCCAGTACCTGAAGAAAAAACATCAGGAATTCCTGTGCGTCTTGCTGTACATTTTGAGAAAACTGTGTTCGTCCTGAACATACATCTAAAAGTTTTCTAATTTCAGTAGCACTTTCTATTTGAGTTTTATCATTACTCAGCTTTTGAAAAAGGAGACTCAACTCAGAACAGAATCTTTTTCCCTGATTTACTATTATCTGCTCTTGCACACTTTCCAGATAAAATGCAACATTCAGCACTACATTAGCGTAGCAGTTGACACCAGAGCTATTTTCAAAATGACATCCTACAACCTGTTCTTCATTTTCCTTTTTCTTTTTGCTTGCAATTACATCACTCCTCTTTTTTTTCCTCCTCTCTACATCTTCATTACAGATATTCTCATTTCTCCTTTTACGAGAAACTACACGTTTCTCCAACACAGGATACTGACCTAAATGAGGAGCATAGCTTCTTCTTAATCTATTATACTCCTTTACACAATTTGTATCAGCACTAACTTTTGAGTCATCAAAGTCTATCATGAATAAACCTGATAATGTTTTCACTCGTGACAAAGCAACATATGCCATACCTTCTTTGAACACAGTTGAACCAATGTTCACAAATGCACAATCTACAGTCAATCCTTGAGACTTGTGAATAGTTACAGCATATGCTAGAGAAAACGGAAACTGCTTCCTACGTACATATAAGTCTTTCACAAGCATGAAACGAACTGAACAACGACAAATATCTTTAACTTCTTCTATATGATCAAATTTTATTTTTAAACATTCAATTCCATCTTTTTTCTGATAATTAATAAAACCCACAACTCTTCCCATAGCTCCATTAACTAAACCTTTTTCAACATCCAAATTTCTCCTTAAAAATACTCTACAGTTCATGCAAACAAATAGATTTGTTTCTAATCCAGCTGTTTTGGAAATGTTCTTCTCTAGTGAATCCAATTTATTTTTCAGTGTGCCTGTTAATGTGATAGTAATTCTTCCATCCTCAATTTTGTCCACTGCTTCCAATTTCCTGATATCTTCCTTTTCCAATTTCAAAAGCTCCTCATTGAATATTGAGCATTCACATAGAGTTGGCATTAAGCAGATGACACTTTTCTTTTCTGCAATGTTCTTGTATATCTTCTCTGCAACTATTTCTTCCTTTGGAAATAAATTATGTAGCAACCGACTCTGTAATGCTTTTGTGCCAGCTTCAGTGAGTAGTCCAATTCTGATATCTTTCAGAATACTTCCATATTCTTCATCGTTTGCTTGCCTCATATTAGTAGTAAGTTCCTTGTACTCAAAGAAGGACCAAATATTTGCATTACCGATGCTTCCCAATGACTTCTTTGTGTCTTCATGTGTCACAGTATTAAACACTGGTTGTCCTTTAACTGGAGTAAGCTGTAGAAGATCCCCAAAAACTATGACATGTTTTCCACCAAATAACACGTCATAGTCTGTCCTTAGAATTTGCTGCATTCTTAAATGCACAAAGGCAAGCATTAAGTTTGATACCATGCTCACCTCATCAATAATGAGAACTTGCATCTTCTTCAATACTCTTGAAACTTCCAAGCATGCTTCTCCAGTTAGCTTGTTGTATTGTATTTTGTTCTCATGCTCCACTGGTAACATTAGCAAACGATGTAAGGTGATTCCTTTTATGTTATATGCTGCTAACCCAGTTGGAGCAGTAACCACACAAGACAAAGTAGAATCCGTTTTTTGCTGTAGGTAGCTTCTGATGACTTTTATTAAGAAACTTTTTCCAGTTCCAGCTTGTCCACTTACATACATCCTGATTGGATGAATGATGTGCATGAGCACTCTTTTTTTTCATGTAGAAATCCGTGATCAATTTTGTTTCTGATCTCTTCATAAATTTGTTGCTGCTCTTCGTTCAGTTGTCTTTCCAAATTTTGTAAGTCTATAAATTCTTCTTGAGCTTGATTCATAGCCGTTTCCACTTCATTCATGGCTATTGATGCTTCATTTTCAACGATTGGTTGTCCTAGGGGATCTTGACTGAGTGTTCCTGAACTTTGGCTGTCCTGAGAACTGTCTCTAGCTACTTCTGCTGCAATTGTAGTTTCCTGTTCAATTTCTTCCACTGCAGTTGTTTGTGCCCCTGCCTTGACGTGAATCTGTGCCTGCTTGGTTTAATTATCTTTTTTTTTCCCCTTGTTTATCGTATTTTTGCTTGCTTTGTGGTTATTTCATTTTCCCCGTGTTGCTCTCCGCCCCGCTTTTGCCTTCTGTAACCCTCCCCGCTCCCGCCTCCCAGCTGCTCCGCCCACCCTTGTCTTGACGTGAATCTGTGCCTCCTTGGTCTAACTCTCTTTTTTTTCCCCTTGTTTATCGTATTTTAGCCTGTTCTGTGGTTATTTCTTTTCCCCGTGTTGCTTTCCGCCCCGTTTTGCCTTCTGTAACCCTCCCCGCTCCCGCCACCGCCGCCTGTCCCCGCCCCCTTTGCCTTCTGTAACCCTCCCCGCTCCCGCCTCCCAGCTGCTCCGCCCACCCGCGCACTTGGCCTTAAATGGCGACCGTGCGACGCAGGTGAGTGTGACCCACTTGTGGGACACCCCCGCGCCGCACGGCCACCAGCTGCTGCGTGTGCCCCTTGCCTGCCCTCTGCCTCGCTGCTGCTTCGTCCGCCGGCTGCCGCCACTGCAGTTGTTTGTGCCCCTGCCTTGACGTGAATCTGTGCCTGCTTGGTTTAATTATCTTTTTTTTTCCCCTTGTTTATCGTATTTTTGCTTGCTTTGTGGTTATTTCATTTTCCCCGTGTTGCTCTCCGCCCCGCTTTTGCCTTCTGTAACCCTCCCCGCTCCCGCCTCCCAGCTGCTCCGCCCACCCTTGTCTTGACGTGAATCTGTGCCTGCTTGGTCTAACTCTCTTTTTTTTCCCCTTGTTTATCGTATTTTAGCCTGTTCTGTGGTTATTTCTTTTCCCCGTGTTGCTTTCCGCCCCGTTTTGCCTTCTGTAACCCTCCCCGCTCCCGCCACCGCCGCCTGTCCCCGCCCCCTTTGCCTTCTGTAACCCTCCCCGCTCCCGCCTCCCAGCTGCTCCGCCCACCCGCGCACTTGGCCTTAAATGGCGACCGTGCGACGCAGGTGAGTGTGACCCACTTGTGGGACACCCCCGCGCCGCACGGCCACCAGCTGCTGCGTGTGCCCCTTGCCTGCCCTCTGCCTCGCTGCTGCTTCGTCCGCCGGCTGCCGCCACTGCAGTTGTTTGTGCCCCTGCCTTGACGTGAATCTGTGCCTGCTTGGTTTAATTATCTTTTTTCCCCTTGTTTATCGTATTTTTGCTTGCTTTGTGGTTATTTCATTTTCCCCGTGTTGCTCTCCGCCCCGCTTTTGCCTTCTGTAACCCTCCCCGCTCCCGCCTCCCAGCTGCTCCGCCCACCCTTGTCTTGACGTGAATCTGTGCCTGCTTGGTCTAACTCTCTTTTTTTTTTTTTCCCCTTGTTTATCGTATTTTAGCCTGTTCTGTGGTTATTTCTTTTCCCCGTGTTGCTTTCCGCCCCGTTTTGCCTTCTGTAACCCTCCCCGCTCCCGCCACCGCCACCTGTCCCCGCCCCCTTTGCCTTCTGTAACCCTCCCCGCTCCCGCCTCTCAGCTGCTCCGCCCACCCGCGCACTTCGCCTTAAATGGCGACCGTGCGAACGCGCAGCGGCCACGCGCAGCGGGTGCGCCGACTGAGCGCCGAAGGTGCGCCAAAGGTAAGCGCGTCTGCGCCCGTCCGCGACCGGATCGCGTCCAGCGCCAGGACCCCTGGCCCACGAGGACCCCGACCTACCCGCCTGACGTACTCCGCCGCCACCCTCATCGCTCTCAACACCGGCCGACTCCCGAATTGCCACCAAGCCACACCACGATGCACCCACGGACCTTTCAGCTGCCACGCCTGCAAGTTCTCCTGCACCCAGACCAGCCGCACACCAGCACCCGCAAAGTCGAACACCAGCAGCACCCACCTCAAGGGCATCCTGCTCAACACCCGCTCCGTCCACAGACACGCCATCGAACTCTGGAACCTCCTAGACGCCACAGCCCCGGACGTTGCCTTCCTCACGGAGACCTGGATGAACGCCTCTTCAGCTCCTGACATCGCTATCCCAGAGGGCTACAAGATCGTCCGGAGGGACCGAAACGCCAACCAGATGGGAGGAGGCATCGCCATCATCCACAGAAACACCATCCGGATCACGACCAGCACCGACAACACCCTGACCAGCGCCGAACACCTGCACTTCCAGATCCACACCAACCCGAACACCACCCTCAGAGGCACCCTGATCTACCGACCCCCTGGACCACGCACGCAATTCAGCGAGGACATCGCCGACTTCGTCAGCCCGCATGCCCTCCCCTCCGCTGACTACATCCTCCTGGGAGACCTCAACTACCATCTGGAGAACAACAACGACCACAACACCAGCACCCTGCTCGACAACCTCGCCAACCTGGGACTCAAGCAACTGGTGCCCACCCCCACCCACCTCGCCGGACACACACTCGACGCCGTCTTCTCATCCAGCACAGACATCCTCTTCAGCCACGCCACAGAGCTTCAATGGACGGACCACAGCTGCGTCCACTTCACCTTCAAGAGAACGACGACCCACCAACACCAGCAACAAGCCGCCCACAGAAGCTGGAACAAGATCACAGCAGACCAGCTCGCCACCTCCCTGAGCCAGCACCCTCCTGCCAGCTCAGCGAACCCCAGCCAGGCCGCCGACAACCTCACGAAGTGGATCAGCGACTGCGCGGACGAGCTCGCCCCGCTGAGGACCCCGCCTGGCAGACCCGGCAGCAAGAAGGCCCCATGGTTCACCGACGAACTCAAGTGCTCCAAGAAGAACCTCCGAGCCCTCGAGAAAGTCTGGAAAAGGGAACCGACACCGGACAACAGGACCTCCTACAAACTTGCCACCCGGAAACACCACCAGCTGATCCACGCCGCCAAGAAAACAGCATTCAAGGACCGGTTGGACAACAACGCACACAACAGCAAGGAACTCTTCAACATCGTGAAAGAGCTCTCCAACCCCAGCGCAGGAAACAACGACATCACCCCATCGCAAGACCTCTGCAACTCCCTCGCTTCATACTTCCACAACAAGATCACGGACATACACAGTAGCTTCAACAACCAACCATCGCACACCATGACCGTCCAACCACCCCCACCCACCACCACCCTCCACGCCTGGACCCCGATCAGCACCGAAGACACCACCCGCACGATGAACTCCATCCACTCCGGATCACCGACCGACCCCTGCCCTCACCACGTCTTCAACAAGGCCGACGCTGTCATCGCACCCCACCTGCGAGACATCATCAACACATCCTTCGACACCGCCATCTTCCCCGAGAGCTGGAAACACGCCGAACTCAGCGCTCTACTCAAGAAACCAACAGCGGACCCCACCGACCTCAAGAATTACCGCCCCATCTCGCTTCTCCCGTTTCCAGCCAAAGTCATCGAGAAGACCGTCAACAAGCAGATGGCCGCCTTCCTCGAGACGAACGGATCCCTCGACCCCTCACAGTCCGGCTTCCGAGCCAATCACAGCACCGAGACCGCCCTAATCGCCGCCACCGATGACATCCGAGCCCTGATGGACAATGGAGAAACAGCGGCCCTCATCCTCCTAGACCTCTCCGCGGCATTCGACACGGTCTGCCACCGCACCCTAGTACGGCGCCTCAGCAACATCGGAATCAAGGACAAGGCGCTGGAATGGATCATCTCCTTCCTCGACGGAAGAACACAGAGAGTCCGCCTTCCACCGTACAAGTCAGAGGCCTCCGAAGTCATCTGCGGCGTCCCACAAGGATCATCTCTGAGCCCCACCCTCTTCAACGTCTACATGAGCCCCCTCGCGGCCATCGTACGCAAACACAACCTCAGCATAATCTCCTACGCCGACGACACCCAGCTGATCCTCTCCCTGACCAACGACCCCGCCGCCGCCAGAGCCAACCTGCACGAAGGGATGAAAGAGGTAGCCGAGTGGATGACGACCAGCCGCCTGAAACTGAACTCGGACAAGACGGAGGTTCTCATCCTGGGCTCTTCACCCTCCGCCTGGGACGACTCCTGGTGGCCTCCCGCCCTGGGCACCGCACCCAAACCGACAGACCATGCACGCAACCTGGGCTTCATCCTGGACTCCTCCCTCTCCATGACCAGGCAGGTCAACAACGTCTCCTCGGCGTGCTTCAACATCCTACGCATACTTCGGAAAATCTTCTGGTGGATCCCCACCGAGACCAGGAGGACCGTCACCCAGGCCCTCGTCACCAGCCGACTGGACTACGGTAACGCCCTCTACGCCGGTACCACCGCCAAGCTCCAGAAGAGACTCCAGCGGATCCAGAACGCCTCAGCCAGACTCATCCTCGACATCCCACGATCCAGCCACATCTCCGGACATCTGAGAGACCTTCACTGGCTCCCCGTCAACAAGAGAATCACCTTCCGCCTCCTCACCCTCGCACACAAAGCCCTACACGACCAAGGCCCGAGCTACCTCAACAGCCGAGTCAACTTCTACGCTCCCACGCGCCACCTCCGATCAGCCAACCACGCCCTCGCCGCCGTCCCCCGCATCCGAAGAGCGACTACAGGAGGAAGGTCCTTCTCCTACCTGGCCGCCAAGAACTGGAACTCCCTCCCGACCGACCTGCGCCTGACCCAAGACCACCTCTCCTTCAGGAAGAAGCTGAAGACCTGGCTATTCGAGCAGTAGCGGCACCCCCCCCCCCAGCGCCTTGAGACCCTACGGGTATGTAGCGCACTTTATAAGTGTCATTGATTGATTGATTGAACATTTGCAGATAAGTTGAGAATGTACTGCATTGTATGCTGTCTTTGCAAGCATTAAACGAATCTTCATAGCTTTGAAATTCTCCCAGTAGTTCATCCTCTGTACGCCATGGTTTAAACAGCTGTAAAAGAGCCAAGTAGTAAAATTCCTTTTTGTCAGTACTGTCGCAACTCAGCTTCCTGTGATTTATCAAACTTCCTTTTGTTTGCTTCACCAAACATCCTTCCTCACCAATGACTATATTTTCCATTGTTGATGTCTTCTGCGGCTTTCCGTGAATAAATGTAGTTCTGCAGCACTTCATACAGACACATGTTCTCCAGATGATGACTTCTCTTTGGGTAATATGTGTCCAACATGTTTGATTTCAAAATATCTGTACTTTCTGGGTCATTCTCGGCCAAATATTCAATTTCTCCAACAGATTTCAGTACCCGATTTCTCATTGCTGCAAGGCCTAAACTTGCCCAAATTATTCTTCTTGATTTCGAGTAGAGACTTGCAGAAGATAACCTATCTGAACATTCGTAGGATCCAATTTCTCGATGCGATAACATCTTTAAACTGAAACTGTACAGCTTCTTACTGACAGTCTTCTCGTGAGAAATCTCTTCCCACATTTCCTTCAATTCTGTTTTTTCTGATTTCGTAATGTAAGACGTTACATATCGAGCAACAGCAATGGAATTGTCAGCTACATACTGTATATCCATGTTAGCATTCCACATGGATAAAATGACTGGGTTGTAGTCATTTATATTTTTTGATTCTTCTTTTCTTTTAAGGTTGTAGGTATTCTTAGGTGATTTTCTTGTGATAGTATGTCTCACAGATGACATAAAACTGTTTACTCTTCCATTTGAAAGAACAGGTCTAGGAAATCCAAATCGACATTTAGTGTAGTATTTATCTTTGCTCTTGTATTTCCGTCGACAGTATTTTCCACACCGATGACTTTGGAAACGTAAAACTTGCTCCTTTAACTTTTTCTCTTCTGTGCTTTTTGGTATAGCACATGTTGCATATTCTTCAATGTAAGATAACACTGCTTCATCAGCATCTGTTCCAAACTTTGGGGCATCCTTGATCCACAACAGCATATGAATATGAGGAGCACCTCTTGCCTGGTACTCTTTTCTCCAAAAGAAATCCACTACTTCTCCTAGAGGTGGATTTTTTTTATTGCAGATGAAGGACATCATAGCCTCAAATCTATGATTGAAATATCTGCAAACATTAACCGGATCCAATGAGCACAGTTCTCCTGCTGTCTTGTATTCGATGTTTTTAATGTTTGAATTTGCCTCTCGTAGAAAATCCAGTAAATCATCCCAAGCGTACTCAGCACAGCTTAGGGTAAGGAACCATGTTGGTGTTCCTAAATTCCGTAACATGCATTTTAATTCACCATGGCGTCGGTACCAATATTCATTTGTCCCACGCTGACAAGCCATCAGATTGATCAGTTGTGTTTCCAAATGATCATCTCGGTGCTGCACTTTCTCCATAAAATCCTTAGCAGACACATTTTGTAAATGTACTCCACTTTTTAAAATGTGATTTACTGCATAAGACAGTGCAGACAAGTCGCTTTCAAATAAAAGATGGAACAAATAAGGAATACTTTGTCGAAATCTGGGATCTTCAGCATATAGTCTTGTAGTCCGATACTCAGAAGCTGGAATCTGTTCTGGACGTTCATCGTATCGTCCTCCTTTTCCTTTAGGAAACAGCTGGGGAAAACATCGAGCTTCCAAGCTCTCCTCCCATACACTCACGGGAGTTCCTTTCGCTTTCTTCATCTGAAACAGATCAATATTGTCTCCCATAACTTCTTTTGAATGAAGAGGATGTATGCTAAAATGTTCATAAATTTCTTCTTCCTTTGACTTGTCCACTTTTTCAATTTGTCCAGTTGGTGTTTCTGTGTCGTCTTGTAAATCTTCTTCTTCTTCTTTTTCTATATAAATTGATTCATACCATTTGTTATTCCTTTTCAAATACAAATTTGCTCTTTGTACTTTCCGTACATCTACCAGCTCCTGCCAAATCTTCTTATTCTTTGTAGGTACACCATTAACCAGAATAATTAATGGTTCAGTTTCCAAAGTATCCGCATCAATAGTTTCCATATTTTTTTTCAAATCCAAGGGCAAATACACCACTCTACCTTTTAAACCTCTCAGTAAATCTGAAGGAGGTAATTTACCAGTTTTGGGCTCCATACGTACTATGGTCTGGAACGGATGAACACATTGAATGAGTATAGACTCATATGTATTTAATTCAGAAAGTTCAGCAGGAATAGCATCCAATTCTAAATTATTATGTACAGCTCTGGTCGGCATTCTATTTTCCTCTAACTTGTTGTAACAGTATTTACAAATACGCTGATCTTCACCCAATTCAAAACAATTTTCAAGAAATATATATGTGGCAAAATCCTTCCACTTATAATTATCTTCATTTTCACTCTTTCTGTAGAGATCAACATTCCTAGTTTGTTTTCTATAATGAGTTCTGCGGCAACAAATACAAGTAATATTTGGTCTTTCATTAGAGATTATTGCAAATTTTGTTATGTGATCATTAAATGTCTTACTTACAGAGGGTTCTACATTCTCTTCCACTTCTTCCTCATTTACTGTGTCCTTTTCTGCACTGTTTTGTTCAGGACCAAAGTAACAAAACTGAATTTCATCAACAACCTTCTCTACATCTGATACCGATCCACGGAACAGAGCCCTATTCAATTCATCTAACTTTATTGCTGGACTTTTAGCAAAATACAACCGTCTCACAAACTTTCTCATTTCAGTATGATGAACAGCCAGCATTCTAAAATGATGGAAAACACTATTACACACTTTTCTAGATAGACAAGCCAGAGAATGACCCTGCAAACCAGTATTCTCTCTCACTCTGCATGGATCTAGACTTTGAAGCACCTTAATCTTCTGTTTTACACTTTTTTTACTATATTCTCTTAGAAACTCACGAAATTTATCAATAGATTCCTGACGCACAGTGCAAATACTACTACAATTCCAAGTGTACACTGGGGCTTTAGGACGTCTCCCCATAGCCTCATCCGCCATCACTTCTACCTCATCTCTTGGAACCATTATCTCCTTCTCCATTATGCAACCATTTTTCACTTCGTAAGCACGACCTCTGGTGTCAACTGCATGCAGCAAACTATTACTTTGAAAATAGCTCTCTTCATTAAAAAAAGGTTCACTACTTGAACTATGCATCCATTTTCCTAAAAACACTTTACAAAAGTTTGTTCTGTTCACTACTCTTTTCCTTTTGCTTTGTGATTTCAGTACATTAACCATTTTATCTAATGTACGCATCCTATTCAAAATTAAAATGAATAGTTTCCTTTTTAATTCTAATGCCTTTGCTGCAATGGCTTCAATTTCTTTTTTTCTCTTGTGAAATTTAGCCTTTTGCTTATATTTCTTCACATCCTTTATCAAATTGGACATAACTCTTCTCTGAAACATTTTTCTACGTATATCTTTAAACGCTGTTTTTCTGTTTAAGTTAATCTTTTTAGTTGCAGAAGGTATATTTGCATTAACTAAATTCTCAATTTTTTCCTGTCCTTTTCTATTGAAAACATTCTTTCCAGTACAGACATTTTGTACATTTTTCCTTTTTTTGAATATGTTCTTTAAAAAATCTTTTGTCTGCTTACCAGAAGATTTTTTCTTTTTCCCAACATGAGCATCTCCAACTAACTTAGGTCCTCCAGTTGTCTTCAAATATAGGTTTTTTTGTGGTCTTTCTTTACTCTGGATTTTGTAGGCATCTTAAATTTTGTTCACGGCTCTTCAGCAATACCTGAAAAAAACTAAAAAAAAATTCCTTTATTTTATTTAAATATATTACTACATTTTTTATGTTCTTTAGAAATCTTAAAATACTATAAACCCCTTTCCTATAAATGAAAATCACAATAACACCTTCACAAATTAAATATCTAAAAATAATTCCTGTGTGCACACAAAGTCATGCTTTGAAATTAGACAGAAAACAAAATTTCTTTGCCAATTGCAAAGCATACTTTCTACTACTTTTTAGGCAAGTGAAAAGTACTTTTACAGACTGACACATTATGAATCCACTTTTCAGATTCTGATAAAAGCACATGTCCAAACAGCTTTTTCAGACCAGCACCATGTGTAACCTGGGTGACTGACTACACTCCAGCAAGGGCAACCAGCCTTAGTGATGCTGAATGTATTTGCATTACTGACTGAAACCTCAAACCCCACTCGCTTGTGAATACTGTGCATGATTCCACAGGGTAAGCAGCTGGGTGTGTGCTAAGAGTGTGCTTCTGCACAAAAAAATGGCTCCCCCTTTCCATCTAATGCAACTGTGAAATCACCAGAGCAATACGCAATAAATCTCTGCCTGTAATTCCTCTTTGCACACAGAGTCATGTTTTCATATTAGTCACAAAACGAAATTTCTTTGCCAATTTGAAAGCACACTTACTACTCTTTTTTTTGGCAAGTGATAAACACTTTTACAGACTGACACATTTTAAACCAACTTTTCAGATTCTTAAAAAAGCACATGTCCAAACTGCTTTTTCAGACCAGCACCATGTGTAACCTGGGTGACTGACTACACTCCAGCAAGGGCAACCAGCCTTAGTGATGCTGAATGTATTTGCATTACTGACTGAAACCTCAAACCCCACTCGCTTGTGAATACTGTGCATGATTCCACAGGGTAAGCAGCTGGGTGTGTGCTAAGAGTCTGCTTCTGCACCAAAAAATGGCTCCCCCTTTCCATCTAATGCAACTGTGAAATCACCAGAGCAATACGCAATAAATCTCTGCCTGTAATTCCTCTTTGCACACAGAGTCATGTTTTCATATTAGTCACAAAACGAAATTTCTTTGCCAATTTGAAAGCACACTTACTACTCTTTTTTTTGGCAAGTGATAAACACTTTTACAGACTGACACATTATGAATCCACTTTTCAGATTCTTAAAAAAGCACATGTCCAAACTGCTTTTTCAGACCAGCACCATGTGTAACCTGGGTGACTGACTACACTCCAGCAAGGGCAACCAGCCTTAGTGATGCTGAATGTATTTGCATTACTGACTGAAACCTCAAACCCCACTCGCTTGTGAATACTGTGCATGATTCCACAGGGTAAGCAGCTGGGTGTGTGCTAAGAGTCTGCTTCTGCACCAAAAAATGGCTCCCCCTTTCCATCTAATGCAACTGTGAAATCACCAGAGCAATACACAATAAATCTCTGCCTGTAATTCCTCTTTGCACACAGAGTCATGTTTTCATATTAGTCACAAAACGAAATTTCTTTGCCAATTTGAAAGCACACTTACTACTCTTTTTTTTGGCAAGTGATAAACACTTTTACACACTGACACATTTTGAATCCACTTTTCAGATTCTTAAAAAAGCACATGTCCAAACTGCTTTTTCAGACCAGCACCATGTGTAACCTGGGTGACTGACTACACTCCAGCAAGGGCAACCAGCCTTAGTGATGCTGAATGTTTTTGCATTACTGACTGAAACCTCAAACCCCACTCGCTTGTGAATACTGTGCATGATTCCACAGGGTAAGCAGCTGGGTGTGTGCTAAGAGTCTGCTTCTGCACAAAAAAATGGCTCCCCCTTTCCATCTAATGCAACTGTGAAATCACCAGAGCAATACGCAATAAATCTCTGCCTGTAATTCCTCTTTGCACACAGAGTCATGTTTTCATATTAGACACAAAACGAAATTTCTTTGCCAATTTGAAAGCACACTTACTACTCTTTTTTTTGGCAAGTGATAAACACTTTTACAGACTGACACATTTTGAATCCACTTTTCAGATTCTTAAAAAAGCACATGTCCAAACTGCTTTTTCAGACCAGCACCATGTGTAACCTGGGTGACTGACTACACTCCAGCAAGGGCAACCAGCCTTAGTGATGCTGAATGTATTTGCATTACTGACTGAAACCTCAAACCCCACTCGCTTGTGAATACTGTGCATGATTCCACAGGGTAAGCAGCTGGGTGTGTGCTAAGAGTCTGCTTCTGCACAAAAAAATGGCTCCCCCTTTCCATCTAATGCAACTGTGAAATCACCAGAGCAATATGCAATAAATCTCTGCCTGTAATTCCTCTTTGCACACAGAGTCATGTTTTCATATTAGTCACAAAACGAAATTTCTTTGCCAATTTGAAAGCACACTTACTACTCTTTTTTTTGGCAAGTGATAAACACTTTTACAGACTGACACATTTTAAACCAACTTTTCAGATTCTTAAAAAAGCACATGTCCAAACTGCTTTTTCAGACCAGCACCATGTGTAACCTGGGTGACTGACTACACTCCAGCAAGGGCAACCAGCCTTAGTGATGCTGAATGTATTTGCATTACTGACTGAAACCTCAAACCCCACTCGCTTGTGAATACTGTGCATGATTCCACAGGGTAAGCAGCTGGGTGTGTGCTAAGAGTCTGCTTCTGCACCAAAAAATGGCTCCCCCTTTCCATCTAATGCAACTGTGAAATCACCAGAGCAATACGCAATAAATCTCTGCCTGTAATTCCTCTTTGCACACAGAGTCATGTTTTCATATTAGTCACAAAACGAAATTTCTTTGCCAATTTGAAAGCACACTTACTACTCTTTTTTTTGGCAAGTGATAAACACTTTTACAGACTGACACATTATGAATCCACTTTTCAGATTCTTAAAAAAGCACATGTCCAAACTGCTTTTTCAGACCAGCACCATGTGTAACCTGGGTGACTGACTACACTCCAGCAAGGGCAACCAGCCTTAGTGATGCTGAATGTATTTGCATTACTGACTGAAACCTCAAACCCCACTCGCTTGTGAATACTGTGCATGATTCCACAGGGTAAGCAGCTGGGTGTGTGCTAAGAGTCTGCTTCTGCACCAAAAAATGGCTCCCCCTTTCCATCTAATGCAACTGTGAAATCACCAGAGCAATACACAATAAATCTCTGCCTGTAATTCCTCTTTGCACACAGAGTCATGTTTTCATATTAGTCACAAAACGAAATTTCTTTGCCAATTTGAAAGCACACTTACTACTCTTTTTTTTGGCAAGTGATAAACACTTTTACACACTGACACATTTTGAATCCACTTTTCAGATTCTTAAAAAAGCACATGTCCAAACTGCTTTTTCAGACCAGCACCATGTGTAACCTGGGTGACTGACTACACTCCAGCAAGGGCAACCAGCCTTAGTGATGCTGAATGTTTTTGCATTACTGACTGAAACCTCAAACCCCACTCGCTTGTGAATACTGTGCATGATTCCACAGGGTAAGCAGCTGGGTGTGTGCTAAGAGTCTGCTTCTGCACAAAAAAATGGCTCCCCCTTTCCATCTAATGCAACTGTGAAATCACCAGAGCAATACGCAATAAATCTCTGCCTGTAATTCCTCTTTGCACACAGAGTCATGTTTTCATATTAGACACAAAACGAAATTTCTTTGCCAATTTGAAAGCACACTTACTACTCTTTTTTTTGGCAAGTGATAAACACTTTTACAGACTGACACATTTTTAATCCACTTTTCAGATTCTTAAAAAAGCACATGTCCAAACTGCTTTTTCAGACCAGCACCATGTGTAACCTGGGTGACTGACTACACTCCAGCAAGGGCAACCAGCCTTAGTGATGCTGAATGTTTTTGCATTACTGACTGAAACCTCAAACCCCACTCGCTTGTGAATACTGTGCATGATTCCACAGGGTAAGCAGCTGGGTGTGTGCTAAGAGTCTGCTTCTGCACAAAAAAATGGCTCCCCCTTTCCATCTAATGCAACTGTGAAATCACCAGAGCAATATGCAATAAATCTCTGCCTGTAATTCCTCTTTGCACACAGAGTCATGTTTTCATATTAGTCACAAAACGAAATTTCTTTGCCAATTTGAAAGCACACTTACTACTCTTTTTTTTGCAAGTGATAAACACTTTTACAGACTGACACATTATGAATCCACTTTTCAGATTCTTAAAAAAGCACATGTCCAAACTGCTTTTTCAGACCAGCACCATGTGTAACCTGGGTGACTGACTACACTCCAGCAAGGGCAACCAGCCTTAGTGATGCTGAATGTATTTGCATTACTGACTGAAACCTCAAACCCCACTCGCTTGTGAATACTGTGCATGATTCCACAGGGTAAGCAGCTGGGTGTGTGCTAAGAGTCTGCTTCTGCACAAAAAAATGGCTCCCCCTTTCCATCTAATGCAACTGTGAAATCACCAGAGCAATACGCAATAAATCTCTGCCTGTAATTCCTCTTTGCACACAGAGTCATGTTTTCATATTAGTCACAAAACGAAATTTCTTTGCCAATTTGAAAGCACACTTACTACTCTTTTTTTTGGCAAGTGATAAACACTTTTACAGACTGACACATTTTGAATCCACTTTTTAGATTCTTAAAAAAGCACATGTCCAAACTGCTTTTTCAGACCAGCACCATGTGTAACCTGGGTGACTGCCTACACTCCAGCAAGGGCAACCAGCCTTACTGATGCTGTATGTATTTGCATTACTGAGTGCAACCTCAAACCCTTAAAGTATTCCTTATTTTTACCAGTACACCTTAATTTATCGTGAAAACATAGTCCATATTTGTTAGACCTGGCACCATTGGCGTGGGTCACCCTCCCATTTTTGTCTGTGCCTCAATGTGTTTTTGTGTTGGTGTTAGCTGCTCAGGGCGCTGTGCCACTGCCATCCAGTGCCACAGTGCAAGTGCTCCCTATGGTAAAATGTATTATGTGAATTGACTTCCACGCTTGGCTTATTTGGTTTACTATCAGTCCCTAGTAGAGTGCACCAGGGGTGCCAAGGGCTTGTATATCCAAATGCTGCTAGTGGGCTTGCAGCACTGGTTGTGCCACCCACCGAAGCAGCGGGGTAAAATGTGTCTAGGGTCTGCCACTGCAGACCCTGCGCGCGGTCTGGTACCGTCGCGCTGACTGAGCAAGTGTCCCCACTTACCAGTCCCTAAACCTTCCCTTAACTACATGTTAGTCACCCCTCTGGTAGGCCTGAGCGCAGGGTGCATTGTAGGTATAAGGTAGGACATGCCCTGATGTGTGTGGCATGTCTTAATAGTGAATTACAGCCATTTTCGTTTTTCACTATTGAAGGCTACCTGCTCTCCATAGGCCAGAATGGGCTGCTGGGATCGCTACACGCTGTGACCCCAGTGGACTCAGAGAGCATGGTAGAAAGTCATGTTTAGTATGCCTGAACTCAGGATAATAAAATACGTCTTTTAGTAAAGGTTATTTTAATATCCTGGGTTTGCAAATGCTACTTTTAGGAAGTTAGCCTTTGCGTGCCTAACCATCTCAGTCCGCCTCTGCTGTGTGTGTGTGTTCTGCCTAGCAACAGTACAGGAGCAGGGCTGGGGGATTCCAGGAGACAGGTTGGCTGCCAGGTGGTGGGTAGAGAGATTACCCCAGGATGGGTGGGAGGAGTGCACCCTGACTCTTGAATAGACCTGTGCTCTGCCACCACAAAGCCGGCGCCGCCCCCTGTGGAGCGGCTGATGTCTCTGCCCTGCTGCTGAAAGGAACAAGCCGAGTCACCACAACAGAGTGCTCCAAAACTGGACTGAGCCAGGCCCAGGCCCCCTGGCGCTAAAGAACAAAAGAATCCCTGTATAAAAGTAGGAGCCTGGCTCCTAAGAAATCAGATCCAGATTGAACCACGAAGGAACTCTGCCTGACTAGAAGGACCTGGAAGAAACTGAAGGAGGAGTAACTTTCCCTGACCTGAGGGACTGGCCTGCAGTAGGTGCCTTGCTAAGGAAGGAGAGGAAAAAAGACTGAAAGAGACTTTTGCACTTTGTTCTTCAACTATCTCCAAGGGCTTGGAAGAAGAGCTTGCCCCCTGAACTGAACCCCAGGACCAGTGGGTTCACCGTGTCTCCGCTCGTCTGAGAATTCGAGCCGTGTGCTTTCTCCCGCCGGAGTGCCCTGCGCACCTTCGCATCCCTCCTAGGGCCGTGACACCCAGAAGCCTGGCCGCCTCCACTCGCCGAGAGCCCCGCTCTACCTGAGTCGCTCTGGACCCATCGAGTCTGGCCGTCCCGCTTCCCTGTCACCTGCCTGCTACTGGAGCGCGTTTGGTGCCCTCTCGCCCTCCCGCCGGATTTCTAGTGGGGAAGTGAAATCCAGCCTCGGACGGCCGCCCGTACGTCGTAACGTATCCGGCCGCCCCGCTTCACCTCCCAGCCTGAGTCTGACCGTGCCGCCCTCCGCAGTGACCTCCCGCACAGTCCGTGTCGGAGGCCCTGGGCCGCACCTGTCTACCGAGAGCCGCCCGCTGAATTCTTGACCCGGAAGACCCACGAGGTGCAGAACCTGCATCTCCCCTGAAGACTCGTCCAACCACACCGCACGTTCCCAGGTACAGTGAACTCTCTATCGGACTCGGGGTCCGCAACGTTCTGATTTCCCCGTGTCACTGTATCCCGGGTACGCTGCGCCTCACCGTGACTGGACCGACTCAACCGAGCCCTGTGAAGCGCTCGTGATCGAATAAGTTACCAAAGACAAGAACAGTGCCTAATTATCATCTTGTGGCTTCCATTTCGCAACCGTTATTGATGGTCTTGTACATGCCTGCGTAACAAAGAATCTTTTATATAAAGCATCCGTATTTTTGATACAACTTACGCCTGGTGTCCGTTTGTGGGGGATCATTGTGGTTTACTGTGTGTGATCATAAATGCTTAACTGACTAGCGCCCTGAAGTTTAGCCCTGACTGCTCGCGCCACACTACCTATAGGGTGAGCAGGGGTTGTTCTGAAGGGGTAATTCCCTCGCCCTGAATAGAAGAAGGGACCGCGGCTTGTCACAAGTACCTACCTGTGCCAACCAGAGGTTCCCCATTCTAACAATATTATTTTACATGTTCCTCACATTTAAATTTCTCCCAAAACAGAAAATGATAAACACAACTTCAACAAAAGGAATTCCATTTCTATTATTCAATTCTTAATTTACCATATACATCCCCTCTCAAACTCTAAACTCACCTTTAAAATTAGTTAGCTGCGAAAGAAATGTGGCACTCAAACAGCAGATTATCAGAGCCAGGATCTCTGTTCTTTACACCTCTCTCCTCTCAGCAGAACCAGATAATGGCAAACTTTCCCTCTCTTTTTCCACACATATACATGTTAATTTCAAATCTCAGTGCTTCCCCCTTTTTTTCAAATGTAATCACACATTTCTATTGGTTGAAAACCAACCCTTTTCCAAAAGTACCCTTCCCCCAACTTGACTTCTGCCTAGTACCCTTCCCCCAACTTGACTTCTGCCTGCTACCATAGCAACAGCTCATGGAACACTGCTGTGTGGAGTTAGGTCAGAAGTTCACCAAACAATGTTTCAATTCCACAGAGCAAGAGTGCTTGACTTTTCAAACCTAACAGCAAATCCATAGTACTGTTCTTTGGTAACACATTTTTCTGTACCAATACAAAACATGCTTCTATTAATTTACACATACAGCCTAGTTTTTATTCTAGAATGGTATGAAACAGCCAATCAGTTCTTTTTTTTTATAAAAAAAATATGTATGCCTCCATTTCCAAACTGTCTTTCATTTCTTTTTACCATTCTACTGAATTACACCTCCTGAGTGCATCCAGTTCTCCTTTGAAGATGTTCACAGTGTGGATTGTAGGGCACAGCTATGTCTTCTGGAGTGAAAAGTATGCAGAGAAAACAGATATGGTGAGAGACCTTGCTTTGCCAAATGTAGACATTAAATGGATTGGTCAGAGAGGGTTAAAGTGGCACCAATTGATGCCATTGGTGAAATCCTTCATGCAAATCCAACACCCTGACCTCATAATAGTGCACTGTGGTGGCAATGACCTAGGCACTTTGACTGGGGTAGGTCTGGAAATGCTTATGAAGGACACCTTTGCTCAACTGTTTTCACTTTTCCCTAAAACTGCCTTTGTGTTTTCTAACATATGCCAAAGGCAAAAATGGAACTCGTCCAATCATTTCTGTCCGCAGATTGACAAAGCAAGAAAGCACGTCAACAAATCTGTTTCTGCTTTCCTCCGTGACTATGGTATGGGTTCCATTTACCACAACAACTTGCGTTACGACATGCAAGACATTTATAGAGGAGATGGTGTGCACTTCAATGATGAAGGGAACAGAGTCTTCCTCTTGAACCTTAGACTCTGCATCGGTACTTACTTGTAGGTACCACTAAAAAATCACTTCATAAACACAACAGCTCTTTTTAGAGCCCCCTAATATCTAAACTCTTAAATCTGCATTTCATTTCTTTTATTTTATTTTTTTTCTACCGTACGCGTACGTTGAGCTTACTGTACGCATACCCCACGATTTTTTTTAAAATCAATAAATGTTTTCTTTGTACTTTTCTGTCCTTCTTTGACCCCCTTACAAATGTTAGGGGGTCTGTAACTCTCTCCCTTGCCCCCTTTTCAAGATATCACTCTTTTTTTTCTGAGTGAAACACACGAAATGGCGGCCGCCGCTTCCTGGTTTCGACCGATTCGAATGTTTACTAAGATCTAACAGCCAATCAGAATCGCGCTCGCGCACGCCACCGTACGCGTACGGTAAGCGCACGGTAAGCGCACCGTACGCTGGCTCAGATATATATATTGATTTAAAGGCTATTTTCTCAGAATCTACTGAACAGATTTACACCAAACCTACAAAAGGCACTTCCTTGACCTGAGGACTACCTCTCTGCCAAATTTCAAGTAATTCTGTTCAGCCGTTCGGGCTGTAGCTGTGTCTAAAGGTCCTATGGAAAAATGCATGGGAAAAACGCATTTTGGGACCCCCCTTTTATCTCAGCCCCCGCTTGACGAATCCCCCCGAGACTTTCAGGGTAGGAGCGGAGCGTAGCACCCGGCCTATTTTGAAAAATTCGCGAGGATTCGTCAACTGGCGCCAAAGTTATTCAAAATAGAATGTTGCGGATTTCCTATGGAAACGTGGTCCTAACTATAACTACCTACTGGCGACCGCCAGTAGGTAATATATATATATATATATATATATATATATATATATATATATACAGAGCCACATCCTTGGAAATCGCCGGGCCACTCTTATCTCGGTGCAATCACAGGGTCCAAGACTCCCTGTTACCTTTATATCGTTCCACAGCGCATCATCGCACTCCATGCACTCCTTCCAAAAAGCACAAATCCGAGGTTCAGGCTTTAAAGTGATTTATTCAGCATCAGCAGCCAAAGAAATACCCAACGCGTTTCGGCGTGAGCCGCCTTGGTCACGGGTAAATTCCGCCATACAGACTCTCAATTTTAAACATTTCAGTCGTAAGCATGACGTAAACATAATTGAAACAGAGAAAGGAAATATACAAGTCAGATGCACAGAATCGTAATGTCATTTCCATTGTGTCGGCCATATTGGAATGGTGAACGTAGTTTTCTTTCCATATGAGTACACTATCAGAATTTCGTATAGTGTTAATTTATATACAGGTTTACAATATGGCAGTTCACCTGATAACATAAATGTCGACAGACATTTAATTCCATGCTTGTTGAGTATCCGAGTATATACAAACTTTGTACAATGTAGTATCGACAGGGACTATCAGAAAAAATGATAACATTAGCATTACGCACATAGAACTCTGTTAGCGCTAAGTTGCAAAAATTCCCGCTTTTTACATTGCCCTGAAACACTTTAATTATATACGATTCCTCATAGTTTTTTGTGTGTTTTCGAGTGCAACTTTATTGACACAACGAGCCGCTCGTGAATAACAAAGCGGCATAGCTTCTCAGGTATAAATGACCTCTAGTGTGCTGGGAGTTCAAGTTTATATGTGAATAGCAATATCGCAATGTACGTTGTCAATTCAGCCCCAGTGGGCAATAATGGAGAAAGATAATAATTAAATTTACAAAGCTAGGATGCTGACTATGGAGTTAAACCCCAGTGGGTAATTGTGTCCGTGACAAAGTATATAATACAAATATAAATATATGGTATATGGTATATTCATAATCTCTTGTCGAGATGCTGTATGTATAATATCATACTGCATACAATTGTACTTACAGTGATATAAACAAAGACACAATGTTTTCAAAAAAACCTCTCTGGTCAGCCCACATATAATAGCTTAAATAAAGTAAAATAAACTCCATTTGGGATTGCTTTGCTAGATCTGATGTTAGTCAATATCTTCAACTCAGATACCCTTCATTTGTGAACACCATCTGAAAGAATGAACAGAACATGATTCAATGACATTAAATATTATCCTCCTCATTTAAAAAAATAGACATACTGCGTATGACTATTGACTGTTAAAAACATGAAATACAGCAGGAGACCTTAGAGTCAAATAAAATTTACCTAGAATGATATCAAAATCAAATATAGAACAGATCATGATTATCCTAGTCCAAGAAAAAGCCAACAAACTAATCTCCAAGAAACCAAGACATCTCTTCCTCGGAGTTCAGACCATCAGGGATCTTGGTGTTGAGTTCTAGAATATAATAGGATTCCAATCGCCTCAGCTTGCGAATTCTGTCCCCTCCCCTCATGGTTACAGGTATACGGTCTATCACAAAGAATTTCAATAGATTGCGATTACTTTTGTGAAATTCCTCATAGTGCCGTGCTATGGGGGAAAGTTTATCCTTATTTTGAATCGCCCTCATGTATTCCAGGATGCGTTTTTTGGCAGCAAACATAGTGCTGCCTACGTATCTCTTGGCACATGGGCAGGTTAAAACATAAACACAATAGTCAGATACACACGTGAGATGTTTTTCAATGTATCTGTCTTGATCTAAAATAGGATAGTAGACTTTTTTCACATTAGAGCTGTATTTACAGGCTTTGCATGACATGCAAGTAAAGAAGCCTTGAACTCCTTTAGATCCTGGTTTCATTTGGCTAATTTCATTGCTGCATATTTTGTCACGTAAAGAATCTGACTTCATGTATGTCACATTAGGTTTATCCTTTACGACTCCCTCAAGAGTAGATTCAGTTTTGAGGATGCCCCAATGTTTCTTGAGACACTTTCTTACATAGTAAGAACCTAAATTGTAGGTGGTTATGTATCTGATGACTTCATTTTCATTTTTGCCCTCATCTGGGTTACTCTTTGGTGCCAATAAGTCCTCTTGTTTGAGGTTAGTGACTTTCTGGCGGGCTTGTGTTATTATGTTGGGTTTGTACCCTCTGTCAAGGAATCTTTCATTCATGATTATGCATTCTTGTTCAAAATCAAAATCAGTACTGCAGTTCCTTCGAGCCCGAAGAAACTCACCATACGGAATGCTATTTATGAGGGCTTTAGGATGTCCACTATCAGCATGCAACAATGTGTTCCCTGATGTCTTTTTCCGATACAATTTTGTTGTTAATGTATCATCCACTACCTGCACACTTAAATCCAAACATTCAATACAGGAATTGCTGATAGTACCCTCAAATTTTAAATTGACCTCATTGTTATTGAGACCATTGATGAAGTCCCTGGCAAGTTCTTCACTGCCCTCCCAGATGATGAATAAGTCATCAATATATCGTAACCATGTTTTCACATGGTCACGATATAAACTGTTCACCTTGGGTACCCGTTGCTCCCAGTACCCCATAAAGAGGTTGGCGTAACTGGGAGCAAAGCAAGTACCCATGGCAGTTCCCTGTGTCTGTCTATAAAATACATCATTGAAGATAAAAAAATTATTTTCTAGACAAAATTTCATCATCTGTAATATCATGTCTGTGTGTTGTAGAAAGGAAACAGAACGTGACGTCAGGAAATGTTTACAAGCCTGTATACCATCAGTATGTTTAATACTGGTATACAGGCTGCAAACATCCAATGTGATCAGCAAATGACCCTTCTGCCAATTCACATTTTTGATTTTGTTGAGGAAATCTCTACTATCTTTCAGATAGGAGGGTAGACTTTCCACGTATATACGTAAAAAGTAATCGATGTATTTGGAGGTCTTCTCTAACAAGGAGCCTATAGAAGACACGATAGGTCTCCCTGGAGGTTTCACCATGTCTTTATGTAGTTTTGGCAACAGATATAATAATGCCACTTTGGGTGTACGATTTAACAGAAAGGAATATTCATTCCATTCCAGGATTCCTTGTGAGTGCCATGTCTTGAGCATATTGTAATATGTGGTATTAGAGTCTTCAATAATACTTCTTTCCACAATCTCATAGCAATCCTTAACTTCTAGCTGACGCATTCCTTCCTGTAAGTAATCATCTGTATTAAGTATAACTACATTACCCCCTTTGTCCGATGGGCGGATCACTATACTCTTATCTTCTTGTAGGGATTTAATAGCTATCCTTTGTTGTTTATTTAAGTTGTCATTATGCCATTTATTTTTTCTTTTGGCCAAAGATTTCAGGTCGGCAATTACCAATGTTTCAAAAATATTTATACCGCTAGAAGGCATAGTAGGGTTGAAACTCGATTTAGGTGCAAAATTGTTAGGATAGTTTAAGTCAGTTTTAAAACCCAAAGACTGAGCTGTAATGGGGCTGCAATCAGCACTTTCCTCACATTGTAATTCTTTTAAAGCAATCAGGGTATTAACCTCATTAATAGTGTCCTGCACAGGACCAATTTTGATGGAATAATTCTGAGGTTGAGTGCTCTTCACTTTCAATTTATTCCACTTATGTAGACGCAGTTTTCTGGTAAAATGATAAAGATCTACCCTTTCTTTGGGGTACGAGAAAGATGCTGTGGGGAAGAAAGAAAGGCCGTATTGTAAGACATCATATTCAATGGAACTTAACAAATGATTAGAGAGATTTACCACATTTTGGCAGTTCGTCATTTTTGATTTTTTGACCCCTTGTTTCCATTCCCATTGGGGTTGTTGTGGTTCTTGTGGTTCTTGTTCCATCCGCCGCGCCTGACTTGCTTGCAATTGATGATTGACTTCCTGAATTTCTTCCTCTTCCTCTGCCTCGTCCTCTGTACCCCCTTCCTCTTCCTCGACCACGGTCCTTCTGCCAATTCTGTTGATTTTGTGTTTCATTCATTTGGCGAAATTCCTCCCAAAAAGGTATTGGTCTTGGTAAGATTTTGTCAGCTGCTATTCCATCGTCCGATATGTCACTCTCGCTGACCTCACCTTTATCGCTGTCCTCTGTTGTACATTGCGATATTGCTATTCACATATAAACTTGAACTCCCAGCACACTAGAGGTCATTTATACCTGAGAAGTTATGCCGCTTTGTTATTCACGAGCGGCTCGTTGTGTCAATAAAGTTGCACTCGAAAACACACAAAAAACTATGAGGAATCGTATATAATTAAAGTGTTTCAGGGCAATGTAAAAAGCGGGAATTTTTGCAACTTAGCGCTAACAGAGTTCTATGTGCGTAATGCTAATGTTATCATTTTTTCTGATAGTCCCTGTCGATACTACATTGTACAAAGTTTGTATATACTCGGATACTCAACAAGCATGGAATTAAATGTCTGTCGGCATTTATGTTATCAGGTGAACTGCCATATTGTAAAACTGTATATAAATTAACACTATACAAAATTCTGATAGTGTACTCATATGGAAAGAAAACTACGTTCACCATTCCAATATGGCCGACACAATGGAAATGACATTACGATTCTGTGCATCTGACTTGTATATTTCCTTTCTCTGTTTCAATTATGTTTACGTCATGCTTACGAATGAAATGTTTAAAATTGAGAGTCTGTATGGCGGAATTTACCCGTGACCAAGGCGGCTCACGCCGAAACGCGTTGGGTATTTCTTTGGCTGCTGATGCTGAATAAATCACTTTAAAGCCTGAACCTCGGATTTGTGCTTTTTGGAAGGAGTGCATGGAGTGCGATGATGCGCTGTGGAACGATATATATATATATATATATATATATATATATATATATATTTATATAGAGATAGATATATTTACCACAAATCCCTCCTGCCAGGGAAGGAAAAAGCAGGTCGAACTCACGTCAGTGAAGCTTTGCATTTTTTACTTTTATTTTTTATATATTATAAGTTCATAGTTAGGGCACAGGCAGGCAGTCTATGCATTTCGGTCTTAGCATAAGACCTTGGTCACGATATATATGTGTGTGTGTCTGTGTTAGGAAAACTTCCGGCAAAACCGGCTCCTCTCCAAACGGGGTCGGTGCGAGATCTTAGTGTTGGAGCCCTGCAATAAATCCACGAAATCCCATGAGCAGTTCTCTCATCAAGAAAAGACTTGCATACCAGAGTCAGTGCAAACCAAAATGTATTATTGGCGATGCGTTTCGACCGGAACAGTCTTTTTCACAAACCAAACTTTCACCGTTCATATCCACCATTTAAAGTGTATTTACAGAAAACAAAGAACGGATCAAAATGAACTGGTTAGCCATGTAGACAGTGAAAACAGACTAACATATCGTTATCGTGGTTCACACTACTATATAAACGTTTGCATATAGAGGAAAGACTTCCCTTCGGCATGTGGTTATAATGCCGCTGCGGTGTTGAGCACTAGCAAATAAACATTGTTATGTGGTGATTTCAAATATATTTCATTTGGCTCAAACTTCATTTGTCATATATGGTGAATGATTTTTACAGTGGGGTCACAATAAACAAAAACAAATAACCAAGTAAATTCGGACGAGTACTACTCATTAATAAATTACGGCCTCATATGATGTTGGAAAACGAGGCAGTATCTGTGAGGCCTGCACAAATAACATGACTACATTTGTCCTTCACTGGGAACCAAACACCCAATTGTAGCGCCTGACTCTCAGAGGGTAGCGTTGCAGAGCAGTCTAAGGCTTACTCAAGGGAGATGGTGTGGGCTAGTAATCGCCATTTGCAGGTGTGCAGAAATAACACTCAATATTTGATTGTCCAGTCTGTACTTTGCTTTATAAAAGTAAGAATACATTTATTAAACACACACAGTACTCAATACTATGCACCAATTTACAAATATACATAAGCTGTTGGAATTACTTTGTGACATTGCATAACATCTCCACCCCTCCCATAGGGGGGTGGGGTCTAGTGCCACCACTCCCATGTATGCACATCATCTTGCCCCCAATGCAGTTAGTTGAACATAACCTGAAGCGAGGGCCCTGCGCACTAGCACCATCCCAGTGGCAACCCCCCCCCCATTATCTCAAAAAGCATTTAAAATAGGTAACCCTGCCTTGGTGACACACAACCCTGACAGAGCATTTCCTACTGACCATGAAGTATACACCTCTACATCTTAAGGGCTAGCAGTTGGGGTTCTTCACTTAAGCGCAACAGCAAGAATACATGTTTACGCATCACTTTAGATTGACAGTACTCATCACATTTGTGGATCATTAGAATGCAATGCAATTCCAGCCCCTAAAGGCATCACAGATGAAATCCACAGGATTATGCATATACAGCCAGACACCCTAGCAGGAATGTCTGGCAACATAACCCCACTTTGCTTATGACATCACCTTACACACGTGACCTTCAGTCCCTCTAAAAGAAATAACGTTAGTAAAAGCATTACTGGTGCAATTACACCTCTTCACCTCCAGGGGATGCCCTTCTCCAGACATCCGCACCTCAGCCCTTCTCTTCTCGATGCATTTCTCAATACACCCTCAGCTGTAGAACTAAAGTTTCAGCCCAGAAGGTGTTAAATGCTGGCTGAGCCCTTGAGGGGTTATTCTTTTCAAGTCCCCATGTGACTTAGGGAGGGACTTCTCTTCGTGCTGGGGGGGAGACTGCGCTTCTCCAGCAGCTCCCCCTGCACCTTTTTTGCAAATGAGGGTGACCCCCCTCCTCTGGGGGCCACCAGGCACCAAAAACGATGATTTCCCCATGCCTTGCAAGGCATTATGGGGCGCGTTAGGCTTCTTTCCTTGCATATTATATTAGCGGCTCCTCCCCCGCTGCTTCGGGGAGAGCCGCAATGCCCACTGCTGTGGCCTTCCGCCGCTCCTCCTGCCCGTTGGAGGGTCCGGTCCCACACAGACCCCCAGGTGAGTCTTGCGGCTCAGGGAGCCCACCCCCGGCCGATCTGAGCATTTTCGGGGGTCCGGTCCCACCCGGGCCCCTTTCACGTCTCTCCCTCCTGTCCGGGGTCCCGGTCCCACCCGGGACCCCCGCCGGCTCTTCACATTGGAGGGCAGCCCGGGGAGCCCACTCCTGGCTGCCCTCGCCGGCTCCCCGCCCGGCCAGCACCCTCGCGTGCTGTCACGGGAGCTGGCACGGTAGTTCTGGTCTGCCCGCTCCGGCGGGCAGACGCGTCTTCGCCTGCCAGCTCACCGGTCCTCTTGGGGCCCGGAGATGGGGTCCCGGGCCCCCACCTGGCTACCTTCAAGGGGAGCCTGATGGCGCTCCCCGACTTGGTTTCGTGCTGCGGGGTGCAGAGTTGGGATCCCGGGCCCCCACCTGGGTACCTTCAAGGGGAGCCTGATGGCGCTCCCCGACTTATCGTCTTCGGGGTGGGGGGGCGTGACGGCGCTCCCCCTCCCCCACATCACCGGGGCCAGGGTGGGCTCCTGGCCCCATTTGGCACTTTCACGGGGTTACTTCATGAGGGGGGGGCGCGGCGGCCCTTTCCCTCTCCCCACATCACGGGGGGCCAGGGTGGGCTCCTGGCCCCCTTCTTGGGCAGTTTCACAGACTTTGCTTCCTCCTGGGGCAGCACCCGGGACCTGACCCACCCTGGGGGCATAACTGCAACCAGCGGCGGAGCCCCTTGCGCTTCGTTGTCGGTCCCAGGCGGGGTCAAAGGTCGCCTACCTTCTGGGGGGCATATCTCAGCCCCCAGGCTGCTGATTTGCACTATTCCAGCCTCCTTTCGCTCCTGATGGCCAGCTCTACACACCTGGAGCATTTGTCGCTGCCTTCTGCACCTCCAAGAGGGTGAACTTCGGCAGGGAGCTGTTTTCACTGGCTCCCTGCGCCAGCCTTTTGCCTGCTCTCCTCCTGGACCTCTCTTCTCCCTGCGCAGAGGCCCCTGCTTCTGCGCACTGGTCCTGGTCCTGCACTCTTCCCCTGGCACTGTTCAGGACCCTGGGAGCAGTCGGGGGTTCCTCCTCCCAACTGCCCATTGCGCCAGGCTCCAGCATCTTCTGCCTCAGCAGACCACACCCCAGAGAGAGCTTCTCTTCCTGTGCAAGCACTTTTTAAAAGTTGAGTAGGGGGCTGGCAGGAAGTCTCTGTTTGTCCTTTCAAACAGCGACATATCACTTCACTACCCCTGCTCCTTCCTTCCTTCCCTGCCTCTGGGTTTGTTCAAAATGGTGTCGTCCGGGGACTCTTGCCACATTGTCTCTGAAAAAGCCTCTTCCCCCCTCGCTTCCTTCCCTCCTTGGTGCAGCCTGGTGCCTGGCACCCAGTGATAACTGCTGATGGATGAGCCTGTAGCCCCACCCATCTTCTCTTCGTGGAGAGGAGGCCTTAGCTTGTGGAAGACAGGTTATCAATCTATCCTGCTGAGGTCAGCCCTCAGCCAGGCCCTGGTTATGGCTGACTCAGAAAAATGTGACATTTCTGGATGACCCAAAAGCAGTACAAATATGACTTTGGACTCTGCAGAATACTCCTTCTCACATCCGTTACAGTGGACTTTAGTGCGTGTCTGGAATCTGTAGGCCTTATGAAAGTTACTCTAGCCCATGGGCTCCACACCCCCATAGGGGAATAATGAAGTGAAAAACAGTAAAACGTTCCCTGGCATGTTCCTTCCCAGTGTATAAAGCCTATTCCATGTCACCACCCAATTCTGCATAAGTCCTGCCACACCATTCACTTTGTAGCCGCTTCCGGACTGCGCACGCTAGGAATCTCCCCTGCGCAGCCCTTACACATGTGCACACGCATGTACACCTGTGTCTGCATGTAACCAGCCCGGTGTCCCTTACTCCAGCTGCTACACCAGTAAAATCCCCATGCAGTCTCTTTCATCCTGAGTTCACTGTGGGTGAGTCCCAACTTATGAGGCTCCCCCACAGTAAAAGCTTAACAATTAGGTGCTCAAAAAGCAAAAAATCCGGGCGGCCCATAGTGTCCGAACCACCTTCTAACACATATGCTCCGCGTTCATTCATCTTCTCTCTAGCCACCCTTTCACTCATCCCTCCCTCTATCCATCCATCTTTTCAGTCATTCATCTATCCATCCTTTCGCTCATCCATCCATAAACCCTTTCACTCCAACCATCCATCCACACTCCCTTTCACTCATCCATCTTTTTCTTCATTCATCCATCCACCCTTACACCCAATCATCCACTGATCCTTCCATTTACCATTTTACTCATCCATCTTTTCACTCACTCATCCATCCACGCTTTCACTCATCCATCCATCAATTCACCCTCTTTCACTCATCCATCCATTTTTTCACTAATCCATCCACCTCCACATTCACTCATCCTTCCACCCTCCTTTCACTCATCCATCAAGCCAACCATCCATTCACCTTCCCGTTCACTCATCCATCCATCCTTTCAGTCATTAAACCTTTCTTTCATCCATTCATCATTTCTCTTATCATCCAGCCACCCTTTCACTCGTCCATCCATCCACCCTCCCTATCACTCAGCCATCAATTCTTTCAATCATCCATCCATCAACCCTGCCTTTCTCTCATCCATTTATTCTTTCATCTTATCATCAATCCATTCACACTTACACTCATCTGTCCATCAAGCATTTCATCATCCATCCACCCACCCTCCTTTCATTTATCCATTTTTTCACTCATCTGTCCATGCATCCTTTTATCCATCCATCCTCCCTCCCTTTCACTCATCCTTCCTTTCTCTCAACCATTATTCCTTTCACTCGCTCATTCATCCATCCTTTTTCTCATCATACATCAATCCACCCTTTCACTCATCCATCCATCTACCCTTTCATCCAACCATTGACCTTTTCACTCATTCATCCATTCTTTCATAGATCCATCAATCCAACCTTTCACTCATCCATCCATCTACCCTTTCATCCATCCATTGTCCCTTTCACTCATCCATCCATTCTTTCACACATCCATCCATCAAACCTTTCATCTATCCATCAACCCTCCCTTTCATTCAGTCATCCATCTACCCAGCACTCTCTCTTGCCACTTACTCAACTTTGTCTGCAAAGTTGCAGACAGAAGAGGCCCATGAAGAACTCCACCCCACTGCAGCTGCTAAAAGCAGGGGGCTCACAACGCTCCTGTATGTTCTAGTCTAGCATCCTATGCCTCTCACCGACACAGATCCTCACATAAACATACACTCCTCTTGCCCTCATAGATATAGTATCTATCAAATAAGCATAAAAGTATTGATTTGCAGTTTCCATCAGACCCTTCAGGTTCCTAATCTGTGTCTGCAGGTAAATCACTGCAATGGGTACTTAAATAGCAGAGCTATGTTACCAGCTTCAAAACAGATGTTAGAAAGCATCGCTATTTGCATAAGATCGATCTACCTTAGAGAGAACAGAACATGGGTAAGCAATTAGGTTATTGGTTGAAGGGGTGGATGCCCTGCTCAGGCAACAACCACAATATTTGTCAGGGTGAACCAAACAAGCCACTACATTAACCTGTGATTAAACCTCTGGTAGCCCAACTCAAAAGCAGTATGGCTTAAATTAGAGGAAATGTGTAAAGTATTCATGCAGCACTTCAAACAATAATAAAGTGACAGCACAACAGAAGAAAAAACCCACATCAATTTACAGAAATAGAGTAATGTTTAGTAAATTATTTGACACCATAAAAAACTAAAACGCAATCAGTAGTACCAGAGATATTCAAAATTAAAGTAAAAATAGTGCTTGGAAGTACAAAGCGCCAACTGTGGTTATCAGGCCACGACAGACTGGAACAAAGTCACAAGTTCAGGCCTATCACAATGGAGTACAGGCCGGCTACAGGGACCAAGTTAGGCTCACTGAACAAAGTATTTTAAATCCTGGTTGAGGAGCAATGCCAGATCCCACGTTGAGGATGCCTCAAGCAACTGCGGTTCTGATGAACTACGGACTGGGATGCGAAGCCCTGAATCAAGGATGCTGCGCATTGCAGCAGTTCTGAGGAGTTGAAGGCTGCAATGTAAGGTCCTGCTATGAGGGGATCTCGTGCAACAGTGGTTCCAAAGAGCTGTGGGGTCCTGCATCTTCACTTCAACTTCAATGACCAGACACCTGATGCCGAAACCACCCCCTCCTCCGGCAACGCAAGCCAGCCCACCATCTCCTACTGGACCCTAGTCACCACGAAAGACACCACATCGACCATGAAAGGCATCCACTCAGGGGCCCCCACAGACACCTGCGCCCGCACATCTTCCTAAGAAGCCACCGCTATCGCCTAGGAACTACAGCGCACCATCAACACCACCTTCAAAACCGGCATCTTTGCCAACAACTGGCAACAAGAAGAAGTGGAGCAGAAATATTGGTTGTGTTGGGAATAAACTTAGTTTTGACGACACTACATGTGTTCAAAGACTATTGAAAAAAGTGTACTTAATCACAATTATACACACACATATAAAAACCATTAATTTGAAAAACAAAAAAAGATGATTTTATTTTTCGCTGTATTTGAAAACACATAAATATTATTACAGTACAGGACTGACCAAAAGACCAATAAATTAAATCACAACATATTCAGTCACCAACAGTGCATAATGACATAACAATCAACACAAAATTGACATCAAAAACGACATATATGTAAATTGGACAAATATATACTTTAAACATGGATGATCCAAAATCAATAGCATATGACACCACAACATATATCCTTCAATATTTCAATGGTGGAATTGCATGGATCAACCAGACAGGTAACGTCTGATTGATCCATGCAATTCCACCATTGAAATATTGAAGGATATATGTTGTGGTGTCATATGCTATTGATTTTGGATCATCCATGTCTTTTGGTCAGTCCTGTACTGTAATAATATTTATGTGTATTCAAATACAGCAAAAAAGAAAATCATCTTTTTTTGTTTTTCAAATTAATGGTTTTTATATGTGTGTGTATAATTGTGATTAAGTACACTTTTTTCAATAGTCTTTGAACACATGTAGTGTAGTCTAAACTAAGTTTATTCCCAACAGAACCAATATTTCTGCTCCATGTACTCACCCAGGTTCTGAGGGTTACTGGGTTACCCCATTAATTCTAATGGCAACAAGAAGAAGTCAGTCCCTTACTCAAGAAGCCCTCAGCAGATCCCACGGACCTCAAGAACTACTGACCCATCTCCCTCCTCCCCTTAGTGACCAAAGTCACCGAGAAGACCGCCAACGCCCAACTAACGAAATTCATCAAAGAAAACTCCATCCTCGACCTCGCCGAATCTGGATTCGCAGCAACCACAGTACTGAGATCGCTCTGCTCGCCGCCACAGACGACATTCGCACCCTCCACGTCCAAAGACTCACCGCAGCCCTGATCCTTCTCGACCTTTCTGCAGCCTTGGACACTGTCTCCCACTGCACACACACTGCCAGAATCCACGACGCTGGCATACAGGGAACCGTCCTTGACTGGCTCCGCTCCTTCCTCACCGGCAGAACCCAAAGAATCAGACTTCAACCCTTCCTCACCAAACCCACAGAGATCAACTGTGGAGTACCCCAAGTATCATCGCTCAGCCCCACATTCTTCAACATCTACATAGCCCCCCTTGCCTCCATCGTAAGACAGCACGGACTCAGCATAGTATCCTATGCCGATGAACACCCAGCTCTTCCTCTCCCTCACCAAGGAGCCCCTCACCACCAGACTCAACTTCCAGGAAGGAATGAAGGACGTGGCATCCTGGATGAGCAGCAGCTACCTGAAGCTCAACTCAGAGAAGGCAGAGGTCCTCGTTCTTAGACCCTCCCCCTCTGCATGGGACAACACCTGGTGGCCCACCGCCCTCGACAGCCCCCCCTAACCCCACGGACCACACCCGAAACCTCAGCATCATACTCAACTCCTCCCTCACCTTGACCCGGCAGGTCAACGCCGTCGTCCCCACCTGCTTCAACACCCTCTGCATCCTCCAAAAGTCGTTCAAATGGGACCCCTCGGAATCAAGGAATACCGTCACCCACGCAATCATAACCAGCAGACTGGACAATGGAAACGCCCTCAACACTGGGATCAACAAGTCTCTGCTTCGGAAACTCCAGACCATACAAAACACTGCAGCCAGACTCATCCTCGGCATCCCTCGACACGGGCACATCTCCCAACACCTGCGTGACCTTCACTGGCTCCTCATCGAGAAGATAGTAACCTTCAAGATACTCACTCACACCTACAAATGCCTCCACAACACCGGACTCCAAAATCTCAACCATAGAATCTTCTTCCACGTACCCAAAAGGAACCTTCGATCCGCCGACCTTGCCCTCGCTGAACCCTCGTGCATCCGCATAGCAAGAACAGGTGGAAGAACCTTCTCCTACATAGCAGCCAAAACCTGGAACGAGTTACTGATCGACATCAGACCCGCCCCCACCCTTCACCTCTTCAGGAAGACCCTCAAGACCTTGCTCTTAACTGATTGGAGCTGGCCCTCCCCCCAGCGCCTTGAGACCCTAACGGGTGAGTAGTGCGCATAAAACTCCCTGATTTATTGATTGATTATATAATAATAATAATTATGTCTAGGCAGTGGGCCGTCAGAATGTTTAAGCGAGCTATTGCCCAGAGTCACATGGTGCTGGGCTAACCTGCCCCCAGTGCCAGGGATCGGACCGTGAGCCCCGTGTTCTGGAGTCAGCCACCCTGGCCGCTGCACCCCTCCTCTTTTCTGATTGAGGATGCTCCTTATGCACAGCTATGTGGAGATGCGTCACAATGCCTCAGTTCTGCCCAAAACACCACCTTCAGGCCCACTTGCAAGGATCCAGGAGTGGGGTGTTACCACTTGGTGGAGCAAGACTCACAGCAAACAAAGTGCAGGGTTCAAGTTGTTTGGAGCCTTTTCTGACCTGAGGTTCTGCTCAGGAGGCAAGCCAATTAGCCCCTGGAGTCACTCAAGTGGTCCTGGGTTCAAGATGCAGGTCCAGTCCTTCTCACTCAGGCAGGAGGGCAGTAGAGTAGCTGTCCTTCTTGCAGCACAGCAGTCCTTCTTCTGAGTCTTACAAAGGTCCAGATGTGTACGGACGAGTTGGGTCTGAGGGTCCAATGTTTATACTTGTGGCCATTTTTAAGTAGGAGACATTTGTAGAGGGTATCACCCACCCCCAGGGGTGTTTGGAATTCCCTACCTGCCTGACCTGGTCCCAGCTTGTCTGGGGGCACAATAGACTAGTGTGAAACCCCTTTGTGAGTGTGCTGAGGCAGGGTCTTTGTTATGTGCAAGTGGGGTAGGTGACAGCTCCATACCCTATCAGGTCAGAGATAGCCTATCTTTGCAACACCTATTCCCCTTTGTCTCACTGTCCTGGGAGTAATACACAAAGACCAACTGCAGCAACACGGAGTCACGAGACCCAAGACACAGGCTGCAGGCACCAAATGATTGAGACAAGACAATGCCAACTTTCTAAAATGGAATTTCCGGATCTTCCTGGCAAGGTCCACAGACTGTCTTTTTGCTTCTTAGCACTTGAGTTCTACAAAACTTTAAAATTGCATATCTCCTATTCTACCAACTGGATTTTTGTTATTTTGGTGTCAAACAATTTATTACAAATTTCTCTGTTTTTCTAAATTTGTATGGGATGTTTCTTGTGTTGTGTTTTCACTTTATTGCTGTTTGAAGTGCTGCATAAATACTTTACACATTGCATTAGTGTCAAGCTAGCAAAGGGCTAAGCACATGTTAATTTGGGGTTTACTTGTGCTTCATCCTGAATAGAATTGTGGTAGTTGCTTGAGTAGAACTTCACCCCCCCTCATCCAGTAATCCAAATTCCTACAATGATGACAGTGGTGAGATTTTCATCCCTCATTTGCATGTCACATTGAGAGGTCTGTGGTCTGTTTGAACCTGGAAGTGAGTCCCAACCAGGTATGGTCTCAGCTTCTTCAATGCACAGTCCACAGCAAAGGCCCCCTTTCAATAACAATGCAAAGTTCAGGGCCTAAAGCACCTCACGGAGGTGGTAGAGATGTCCCTTCCATCTGGAACTGAAGACAGCTATGTCATCTAGGTAGTGGCATACTGTCCACCAACCTCTGGAAGGTGGCAGGGGCATTCTTTAAGCCAAATGGCATCACTCGAAATTGGAAGTGACTCTCTGGGGACAAGAATGCTGACCTGTCTTTTGCCCCCTGATTCACAGAGCAATCTGCAAGTACCCTGATGTAAGAGCAAAAGTACTGAGGAATTTGGCAGCACCCATCCTGTTGATGAGCTCATGAGCTCTGGGGATTGGGTGAGCATCAGTCTTGGTGACTGAATTGAGTCCACACACAACCTAAGTTCTGAAATGGCACCTGGAGGGGCGTCATTGGCAACATCACAACTGGGCTGGACTAGGTGCTGCTGGAGGGCTCAATCACCCCTAATGCCAGCCTCTTAGAGACTTCCTCGATGCTAGCTGTCACCTTGTACCCCAACCTGTACATTTTGTTTTTTAACATGCATAATGTCTCCAGTATCTATGTCGTGGTGAGGGACAACAGGGGGGCAAACTGAGCTAATAACTGGTGACAGTCTCTCTGCTGCATTGGGGTCAGATTAGAGGAGAGGTGGACACCCTCTACTGACCTGTTGTGCTCCTTAGAGGATAAGAGGTCAGGGAGAGGTTCACTTTCCTCTTCCACTCCACCATCTGTCACCAGAAGCATTGAAACCACAAGCCTCTCAAAGTGTGCTTGAGGTGATTGATATGGAGCACCCTTAGGGGGCTTCTGGGTGTTTTGAGATCCACCAGGTAGGTGGTCTCCCCCTTTCGCTCCTTTACTTCATAGGGTCCTGTCAAGTGATCTTGGAGAGCATTGGGCTCCACAGGTTTCAAAACCTACACCTTAAGGCAAGGTTGAAATGCCACCAGAGTGGCCTTCAGGTCATAACAGAGTTTCCTTACCTCTTGACTGGCCACAAGATTCCCCTAAGCCTTCTTCAAAAAGAGCTCCATCTGGTTGTGGAAAACCAGTATGTGGCTGACAACATCCTGAGGGGGCTTCCTGTGAGCTTGCTCCCACCACTCTCTCACTAGGATTAGAGTTCCCTAATAGGTTGACTCTAGGGAAGCTCGAATGAGATAAACCCAACCTCCTTCTTTGGTACCTCCCTGTAGACAAATAGTAGGCATGATAAGAGGAGATCCCAATTCCGTTGCATGGGCTTAGGCAGGCCCATAATCATGCCTTTCAGGGTCTTGTTGAATCTCTCAACAAACCCATTTGTTTGGGAGTGATAAGGTGTACAGAACTTAAAGGTTACCCACACTCATCCCACATAGACTTTATGTATGCTGACATGAAGTTGGTGCCTCTGTCAAACACCACTTGTTTGGGGAACTTCATTTGGGTAGCAATTCCCATTAGGGCCCTGGCCACTGCAGGTGCAGTTACCGACCTTAGAGGGATGGCATCTGGGTACCAAGTGGCGTTATTCACCATAATTAGGCTGAACCTGTAGCCATAAGCAGTTTGGGGTTCAAGGATCCGACAATGTCGATGCCTACCCTCTCAAAGTGATTGCCAATAACAGGCAAGGGAACCAGGGGAGTTTTGAGCTTTTTTCCCGTTTTCCTACTGGCCTGGCACATGGGATAAGATATACAGAATGTATCTAGGCTGTCTTCATCCAGGGTCAATAGAAGTGGGGTGCAAGCCTAGCAAAGGTCCTGTCCTGTGTGAGATGTCCTGTCAGGGGTATATAATTGGTTGGCCCCAGTAGGGAGGCCCTGTAATACTGGGGGTCCACAAACACACATTCACTTGGGATTGATGGTAGCTTTAAGCTGCAATGCCATGGCCGGGAAGCCAGTGTAGGACCTCTCGAGAGCTGCTGGATATGTAATATAAATAAATGGGGATCGACAGAGAGTGTATGAATCACAGAGAGTGACATAAGAAATGTAGTCAAGCAGAAGGTATGTCTAATATTTGGGTATTAGCTTTAGATGTAGTGGATTACCCCTTTGACAAACTATCGCAGTGATAGGAGCTTTATTTTTAAGTGAGTTTAACATTACTTACGGGAGGCATTTAGGCACTTTTATGAGTGATACTCATTGAATGCAGCCAAATCTGATACTGGATCTACTATGTTTATGTTTTTCTAATGTTTTTATTTGTCATTTATTTAACTCTGAAAACAAAGCAATTTGAAAAAAAAAAAGAATGAGAATAGAGGAAAACCTAAAAGTAGACTGTTACAGTTGCCTCATTGGCTAAATACTAATACTGAAATTAGTGCCTTTGCCATGTGAAATCGAAAGTTAGGAAGGTCTCTGCTGAGAATATTTAAATCTTGGTATCTGGCAGCAGGACATGCGGGTTGTGAAGGATTCCATATGCACTGTGGTTTGTAGCTGATAGTATTGGGGTAAGAGTATCAGGGAAAATGGTAAACAGTTTAGCTGAGATGTGGGTGCAATGTTCACAGGTAAATATAATATTCCCATCTTAGATGAACTCAGCGTAAGGGAAAAGGAATCAACCCAATGACAGCGAGCTCAGTGGCAGTGAGGAACCTCAGACTGAAGATGGCAGGTTGAAGACGGAAAGGAAAAAAAAGCTTTGGGTATCAATTGCATATAGAGGATAGAAAAATTCAGGATAATATGATGTCACCGGTGGACATAGTGTTGGTTGTATGTCAGAAAATCAAGCACAAAAACATTGAATATCGAGCACTAAAATATTGAATGAATGAATGAAACTTTATTGTTCACTTAATTAAAATTGTTACAATATTCTATCAATAAACAAGGAATGTTTAAAATCTCACTAAGTTTTACTAAGACTAAAAATACTTTAAAACGATTAAGATAATAAAATAACTATTGCTAGAACTGTTATCCTGTCTAGCATTAAGGTGCTGTGCATAGGACTTAAGGAGATGTTTTATCACAGTTTCTCTTGCTTGCTGGTCAGCTGCTTGCTTTTATGTCTCAGTTTTCAGTTTCAGTGCGGCCCGGATTGCTTCTATGAATTTCCCTAATCAGGCCACTGTTTGAGTTGTTTTAACAGAAAAACACAGGTCTGAAATTTCTCTGCAACTTCGAAGGCCATAAAACCTACAGATGGGGAGAACCAAGCGCTGCCGCTCACTAACTAGCTTTGGGCAGCAGCACAACAGATAGAGCCAAGATTCAGGGCGGTAGCTGCAAAGTCGATATGCCACTAGGTTGTCCTGCCGGGCCCAAGCTGAATTAAAGTCCATAATAGGCAGAACGAGAAGTCTCATGTAGATGATTATTTTCCGGGCCAAGACTGTCAGGGCTTGCTCGAGGTAGGGCTGCGGTTTTCCCATAATGTATGAGGCATCCAGTCAAGAAAGATTGTTTTGATGATGCAAACTTTCCAGGTCCCTTTCAAAAGATATAACTAAATAGTACTAAAATATTGTGAAGGGTAGTATATATTGGTAAATAAAGATTTACAATTCTTAACTGTACAGCTATGTACTAAGAAGGGATCTACATTGTCAAGAGACATATAAGTGGAACTAAGAATGGTAAATATAAGTTCACTTACATATATTAACTTTCATAACATTTGGTAGTTGATTTTCTGGCTACAATATTCTAGTAGTACAATATTTTAAACTCAGTTCTCTGTTAGAGTACCATGGGGAATAAAGATAAGAGGAGATAGCCTAAACCTGATCCTTGTGAAACACAACTGGTAGATGGGTGAGTGAGGAAAGCAAGTAGTATTATGAGACACAGAAGGATCCATCAGAGAGATTAGAAGAAACCCAGTTAAATACTATGCCCTTCAAGTGAAGGGTGAATAACATAGTGGAATGATGAAATATCTTACACCATTGTGTAGGCTTTTGGTATGGCACGTTTTACTGTTCACTCAGCCTCAAAAGCAACAAATGGGTCAGGAAGTTGAGGAATAGTGTGGTGGTGAGTTGAAGTGAGGATGTTGATAAAGTGAGAGTGTGGTTTAGAAGGAATAAAAACCCCATAGGTCGCATCCACACATTCAAGCATTTCTAACACCCTATTATGAAGACAGGGCGATCTGTATGTCCTGCTATCAGAGCTTCCTTTGTCTCTGCCGTCTGGCATGTCATGCACCGATATTGACGCCATCAGAAACGGTAGTACACTGGCTGCACATTCAAGGATGAATAGCCTGCCTCTATTTCTGGCGGCATCAGTAGCGCATACGTGCAGAATGCAAACCCTGTTGCTTCACCAAACTCAGTCCGTTCCTTTGAACATTTGAGCGTGTCAGGGGCCAGGGCAATATGGGCACAAACAACGTACCTCTATTTAGGAGGTAAACTGCCAGCACTTGCGTTTAATTTTCTAGGAAACATTACACCTCCCTATAAGTGTATGCAGAGATTCCCCCTCCTCCCGATCCTCACCTCCCATTTAACTGGTGGATGGAAAGTCTGCCATAAAAAGCCTAAATAAGGTCGTAAGTCTGTCCTTTATACATAATAAAAGCCTCGATTGTCCTTGGAGTCATGAATTGCTGCTGTAACTCACGCAGTATGGGTAATGGGGCATGGTGAGTTATTTTGACTGCAGCAGGTAAATGGCACATATATGCCCCATCTCCCATAATGCCAGTCTAATTTAAAGTGCATGGCGTCTATATATTTTCCATTACTGGGAGGTTTCCCCTTCAGAATGAGCAGACAGGAGGTCAAGTATTTGATGAAAGACAGAAGCTCTTCAAACATAATCTGCAAATCCATTAATCAGGCACTCCATCTCTTAAAGTGTGTGTAATGGTTACAAGGGACAGAAGCTTGCCAACTCCTCTGCAAAAACAATCATCTGTGCCAAAAGGACTGCAAGATATAGCTGAAGCTGAAGCCGCAGCCACGCTGTGCTCCCACTCAATATCCCAGAGATACATTGGCTAGGTTTATCATTCAATTACCACTGCGGCAGGCAGTCATTGATCTGCCATGGCCCAATAGGGCTTTGTCACTGGACAAAGAGCCTGCCAGCAGCACGGTCAACTAACAAAGGTGAACATCAGTGGACCGATCATAGGCAACTAACATGCAGGTTATTCCATAAAGATCATCAATGTCAGAGGGAGCACTAGGCATTATCAAAGATGGGAGTGATGGTTCTCTCCTTGAAAGAGGACCTTGGTTAACCCAAGAGAACATTGGACCTCAAGCCTCCTTTACCCACAGGGTAGACGCGGACGGGCAACCAAGGCCACTCTCAACAGAGCTGTCGTAGCAAATGGGAATTCAACTAGTAGAATCTACAAAAAACAAGCATTTACAATGCAATCGGTCTCGCCTTTGGGAACCTATATGTATTTAGCTATGCAACACATTAGCCTGGGTGCTGAACATCTACTGTTCTTTAAAATGGAGGAAGAGTAAGCACCAAACTGCGTGACACGCTAGGTATGGGAACACATGGAGAGAAATATTGCCTTTCAGCGGGAAATGGTATAGTCCAAAGCTCTGTTTTTAATATAAAATCAGGGCCTTCGGTGGTCATATCACTGAAAATACAAGATTTGAAAAGAAAAAATTGTCTACGGGTGCCCGTAGAAGACAATTTCTATGGACTGGAATCTAGAGCATGCTAAAGTGATTTTGGTATTTTACTGACCTCTGCTGGTCGTTTTCTATCAAGACAAATAGAGGCAGTTGAACAGAAACAAAAAGTCCTTAAGCGGAAGCAGACAAGTCCTAGGGCTGATCTCCATAGCCCACATAGTACATACACATATAAGTATATAATAAGTATATACTAAAGTATATAGAAGAGGTCGCGAGTGCTCGACCTAAACACACAAAGAGGAAAGAAGGAAGATGAGAAAGACTTAAGTACCGTCACAAAGGAAGACAGCAGGAACCAGCAAGAGGAATAAACGAGCCAAGGGTGTCAGGTACTGGATTAAAGAGGCCTGGTGTGGTTTCAATTCTAGAGAGCCCTGGTATTCGGCCCGCTAACATTTATTTAATAGGGCTTCCGAGCAGAGCTTTGGGCACCGGTACTCATTATTTGACAAATTAAGCACTGGCGCATCTGAAAAATACTTTTCCTTCAACGATTCACACAGCACTCATCCCACTGTGGCGCAGTGCTTTCCTATTCACATTCCACTTGCAGGCTCCTGCACCCTGCGTGTGGAAGTGCTTCGGGCTCGTGCTCTGACCAACTTGCTCCTTTAATGGACTGTAATGGAAGTGAAGTTCCTTGTGCTCTGCAGGGCTCGGGGTTTACTTCTCCCATGTCCCGGTGGGAGAAACACTGAGCAGCTGAAGCACGAGGCAGGAAACGTGGAAATTACTCCAGAGCATAGCTGCCAAGGTTTTAGATTGCTATGCGTGACATTTTCATAATTTTGGTGTAATTATGAGTGCCATTAGAACCACTATGAGTGACACTTTTCTCGCCAGCAAAATCAACCAAACATAAATATCAGAAATCTGACCCATTTGAGCAACGAGAAACTCTAAGATCTTAAAACTGCTGCAAATTCATGAGGTGGCTGAGTCATAATTACAATGGAATTATCAAAATATTATAGCAATCTGAAACCTTGGCAGATATAAAAGAGGGCGAGCATCACTTCACATGACATAGCATTGAAGACCATGGCCATACTTCTGTTCTTGACACCAAGTCTTGTTTACTTCATAAAAGTGATAGGAAGTATGAGTTTTATTCTATTGCTATTTTACTGCTTCTCTTGTACAATGCTGATCATATAATAAACTTGTGAATTTTGGTTGGCATAATGTATTGACTAATAAGAATAAAAAGGCAGAAGCAGTGCCAATTAGACACAAATAAAAGAAAAGGAGCATAGTAAAACAAGGAGAATAAAGCAAATCACTTTTACCAAGTGGTGGTCATGACAGCATGGTGCTGGGCAAGCCTCAGGAAAGGCTGGGAGATACACACAGGGGTCACAGCAGGCTGCATTATTTCAAAATGTAACACCAGTGAAGTGAGCAGTCCAGGGGTCTGGCGCACCACAGCTACACAATTCACTCACTTGAACGAGCCAATAAACTAAGAGAACTGCATGTACCCTGTAGCAAAGAGAAACCTTTTAAGTCATTTTTAAAACATACTTACTGCATATTTGCTATGCCGTGAGTTTTAGAACAAGCTGCGCACGGTTCACCCTGCAGCAGAGCCTCTGTTCCTCCCGCAGAGTACTTCTTCTTGCCCGTGCTGTGACCTGGGAAATGTCTGGGAGCCCCAAGAGATTGTCACATAGAGAAGACTGGGCGGGCCAGGAGAGGTAAGGGACACGTTTGTACTCAGCAATTACTTAAATCTTGGATTTTTTTTATTATTAAATCCCGGGTGTTTATTTTCCAGTGTAAAAAACACTTAAGCCGCTCTTTTTAACGAATGGATAAACCTTTCCTCTTGAAGCAATATCGTGAACGGAACAAGAGGACAATACTCCCTGGGGCGCACAATTGAAAATGTCTGAAATCAGTTCTTAAGTGTGTTGGATTGCTGAATTTTACTTAGCCCACATGTATGGAAATAGAGAATTTTCATATTCTGCAGTGTACATTGAAATGATGGTTCTGAGATGGACAGTTTGATTGTCTTGAAAATAAATTGCTGCAAAGTCATTTTGTTTGGCACTCTGCTGCCCTCTTGTGGGCTCTGTCGGCACTGACATTGGCGCGGCGAATAAGGGAAAGCCGGAGAGCATACATTTTCTTTCGTCTAATTGCTGAACCGTGGATATTGTCTCATCTACAGGGTAGGTTATATAATGTCGTGACCCTAAAGCACTGCGTGAAACAGATTAGAGTAATACCAACAAGCATTGGCAATGCAATAGGACTCGCATTTACGATAGACCTATTGCATTGCAAATAGCAATGCTTGCGGGCGACGAGGGCGGGCGGCGGCGAGAAGGCATTGGACTGCGGGAGGAGGGGCACAGGAAGAAAGTAGTCTGTGCTGTGAAGGGGCCAGTAGCCGTGGAAGGACACAAATGACTGACATGGCTGTTATGGGGAGGGACTAACAAGCTTAAAACCAAGCGGAAGGCAGCATTTAGAACCTAAGTCAATTAAGAAGATGGGCTGGAGAGTGGGCGGAGCTTCCACAAAGCTTCCACACTATGGTGTATACTGCATGCCTTGCAAAGAGATGGCAGGGCATTCGCGCTGCAACGCTAGGCGAGACCTAATTAACACAAAACCGGTAATGAAACATAATAAAAGTGAAGGGTGTGGCCACGACCACCACCAGTGACCGCCACCGAGATGGGCGCACACTTGTGAGGCTCCAGCTCGGCGGTACCCTACTTGCGGTATACAGCAGCCGAGACCTTTACATTTCGGTATGCACAAATAGCTGGGAAGCCAGGGACCCAAAAACTGTGCAAACAATAACTGGCCAGGAGCTGTAACCCTCATTTAAGGAGAGTGGAGAGGTAGGCTAGAACGGCCGACACAGCCTCAGAGGCCCCAAAGTGACAGTGGCCGCAGGTGAGCCTGAGACAGAGTTCACCCGATCTCGTCGGTCGTTGGCACCCTACCCTCCCCGGCACTACACTGAGCTGCGGGACCGGACACACCAACCCTGAGGACGCGGGCACGTCCCTGTTTGGCCGCAACCCTGAGGAGAGAAGCAGCTGTGGCCTGCCGGAGAGACGCGACCGGAAGAGACCGGACCCGCTGCGGGAGTGGCGGCCTGCCCAATACTGGCTGAGACCTGCTCTCTGCCGACTCACCAAGCCCAAGCGAGGCCGTCGTATGGACAGAGCCGCGCATATGATGTTTGGGGTGAGTGCTCTGCTGCACAAAAGCACAGGCCGGCCTGCACACCTGTACGGTGCCATTATCTGAGGTGGGGCCCACCCAGTGCAATCAGACCCTCATGGCCCTGACGACTGCGTTATAGCGCTGGCTGTGAACGAACCTCCTACCACCTCCCTCACTATCTCGAGCACACGACTAAGTGCGCTATGCGCTTACTTTATTTAAAGCACATTTTCCATAAACTCTCCTCTAGCACACCCGGGGTACAAGACACCGAGTGGGCCAACTGCCCATCAGAAGCGTACATCGTTGGCTGTCAGAGGCAAGACCTGTGGCATTGTTCTCCATACTTTTCCTTGCAGTCAGGATTGGGGAGGATAGGTCAATAAAAGAACAAAAGCCTGATACAACCCATGGGACATTCTCTGCATCAAGAGCGAGCTGCTGCGCTGGGACATCAGAATGGGCGCACAGACCCTAAACAGAGGAGGCTCACTTTTAACCGTGCAGGTACTACCAGGCTCATAGCTGCGAAACCAAGGAGGCACCCACGTGTGATAATCTGCAGTAATAACTGAACTAAGGACTGGCTTCGGTGCCATGGAGGCGCGGTGTGACATACTGGCAGGCCACATGGACAAGATGGGTGAGCGAATGGATAAGCAGGGGGCCCCAATTGATGGCACAGAGGAAAGAATCTCAAGCCTAGAGGACAACACCAGAACGCTACAAAAACATCTGGATAAAATTAAGAGGATACTAAAACAGGTGCAATCAAGAATGAAGATCTGGAGGCCTGCTCCAGATGGAACAATTCGCATTTCTGGTATAGAAGAAACCACCAACATGGGACGACCAGAGGACTTCGTAGAGCGACTCCTAGGCACCCTCTTCGAGGGCAGTAGCTTCTCGACCTTTGCTGTGGAGCAGGCATCGCTTCCTAGGGCAGCGCCCAAGGTTTCTTGTAGCCTGCCTCCTCAATTATAGAGACAGGGATATCACACTTCAGCTGGCATGGGAGAAGGTGGCCTTGCAGTACCAATGTTCGACCATTTCTATGTTCCCAGACTTCACCCCAACTGTATAAGAAGCTAGGAGGAAATACAACGGCGTGAAAAATGTACTCTGCAAGCTAAGGGTTTGCTATTCCATGCTCTTTCCAGCGCTCTTGAGGGTGGAATATGAGGGGCGAGTGAAGATCCTGGATACCCCGGCTGCTGCAGAGACCTTCTGTAAATATATTCGTACTAGATCCCCAGTGACCAGAGGTCGTGCCGGACTTGGGAGAAATGAGAGCCCCCCCATCGACTTCTCATGGTAAAGTAACATGAAAAGCCTGACTGTGTGTTGAGAAGCGAGAAATGTTACAGATGTGGACACATATGCAGGATACTGTTTTTCACGTTATTGCACCCAGCTAAAGTTATCACACTTTGCAACGGCGACTGCATTATACTAGCATGAACACTTCTCTTTTTTGAGACTGCCGGTGTTCGTGGTGTCTCCATGCCTTCATGGTGTTCACCAATTCTTATTACTTGGGGTTATGTTTTTTGTTTTTTTTAACTGGTTAAACGGGATTTACTAAATGTTCTTACATGTGGTGTGGGTGGGGGGAAGGGAATTGTTGGAGAGATACTTCATTGGGTTTGAATGGTTAACTGACGATGCACATCACGTTATTATATATAATGTCCTCATTGCCACATATTGCTTAGGTTTCCGACCAGAGACACACGCCGATAAAACTGCTTTGTAGTATGGCTAAAACGATTGACCTATCAGTCATCTCCTGGAACATGCATGGTATGTACTACCTGCGAAAAGGGAAGATACTGTCCTATCTTAATAGAGACTCCATTAAAATTGCATTTCTCCAACAGACACACCTTCTGCCGCGCTACGAGTACACGTTCGCCAAGAATTGGCGCACCCACCGCTACTTTTTCTGCTATAGTTCATACCCTCGAGGTACCTGTATACTAATTCACAGAACAATACCTTTCTTTTGTCACTCCCACTACTCAAGACCCAGAAGGCAGATATTTGTTACTGCACGGAACACTCGGGGACAAAAGTATTCTGTTCACAAACATCAATGCCCCAAACACTGATTACCCTTATTTCTTTAGAGACCTATATAATCGGCTGGATGGTTTCGAAGTGGACCATCTGATAATTGGCGAAGACCTTAACATGCCACACTGCCAGCGATCTTACTCCACTAGCACACAACCAGCTGATAAACCCCGGCTAGGGAGGTATTTTGCATATCATTGATACCTATACACTACATGACACATGGCGGACCCATCACCCCACCACCCCCAGCTTCACATTTTACTCAGGTCCCATAGAATTTAGTCACGGTTAGATTACTGGTTCCTGTCAGCTGCCGCTCACTTGTGGGTGTCTGGGATCACCGTGCTCCCAAGGACACTCTCGGAACACAACTCAGTCCTATTGAAACTACAAATCACCACACGGATGTGGCCTTAGATACAACTGGTGATGCGCTCAGGGACCAGGTGTTCCTTAGTAAACTGCTAAGCTCCGTCCTTGAATATTGCGCCCCAGATAATCACTTAACCTCCTGGCAGAGCTCCGAACTACAGACGGAGAAACTATCACAGACGGGGAACGCATCATGGATATATTTCGGTCATAATACCAAGACGTATATGCTCCTCCTGTGACCCCAATACAATAGCTTCTTCTCGCAGACATTGCAATGGTATGGCTGCCAGACGGCCAGAGACAATTTCTGTCTGAACTGCTAACTTTGGAGGAAGTACCACAAGCAATTGATACAGTAGATGGATCCAAGGCCCCTAGCCTTGATGGTTTAACCGGGACCTTTTTTAAAGCTTTTAAAGCCCCGCACCTCCTGGCATTGTACAATGAGCCCATAACAACAGGCACTCTGCCTCCCACACTTCGTGTGGCGGTATTAACTCTGCTGTTGAAGCTTGGTAGAGACCCTAGTGAGTGTGTCTCGTACCGCCCCCTGTCTCTGCTGAACCAAGACAATGAGATACTGGCTAAAGTACTGGCGACCCGCCTGGCGCTGTTGATGGAACAACTGATCTCCCCAGCCCAGTCGGGCTTCGGCCCACACAGATCCACCTCTATTAATCTTAGAACCGTCTTTGCAGTGCTCAATAAAATCTCTTCCACCCCAGCGGCAGTAGCCCTGTTGGTTGCCAAAAAGGCCTTTGATCCTCTTGAGTGGCCCTTTCTCAGGGCTTTCTGTGTAGGCTTGGTATTCCCCCACCCCCGTTTATCGCACTGATAATGCTATTATATACCAACCCAATGGCAAGGATACGGGTAAACGGCACCTTATCGGACGCCTTCCGGATTATGTGTGGCACCAGACAGGAATGTCTATTGTCTCCCCTCTTATTCATTAAGGCATTGAACCCTCTGGTTCGGGCAATGCAGGAACATCATCTGCATCATGGATTACATTTTACTCATGGGCCTCTTCTGATGTTACTTTACGTGTATGACATCCTGTTATTTGTACGAGACCCCCACCTAAACCTCCACCCACTTATGTAGGAGATAATGCGCTTTGGTGAACTTTCAGGCCTCCGCATAAACTGGTCTAAATCAGAACTGATTCCACTGACTGAGGCTACTCACCCACCAGCTGAGGACTTTCCCCTTAGGTGGGCCGTGGATGGTACAAAATACCTGGGCATACATATCCGTAGCGACAAAGAACAATTTTTACAGCACAACTATGGCCCGGCAATTGCTGATCTTAATACGCAGGTAAATCGTTGGATATGACTCCCTCTATCCATGGCTGGACGAGTGGCCATAATAAAAATTATTGTCCTGCCCAGTTTTCAGTACCTCTTTACTAACATCCCTGTACCGTTGCCACAACCCATCTTCTGCACACTCCGAAGAGACGACTGATCTGGGCGGGTGCTTGACCTCAGATTCAATGGGATACACTCACACTCCCCCTGGAACGTGGAGGCCTTGGGTTCCCGGACTAACATCTTTACTACTTAATTGCCCAATGCCACTACACATATCACTGATACCACCTGGATATCACACATGCACCTGGAACGGGCGATGCTGGAGGGAATATTACACTCTTAGATCTTACCCAAGGGTATACCAATAGACACTAAAGACGATGCTTGCGACGTGTGTTGGGGGAAGGCCTCCTATACTCGAATGCTATTCCGATACACGACAATCCTTGGCTTCCGCTCACCCGGGAGAAACTAGTCCACCGTACGCTACATCGGCATGGCTTATACACTGTGGGGGACCTGTTCCCAAAGGGGCACGTTGCACCATTGGTGGAGGGTCCATGGGATGGGGTGTATCATACATGGACCGTTTCATTCTTAGACGCCTCCGCAACACTCTGAGATCGATGGTATCCACCTACCCATTGCCCCCTGAAGACTTCACTGACCATACCAAGTACTGAGGAAGCGCATATGACCGCAAGAATATATTCAGCGTGTATCCCACTGAAACCGGATACTACTGGAGGGTGCGGGAGATATGAGCTGCAGAACTAGGGATGACAATACCGGACAAGGTTTGGACATACTGTTGTACACAAACGCAGCGCATATCAATTAGTCAAAGACACATACTCTTACACCAGCAGCTAGTGTAACATTCGACCACACTAGATCCGACAACTGCTTGAAGTGCAAGGGGGAAGACAGCTGACTTTGCACAACTCACTTGGATCTGCCTGACTGTACATACCTATTGGGTAGCAGTGTTCTAACACATCTCTGCTATGACAGATAATGAAGTTGTGCCTGATGCCCTGGTGGCACTTTTGGGATACTCCCTCAATATACCACGCTCTATCCGCTGGCTGGTCTCCCTGGCACTGTTGCTGGGTAAACAGGAGATAGCATTGCTCTAGGGAAGTTCTAGCCCGCCTGCTGTTTTGGACTGGCTTGGGAGCATGAGCCGTGCGAGAGGGTTGGGGACGATTATGCACGTCTCTAGCCACTCACCTCGCGCCCCCAAGAATATTTGGTCACCTTTTCATGCCTACCCACAGTCTAAAGAGCCAGAAACTACTGAGTGAAGCGCTACTTGATGACCACGTGTGCTTGACTAATGCTTTATGAGAAATGCACCCACATGTTCCCAGATTACCATTACTATGACCTGGCAATACATGTATACTTGAGATATTCAGCCGACTATGGAATATTTCACCACTCAAACTTTGGATGATGTAACCATGTATCTTATACCCCTCTTAGTTGAATGATGTGGAATGTCTTGGTTGTTAATTTGTAAAACTCAATAAAGAAATTACAACAACAAAAAAACATAATACAATGGTAAAACTAGGGTCCCTGATGAAAGGTCCTGGACTCATCTATTCAGTACTCCTCCGTTGTCGTTCCTTCGATGGTTCTGTTTAGCAGCATGAAGAGGAGCAAAATCCCATAAATCAATGTAATATACAGTGTAACTCAATATGGTTACACAATGAGCCAGGTCGACAACCAAATGAAGGTTAGTCACATTTTATTACAAATTCAAAAATAGCTGGACATACACAAATATGAGCATGAGAGTATAAAAGTACAAAGGAAACAGATGAATCCAAATCCCCTAAAGAGGTTTACCTAGTGCAGTAAGAAAAGAACAATAAGTTCTTTGACTTTTATGGTTGTAATTATAAAGCAAAGGTCTGCATTTTGTTGGAGAAAAGCATTTTATTCTATCTATCCTTACTCTAACTCTAGAAGTGACACTCCTAAGTTAGCCTTCAAGCAAGAGGTTCGAATGAGAAAAGGCGTCAGTGGTTAGAGTCTATCCAAGAAGTTGCTCTACCATCAGATGGGTTAGCAGCATAAAGCCACATGCAGGAAACAAGCAGGTTAGCACTCAGGTGCTCTCTGTCAGAGAGGCACGATGGAATGCGGCATCTGTCCCTCTCTACAATACATCATATAGTCAAAATTGTATCCAGCAAATGTCCCACAGTGATTCTCTCACACGAAATCTACAGTAGGCTCAGCCACAACATTTTCCATGACATAGATTCCTTTCACGGCCTTCTCCATGTACTCCCCTCTGCAACAGTTCGTCCTTGGTCTCTTCTCCCTTGTGTGAATGCACCCCCTTCACCTTATCTTCGCCAGGCCAAGCTAACTGTAACTCCTGAATTCCTCAACTATCTAATGGAAACAAAACTATTACTCTCCACTAACAGAGCGTTTATCGACCAGCAACGCAAAGCATGGAAAAGAGTAACATTCTACAAAATCACATGGGAATCTAAGCATTAATTTCAGAAATAAGAACATTTAAAATGTACTGTGGATTTGTGCCTACAACTTAAGATAAAATAATGACTGCACCATGTTATTTACTTTTAGCAATTCCATAAAATCATCAACATGTTCTGTAGAAATGCTCACTAAACTACATTAGTATGTCTATTTCAACTACATAGTTTATCTAATAAACATTCGAAACACATTTTATGTGTCAATGTGTCACATCACTAAGGAGCCCTATATAATCCTGTTACATTGTATATACGTGTCCAGTACAATTCTGTGAATAATTTGTTAGGATGCATGCTGAATCGTGTTCATTTCATAAGAGCAGTTTACTTGGTTCACATTTCCTCTAAAATCTAGTTTCACCAATAACACTGAATAATATGTAAGTGCATACTACAAGGGGTTACATTGCACTCTTAACAGGTACTCCATGTGGGATGTGACATTCCGCTCTATCACTGGCTATATACCCTATTTTACTGCTGGCCATCAGTAAGTGATTACGAAAAAGGGCACCATCCTGAAAGTAATGACACAGTACTGGCCTAATGACCTACAAAAAAGCTATTGTGGAGGCTAAAAAGAAGTTATTTTTACTAATAAAGTATTAAACTCAAACATTAAGACTAAAGACATCTTCAACACAGTAATGGAATGATCAAACCCTGATCATGTGACCCCTCCGATCATTGCCTCTCAGAGACTATGTAATGATCTTAATTCCTTTTTTATAGATAAAATTAAAAAAAATCAAGAATCCATTGATGCCAGCCAGAAGGACGTGGAGGCAGTGTCAGGAAATTCCAACACTGCTCTTCTAGATAACTTTTCCTGCCTAGACAAAGAACAGCTCTTAGCACTACTAAACAAAGTAAAACCAGGCTCCCCTAAAGACGCCTGTCCCCCCCCCACATATACAGAGATCTATCTTCTCTACATTCCTGGAGGTAATCCTGAACTTAGCTAATCTTACCTTGACTCAAGGGACAGTTCCGTCAGCCTATAAAGAAGCAGTGATCATTCCGCTTTAAAAAACAAAAAGGGATGGACCCTGGAAAATTATAGGCCTATATCCCTTCACCCCTTTCCAGCCAAACTGTTAGAGCTACATGTTGCCAAACTATTTATTACCTTCATAGAAGACACTCATTTTCTAGACCCCCCACCAGGCAGGCTTTCGCTAATCCCATTCCACTGAATCTATCATCCTATCGCACTCAGGCCTTGGTACTCCTAGACCTGTCTGCAGCGTTCGATACCGTCAACCACGACATCTTGATGACACGTATTGCTGCAGCAGGTCTTAGTGGCGCGGCTCTAGACTGGTTTAAATCCTTTTTAGAGGACCGGAAACAATCAGTGTGGCCTGCAACATACAAATCCGGCATAGTCAACATGAACTGCGGAGTACCGCAGGGTTCTTCTCTGTCTCCACACCTTTTTAATGTATATATTTGCCCCCTTATATTGACACTCCATCAGATTGGGGTGAAGATATACAACTATGCTGACAACATGCAGTTGATCTTCTCCATTGATGACTCCATAACCTCCAGAGAATTTCTGAGGAACTCCATGTTGTTCATCAAAAACAGGATGAACAAAAACTAATTAAAACTAAACTCCGAAAAAACTGAAATCATTATCCTGAACAATAAATTATTACAATGGACTCCAACCTACTGGCCTTCAGAACTTGTCCCTGCACCTATTCCTAAGAACTCAATTAAGAGTCTAGGCATTCAAATTGACACAGACCTCTCCCTGAACGCGCAGATTAGTGCAGTTACCTCGGCCTGTTTTTCCCAACTTCATAAACTGCGGAAAATCAGAAGGTATTTCAGCAGAGAGGCATCAGGATCAGAGAGAGTGGTCAGAGCCCGAGAGCGGCACATGAGGGCATCCTTATACACAATTCCCAGCCCTCCTCCCCGCCTGCCTGCTCTATCCAATCTGAACAGAGTATACCCCGAGGGGATAGCGTCTACCAAGTCCGGACCTGACGCATCCATCACGCCTGCTACCCCCACCCATAGGGCTTATGTTGCCCATCACCCCTGCCACCCCCACTCACAGGGGACCTGTTGCCCATCACCTCTGCCAACCCCAGCCATAGGGCTTATGTTGCCCATCACTACTGCCAACCTCACTCACAGGGGACCTGTTGCCCATCAACCCTGCCACCCCCACTCACAGGGGACCTGTTGCCCATCACCCCTGCCACCCCCACTCACAGGGGACCTGTTGACCATCACCTCTGCCACCCCCACCCATGGGGCTTATGTTGCCCATCACTACTGCCACCCCCACTCACAGGGGACCTGTTGGCCATCACCCCTGCCACCCTGACCCATAGGGCTTATGTTGCCCATCACCCCTACCACCCCCAGCCATCGGGCTTATGTTGCCCATCACTACTGCCACCCCCACTCACAGGGGACCTGTTGCCCATCACCCCTGCCACCCCCAGCCATAGGGCTGATGTTGCCCATCACCCCTGCCACCCCTACCCATAGGGCTTATGTTGCCCATCAACCCTGCCACCCCCACTCACAGGGGACCTGTTGCCCATCACCCCTGCCACCCCCAGCCACAGGGCTTATGATGCCCATCACTACTGCCACCCCCACTCACAGGGCACCTGTTGCCCATCACCACTGCCACCCCCACTCACAGGGGACCTGTTGGCCATCACCCCTGACATCCCCACCCATAGGGCTCATGTTGCCCATCACTACTGCCACCCCCACTCACGGGGGACCTGTTGGCCATCATCCCTGCCACCCCCACCCATAGGGCTTATGTTGCCCATCACCCCTGACACCCCCACTCACAGGACACCTGTTGCCCATCACCCCTGCCACCCCCACTCACAGGGGACCTGTTGGCCATCACCCCTGCCACCCCTACCCATAGGGCTTACGCTGCCCATCACCACTGCCACCCCCACTCACAGGGGACCTGTTGCCCATCACCCCTGCCACCCCCAGCCATAGGGCTGATGTTGCCCATCACCCCTGCCACCCCTACCCATAGGGCTTATGTTGCCCATCACCCCTGCCACCCCCACTCACAGGGGACCTGTTGGCCATCACCCCTGTCACCCCAACCCATTGGGCTCATGTTGCCCATCACTACTGCCACCCCCACTCACAGGGGACCTGTTGGCCATCACCCCTGCCACCTACACCCATAGGGTTTATGTTGCCCATCACCCCTGCCACCCCCACTCACAGGGCACCTGTTGCCCATCACCCCTGCAACCCCCACTTACAGGGGACCTGTTGGCCATCACCCCTGCCACCCCCATCCATAGGGCTCATGTTGCCCATCACTACTGCCATCCCCACTCACAGAGGACCTGTTGGCCATGAATGAATGAATGAATGAATGAACGAATGAATGAAATTAAATTTATAGAAGCGCAAACTTTGCCCAAGCGCGTCAAGGCGCTAGATGCAAACCATTAGAGGACGAGAGAGAATGAACAGGTTCATACTGAAGGATTAACGAAAAGCCAAGTCTTTAAGGCCTTACAGAATAGAATTCGCGAGGGCTCTCAAGAGATGTTCAAAGGCAAAGAATTCCACACTTTGGGTGCCAAAGAAGAGAAGGCTCTACCGCCCCATTTCGCCCTCCTAAACATGGGCACAACAAGAAGATTTTTGTCCGCAGACCGAAGAGGCCTAGAGGGGGCATAGTGACAAACAGTCAACTTTATACCCTCAGGACCAGCATCATAAAAGGCTTCATGGGTCAGGCTAGGAATCTTGAAAATGATCCTATCATTCAACGGGAGGCAGTGCAGAGACTTGATTGAGGCTGTGGCTGAATGAGATCTAAAAAGATTCAAGACAAATCTAGCTGCAGCATTCTGCACCATCTGCAACCGATAGATGAAACCTTTATTATAAAGGGCATTACAATAGTCCAGTCTTGAGGTTACCAAGGCCACTACAGCCTGCTTACGTGATTCAAGAGAAAGGTAAAGAGAAATCTTTCAAAGAAACCTAATAATATCAAAGCAGGTGGAAACAGTCGTATTTACCTGCAGCCCCAGAGAGAGCACATTATCCATGATCACCCCTAGATTTTTCCCATGGGAAACTGGACAAGGACAGACCCCCAGCGATGTCGGCCACCAATCACTAGACCAGATTCCCTGATCATTCCCGAAGATCAAGATCTCAGTCTTCTCTCCGTTCAGCTTCAGAAAATGTTCCACCATCCAAACAGAAACTGCCTCCATGCAACTCCTAAAGTTGAGGGCTGTATCTTTAACGTTATAAGTTATAGAAACCATTATTTGGGTATCGTCCGCGTAAGACAATACCTCCAGCCCAAAGGATCTTACCACCTTAGCAAGAGGGGCCACATTGATATTAAAAAGTGTAGGGCTTAGGGAAGAGCCCTGGGGGACACCACACTGTAGAGCCTTAGGGGCAGAGCGATACTGACCCAATTTCACCTTCTGTTCATGTTCCCCCAGAAAGGAGGCAAGGAGACTCAGCGCTGTACCCCCGACACCCATCTCTCGAATGCGCGCAATCAGCCTATGAGGAGATAAGGTGTTGAAAGCTGCAGTGAGATCCAGAAGCACCAGGAGCGTAGTACGGCCTGAGTCCGGATGTTATTAAAGACTACCGTCAAAGCTGTCTCCGTACAATGATGTCTCCTAAAGCCATGTTGAGAGCCGTCAAGCAAATGATGATCCTTTCGATATGTGCTTAGGTGAAAATTTAAGTGGGCCTCCAAGATCTTGGCAGGAACCAGAAGCAGAGAGATCGGCCAGAAGTTTTTTAGTTCCGCAGAGTCTAAAGAGGGCTTCTTCAATAGAGGGTTAACCACCGCTGTCTTCCACAGAGACGGGTAGACTCCTTCAGAGATGGCAGCATTCATTACCCTCATAAAGAGAGGAATCACAAGCTCCCGATAGTTTTTTAACACCTTGAGCGGACAAGGATCCAAAGACCCAGAATTGACACGGTCAAGGAGCTTGTCCATCGCCTCCAAAGACAGAAAGGGGAAGGTAAGCAACCTCGGGGTCTCCTCCAAGGGGAGAGCTTCACCGGCAAGGGTCGGCAACTCCACTTCTGGCCTAATAATGGAGTTCGCTTCCTCCAGCAAGGAATATATATCGGAGATTTTAACTTGAAAAAAGTCCGAAATTCTATCACAGCGTTCCTGCGAGGGCTCTGAGGGATCCACTACCCGCAGAGAGATAAGAGAGTTGATAACCTTAAAAAGAACCCTCGAAAAATATAATCTCTTCTCCTCCATAATACCCGCCTTGTATTCTTTCAGGCAGTGCTTATGCTGTACCCTCTCTGAGGGTTCTAAATGAGCACGCCACAGCCTCTCCTGTTTACGACAACCCTGTCTAAGTATTCTAATTCTTTCTGTAAACCAGGGAGCGGAAGGCCTAGTTCTTGCCGAGTAATGCATTTTAGCCGGAGCAAGGACATCCATGGCTGCTGTTAACGTATGAGATAGCTCTATGGCAGCAGAATTGGCATCGAGCTGGGAGGCCGGCTCCAACTTATCAAGGAAAGGCCGAAGTGCCTCCTTGTCTATAAGGTTAAAATTTCTCCGTTCGTCTAATTTCATATCGCTAACGACAGAGCATGCTGAGGCCTGACAATACAGATCAAACGGAACAGCAAAACTATCAGACCAGGCAAGGGGGATGGGCTGCCCCACCTATAGCCTAGGATAATTAGAAAAGACCCCGTCAAGGGAGTGTCCTGCAGTATGAGTAGAACTTCCGACCCGCTGGGCAAGCCCATAGCAGCTCAGCGTTTCCAAAAGACATTGCGTATCCCTACAGGAGGTATTTTCTAAGTGAAAGTTGAAGTCCCCCAAAATCGTAATGTTGGATCTCTCCAAATAGGGTTCTACCAATTTACCAAAGTCATGACTAAAGGAGGTCCTTGGTCCCGTTTTTGTCTATAACATAAAATACCCGAGAAACTTTCAGAGGGGTGAAGATTAATCGAGAAGTAAAAAGCCTGATAGGGATCAGAGAGAGTGGTCAGAGCCCGAGAGCGGCACATGAGGGCATCCTTATACACAATTCCCAGCCCTCCTCCCCGCCTGCCTGCTCTATCCAATCTGAACAGAGTATACCCCGAGGGGATAGCGTCTACCAAGTCCGGACCTGACGCATCCATCACGCCTGCTACCCCCACCCATAGGGCTTATGTTGCCCATCACCCCTGCCACCCCCACTCACAGGGGACCTGTTGCCCATCACCTCTGCCAACCCCAGCCATAGGGCTTATGTTGCCCATCACTACTGCCAACCTCACTCACAGGGGACCTGTTGCCCATCAACCCTGCCACCCCCACTCACAGGGGACCTGTTGCCCATCACCCCTGCCACCCCCACTCACAGGGGACCTGTTGACCATCACCTCTGCCACCCTCACCCATGGGGCTTATGTTGCCCATCACTACTGCCACCCCCACTCACATGGGACCTGTTGGCCATCACCCCTGCCACCCTGACCCATAGGGCTTATGTTGCCCATCACCCCTACCACCCCCAGCCATCGGGTTTATGTTGCCCATCACTACTGCCACCCCCACTCACAGGGGACCTGTTGCCCATCACCCCTGCCACCCCCAGCCATAGGGCTGATGTTGCCCATCACCCCTGCCACCCCTACCCATAGGGCTTATGTTGCCCATCAACCCTGCCACCCCCACTCACAGGGGACCTGTTGCCCATCACCCCTGCCACCCCCAGCCACAGGGCTTATGATGCCCATCACTACTGCCACCCCCACTCACAGGGCACCTGTTGCCCATCACCACTGCCACCCCCACTCACAGGGGACCTGTTGGCCATCACCCCTGACATCCCCACCCATAGGGCTCATGTTGCCCATCACTACTGCCACCCCCACTCACGGGGGACCTGTTGGCCATCATCCCTGCCACCCCCACCCATAGGGCTTATGTTGCCCATCACCCCTGCCACCCCCACTCACAGGGGACCTGTTGGCCATCACCCCTGCCACCCCCACCCATAGGGCTTATGTTGCCCATCACTACTGCCTCCCCCACTCACAGGGGACCTGTTGCCCATCACCCCTGCCACCCCCACTCACAGGGGACCTGTTGCCCATCACCCCTGCAACCCCCACTCACAGGGGACCTGTTGGCCATCAACCCTGCCACCCCCACCCATAGGGCCTATGTTGCCCATCACCCCTGCCACCCCCAGCCATAGGGCCTATGTTGCCCATCACTACTGACACCCCCACTCACAGGGGACCTGTTGCCCTTCACCCCTGCCACCCCCAGCCAAAGGCTGATGTTGCCCATCACCCTTGCCACCCCCACCCATAGGGCTTATGTTGCCCATTACCCCTGCCACCCCCACTCACAGGGCACCTGTTGCCCATCACCCCTGCCACCCCCACTCACAGGGGACCTGTTGCCCATCACCCCTGCCACCCCCACTCACAGGGGACCTGTTGGCCATCACCCCTGTCACCCCACCCATAGGGCTCATGTTGCCCATCACTACTGCCAATCCCACTCACAGGGGACCTGTTGGCCATGAATGAATGAATTAATTAATTAATTAATAAATTAATTAATGAAATTACATTTATAGAAGCGCGAACTTTGCCCAAGGGCGTCAAGGCGCTTGATGCAAACCATCAGAGGACGAGAGAGAAGTAACAGGTTCATACTGAAGGATTAACGAAAAGCCAAGTCTTTAAGGCCTTACAGAATAGAAGTCGCGAGGGCTCTCAAGAGATGTTCAAAGGCAAAGAATTCCACACTTTGGGTGCCAAAGAAGAGAAGGCTCTACTGCCCCATTTGGCCCTCCTAAACCTGGGCACAACAAGAAGATTTTTGTCCGCACACCGAAGAGGCCTAGAGGGGGCATAGTGACAAACAGTCGACTTTATACCCTCAGGACCAGCATCATAAAAGGCTTCATGAGTCAGGCAGAGAATCTTGAAAATAATCCTATCATTCAACGGGAGCCAGTGCAGAGACTTGATTGAGGCTGTGGCTGAATGAGATCTACAAAGATTCAAGACAAATCTAGCCGCAGCATTCTGCACCATCTGCAACCGATGGATGAAACCTTTATTAATGCCCAAATAAAGGGCATTACAATAGTCCAGTCTTGAGGTAACCAAGGCCACTACAGCCTGCTTACGTGATTCAAGAGAAAGGTAATGACAAATCTTTCTAAGAATCCTAATAATATCAAAGCAGGTGGAAACAGTCGTATTTACCTGCAGCCTCAGAGAGAGCACATTATCCATGATCACACATAGATTTTTCCCATGGGAAACAGGACAAGGACAGACCCCCAGCGAGGTCGGCCACCAATCACTAGACCAGATTCCCTGATCATTCCCGAAGATCAAGATCTCGGTCTTCTCTCCGTTCAGCTTCAGAAACTTCTCCACCATCCAAAGAGAAACTGCCTCCATGCAACTCCTAAAGTTGAGGGCTGTATCTTTAACGTTATAAGTTATAGAAACCATTATGTGGGTATCGTCCGCGTAAGACAATACCTCCAGCCCAAAGGATCTTACCACCTTAGCAAGAGGGGCCACATAGATATTAAAAAGTGTAGGGCTTAGGGAAGAGCCCTGGGGGACACCACACTGCAGAGCCTTAGGGGCAGAGAGATACTGACCCAATTTCACCTTCTGTTCACGTTCCCCCAGAAAGGAGGCAAGGAGACTCAGCGCTGTACCCCCGACACCCATCTCTCGAAGTCGAGCAATCAGCCTATGAGGAGATAAGGTGTCGAAGGCCGCAGTGAGATCCAGAAGCACCAGGAGCGTAGTACGGCCAGCATCGACCTGCGTCCGGATGTTATTAAAGACTACCGTCAAAGCTGTCTCCGTACTATGATGTCTCCTAAAGCCATGTTGAGAGCCATCAAGCAAATGATGATCCTTTAGATATGTGCTTAGGTGAAAATTTAAGTGGGCCTCCAAGATCTTGGGAGGAACGGGAAGCAGAGAGATCGGCCGGAGGTTTTTTAGTTCCGCAGAGTCTAAAGAGGGCTTCTTCAATAGAGGGTTAACCACCGCTGTATTCCACAGTGACGGGTAGACTCCTTCAGAGATGGCAGCATTCATGACACTCATAAAGAGAGGAATCACAATCTCCCGATAGTTTTTTAACACCTTGAGCGGACAAGGATCCAAAGGGGACCCAGAATTGACACGGTCAAGGAGCTTGTCCATCGCCTCCAAAGACAGAAAGGGGAAGGTAAGCAACCTCGGGGTCTCCTCCAAGGGGAAAGCTTCACTGGCAAGGGTCGGCAACTCCACTTCTGGCCTAATAATGGAGTACGCTTCCTCCAGCAAGGAATATATATCGGAGATTTTAACTTGAAAAAAAACCGAAATTCTATCAAAGCGTTCCTGCGAAGGCTCTGAGGGATCCACTACCCGCAGAGAGATAAGAGAGTTGATAACCTTAAAAAGAACCCTCGAAAAATATAATCTCTTCTTCTCCATAGTAGCCGCCTTGTATTCTTTCAGGCGGCGCTTATGTTGTACTCTCTCCGAGGGTTCTAAATGAGCACGCCACAGCCTCTCCTGTTTACAACAACCCTGTCTAAGTATTCTAATTCTTTCTGTAAACCAGAGAGCGGAAGGCCAAGTTCTTGCCGAGTAATGCATTTTAGCTGGAGCAAGGACATCCATGGCTGCTGTTAACGTATGAGATAGCTCTATGGCAGCAGAATTGGCATCGAGCTGGGAGGCCGGTTCCAACTTATCAAGAAAAGGCCGAAGTGCCTCCTTGTCTATAAGGTTAAAATGTCTCCGTTCGTCTAATTTCATATCGCTAACGACAGAGCATGCTGAGGCCTGACAATACAGATCAATCGGAACAGCAAAACTATCAGACCAGGCAAGGGGGATGGGCTGCCCCACCTTTAGCCTAGGATCATTAGAAAAGACCCCGTCAAGGGTGTGTCCTGCAGTATGAGTAGAACTTCCGACCCGCTGGGCAAGCCCATAGCAGCTTAGCGTTTCCAAAAGACATTGCGTATCCCTACAGGAGGTATTTTCTAAATGAAAGTTGAAGTCCCCCAAAATCGTAATGTTGGATCTCTCCAAATAGGGTTCTACCAATTTAACAAAGTCATGACTAAAGGAGGTCCTTGGTCCCGGTTGTCTATAACATAAAATACCCGAGAAACTTTGAGAGGGGTGAAAATGAATCGAGAAGTAAACAGCCTGATAGGGTTCAGAGAAAGTGGTCAGAGCCCGAGAGCGACACATGGGGGCATCCTTATACACAATTCCCAGCCCTCCTCCCCGCCAGCCTGCTCTATCCAATCTGGACAGAGTATACCCCGAGGGGATAGCGTCTACCAAGTCCGGACCTGACGCATCCATCACCCCTGCCACCCCCACCCATAGGGCTTATGTTGCCCATCACCCCTGCCACCCCCACCCCCACGGGACCTGTTGCCCATCACCCCTGCCAACCCCAGCCATAGGGCTTATGTTGTCCATCACTACTGCCAACCCCACTCACAGGGGACCTGTTGCCCATCAACTCTGCCACCCCCACTCACAGGGGACCTGTTGCCCATCACCCCTGCCACCCCCACTCACAGGGGACCTGTTGGCCATCACCCCTGCCACCCCCACCCATAGGGCTTATGTTGCCCATTACTACTGCCCCCCCACTCACAGGGGACCTGTTGCCCATCACCCCTGCCACCCCCACTCACAGGGGACCTTTTGCCCATCACCCCTGCCACCCCCACACACAGGGGACCTGTTGACCATCACCCCTGCCACCCCCACCCATAGGGCTTATGTTGCCCATCACTACTGCCACCCCCACTCACAGGGGACCTGTTGGCCATCACCCCTGCCACCCCGACCCATAGGGCTTATGTTGCCCATCACCCCTGCCACCCCCAGCCATAGGGCTTATGTTGCCCATCAACCCTGCCACCCCCACTCACAGGGGACCTGTTGCCCATCACCCCTGCCACCCCAGCCACAGGGCTTATGTTGCCCATCACTACTGCCACCCCCACTCACAGGGCACCTGTTGCCCATCACCCCTGCCACCCCCACTCACAGGGGACCTGTTGCCCATCAACCCTACCACCCCTACTCACAGGGGACCTGTTGGCCATCACCTCTGCCATCGCCCACCCATAGGGCTCATGTTGCCCATCACTACTGCCACCCCCACTCACAGGGGACCTGTTGGCCATCATCCCTGCCACCCCCACCCATAGGGCTTATGTTGCCCATCACCCCTGCCACCCCCACTCACAGGGCACCTGTTGCCCATCACCCCTGCCACCCCCACTCACAGGGGACCTGTTGGCCATCACCCCTGCCACCCCCACCCATAGGGCTTATGTTGCCCATCACTACTGCCACCCCCACTCACAGGGGACCTGTTGCCCATCACCCCTGCCACCCCCAGCCATAGGGCTGATGTTGCCCATCACCCCTGCCACCCCCACCCCCACTCACGGGGGACCTGTTGCCCATCACCCCTGCCAACCCCAGCCATAGGGCTTATGTTGTCCATCACTACTGCCAACCCCACTCACAGGGGACCTGTTGCCCATCAACTCTGCCACCCCCACTCACAGGGGACCTGTTGCCCATCACCCCTGCCACCCACACCCACAGGGGACCTGTTGGCCATCACCCCTGCCACCCCCACCCATAGGGCTTATGTTGCCCATTACTACTGCCCCCCCACTCACAGGGGACCTGTTGCCCATCACCCCTGCCACCCCCACTCACAGGGGACCTTTTGCCCATCACCCCTGCCACCCCCACTCACAGGGGACCTGTTGACCATCACCCCTGCCACCCCCACCCATAGGGCTTATGTTGCCCATCACTACTGCCACCCCCACTCACAGGGGACCTGTTGGCCATCACCCCTGCCACCCCGACCCATAGGGCTTATGTTGCCCATCACCCCTGCCACCCCCAGCCATAGGGCTTATGTTGCCCATCAACCCTGCCACCCCCACTCACAGGGGACTTGTTGCCCATCACCCCTGCCATCGCCCACCCATAGGGCTCATGTTGCCCATCACTACTGCCACCCCCACTCACAGGGGACCTGTTGGCCATCATCCCTGCCACCCCCACCCATAGGGCTTATGTTGCCCATCACCCCTGCCACCCCTACCCATAGGGCTTATGTTGCCCATCGCCCCTGCCACCCCCACTCACAGGGGACCTGTTGGCCATCACCCCTGCCATCGCCCACCCATAGAGCTCATGTTGCCCATCACTACTGCCACCCCCACTCACAGGGGACCTGTTGGCCATCATCCCTGCCATCCCCACCCATAGGGCTTATGTTGCCCATCACCCCTGCCACCCCCACTCACAGGGCACCTGTTGCCCATCACCCCTGCCACCCCCACTCACAGGGGACCTGTTGCCCATCACCCCTGCCAACCCCAGCCATAGGGCTTATGTTGCCCATCACTACTACCAACCCCACTCACAGGGGACCTCTTGCCCATCAACCCTGCCACCCCCACTCACAGGGGACCTGTTGCCCATCACCCCTGCAACCCCCACTCACAGGGGACCTGTTGGCCATCAACCCTGCCATCCCCACCCATAGGCCTCATGTTGCCCATCACTACTGCCAACTCCACTCACAGGGGACCTGTTGGCCATGAATGAATGAATGAATGAATGAATGAATGAATGAATGAATGAAATTAAATTTATAGAAGCTCGAACTTTGCCCAAGGGCGTCAAGGCGCTTGATGCAAACCATCAGAGGACGAGAGAGAAGTAACAGGTTCATACCGAAGGATTACCGAAAAGCCAAGTCTTTAAGGCCTATCTGTGACACTTATATAGCGCGCTACATACCCGTAGGGTCTCAAGGCGCTGGGGGGGGGGGGGGGGGGTGCCGCTACTGCTCGAACAGCCAGGTCTTCAGCTTCTTCCTGAAGGAGAGGTGGTCTTGGGTCAGGCGCAGGTTGGGAGGGAGGGAGTTCCAGGTCTTGGCGGCCAGGTAGGAGAAGGACCTTCCTCCTGTAGTCGCTCTTCGGATGCGGGGGACGGCGGCGAGGGCGTGGTTGGCTGATCGGAGGTGGCGTTTGGGAGCGTAGAAGTTGATCCGGCTGTTGAGGTAGCTCGGGCCTTGGTCGTGTAGGGCTTTGTGTGCGTGGGTGAGGAGGCGGAAGGTGATTCTTTTGTTGACGGGGAGCCAGTGAAGGTCTCTCAGATGTCCGGTGATGTGGCTGGTTCGTGGGATGTCGAGGATGAGTCTGGCTGAGGCGTTCTGGATCCGCTGGAGTCTCTTGTGGAGCTTGGCGGTGGTACCGGCGTAGAGGGCGTTGCCGTAGTCCAGTCGGCTGGTGACGAGGGCCTGGGTGACGGTCTTCCTGGTCTCGGTGGGGATCCACCAGAAGACCTTCCGTAGCATGCGTAGGATGTTGAAGCACGCCGAGGAGACGTTGTTGACTTGCCTGGTCATGGAGAGGGAGGAGTCCAGGATGAAGCCCAGGTTGCGTGCATGGTCTGTCGGTTTGGGTGCGGTGCCCAGGGCGGGAGGCCACCAGGAGTCGTCCCAGGCAGAGGGTGAAGAGCCCAGGATGAGGACCTCCGTCTTGTCAGAGTTCAGTTTCAGGCGGCTGGTCGTCATCCACTCGGCTCCCTCTTTCATCCCTTCGTGCAGGTTGGCTCTGGCAGAGGTGGGGTCGTTGGTCAGGGAGAGGATCAGCTGGGTGTCGTCGGCGTAGGAGATTATGCTGAGGTTGTGTTTGCGTACGATGGCCGCGAGGGGGCTCATGTAGACGTTGAAGAGGGTGGGGCTCAGAGATGAACCTTGAGGGACGCCGCAGATGATTTCGGAGGCCTCTGACTTGTACGGTGGTAGGCGGACTCTCTGTGTTCTTCCGTCGAGGAAGGAGATGATCCATTCCAGCGCCTTGTCCTGGATCCCGATGTTGCTGAGGCGCTGTACTAGGGTGCGGTGGCAGACCGTGTCGAAAGCCGCGGAGAGGTCTAGGAGGATGAGGGCCGCTGTTTCTCCATTGTCCATCAGGGCTCGGATGTCATCGGTGGCGGCGATGAGGGCGGTCTCGGTGCTGTGATTGGCTCGGAAGCCGGACTGTGAGGGGTCGAGGGATCCATTCGTCTCGAGGAAGGCGGCCATCTGCTTGTTGACGGTCTTCTCGATGACTTTGGCTGGAAACGGGAGGAGCGAGATGGGGCGGTAGTTCTTGAGTTCGGTGGGGTCCGCTGTTGGTTTCTTGAGTAGAGCGCTGAGTTCTGCGTGTTTCCAGCTCTCAGGGAAGGTGGCGGTGTCGAAGAATGTGTTGATGAGGCCTTACAGAATAGAAGTCGCGAGGGCTCTCAAGAGATGTTCAAAGGCAAAGAATTCCACACTTTGGGTGCCAAAGAAGAGAAGGCTCTACCGCCCCATTTGGCCCTCCTAAACCTGGGCACAACAAGAAGATTTTTGTCCGCAGACCGAAGAGGCCTAGAGGGGGCATAGTGACAAACAGTCGACTTTATACCCTCAGGACCAGCATCATAAAAAGCTTCATGGGTCAGGCAGAGAATCTTGAAAATAATCCTAGCATTCAACGGGAGCCAGTGCAGAGACTTGATTGAGGCTGTGGCTGAATGAGATCTACAAAGATTCAAGACAAATCTAGCCGCAGCATTCTGCACCATCTGCAACCGATGGATGAAACCTTTATGAATGCCCAAATAAAGGGCATCACAATAGTCCAGTCTTGAGGTTACCAAGGCCACTACAGCCTGCTTACGTGATTCAAGAGAAAGGTCATGAGGCTGAGAATCGTATTTGTCCTTAGGAGCGCCTGGTAAAGGGTTCCTGCCTTTTGTATATGTTGGTGACCGTTAGGAGCGCCTGGTAAAGGGCTCCTTAATTACACTGTAATTTGCATTGTGAATCGCTGTACACTGTGACATTTTAACCCACCACTCATTTGTAGATTTTAAATATAATTTGCGCCGTTCACTCACCCATTCAGCAGCACAATATCCCCGGTCCACCACCGATAATTCGGATTGAGTGGAGGGATGACGTGCAACAGGAAGGGCCCGGCACTTCCGGTTAGCCATCCAATCAGCTGCTGGCAAAAATATCTCAAAGCCAGATGCAAAGCGCAACGCGCAGCGGACGCGCTTAAACTCAGAAAGGTGAGGCTGAGAATCGTATTTGCGCCTGGTAAAGGGTTCCTGCCTTTTGTATATGTTGGTGACCGTTAGGAGCGCCTGGTAAAGGGCTCCTTAATTACACTGTAATTTGCATTGTGAATCGCTGTACACTGTGACATTTTAACCCACCACTCATTTGTAGATTTTAAATATAATTTGCGCCGTTGACTCACCCATTCAGCAGCACAATATCCCCGGTCCACCACCGATAATTCGGATTGAGTGGAGGGATCACGTGCAACAGGAAGGGCCCGGCACTTCCGGTTAGCCATCCAATCAGCTGCTGGCAAAAATATCTCAAAGCCAGATGCAAAGCGCAACGCGCAGCGGACGCGCTTAAACTCAGAAAGGTGAGGCTGAGAATCGTATTTGTCCTTAGGAGCGCCTGGTAAAGGGTTCCTGCCTTTTGTATATGTTGGTGACCGTTAGGAGCGCCTGGTAAAGGGCTCCTTAATTACACTGTAATTTGCATTGTGAATCGCTGTACACTGACATTTTAACCCACCACTCATTTGTAGATTTTAAATATAATTTGCGCCGTTCACTCACCCATTCAGCAGCACAATATCCCCGGTCCACCACCGATAATTCGGATTGAGTGGAGGGATCACGTGCAACAGGAAGGGCCCGGCACTTCCGGTTAGCCATCCAATCAGCTGCTGGCAAAAATATCTCAAAGCCAGATGCAAAGCGCAACGCGCAGCGGACGCGCTTAAACTCAGAAAGGTGAGGCTGAGAATCGTATTTGTCCTTAGGAGCGCCTGGTAAAGGGTTCCTGCCTTTTGTATATGTTGGTGACCGTTAGGAGCGCCTGGTAAAGGGCTCCTTAATTACACTGTAATTTGCATTGTGAATCGCTGTACACTGTGACATTTTAACCCACCACTCATTTGTAGATTTTAAATATAATTTGCGCCGTTGACTCACCCATTCAGCAGCACAATATCCCCGGTCCACCACCGATAATTCGGATTGAGTGGAGGGATCACGTGCAACAGGAACGGCCCGGCACTTCCGGTTAGCCATCCAATCAGCTGCTGGCAAAAATATCTCAAAGCCAGATGCAAAGCGCAACGCGCAGCGGACGCGCTTAAACTCAGAAAGGTGAGGCTGAGAATCGTATTTGCGCCTGGTAAAGGGTTCCTGCCTTTTGTATATGTTGGTGACCGTTAGGAGCGCCTGGTAAAGGGCTCCTTAATTACACTGTAATTTGCATTGTGAATCGCTGTACACTGTGACATTTTAACCCACCACTCATTTGTAGATTTTAAATATAATTTGCGCCGTTGACTCACCCATTCAGCAGCACAATATCCCCGGTCCACCACCGATAATTCGGATTGAGTGGAGGGATCACGTGCAACAGGAAGGGCCCGGCACTTCCGGTTAGCCATCCAATCAGCTGCTGGCAAAAATATCTCAAAGCCAGATGCAAAGCGCAACGCGCAGCGGACGCGCGCAGCGGGCGCGCCGCCGGCGCGCCGAAGGCGCACCAAAGGCAAGCCCGTCTGCGCCCGTCCGCGCCTGGACCGCGCCTAGCGCCCCCCCCCTGATCCACCCAAGCCCGCTCAGCTACCCACTTCTGTAATCTACACCAGAAGACAGCTGCTAAACATCAGGTCCATCTCCAAGAAGTCACAAACTTTTCCTTGCAACACCACTATACCACCTCAAGTGCTAACGCCATGCAATAATTGTACACCAAGCTCGGGCATACCACAACCCACCTCTATGGATCCCTCTACCATCCCAACAAATAATCATATTGTCACAGCCGCACTCATTAATGTCCGCTCTTTACCTAAGCACAAATATGAAATACTTGCTTTTCTTGAGAACCACAATCTGGATCTCTTATTTCTAACTGAGACCTGGGCCGACCCATCATCGGGGCCTGACTTTGCTGTTGTAACTCCAAACGATTTTTTTGTTAAAAGACTGGACAGAAATAACAAAAGAGGCGGAGGTATAGCTCTTATACATCGTGATATTTACAATATCAAAATAGATCCTATATTCAACAATGGCTATGAAGCTTTCTCCTTTGCCATATCACTCACCAAAGTATTCACATTCAAAGGTATATTATTATACCGCCCTCCCGGATCCCGAATAGATTTCCTCTCGTCTTTATCGCCCCTTATAGAGCCTTCTGCAGGAGAAGCTAACTTCACTATTTTAGGTGACTTTAACTTTCACTTAGAATCTAATAATGATGAAAATACATCTGCTCTACTCTCTGAATTCGACTCCATTGAATTCTCTCAACTGATAAACAAGCCGACTCACACAGCTGGCCACACTCTCGATGGACTTTTCACTAACAATAAACACATTTCACTAGGAAATATCCTTCCTTTAACATGGACTGACCATTTTGCAATTCTTTTTAACATTAACACTTTACATAAACCACATAATCAGACCACCACTTTCTCGCCTGTCAACTTCAAAGCTTGGAACAGCATCTCCTCAGAAAATATTAAAACACATCTGAAAGCTACGCATCAAGACCTCCCAGACAATCCCGAACACGCAGCCATGCGTTACACACAATGGCTTCGTCTAGCTTTTGACACACTTGTCCCAATAAAAAATATCTCCAAAAACAGGAAAACTCCATCCGCCCCTTGGTTTTCAGAGAAATTAAGGTTAGAAAGACAGAAATGTCAAATCTGGAGCGCCATTGGCGCAGAAATTACGACAACACAACTAAAACTCAGTACAAGGAAGCACTTTCCAACTACAAAAAACTATTAATAACGGAAAAAAGTAAATTTTACATTAATCAAATGGAATCCTCCCAAGACTCCACGAAACAACTCTACAAAGTTGTTACCAAATTATCAGGTTTAGACACACCCCCGTCACTAGCACCAACTCAAATCCTCTGTGATAATCTTGCCAGTTTTTTTCAAAACAAAGTCATGGACATTTACTCCAGTTTTTCTGCACAAACCACTATGTCCAACATTGACCCTTCTTCAAACAATAGTTCAACATCTCAAAACAACATCCAGGACGACTCTCCCTCCTTCTCAGAATTTAAAAAAATCACAAACGAACACATAACTGACCTCATCTCTAAATCCAAATCCGGATCTCCCAACGACCCTTGCCCACCCAATATAATAAAACTCATTTCAGAAACGATAGCCCCAGAATTGGCCAAAATCTGCAACTCCATGTTTGAAACAGGAATATACCCCTCCATCTGGAAAGAAACAGTAATCAGACCTCTCCTAAAAAAACCTAACCTTAACCCCTCTGATTGTTGCAACTACAGACCCATAGCAGGTCTCCCTCTGCCAGCAAAAATCATAGAAAAGGTGATGAACACTCAGCTGGCCGAATACATCGAAAACAACAACTGCTTAGATGAAACCCAATTCGGATTTAGGAAAGGACATGGAACTGAGACAGCTCTCATCAAAACAGCTGATGAAATACGAACAACTATGGATAAGGGTGGAGCTGCAGTCTTGGTGCTGCTGGATCTTTCAGCAGCATTTGATACGGTGGACCACTCAATCCTAATTAACCGTATCTCAGCCATAGGGATTAAAGACAGAGCCAAGGCCTTATTAGCTTCCTTTCTAGCCAATCGATCACAACAAGTAAAATTGGGCAGTTTTCTCTCTCCTCCCTTTTCCCAACCATATGGTGTCCCCCAGGGCTCTTCATTGAGCCCTACGTTGTTTAATCTTTATGTTGCAGACCTTGCTAGAATCATAAAATCACACGACCTGCGACTTTCATCTTATGCTGACGACACCCAGATCGTTATAGAAATATACAAAAATGGAAATTCAATCGCAAAAAATTTCAAAAAAGGAATGTCCACCATCTGCACTTGGATGTCAAAAAACTGTCTGAAACTAAACTCCGACAAAACGGAGGTGATGATCTTTGGAAAGCCACACCCCAGCTGGTCGACCTCCTGGTGGCCTGAGGAACTAGGCTCCCCCCCGGTTCCGGTCACTAGAGTCAAAAACCTTGGAGTTTTATTTGACGATAAATTATCATTCATGCCACACGCTAATTATATCACTTCATCCTCATTCTACACCATCAGAATGATAAAGAAGCTTCTACCCTTTCTTCCTCCTAGCGCAGGAAAAACTCTTGTTAGTACCCTTGTCATGTCTAGAATAGACTATTGCAATGGACTTCTTATTAATGCACAAGAAAAAGTCCTGAAAAAATTACAAATGGTACAGAATGCCGCAGCTAGGATTCTCTCAGGCACTCCCAAATTCAAACCTATCTCAGGAGTCATACAACAGCTCCATTGGCTACCCATCAAAAGCAGGACTAAATTTAAGGCATTATGTATAGCCTATAAATCAATCCACGGCTCAGGACCCGATTTCCTTAAGAAAAGCTTTTGCCTGTACAGACCCAGCAGGAACTTACGTTCTAGCTCTAATCAGCTGCTAAGGGTTCCTAGAACCAAGAAAGCCACCTGGGGCGACAGGAGATTTGTCGTGGCAACAGCCAAACTCTGGAACAAACTTCCGTTACATATCAAAAGTGCCCCTTCACTATTATCTTTTCGGAAGAACATAAAAACATGGCTATTCCAATAGTACTCTCTGTCTCTCCTGACTGTTTTGTTTAAGTTGTCCTATATCGCCGAGACACCCCCGGGTAGTTGCGCGCTCAATAAATTGCTTAAATAAATAAATAAATAAATATTTCGAAGAATCCTAATAATAATATCAAAGCAGTTGGAAACAGTCGTATTTACCTGCAGCCTCAGAGAGAGCACATTATCCTTGATCACACATAGATTTTTCCCATGGGAAACTGGACAAGGACAGACCCCCAGCGAGGTCGGCCACCAATCACTAGACCAGATTCCCTGATCATTCCCGAAGATCAAGATCTCGGTCTTCTCTCCGTTCAGCTTCAGAAAATTTTCCACCATCCAAAGAGAAACTGCCTCCATGCAACTCCTAAAGTTGAGGGCTGTATCTTTAACGTTATAAGTTATAGAAACCATTATTTGGGTATCGTCCGCGTAAGACAATACCTCCAGCCCAAAGGATCTTACCACCTTAGCAAGAGGGGCCACATAGATATTAAAAAGTGTAGGGCTTAGGGAAGAGCCCTGGGGGACACCACACTGCAGAGCCTTAGGGGCAGAGAGATACTGACCCAATTTCACCTTCTGTTCACGTTCCCCCAGAAAGGAGGCAAGGAGACTCAGCGCTGTACCCCCGACACCCATCTCTCAAAGTCGAGCAATCAGCCTATGAGGAGATAAGGTGTCGAAGGCCGCAGTGAGATCCAGAAGCACCAGGAGCGTAGTACGGCCAGCATCGACCTGCGTCCGGATGTTATTAAAGACTACCGTCAAAGCTGTCTCCGTACTATGATGTCTCCTAAAGCCATGTTGAGAGCCATCAAGCAAATGATGATCCTTCAGATATGTGCTTAGGTGAAAATTTAAGTGGGCCTCCAAGATCTTGGGAGGAACGGGAAGCAGAGAGATCGGCCGGAGGTTTTTTAGTTCCGCAGAGTCTAAAGAGGGCTTCTTCAATAGAGGGTTAACCACCGCTGTATTCCACAGTGACGGGTAGACTCCTTCAGAGATGGCAGCATTCATGACCCGCATAAAGAGAGGAATCACAATCTCCCGATAGTTTTTTAACACCTTGAGCGGACAAGGATCCAAAGGGTACCCAGAATTGACACGGTCAAGGAGCTTGTCCATCGCCTCCAAAGACAGAAAGGGGAAGGTAAGCAACCTCGGGGTCTCCTCCAAGGGGAGAGCTTCACCGGCAAGGGTCGGCAACTCCACTTCTGGCCTAATAATGGAGTTCGCTTCCTCCAGCAAGGAATATATATCGGAGATATAACTTGAAAAAAAAACGAAATTCTATCACAGCGTTCCTGCGAGGGCTCCGAGGGATCCACTACCCGCAGAGAGATAAGAGAGTTGATAACCTTAAAAAGAACCCTCGAAAAATATATTCTCTTCTCCTCCATAGTAGCCGCCTTGTATTCTTTGAGGCGGTGCTTATGTTGTACCCTCTCCGAGGGTTCTAAATGAGCACGCCACAGCCTCTCCTGTTTACAACAACCCTGTCTAAGTATTCTAATTCTTTCTGAAAACCAGGGAGCGGAAGGCCTAGTTCTTGCCGAGTAATGCATTTTAGCCGGAGCAAGGACATCCATGGCTGCTGTTAACGTATGAGATAGCTCTATGGCAGCAGAATTGGCATCGAGCTGGGAGGCCGGCTCCAACTTATCAAGAAAAGGCCGAAGTGCCTCCTTGTCTATAAGGTTAAAATTTCTCCGTTCGTCTAATTTCATATCGCTAACGACAGAGCATGCTGAGGCCTGACAATACAGATCAATCGGAACAGCAAAACTATCAGACCAGGCAAGGGGGATGGGCTGCCCCACCTTTAGCCTAGGATCATTAGAAAAGACCCCGTCAAGGGTGTGTCCTGCAGTATGAGTAGAACTTCCGACCCGCTGGGCAAGCCCATAGCAGCTCAGCGTTTCCAAAAGACAATGCGTATCCCTACAGGAGGTATTTTCTAAATGAAAGTTGAAGTCACCCAAAATCGTAATGTTGGGTCTCTCCAAATAGGGTTCTACCAATTTAACAAAGTCATGACTAAAGGAGGTCCTTGGTCCCGGTTGTCTATAACATAAAATACCCGAGAAATTTTGAGAGGGGTGATAATGAATCGAGAAGTAAACAGCCTGATAGGGTTCAGAGAGAGTGGTCAGAGCCCGAGAGCGACACATGAGGGCATCCTTATACACAATTCCCAGCCCTCCTCCCGCCTGCCTGCTCTATCCAATCTGGACAGAGTATACCCCGAGGGGATAGCGTCTACCAAGTCCGGACCTGACGCATCCATCACCCCTGCCACCCCCACCCATAGGGCTTATGTTGCCCATCACCCCTGCCACCCCCACTCACAGGGGACCTGTTGCCCATCACCCCTGCCAACCCCAGCCATAGGGCTTATGTTGTCCATCACTACTGCCAACCCCACTCACAGGGGACCTGTTGCCCATCAACCCTGCCACCCCCACTCACAGGGGACCTGTTGCCCATCACCCCTGCCACCCCCACTCACAGGGGACCTGTTGGCCATCACCCCTGCCACCCCCACCCATAGGGCTTATGTTGCCCATCACCCCTGCCACCCCCACTCACAGGGGACCTTTTGCCCATCACCCCTGCCACCCCCACTCACAGGGGACCAGTTGGCCATCACCCCTGCCACCCCGACCCATAGGGCTTATGTTGCCCATCACCCCTGCCACCCCTACCCATAGGGCTTATGTTGCCCATCAACTCTGCCAACCCCACTCACAGGGGCCTGTTGCCCATCACCCCTGCCACCCCCAGCCACAGGGCTTATGTTGCCTATCACTACTGCAACCCCCACTCACAGGGCACCTGTTGCCTATCACCCCTGCCACCCCCACTCACAGGGGACCTGTTGCCCATCACCCCTACCACCCCCACTCACAGGGGACCTGTTGGCCATCACCACTGCCATCGCCCACCCATAGGGCTCATGTTGCCCATCACTACTGCCACCCCCACTCACAGGGGACCTGTTGGCCATCATCCCTGCCACCCCCACCCATAGGGCTTATGTTGCCCATCACCCCTGCCACCCCCACTCACAGGGCACCTGTTGCCCATCACTCCTGCCACCCCCACTCACAGGGGACCTGTTTGCCATCACCCCTGCCACCCCCACCCATAGGGCTTATGTTGTCCATCACTACTGCCACCCCCACTCACAGGGGACCTGTTGCCCATCACCCCTGCCACCCCAGCCATAGGGCTGATGTTGCCCATCACCCCTGCCACCCCTACCCATAGGGCTTATGTTGCCCATCAACCCTGCCAACCCCACTCACAGGGGACCTGTTGCCCATCACCCCTGCCACCCCTAGACACAGGGCTTATGTTGCCCATCACTACTGCCACCCCCACTCACAGGGCACCTGTTGCCCATCACCCCTGCCACCCCCACTCACAGGGGACCTGTTGCCCATCACCCCTGCCACCCCCACTCACAGGGGACCTGTTGCCCATCACCCCTACCACCCCCACTCACAGGGGACCTGTTGGCCATCACCACTGCCATCGCCCACCCATAGGGCTCATGTTGCCCATCACTACTGCCACCCCCACCCATAGGGCTTATGTTGCCCATCACCCCTGCCACCCCCACTCACAGGGCACCTGTTGCCCATCACCCCTGCCACCCCCACTCACAGGGGACCTGTTGCCCATCACCCCTGCCAACCCCAGCCATAGGGCTTATGTTGCCCATCACTACTGCCAACCCCACTCACAGGGGACCTGTTGCCCATCAACCCTGCCACCCCCACTCACAGGGGACCTGTTGCCCATCACCCCTGCCACCCCCACTCACAGGGGACCTGTTGGCCATCACCCCTGCCACCCCCACCCATAGGGCTTATGTTGCCCATCACTACTGCCACCCCCACTCACAGGGGACCTGTTGCCCATCACCCCAGCCACCCCCAGCCATAGGGCTGATGTTGCCCATCACCCCTGCCACCCCTACCCATAGGGCTTATGTTGCCCATCACCCCTGCCACCCCCACTCACAGGGGACCTGTTGCCCATCACCCCTGCCACCCCCAGCCACAGGGCTTATGTTGCCCATCACTACTGCCACCCCCACTCACAGGGCACCTGTTGCCCATCACCCCTGCCACCCCCACTCACAGGGGACCTGTTGCCCATCACCCCTACCACCCCCACTCACAGGGGACCTGTTGGCCATCACCCCTGCCATCCCCACCCATAGGGCTCATGTTGCCCATCACTACTGCCACCCCCACTCACAGGGGACCTGTTGGCCATCATCCCTGCCACCCCCACCCATAGGGCTTATGTTGCCCATCACACCTGCCACCCCCACTCACAGGGCACCTGTTGCCCATCACCCCTGCCACCCCCACTCACAGGGGACCTGTTGCCCATCACCCCTGCCAACCCAGCCATAGGGCTTATGTTGCCCATCACTACTGCCAACCCCACTCACAGGGGACCTGTTGCCCATCAACCCTGCCACCCCCACTCACAGGGGACCTGTTGCCCATCACCCCTGCCACCCCCACTCACAGGGGACCTGTTGGCCATCACCCCTGCCACCCCCACTCACAGGGGACGTGTTGCCCATCACCCCTGCCACCCCCACTCACAGGGGACCTGTTGACCATCACCCCTGCCACCCCCACCCAAAGGGCTTATTGTGCCCATCACTACTGCCACCCCCACTCACAGGGGACCTGTTGGCCATCACCACTGCCACCCCGACCCATAGGGCTTATGTTGCCCATCACCCCTGCCACCCCCAGCCATAGGGCTTATGTTGCCCATCACTACTGCCACCCCCACTCACAGGGGACCTGTTGCCCATCACCCCTGCCACCCCCAGCCATAGGGCTGATGTTGCCCATCACCCCTGCCACCCCTACCCATCTGGCTTATGTTGCCCATCACCCCTGCCACCCCCACTCACAGGGGACCTGTTGCCCATCACCCCTGCCACCCCCAGCCACAGGGCTTATGTTGCTCATCACTACTGCCACCCCCACTCACAGGGCACCTGTTGCCCATCACCCCTGCCACCCCCACTCACAGGGGACCTGTTGCCCATCACCCCTACCACCCCCACTCACAAGGGACCTGTTGGCCATCACCCCTGCCATCCCCACCCATAGGGCTCATGTTGCCCATCACTACTGCCACCCCCATTCACAGGGGACCTGTTGGCCATCATCCCTGCCACCCCCACCTATAGGGCTTATGTTGCCCATCACCCCTGCCACCCCCACTCACAGGGCACCTGTTGCCATTAACTCCTGCCACCCCCACTCACAGGGGACCTGTTGGCCATCACCCCTGCCACCCCCACCCATAGGGCTCATGTTGCCCATCACTACTGCCAACCCCACTCACAGGGGACCTGTTGGCCATGAATGAATGAATGAATGAAATTAAATTTATAGAAGCGCAAACTTTGCCCAAGGGCGTCAAGGCGCTAGATGAAAACCATCAGAGGACGAGAGAGAAGTAACAGGTTCATACTGAAGGATTAACGAAAAGCCAAGTCTTTAAGGCCTTACAGAATAGAAGTCGCGAGGGCTCCCAAGAGATGTTCAAAGGCAAAGAATTCCACACTTTGGGTGCCAAAGAAGAGAAGGCTCTACCGCCCCATTTGGCCCTCCTAAACCAGGGCACAACAAGAAGATTTTTGTCCGCAGACCGAAGAGGCCTAGAGGGGGCATAGTGACAAAAACAGTCGACTTTATACCCTCAGGACCAGCATCATAAAAGGCTTCATGAGTCAGGCAGAGAATCTTGAAAATAATCGTATCATTCAACGGGAGCCAGTGCAGAGACTTGATTGAGGCTGTGGCTGAATGAGATCTAAAAAGATTCAAGACAAATCTAGCCGCAGCATTCTGCACCATCTGCAACCGATGGATGAAACCTTTATTAATGCCCAAATAAAGGGCATTACAATAGTCCAGTCTTGAGGTTACCAAGGCCACTACAGCCTGCTTACGTGATTCAAGAGAAAGGTAATGACAAATCTTTCTAAGAATCCTAATAATATCAAAGCAGGTGGAAACAGTCGTATTTACCTGCAGCCTCAGAGAGAGCACATTATCCATGATCACACATAGATTTTTCCCATGGGAAACTGGACAAGGACAGACCCCCAGCGAGGTCGGCCACCAATCACTAGACCAGATTCCCTGATCATTCCAGAAGATCAAGATCTCGGTCTTCTCTCCGTTCAGCTTCAGAAAATTTTCCACCATCCAAAGAGAAACTGCCTCCATGCAACTCCTAAAGTTGAGGGCTGTATCTTTAACGTTATAAGTTATAGAAACCATTATTTGGGTATCGTCCGCGTAAGACAATACCTCCAGCACAAAGGATCTTACCACCTTAGCAAGAGGGGCCACATAGATATTAAAAAGTGTAGGGCTTAGGGAAGAGCCCTGGGGGACACCACACTGCAGAGCCTTAGGGGCAGAGAGATACTGACCCAATTTCACCTTCGGTTCACGTTCCCCCAGAAAGGAGGCAAGGAGACTCAGCGCTGTAGCCCCGACACCCATCTCTCGAAGTCGAGCAATCAGCCTATGAGGAGATAAGGTGTCGAAGGCTGCAGTGAGATCCAGAAGCACCAGGAGCGTAGTACGGCCAGCATCGACCTGCGTCCGGATGTTATTAAAGACTACCGTCAAAGCTGTCTCCGTACTATGATGTCTCCTAAAGCCATGTTGAGAGCCATCAAGCAAATGATGATCCTTTAGATATGTGCTTAGGTGAAAATTTAAGTGGGCCTCCAAGATCTTGGGAGGAACGGGAAGCAGAGAGATCGGCCGGAGGTTTTTTAGTTCCGCAGAGTCTAAAGAGGGCTTCTTCAATAGAGGGTTAACCACCGCTGTATTCCACAGAGACGGGTAGACTCCTTCAGAGATGGCAGCATTCATGACCCTCATAAAGAGAGGAATCACAATCTCCCGATAGTTTTTTAACACCTTGAGCGGACAAGGATCCAAAGGGGACCCAGAACTGACACGGTCAAGGAGCTTGTCCTTCGCCTCCAAAGACAGAAAGGGGAAGGTAAGCAACCTCGGGGTCTCCTCCAAGGGGAGAGCTTCACCGGCAAGGGTCGGCAACTCCACTTCTGGCCTAATAATGGAGTTCGCTGCCTCCAGCAAGGAATATATATCGGAGATTTTAACTTGAAAAAAGTCCAAAATTCTATCACAGCGTTCCTGCGAGGGCTCTGAGGGATCCACTACCCGCAGAGAGATAAGAGAGTTGATAACCTTAAAGAGAACCTTCGAAAAATAAAATCTCTTCTCCTGCATAATAGCCGCCTTGTATTCTTTCAGGCGGTGCTGATGTTGTACCCGCTCCGAGGGTTCTAAATGAGCACGCCACAGCCTCTCATGTTTACGACAACCCTGTCTAAGTATTCTAAGTCTTTCTGTAAACCAGGGAGCGGAAGGCCTAGTTCTTGCCGAGTAATGCATTTTAGCCGGAGCAAGGACATCCATGGCTGCTGTTAACGTATGAGATAGATACTATCACAAGGAAGAGATACAAGGGAGAGCTTAAGCCTTCTCTGACTCCCCTAACAAACGTTTAGAACTCACTATACAGAGAAGAGCTACCCAAACTTTTTAGTAACAGGTAACCATGAAAGTGGGAAAGACATACTGTTATCCCTTACTATCAAAACCTAGAGTGTTTGTGAAAAAGGAAAAAGCATTACTCTTATAATACTGCCCTCACACACTTTGCAGTGTCATGCTTCATCATTGGGCCGCGTTAAACGCCCACGTGCAGACCAACACAGAGGGCGGAGCGCAATGTTTTTTAAGTGATGAAGAAAGTAGTGGTGAGGTCACAGAAACATGAAAGGTGATAACAAATACAAATAATGACAACAAACAAAGTAAGGAAAAATATTCCCTCAAGAAGGGACCAAAGGTGTGCAGACATATATACTAAAACTACCTAGGGGGGGACTGTATACAATTTTATTCCTGTCACCTCCTGGCAGAATTTAAAAATAAACTGTTGGGATTATTTAGGGGAGGTAAAGACCCCTAAATCCCAGCTGCTTGTACCAACATGTTTCTGCCAACTTAGACGCTCACAAGAGTCGTACTGGCATTCGTCAGGGTGTTGGTCCCTTAGGTTTATAGTCTAACCCCTATTTGGGGATTCGTTACCTTCAGACGACAGGCAGCCGCTTGTCGTTTTTAGTACTGTACTCTGAACAGTTTCCGGAGGACCTAGGTGAGGGCGATCAGTCCCGTGGGTCCTTGGAGTAAGTGTGACTACAGGACTACGGTCCCTCGCCGGTCCCGGGTTTGGAGACTTTCTAATAAACACTTAAATTGTTCACTCTTGGAAACTGTTCAGAGTACAGTACTAAAAACGACAAGCGGCTGCCTGTCGTCTGAAGATAACGAATCCCCAAATTGGGGTTAGACTATAAACCTAAGGGACCAACACCCTGACGAATGCCAGTACGACTCTTGTGAGCGTCTAAGTTGGCAGAAACATGTTGGTACAAGCAGCTGGGATTTAGGGGTCTTTACCTCCCCTAAATAATCCCAACAGTTTATTTTTAAATTCTGCCAGGAGGTGACAGGAATAAAATTGTATACAGTCTCCCCCTAGGTAGTTTTAGTATATATGTCTGCACACCTTTGGTCCCTTCTTGAGGGAATATTTTTCCTTACTTTGTTTGTTGTCATTATTTGTATTTGTTATCACCTTTCATCTTTCTGTGACCTCACCACTACTTTCTTCATCTCTTAAAAAACATTGCGCTCCGCCCTCTGTGTTGGTCTGCACGGGGGCGTTTGCCGCGGCCCAATCATGAAGCATGACACTGCAAAGTGTGTGAGGGCAGTATTATAAGAGTAATGCTTTTTCCTTTTTCACAAACACTCTAGGTTCTGATAGTAAGAGATAACAGTGTGTCTTTCCCACTTTCATGGTTACCTGTTACTAAAAAGTTTGGGTAGCTCTTCTCTGTATAGTGAGTTCTAAACGTATGAGATAGATCTATGGCAGCAGAATTGGCATCGAGCTGGGAGGCCGGCTCCAACTTATCAAGAAAAGGCCGAAGTGCTTCCTTGTCTATAATGTAAAAATGTCTCCGTTCGTCTAATTTCTTATCGCTAACGACAGAGCATGCTGAGGCCTGACAATACAGATCAAATGGAACAGCAAAATGATCAGACCAGGCAAGGGGGATGGGCTGCCCCACCTTTAGCCTAGGTGCATTAGAAAAGACCCCGTCAAGGGTGTGTCCTGCAGTATGAGTAGAACTTCCGACCCGCTGAGCAAGCCCATAGCAGCTCAGCGTTTCCAAAAGACATTGCGTATCCCTACAGGAGGTATTTTCTAAATGAAAGTTGAAGTCCCCCAAAATCGTAATGTTGGATCTCTCCAAATAGGTTTCTACCAATTTACCAAAGTCATGACTAAAGAAGGTCCTTGTTCCCGGTTGTCTATAACATAAAATACCCGAGAAACTTTCAGAGGGGTGAAAAGTAATCGAGAAGTAAACAGCCTGATAGGGTTCAGAGAGAGTGGTCAGAGCCCGAGAGCGACACATGAGGGCATCCTTATACACAATTCCCAGCCCTCCTCCCCGCCTGCCTGCTCTATCCAATCTGGACAGAGTATACCCCGAGGGGATAGCGTCTACCAAGTCCGGACCTGACGCATCCATCACCCCTGCCACCCCCACACATACGGCTTATGTTGCCCATCACCCCTGACACCCCCACTCACAGGGGACCTGTTGCCCATCACCCCTGCCACCCCCAGCCATAGGGCTTATGTTGCCCATCACTATTGCCACACCCACTCACAGGGGACCTGTTGCCCATCAACCCTGCCACCCCCACTCACAGGGGACCTGTTGCCCATCACCCCTGCCACCCCCGTTCACAGGGGACCTGTTGGCCATCACCCCTGCCACCCCCACCCATAGGGCTATGTTGCCTATTACTACTGCCACCCCCACTCACAGGGGACCTGTTGCCCATCACCCCTGCCACCCCAACTCACAGGGGACCTGTTGCCCATCATCCCTGCCACCCCCACTCACAGGGGACCTGTTGGCCATCACCCCTGCCACACCCACCCATAGGGCTTATGTTGCCCATCACTACTGCCACCCCCACTCACAGGGGACCTGTTGGCCATCACCCCTGCCACCCCGACCCATAGGGCTTATGTTGCCCATCACCCCTGCCACCCCCAGCCAAAGGATGGGTGATGTGCAACACATCCAGCATACTGCAACATCAGGTATGTCCGCAAAATACACCCCCCTAACATCTTGTCAACGGTGTGTAGTCTGTGACAAATGTCCACAACAGTGATTATGGCTACGAACATACAATGTAAGTAACAGCACATGTGTGACCAACACATGAGTGTGACATACACAAGACAAGCATCACCATAGCACTGTGGCAATGTAAAAAGAACACCCCCTCACTGTGTAGAACAAAAGTTAAGTGTGGGCTTCCAAAATGCAGCAGATGTTGAGTATTGTGGTGATGGGGACTAAACCCCCCCTCATCACAGTGACCAAAAGGTAAATGTCATCAAGGTCAAAGCTGCAAATAACAAACAGCATGTATGATCCCTGCTCCCAACACATTAAACACTTACAAACTAGTGGTTGTGTCCCATACACACAGAGATGTGGTGAGGCTAACAGTGCTGTGAAAACATAACACACTCTCGGCCATGTGCAGACAAGCACCACACATGGGGGCTGACAATGCATACAGTGTACAATGACACAAGAGCAGAAGTGACCATCACCAAGCATGCACGCATCTCGAAAATAGGCACACCAATCAAAACAACATGTGTAGACTGTAGATGTCAGCTCACAAACTCACATTCCATGCCAGCAATGGCACCTAACAACCAGGATGAATGTGCACAATAATGTGATATGACTCACAGGGACAGCATGCAAAATCACAGAAACAGCATCCAGACAAAGGCCCACAACAGCAATACGAATCCACTGGTGCAGATACACAAACACAAACAGGAAAACTCACACTGCACATCTGACACAGCATGTGTGTGTGTGTGTCACAGTATCCCCAGGCAACTACACAACACATGAGGGGGGCAGAGCCACAGTGACACAGATGTGGACACAGTGCCATACAAAAGTAAACTATCATTGGGACACCCTCAGTGGCAATCAGGCATTGGTAGATGACAGGGAGCACAAAAGACACATGTGACACAAGCTGGAATGAATACCAACTAACACATCAAGAGACTGACACACAACAGCACTACCCCCAGGGACCAGACATTGGGGTGACACAAGCATGCATGACACCTCCACTGTGATGACAAAGGCAGATGTCGTACAAACTGGGAAACCCAGACATGTGTCCTGTTCCACAAACGTACATCACACATACACAAACACAAATCACTCAGCATGGCACCTCATCCATGGACAAACTGGAGCTAGGGTGAGGTTCTGTAGCGATCCGAACCCGTGAAATCGGTATCGTAGTACTGACACGATTTTGGTACCAATGAACCGCAAATGATCCATTACATACATGACAGTGTTTTCGCTACGCAACTAGCATGAATTCACTGAGAAATAGGGCATTCTGTTGTAAAGTCATGGCATCCATTTTAGTTACGGCATCCATTTTGTTTCTTGCCCTCACATAGTCAATGAACGGGCAATGACCCCGACAGAGTCACCTTGTTAAGGACACGTAAGCTCGAGCCCCGAGAAAGGCTGACGCTGCATGACTAGGCAGAATCAAGCTGCCTCCCTTGCCTGAGGCCAGTCCTGTTATACTGGTTCTCGTGTCCGTTGTCCTGACTGAAAGGCCGAAGACGGTAGCCATGCCCGTTTATGATCCATAAACACCTCTTATCCTACTTTTCAATCCTTTGCACCTGGCTCTGCTCCTCTCCTTCTGGACTTTTACAATGGGGAGGTTACGATTTTTATGATGGGGAGGATCGAGTAAAGAATGGAAAACTGACAAGGGGACCTGATCGAATACCGAAAACCTACGACTAATTATTGTTTGATGTCTATTTACTGTTTATTTGGGATACCGGGTTGGGCATGAGAAAATATTCGTGTAATGTTGCCTAAAGACATTTTCCGTGTATTTAAGGAACAACCCACTTAATGCAATTCTAACAGTCTCGTAGATTCTGCCTCTGTGTGGTTCCCATGACTTCTGTGTCCCTGCAGTAAATAAACCTTGGTCTTTGACGCCACCATCGAGAAGCCCGTGTCTCTGTTTATTTGTGCACCGAGACAGGAGGAACTCAGGGGTCTTTGGGTGTTGTTTCCCTGACACCTCTGGACTCTTAAAAGTCCAGAGCCTCAAATTGGCGCCCAACGTGGGGCTCGACGTCATCCGGTACCGGTCCAAAGCCTGAAAAGTTCGAGAAGTTTCGTGTGAAGATTCCGGAGGGAGGTACCCCGCTTCATCGATCCCTGCATGTCGTAAAAGTGGCCCGACGATCTCTTCCACGAGGGTTCCCGTTCCCAGACGGCTACAGAGGACCGCTGCCCTGACTGTCGCCCTGTCTTGGACCCGAGGTGCAGACCTTAGTACGGCGAGACGTAGACGGGTTCTCCTTGGTGACGTCTTCCATATTTCAGTTAAGTATTAAGTGGGTTACGCTCAGTTTGGTTGTTCTTTGTTGCTCTGGTTTAATTCGTAGATTATCATTGGTTGCTCTTGTTTAGATAATCTTTGTTTTGGTATTAGTTCATTTTGGTAGGCCTAAGTTCTTTGCGCATTTTGGTTGGAATTTGTCTTTGTTTGTCATGACTACCAGTAGTAATTGTTTCCTGTCCTGGTTACGTTGCAACGGGGATTCCCGGGTGGAGGATTCGTGTTCGGTTCCTCCGATTGGAACTCCTACATATGAGCTCTATTGTAAACATGGTGTGGGTCCTATTACGTATAATGAAGTATGGGTCCGTTACACCAGAAAAGATGGTGTCCTTAGTTGGCCACCGCATGGTAGCTTCGAAACCGAAATACTAGACAATCTAGAAATGAAGTTGTTTAAGAGAAAAGCCCGACCGGCAATGTTTGATTCTTTTCGCGTATGGCGCAAAGAAGCCAAACAGAGAGAAATTAGGAAGACGAAGAAAGAACAGAAAGAGAAAGGGTTGACTTTAATGGAGTCTGCTAGGCAGCTGCATGTCAACGAGACTGAGAAAGCAATGGAGATGGCAAATAGAAAATATAATTTGGCAATCGATAAATGTTACCCTGTATTGCCATCTTGTCCTACTAAGCCGATGGAGGATCATGAAAAGGATCCTCTGTTGTCTTACCTGTTGAATTCACCTCCACCGTATGCACAGGGTATTACAGTACCACAGTTACTACCTGTTGTACAGCCAGCTGCTGGTCAGCCTGGAATAGTTGCTCCACTTCCTTTGATTCCAGCTCCTGTCCTTCCCGTAGTTAATGTTCCTTTGGCACCCCCTCTTCCTGGGTCGCCTGCTCCGCCTTTGCCTGTCGTTACGCAAACTGCTTTACCTGCTACTCCCACCCTTACTATTTCATCTGCTCCAGCTGCCCTATCCCCGAACCCTATGAACATTCTGACTCCGCTTTCCGTTCGTCGGAAAATAACCGACTCTGTAACTAATATCTTAACTCCTCTCTAAAGGTCTTTAATTGGGACCCCCGTTTCTGACTCTATACAGAGACGTAGCCAGCTTCCTGGTCCCCAGGAACGAGAAATGTTAGATTCGACAGCTCTTAGGTGGATGTCGAAAGCTGTGAAGTATGATGCACAAAGAGTGTTAGATACTTTTATGCAATGGAATGAACCAACTCAACGTTATGTTTTTGACGTAATGTGTTCTCTTGTGCATGAAGAATGGGAAGATGATGACTTAGATTCCGTCCCCTCTGATCTGATAAATATTCAACAGAAGTTCGCCGCAGGAATGGTGATAGGTTCAGAAGTAAGGGGAGCGATAGAACTGATTTTAGCTTATAGGGATGATTCCCCTCTTCGAGCGACAAGGGACCCTGATGGTTCACCGATTACTACTAGGAAAAAACGAGGTCAATATCCGATGAGGGAAGTTCCACCGATATGGCGTGATGCAGTTCAAGCTGATGCGGCTAATGGTATTGCAGCTGCCCCGGCACAATTCCAGAGAGTGTGGATACACATCCCTTGGAAACGGGCTGAAGTATTAGCAGTAAAACAAGCTTTGCCAGACCCGCGTAAAAATCCTGCTGGTTATTACAAAGAGTTAACGCAGACAGTTCAGGCGTGCGTCATGAATTTGGCAGACATTGAAATGTTATTTGGTAATGTAGTGCCACAGCCTATATGGGCCAAGATTCGACAAGAGAACCACCCAGTCGCCTTAGGAGGTGATTGGCCAGCTATTGTAGCAGCAGATGCGCAACAAGTTGGCGGTGCTAAACCTGAACCTCTGATTGCTGCCCTACCTGGCAGAATAATTAATCTGATGAAAACGCTGATGCCAGCGTTACGAGTTAATTGGGATAAACTATCGGCATGCAAGCAAAAGAAGGACGAAAGCGTCTCTGACTTTTTAACTAGATTTGAAGAGACCTTCGTAGACCACAGTGGACAAGATATGAGTACTGAGGGAGGCCAGAGATTGTTTGTCGACAAGTTCATGTTTAATTTATTACCTGAACTTAGTAACAAGTTAAAGGATTCTGAAAGTGCATGGGCAGTGTCGACGACAGCACAGATACTTGCAACTGCTCAGTATTACGAGAATGGAGAGAAGGAAGAGAAGGAAAAGTCAGAAAAGAAAACAAAAGATTTAAAGACTAAAGTTCTTTTGCAACAGGCGTATCCGCTTCGCTCGAATCAGTCAGATTCACAGCAGCGACCCCAGTTTCAGCAGCAGCCACACTTCCAGCAAGGGACGTCCCAAAGATTTAATTATGGTTTTTCCCGACAACAGTCAGCATGGAATCAGTGTGCCTATTGTAAAAAGGAGGGTCATTATAAGAATGAGTGTCCGGTACTGCACGCACAGACCAGTGGTGTCCCAGCTCAGAGAGGTAATGTTGGTAATGTTGGCTTTATGCAAACTCCTAGGGGTAGAGGACGTGGTACAATGACACCACAGGCTGATCGCCAATCGAATTATTTCGATCAGCGAAATGCACAATCTGCGCAACCAGGTAGATCTCCACAGTATCATGTTGAAGATTATTATGATCATAATAAAGAGATTCAGAGAAGCGAGTACTAGGACAGCCACAGGCAAAGAGAGGGAGTAGTATCAGTTCCAGTTGATCAGAGTGGACCTTATGTCGCAATAGTTACATCAGGCGTGGTCGAACCGTTTCTGTTGGATACTGGTGCGGCAAAAAGTTCAATTATGCATGCGAAACTCCCTGGCGCACCTTTGTCTGGCTTAACGAACACTTCAGTAGGTTTTTCAGGTGCCCCTGTTCACAATCCTGTTTCTAGTCCTTTATCAATATCTGTTGGGCCATGTGAACTAGAAGCACCCCTTATTCTAACAACCGGTTGTAATGAGAATTTGCTTGGTTTAGATCTGTTGAAACGCCTACATGCGACACTGTACTGTTCTCCTTCGGGAGTACAGCTCACATTAGGCAAAAGAGTAATCTCTGCAATGTATATGTCGATGGATAAGCTCCCACCGGAGCTGCGTTCTCTCCCTGATACTCTTTGGGCAACTGGTCCTAACGATGTAGGCCTCTTGGAAATTCCCCCTTATGTGGTAAGTCTGAAAGCGAATGTTAAATTCCCACGAATCCCACAGTATCGGATTTCGAATGAAGGGGAACGTGCACTCTTGCTGATTGTGAAAGACTTGATACAGAAAGATGTGATTGAGGAAACTAGAGGAAATGTCTGCAATAGTCCTGTTCTTCCGATTTTGAAACGTACTGACCCTTCCAAACCTCCAATCTACCGGTTTGTGATTGACCTCAGAGAAGTTAACAAAATAGTGATTCCACAGTTTCCTGTGGTACCAGATATCACTGCATTATTAACGTTGATTCCTGCCTCAGCCTCATGGTTTACAGTGATCGATTTGAAAAATGCATTTTTCAGCATTCCGATAGCCGAGGAAAGTAGAGACATTTTTGGTTTCTCCTTAGGAGGTCGCAGTTTCAGATTCAAACGCGCTCCACAAGGTTATTGTGAGAGCCCTTCAATTTACAGCCAAGCATTGAAGAGTCAATTAGATGCTCTTGTACTTCCTCCTGATGTTGCTCTGATCCAGTACGTAGACGATCTCTTACTGGCTGCTGATGACAAGGAAACTTGCAAAGCAGCTACAATTTCTCTATTACGTCATTTGTCAGACTTACATCACAAGGTGTCACCTTCTAAACTGCAATATTGTTGCCAAGAAGTGACCTACTTAGGTCATCTTTTGTCAAAGGAGGGAAGAAGGTTGACCCCAGAGAGAATCAAAGCAATTTCGCAGATGACTGTACCAAGCACACAGAGAGAAGTGCGTGCGTTTTTGGGTATTACGTCATACTGTAGGCAATGGATCCCAAATTTTTCTCTCATGGCAAAACCATTGGTAGCCCTGACTGGAAAAGGTGTTCCGAGCCCTTTGCCATGGTCTGACGAATGTCAGCAGAGCTTCTCTGACTTACGTGATGCGCTGTGTTCAGCTCCTGTGTTGGGTACTCCTGACTACAGTAAGCCGTTTACACTATATGTCCATGAAAGAGAAGGTTGTGCTTTGAGTGTTTTAACGCAACAATTTGGTGACAAACAGCGGCCTTGTGCATATTTCTCATCTACATTAGATCCGGTAGCCAGAGCATTGCCAAGTTGTTTGAGAGCTACAGCAGCAGCTGCAGTGTCTATTCGACAGTCTGCTGGACTAGTCATGAACAACATGTTAGTAGTCATGGTTCCACATGCTGTGGATACACTCATGAATCGAATGAAAACTCAGCACCTCACCAGTGCTAGACTATCAGGCTATGAGCTGACGCTTTTGGCAAACCACATTCAGATTAAGCGATGCAACATATTGAATCCAGCAACGCTGTTGCCGACTACTCTAGAGTCGAGTGATTCAGAGCCCCATGATTGCTGTTTTAGAACTGAGGAAGAGACAAAAGGTCGGATTGAGTTGAAAGATACTCCGTTACTAGATCCAGACGGCACTTTATATGTCGATGGGTCGTGTTTTAAACTACAGAATGGTGATGTGACGGCCGCATATGCAGTTACGACTTTGAGTACGATTGTTGAGACTGCAAGAGTAAGTCAGAATTCTGCCCAAGCTGCAGAATTAATTGCATTAACAAGAGCGTGTGTTTTAGCTGAGGGAAAGAGAGTGAATGTGTTTACTGATAGCCAATACGCCTTCGGCGTAGCACATAGTTTCGGACGTCTCTGGAGAGAAAGAGGTTTTCTCACGTCTCATGGAACTAAGATCCAACATGGACAGTTAGTCAGCGATCTATTGGAATCCCTGACCCTACCGAATGAAGTTGCGATTGTGAAGTGCAGTGCACATCGAAAGATTACGGATGATGTTGGCCGTGGGAATGCGTTTGCTGATGAGGTCGCTAGAGAAACGGCCAAGAACATGACGAGCCGAATGTACGTTGCAACGTCTGCAAGATGGATTGCTGAGTCAGGGATGTGTGAGAATACGATTGAAAGCGTGAAGGCAATCCAGAATGAAGCAACTGAAAATGAGAAGAATGACTGGAAGGAGAAAATGGGTAAAATGGATTCAAGTGGGTGTTGGGTTGATTTGTCTGAACAGCAGCGTTGGATGTTACCTGATACGTATGTGCTCGCAGTAGTCACGATGGCGCATGGAGCGGCGCACATCAGTTCGAAAGGGATCTGTAAAATGTTAGCTCCAGTATGGAAGAACGATGGAATTACTAAGTGTGCGGAAAGAGTGGTGAAAAACTGCATGATATGCCTGATGCATAATCCTGGCAAGGGAACCCCAACCCCAACTGGTCATTTTGCTCCCCCTTCTTGTCCCTTTGAAGTGATTCAATTGGATTTTATCCACATGGACAGGTGTAATAATCTTAAATATGTCCTAGTGGTGGTCTGTGCCTTTTCAAGATGGATTGAGGCATATCTGTTAAAGGATAACACTGCTATGTCCACTGCCAAAATCCTCCTTAAAGAGTACTTCCCCAGGTATGGTATGCCACGGATTGTTTGGTCGGACAATGGAAGTGAGTTTGTAGGGAAAGTTATGAAGAGTGTGTGTACGGGTTTGGGTATTACCCAAAAATTTCACAGTGCGAATCACCCACAGTCAGCGGGTTTGGTTGAAGGGTACAATGGCACCCTGAAACTGAAACTTGCTAAAATTCAAGCTTCCACTGGTCTATCTTGGCCAGATGCACTGCCTTTAGCTCTATTGTCCACCAGAGCGACTGTACACTCTCGAGTAGGGCTTAGCCCATATGAGATTGTGTTCGGTCGTCCTGCTAATGTTTGGGGAGTCCCTAGGCCAAAGGAATTCAAACAGATTGAATACCCAATGTTGATTGATTATCTTTATGATCTGACTGCTAAATTAAGCCTTATTCATCAACAGGTATTCGAATCCTTGCCTAAACTGCCAGAGAGTCCAGGCCACACGTTGAAACCAGGCGACCAAGTTGTAGTACGGAACTTTGAACGAACTCGGAACCTCCAGCCAAGATTCGTGGGTCCGTTCCAGGTACTCCTCACAACAAGAACTGCTGTACGCCTAGCTGGAAGGAAGAATTGGGTGCATGCTAGCCATGCGAAACGTGTCCCTCTCCCACTTCCCTATGACAACTGGGTTAGACAGGGATTTGGCGTATCCGAGACAGAACCTGTTCCTAGGCACATCCCTTTCAGTGATGCAGAGTATATAAAGGACCACCCACGAACTGAAACACAGAACTCTGACACCTCAGCAGGAACCGCTCCTTTGAATCTTGGACCGAGTATTGTACAAAGTGAACATTTGTCACCTGTGGAGTCGAACATTTCCGCACCTGTAGACCAGCTATTTCAAGACCAGACAAGACCCGGAAAGTACAGATATAATCTACGTTCTCATGTTATGAACTAATGACATTGCATAATTACCTTTCTGTTTGAAAACTGTTTTGATCTTACTGCATTCCATTCAGTCAGGAAGTTTGCTCTAAATTTTTATCTTTTTGTTTTTGTTGTTCTCTCACCTTGCCATCTGGGTTACCGTAGGGTCGTAACGTGTGCCTTGTTTTAATTTGCAGGGAATCAGACATAAGGTTGGTTTTTTCTGTCTATCTTGGGAACTCCCGGGGTAAACAGAGGCAAGTTTTTAACAGGTACAAACCATCCGTTGCGAACGGTTGTAGAAGATGGAGCTTCCTGAACTGCGACGGGTTAATGTCATAAATGTGCACAAGACAAAGCTATATGACATATTATATAGCAAATGTTTTCTAATGCAATGTACTTTGACACTTCTAATTGTTTTAATAACTTTGGTAGGCGGAATTATTTTTAGTATTCAGTTGATCTTTACACCTGTTACATCTACAGTATCTCCCCATGTTCCTGTTTCTCCGACTGTTGTTTCTCTTCATTCTTTCCATCCTTTTCCTGCCCATGAGCAAGCTCGACGCTCTGAGTTTATAAATAACACTTTCATTCAGCTCTTGCACCAACATCAACTAGTAGTTAACACAACACACTGCTGGGTGTGTGGCTTGATACCACATACCATGGACAAGGGCATCCCTTATCTGGTTCTGCCCTTTAGTTATAATGGATCATTCTGGGCATTTCAGACCATGTTCGCTTATGCCCTAGAGACCTATCCTCCACGACCTCCGCGTTCCACTCGGTATAACTCTGCTAATAGAGCCTTGGTAAAAGGAATCACTGACATGGTTAGAGATGCCAATAACACTCCGTTCATTCCCAAGGATGAATTGCGAGTTTACATGGGTTGGAATGTTACGGAATATGGCATTACTCTGGGTGAGAACAAACGTAAAAGCTCAACTCCGATCTGGGTCGTACCCCACCAAGGTCAGGTCTGTTTGCAAGGAAATGGGAGGAATCCGAAAGCTCGACTAGGAAAGAGTGACTGTATCGAAACATATGTTTTCCCGTCACAGTCTTCCCCTGCATTCTTAGCTGCTAAGGGTACCTATTTTGTTTGCCAAGACAGAGCATACACATGGCTGCCTGCTGACTTCTCAGGCTCATGTTATATCGCTCAACTGCTACCTCCGACATACACTGCTGCACCGGACTATCACAAAACTAGAGTTGTGAGAGGTGTTTTCAGCAAAGAAGATACTGCTGGCCAAGAAGCAGGAGACTTCTTCAAAGGTTTCCTTCCGTTCTGGGGGCCTATGGTTAACAGTAGAAACTTACGTCAACTAACACGGGTAGTTGAATCCACTATCACCGAAACTGCGGGTGCCCTTAGTAACCTGACAGCTGAGCTTCAAGCGGATCGCCTCATGACGTTACAGAACCGTATGGTTCTTGATGTGTTACTTGCAGATCGAGGTGGAGTATGTAAAATGATCCAATCGAGTTGTTGTGTTTTTATCCCAGATAATGCGCCAACGGTATACAAGGTCATCTCTAAGTTACACAAAATCTCTGACTCTATTCATGTAGAGGAAGGTGACTGGTCATTAATGGGATGGTTCTGGAGCCTGTTGTCTGCGTGGGGATGGAAGGTTCTGATAGTCACTGGTGTTGCGTTGGTATTTTTATTTTCGTGCTGTCTCATTGTTCAGTGTGGTCCTGCCTTATGTAATCTCTGCATTTCAACATGCGTAAGAAGACCACCTGTTTTTAGAGATACGCCACGGGATAGAGTAATGCTTCAACAACATATCAGTGACCTGATGAACACAGAAATGGACTCCGACATAGAGTAAGTTATTGCCTATGTAAGGGCAAAAGGACGGTCTGAGGTTCTGTAGCGATCCGAACCCGTGAAATCGGTATCGTAGTACTGACACGATTTTGGTACCAATGAACCGCAAATGATCCATTACATACATGACAGTGTTTTCGCTACGCAACTAGCATGAATTCACTGAGAAATAGAGCATTCTGTTGTAAAGTCATGGCATCCATTTTAGTTACGGCATCCATTTTGTTTCTTGCCCTCACATAGTCAATGAACGGGCAATGACCCCGACAGAGTCACCTTGTTAAGGACACGTAAGCTCGAGCCCCGAGAAAGGCTGACGCTGCATGACTAGGCAGAATCAAGCTGCCTCCCTTGCCTGAGGCCAGTCCTGTTATACTGGTTCTCGTGTCCGTTGTCCTGACTGAAAGGCCGAAGACGGTAGCCATGCCCGTTTATGATCCATAAACACCTCTTATCCTACTTTTCAATCCTTTGCACCTGGCTCTGCTCCTCTCCTTCTGGACTTTTACAATGGGGAGGTTACGATTTTTATGATGGGGAGGATCGAGTAAAGAATGGAAAACTGACAAGGGGACCTGATCGAATACCGAAAACCTACGACTAATTATTGTTTGATGTCTATTTACTGTTTATTTGGGATACCGGGTTGGGCATGAGAAAATATTCGTGTAATGTTGCCTAAAGACATTTTCCGTGTATTTAAGGAACAACCCACTTAATGCAATTCGAACAGTCTCGTAGATTCTGCCTCTGTGTGGTTCCTATGACTTCTGTGTCCCTGCAGTAAATAAACCTTGGTCTTTGACGCCACCATCGAGAAGCCTGTGTCTCTGTTTATTTGTGCACCGAGACAGGAGGAACTCAGGGGTCTTTGGGTGTTGTTTCCCTGACACCTCTGGACTCTTAAAAGTCCAGAACCTCAAGGGGACCATCCATGCAAACATTCACATCAGTCCACCCTCAACACCACACACTCTGAACTGCAACAATGTGTATCTGTGAAGCCCACATGGACAGGTGACATTGCACATGCACCCATGACAAACACAGGAACGTTGGGAGGAACTAAGGTGCACAGGCACATCACACAAGGACAGTTTACAACCCTGGGGAATGACAGACATACTGCACAGTATGCGGTACATGGCCATGACCTCAAAGCTCACGTAACCTCCAGAATCCCTGCCACAGTCCCAGGACAATGCAGAATCCAAGGAGAACCACAAGGCACAGATGCTGACACCTGCCAGCATCGCAGCCATTAACCCGACAAGTGGGAGCAGTCACACACACATACAAATGTCTCAATCACTGAAAACTACCACCTAGGGACAACTACATGATTTAGCAAAAAAACAGGTGCCTTGAGGAACCCTGACTGTGTCCCATCTGTGTCTGACAACATCATCACCACTCAGTACTGACAAATCCCAATGATGATACACCAATTAACAGTAGTGTGTCATGCACCCACGCATCTGGTAGCCCATTGGAAAAGTAGTGGGATGAACCCAGTACCACTCAACAAGCATCAACAACAGGAACATAACAAGGGAACACTGTCTGTGTATGAACAGGGGTGTGGACACACACACATGCTCATACAAAACACACCATGGGCCCAGGCCATGTCACTGGACAACACACTTACTTGAGGGGACCCAACTCCTGTGGAAGCCCAGCTGTGCCAAACATATTCACCGCAAGTCTCACTCATGTCTGCAGAACACTCGGTCAGTCAGCCATCAGTTACCACACAATGAAGGCTCTGGTCACAACAGCCGGGGAACGCGAGTCTCCCCTAAGTCATCTGCACATACCCAAAACAAATGTCTAGCAAGTTGCACAGAGGACCCAGTTGCTCCTATTACAATGATGCCCACACCTGTAGGTCCAGTGTTGATGAGCACAAAGTATGTGGAAGTGACAAATTGGACAACGGGAAGCACATCATATGTGCATGGGTGCAAGCCAGAGATGTGACCATGCAAATTAAATGCTCACTGAGAGATGTCCACAAATAGTTGATCCTGACACACCTAGGTAGCTGCAAAGAATGACATGAATACCCACCAGAATAGGATACATATCTCATGGACCACAGGGAGTACCTCACAGCAACATATCAGTAGTCAACATTGTAAACAAAGCATCACAGGTGCAAGGGCATGTTAAACATCATCAACATAATGTACAGCTAAATCTAGTTCACAGGGAGAAAGAAAAAAGCTTTATTCAGCATTTTAAAAGTTAAACGTATGTCCAAACAAAAGGCCAATGGCCAGTCCATGTCCAAATGCCAAGGAGTGAAGTAGAGTGACAACTGTCACACCTTGCTTGCCTGCACTGCTAAGGACCGGGGTCACCCCCTCGGAGGGGCATACATGGGGGCAGGCCAGGTACCGCAGGGACAGGATCAGGGCGCAGCAGAAGGAGGCAGTGAAGAGGTGGTGGATGCAGGCGAGACACTTGCAACCGCAGTGGAGCTGACTGAAGTGGTGGGTGCTGTCACAACTGTGGGGCACAAGTCAGATGGTGTGGGTGCCGGCACAACTCCAGTGGGCAGGTCAGATGGAGTGGATTGGCTCACCACTGCAGTGCCCAAGTCAGATGGGGTGATCGTGGACTCCAATGCATTGCCTACATCCATGGGAGCGGAATGGGGGACAGGTGAGGTCGGCAGGGCGGGGGGGGGACACGGTCCCCACATCAGTGGCACTAACTGTCTGACCAGGGGTGGAGGAGCAAGTGCTAGGGGGGGATGGCCTTAGCATTCTGGGGATGGTGTATCTGTGGGTGGGGAACCTGGGGCAGGGAGTGGCGGGGGAACCTCTGGAGTGGTGGCCTGGGGGATGGAGGACGGAGGACGGAGACTTTGCCTTGGATCTGCGTGGTGGCGGGAGGGTCTTGCTCTTCTGGCGCCAGGGGGACTTGCGGGTGGGGGTCTCTGTCTGACCGCGCCTGGGGGAGGGTGTTCGGGTGTTCGAGGCACTCCCCTCTGTGTGTGGGGACTTCCTCTTCCCCTTGTAATCAGGATCTGCAGGGAAGAGCTTCTGGGGGGATGGGGATGCAGGTGAGGCAAGGGAAGGGAGGGAGAGGTCTCGGAGGACTGCGGAGTGGTTGTGGATGACTGTCTGTGTGTCTGCAAACCAGCCCCTGTGAGTGTGGTATCAGTCGCCTGCGCTTGCTTGTGTGCACGTCTAGACCTGGGTATGGGGGTTTCTGTGCTTGGGACAGGTAGGGTGCTAGGAATCATGGGTGGTGCATGGGTAGGAGGGGTGCGGGACTGTTGGACACTGCTGCCGTCAGGGAGGAGGACACGGACTGATTGGTCCTCTGTAGGGCAGACATGCCAGAGGAAATGCCCTCCATGAATGATACCAGTTGTATCAACAGACCTGTGTGTGCATGGAGGACCTTCAGCATCGACGTCTGCCCTATATGGATCTGTAAAAATAAGACCAAAGACTCCTCACTCAGGGCAGCAGGGGACACAGGGGCAGGGGGTGCGGTGCCTGGCATAAAGGAGATATGCTCACGAACACGGGAGCCCACAGGGACCTCTGGGATGTGAGCCGATGGGAGGGTGAGGGTGGTGGTGGTGGTGACAGCCTCACTAGCTGGGGTTTGGTGGCTGCTGACACCCGCCTCCACAAGGGAGTCATCCTCAGAGCTGCTGTGGCCCTCAGCTGGGGGTGATGGTGCTGACGACTCCTCTGTGTGGCTCCACTTGCCCTCCGTGCCACTGGGTCCACCCGACTCCTCTCCTTCTGTCCCTGTCAGGCTCTGTGGCTCCTCCTGGTCCATGGAGCTGTCCCCTCCTGTGGCGTGGATGTATCTGGGTAGGAATAGGAAGTAAGAGAACAACATCAGTCACCTGCACCGACTGCACACACCACAGTGAGTACATCACATCACAGGGCAAGCCCTGGCATCATCAGCTGAACACAGCTCAAAGTGCAAACACTGTTTAGAATAAGACAATTGTCATTCTCAACATCAACCATGGCAAACATATCCCTCCTTGACTTTCACACATATGTCCGTTGCATGTTGGATGCTAACACCGCAATGTGCCAACATGCACCACCTACACATTAGTTGTACATGCAAGTGAACATGTAGGAGTATGTCATTATACACACAGCACATCTCTTGCTACTGACTCAGTACAGGTGTCTGGATGAAGGGATGGGCAAAGACTCATTTCACATGCTTGTGATGCATGCCAGCAATACACACTATGATGTACCCATGTCCTGATGAGCAATGCCACAATGGGGTGCATGGTGCACACTTGAACACAATGCAGGATCACTCATAGTGAGTTCAATGCCATGGCACTGGGATGCCCTGAAAGTCAGTCAACACTGTCTCCTGTCACAGGGGCAGGGCATCCAGACAACAACAATATGCACTGACTCACAATCATAGCTCAGGGGTAAAGCTAACTCTGCAGATGACCGGCGCACTTGCCCATCCCATGCAAACAACATATCCAGGACCCAGAAGACCCCACATCATGCAAATCATACATATGAGTCTCTGCAAACACAAATCCCTGTACACTAACACATCACAGTCTGCCATGCATGTAACCCAGCTGCATGAAGGACACAGTTGCATACACCATTGTGCGCTGTCAGATGATCATACACCTATATGTCACACAGGTGTTGTCTCTCACAGTCACCTCTCAGATGTCATGATGACACTCTGAATCATGGACACCCCAGTTGTACATAACAAGAAGACACACCCTAATGACACAGAGGCAGACACCTGAGGGCACATGTCACTAAGCACAACCTGCAATTTCATACACAGGAGTGGGATTACAGAGTGTTTCTAAATGCCCTTGAGGAGCCATGACTGGCCAGGTCTACATGAAACAGTGTTTGGCCCTGGACAGTAGTCAGGTGGCTAAGCAAGTGTGACATACTTGATATACATACTCCTGAGGCCCCAAAATTGGAGTCCCCTGCTGCATGGGTTGGTTTGGAATACCCAAGCCATAGGTTGCGAGTCAGACCAGCAATTGGTACACATCTCAAGGGCACACACAGATCACATGTCAGATCTCAGGCATTGTGTAAACAATTGACCCACCCATGTAACACACAACAGAGTCACGGGACCAGATGCTGACCGGTAGCTGAAGCATAGCTGACTGCAGGGAGACAGTGCCCTAGTGACACAAGCAACAGAGTGTAGGGGCCACACCTGTGGAACAGATGAGGAGGGTGCATCACACAATTGATGGACCTGAGTATTGGACTACAAGACCTACCTAATGTGGAAGTGTGACCAGGCCAAAAGACTGCAATTAGCATGTCAGACATAGTACACAGATTAGGCATGGACTTACCCCTTCCTGCTGCTGTCTGGCCTTCAGCTGCCTATCCAGGTCCGGGAAGACCACCGCCAGTATCCGGAGCATGTGGGGAGTCAGGGTCCGGTGTCCGCCCCTCCTGCGTGGAGGTGACAGCTTCAGCTGGACTCTAGCTATCCTCCGGGTCCAGCCCCGAAGGTCCTGCCACCTCTTCTGGCAGTTGCGGATCCGGCGCTTGTAGACCCCCACAGAACGAACAGCCCGGGCGATTGTCAGCCAGATCTCCTGCTTCTGGTGGGCATCAACCTGTGAGGATGACAAAGTGAAAAGTACATTTAACACACATGCCCCAGATTTGTGCAGCACACATTTGGATATATATGTCATCATCACAAAGGGAAATGAATTACACAGGTAGTGCAACCATGGGGGAGGAAAAATCACCTGCATGTCTGACATGTTAACAATGCCTGGATAGTTTAAGCTTGCAATAATGCACTTTAGCAGCAGGAAACCTATTCATTACATGTACCCACACACTTTGGGGGATGAAAGTAGTCATTGAGAATGCTTGCCACTGGTGTACACACTGCTAGTACTGTGAGGGGGTGTGACAGCAATGGCAAGATGGCTGACTGTGAAATCCTGGTGTTTGTTTGGCTACAAGTCCAAAGTGAGCCCCTGTGCTTCACACAGCAGCACCCAGTATGGGGTATCTTTTGTTGATATTTAAATGAGGTGTGTGTCAATGCATTGTACCCGGTGAGTTGTGTGGAGTTTGTGTTGAAAGGGGGTGTCTCCCCATGCTGATAAGTATGGTCAGGGCTGTCAGTCCTCCTTTCCATCATGAAACGTGCTTCCATTGTAGGGCGTGCAAGTTGTCTTTCAGGATGTCAGTTAGTGGTGTCCTGCTTCTCATTTGCACACAAGCCCTAGCAGGGCCTTGTGCTCCCCACAGCAGGAGCCAGTGTCAGCCATCTTGTCAGTCATTTTCCACTCCCTGTGATGTGGGCATGTTTCAGAGAGGTCTTGATGGGCCAGCATTATCTGTGACTACAGGCCCCATCATGCTTTTGGCTACACTCACTTCACCTGGATGTATGACAATACAACGCGTGTTATTACAACGCATGCAGTTACATCGCATGCGTTACAACGCATGCGATGTTACAACGCTATGCCATTACAACGCAAGTCTTTACATCGACTTGCGCTAGATGGCGTGCTAACATTAGAAAAGTGTAATTTACTATTCCAACTCCAGTCCACTTAACAGTAGGGAAGGTGTTTGGGATAGTAAACTACACTATTTGTAATGTTAGCACGCCATCTAGCGCAAGTCGATGTAAAGACTTGCGTTGTAATGGCATAGCGTTGTAACATCGCATGCGTTGTAACGCATGCGATGTAAAAGCTGTGCGTGGTAAAAACCGCGTTGTAATGGCTGTTCCCCACTTCACCTGCATCCCCACTATTCCTTCCTGACAGTCAGCTGCACTGTGAGGTGGTGTGTTTGTGGTGGCAAACTGTCTGGCAGGGTCTATTTGGCTTAGTGCCACTGGCTTGCTCTATTTGTTTGTAGGTTGGTGCATGTCATGACACAGTTCCCAGTCACTTTGAGATGGCAGGTATTGTGTTTGTCTGACTGACCATACACATCTTGGGCTGATTATCTATTGGTTAGTGTAGCTTTGCTTGCGGTGCATGGTTTCACTGTCCCCTTGCCACACAATCTTGGGTATGTTGTTTGTGTACTCACCAGGCTCTGGGATGTCTTTTAGGCTATGGACGCTCTCTGGTGGTAGGATGTCCTGCACCTTCTCCTCCCAGGTCCTGAAACAGACTGGCTTGGCAGGAGGGCCACCGCCGGTGCACTGACTCAGGGCGTGATCTTTTTTGATGAGTTTCTTGACCCTCCTGCGAACGTCATACCACCTGTTCTGGATATCGTCCTTTGTGCGCCTTGCTGGTACTTGGGCGTTCCCCTTGTCCACAATCCTCGCCCACATCTTGGTTTTCTGTGAGATGGGTATCCTTTGGACCAATGTACCAAACAAATGTGGCTCTACTCTGATGATCTCGTCTACCAGCACTTCTAACTCACTATCTGTGAACTTTGGATTCTTCTTTGGGGGCATGGGGATAGGTGGTGGTGGTGAGTGATGTGTGTGTGAGGGTTCAAGTGATGGTGGGTTGGTGTTGGTTTTGCTGGGTGTATGTGTGTGTGCTTTTGTATGAGGTACTGACGGTGTGTGAGTTGTGTGATGGGTGAGTTGTGAGTGTGTCTGTGGTTGCTGTGTACTGGTGTTTGCTGCTGGCTGTGTCTCCTGTTTGCAAGGGATGATGGTAGTGATTATAGTCCTCTGTATAGTTGGAGTGGTGGGTGTGTCTTTGTCCCATGTTTTTTGGGGGTATTTATTGGCTTTGTAATTGCTTGTTTGGTCCTTTTTTTGTATTTTTTCCTTTGTGTTTTGTAGGCATGAAGGAGACGTTCATGTGACGGAAACGGACGCTGCTGTTGTCTCGTGCAGGTTTCTCCGCCTCGTTCACGCTGCCTATCTTCTGTGTTTGGTACGCGGCGGTTGCGGCGGTCTCTATTGCTTGTTGGTCGCGCCGGTCTCTATTGCTTGTGTGCTGGGTTGTCTGTGCGTGTCGGTCGTGCGGCTTGGTCTCCGTGCGAGTCGGTCTGGTTTTACACGCATTACATCGTACTGCGCAAATCGTACATCGCGGGTACGGGTCGGTCGGCTTCATTCCGGGTTCGTGTCGGTCGGTGATAATCGCGTCGGTTTTCCGGCCGGAGCACTATTTTCCCTACGGCTCGGTCGTACGGCTTGTATTCCGTACGTGTCGGTTGTAATTCACACGTGTTGCATCGTACTGTACAGGTCGTACGGCGCTGGTCCGTGTCGGTTGGTATTCGGTCCGGGTCCGTGTCGGTCAGTTCGTTTTGCGGTCGAAATCAGCCCGTATATGTATTTTTCAGGAACGTATATTTCAGAAGAGTCCCTCATTCAACAGTATAAATAAATTTAATGGGCATACAGACTCCAGAAGAGCTTGGAGGTCTACTGCAGGACGTTTTAAACTTTCACCTCGGAGTGCACAGATGTTGTGATATCGCGAGTCCAAGGTTTACTCCCCTCCGCCACACCCAAAGAGTCTCACGTGTTGCCACTTCTTTTCAGAAAAGAAAACAAGCTTGTCTAAAATGCGAGGGAGCATTTTATAGGCACAAGGGTTACATGGCTCTTTATTCATTCAAACACATTCTAAGACCCACAAATGTCATTCCTGGCCGTTTAGACTGCCCTGCTTTATCCGTGCAGCTGGTGATGCTGCTTTTATTGATGTGTAGACTGCTTTTTTTTAAGACCATATCAGACACAGCCGTGCCACATTTTTAGTGAAGAATCATACAGGTCTATACAGTTATGGCACTTTTCTCCCCCGATCAAAGCAATCCTGCTGTTAGCCGTGTAAGGAGATTTTGAGGAGAGGCGACTCCGTAGTCTTCTCAGAAGGCAGTTGAAATCCACTAATAGATATAAATTAAGGCAATAGGGGTGTTTTAAATCACAGACGATGATTTCAAGTGGTTTTGACTTAAGATAGGCACATTTAATTATAACAGTATTAATTTGTATTGATGGCATTGAATTTTTTGCTTCACTATCAGTTAGAGTGAGCGCTGTAGTAAGGTGCTTCTGTGCGGGCAATTCCTCCTACTCCTTCGTTCTTGATGAATCATTACATTGAAAACTGGAGAGTGAAGGTGGAAAAAACAGCTACAGGAAACCAAGGCCAAACAACATGGCAAGAAAAAACAGCACCTGGCATTGTGGTCAATAAGGTACCTCACCACAGGCTTAGGTTCTAGACAATGCAGGGCTGTAGAGAACAGCTCAACACTCAAATTCTGGGTTTCCTGACAATTGAGTACTAGATGAAACAAAAATAAACGATTCCTCTTCCACAGGTCAACCACCATTTAAGTGTAGTTGGATCCAAACTGTTATACAACAACTAGAAAATAGGTACAAAACATTTGCTAGAGGTTTTCATGTACATTTCCAAGGTATCAGGTTATAAACTTTAATAAGTTGGGAGGAAGACTCTTTTGTGCAAAACCGGATTGTTGACGTGTTTGTGGAGGATTTTAATGTATTCATGATTGTATATATATCTTCTTTGTAGGAGGAACAATAAAGATACTGTTCCTCGTCACTGGTACTACAGACATCCCAGTGTCACCTACAACAAAACAATAACAGATCTAAAGCGGCATATTCAAACAGCCTCATCATGAGCAAACCGCTTGTGGCAAAGGAATCAAATCCAAGGCGTGAACAAAGAACCATTTCTTCCAATTATACGCAACCCGTGCATTTTTGTTTTTCAACCAAAGGATACCAAAACCGGGGGGCATCACAAATCATTCCCAAAGTATAGGGGATAAAAACAGCTCTGAATGAGGCAGAAGCAGGTGGATTTGATCCCTCAGAACAGTTAAATGCTTTTCGCCGTCTTCCTTTTTCTGTCTCCCAATGGAACAGAAAGACAACATACATTGGCAATGTCAATAGGTCTCATCTTAATGACCTAGCCGTTTTGCCAAGGCTTTTAAACTGCGTTTTAGGGAGGAGGAGTGGAGTGGAGGAGTGTGGCTCAATGGTTAGAGTGGCAGACCCTGAAGCAGAGTTCTGGCCAGGGACCAGCGTTCGATTCCCACCTCGGTGGGGCTCGGGCTCAATTTCCTTGGACCTGTCTATTCTCGCTTCGGTGCCTATTCTAATCACGGGCCCCACGCTGCAACTCTGGGCAATAGCTTGCTTAGCCTCCACACCGGCCCCAACAGCGCTAAGGATGCCTGGCTTCACCCTGGGGGTGCCCAGGAGTGGACACTTCACAGGGAAAGCCAGGAGGGGTTCCACAGCGGTATGAGTATCAGCGCCAGGAAACCGCAAAAGGTGACACCGCAAGGTGGCCATCTGGTGACAGTGCGCTCTATAAGTACCTTGACATTTACATTTAGGGCCAAATGCTGTACAGTATGGAAAAAATGCGATGATGTGCCCGTGTAATTTTGTAGAGGTGGTCATGCTCCACTACATATGAGCATCTATAAAATGACATGTGTGCCTTTTCTTTTTTTTATTCATTTACTAACCAAAAATGGATCAGTAAATAAAAAAACGGAAAAAAAGAGCAAAAAGACTTTGAAGGCAGACAGCAATCTGTTCTCTGGTACTCCGTAGAATAAAATAAGAAAATGCATTTAAAAAACTGAGGATTGAGGGGGGGAGTGACAGTAAAGAGGAGGAGGGTGGGAGGAAGCAACAGGAGGAGGGTGGGGTGAAGGAAGCAGCACCCGAGGAAAAAGCATTTGAGTGAGAAAGCAACATGGGGAAGAAGCACATGAGGGTGAGCGCAACAGAGCTCTGAAGGGAGGGACAAGTACATTAGGGTGACAGCAGGAAACTATGCACCCTCATGGAGTGCTTCCCCAAAAAGGAAACAAGAAACGCGAGTAGTGCAAGTGCGCATGCGAAAAGTGAAAGTAGGCTGCGTGTGCGAAAGTGAATGTGATTGCGGCTGTACATATTGCAAAGCTGCCGGCTGCGCGCGTGCACGCTCGCGTGAATACAAGCTTGTCGCCAGCCAGCAGCACTTTGAAAACTCACCTACTAAAGTCTCTCCGAGCAGCGCATGCGCGCTGACTCAGCGAGACCTAAAAAGGGATGCCAACTGATTTTACAATGCTCCTAGTAACTAGCAAAGGCATAATATTCTAGATGCACCAGGAGCAGCGGACTCCATGACTGCCAATTTGTTCAATATGCTAGAATTACCTCACCTTACAGGCATTTGGGCCACGGGTCACTGCATAGCAAAGTCAATCCATCCAACAGAAAATGCCCATAAATGTATTGGGGACAGTTGCACTCTTTCTGGGACAGGACATTACTGTGGTCACATGCTGCGTGCAAAAAACCATGTAAATAGCAGCAAGGGGCTGCTCTACTGTGAGACATTGTGAATTGCTTCCAATGATGGCGATGAACATTGCAAAAATGTATATTAATGTTCTCAAGTACACAAAAATCATAAACAAAGGAGTATGTGTGTGTTCCAAACCTCTGGACTTAGGGACATGGGGCGAGCAGCAGCCATATGCCCGCACTGCAGCTACTGCATGCTGCCACTAGCCTGTGCTTGTACAAAAGGGGTGAGGGGAGCTAGATCCTGGATACTACATTGTAGAGTTATCAATAGGGGGCACACTTTTCAGGTAAACATCAAAAGAGTGTCCGTGAGAAACACAGATTTGAAAGTTGAGCAATTCATCAGGATAAGGGGTTCAAATCGTATAACGATAGAGGAACTTTCAGGGGCAAAGGGTCATAGTTTGAATATCACCGCTGACCATGTTGTTTTGGATTTCCACCACCAACAGATAGATCTATTTGGGAAGATCACAAACAAAAATAGGTCTACATGGGAAGATTATCAACAGTGGTCAGGTTATCATAGAAGTGAATTACTGAGGATGAGAACGAGCGGACTGGTTTACCAGTAAATATTCTTATCGGGCAGCAGTCTACTGGTGAGGAGCATCACAAGCAAAATGGTACATCACCTTAGATCACCACCAACAGAAAAGTCTATTTGTGATGATTTGCACCAGCTTGGAAGAGTACCACTAAAGAGTACACTCAAAAGTTGTCTACTACTGATGATTACTACCAAGAGAAAAATCTACAATTAAGGTATAAAACAGAAAGATAGACCAGTGATTACTGCCATAGGCCAAGAACATTTCTACACATGAAGATCACAAACAACTGGATGGCCAATCAGTGAATATTACTGTTAAGAATGATCTCTACCAGGGAACATCACTGACAAAGTTTTCTACCAGTTACGATCCCTAACTGCAGAGAGTTATACCATACAACGTTACTTGAAGGCGAGAGGTCTACAATTGAAGAACACAGACATCAGAGGGGAATCTGGGGCCCTCTACCAACTGCTGCAGGCTGCCAGCCCATCTTTCTCCAACCACTCCTAAAAGATTGATTCTGATCTGATAAGTGTTGCGTGTGCAGAAGTATTAACAGCAGATGGACACAGCATTCTTCCCTGCCCCTCATGAGTTCCTTTTGGTTTGGCACCCTTTTAGTATCATGGTACTGAGTTTTAGCATAATTGTGAGAAATCAGAAAAGTGAAACCTGCAAGGAGATTTTTTTGTCTTAATCCACTGACTAAATCCCCTGCGTGAAAGACTCAAATGTACTATTAATAATTCTTGCTAGAATGCCTTCAGGAAGCCTGACAGGCTTAATTGCATGCTAGGATCTTGTAATAAAAAAACATTTAAATACATTATCTATGTACACACACACACACACACACAAACGTATTCACGGTGTCCCCTCCTCATTGCACAGACAGGGATGAAGTACAAGCCACTACAATCGGTTCTTCACAAACGCTGATGACCCCTTTCGACCCTACTCGAGTCTTGTGAGCAAGACCAAAGTAGGGTAGGGATGCGTCCTCAGTTTCCTTTTCCAATAAAGCATTTGTGCACAACCAATTAGAGCAGCTCGTACTTTATCCCCCCCTTGCAATGAGGAGGGGAAACAGTGTGGATGTGAAGCAGGAGGGGACAAAGCCTACAAGCCCTGGACCACAAGGCCGGGAGTCCCATTGTCTCAAGATTGCTGAAAAATAATACAAATACATATATTTATCCCCTCAGTGGCAGTCACCCCTGGGTAATTATAGTTAGGGCATCATTTCGTAGGAAATTCCTTTTTTTGCTTTGCCAATAACTTTGCCACTGTTTGATGAATCTTCATGAAACTTTCCCAAAAAAGTGCCGATTTTTGCCTAGTTTGTGCATGGAAAGTTTCGGAGTGATCCATCAAGCGGGGGACACGAAAAAAGGGGGTCCCAATACACAAAATCCCCATGCAATTTCCACTGACTTTTATCAGAAGTATTTTCACTAAAACTGCTGAACAGAATTATAACTACTTTGGGAGGAACATAGACCTTGGATCGCAGATAGTGATTTTTATGATTTGGTGTATATCCATTCAGTAGTTTTTGAGAAATTGAGGTTTACAAATATTTGTATTGCTGGATAGTTGGGTCGAGGGACTCCCGCGAGAGTCTTGCGAGAGCACCAATTCAAAAATGTATTGCAATTGGCCCAGGGATTTTTTTTTCCCTGGGGCCATTTCACAAGCCCTCTGATTGGCAACCAGCAGCATGAGAAAAATATTGCTGGCAGCCATTACAGGACTCAGGGACTTAGTCGTCTGTCCTGAAGTTAAAAAAATATATATAAAGGGGGTAGTCAGAGGCCTCCCCCACCCCCCGTGGCCAGAGTGAAAAAAAAATCCACATTTTTTGCCGCAAACCTGCAGGACTCTCACAGGATTGCGGCAAAAAGTACGTGAAAAAAATGGCAGCCACTATTTTATTTTAAATATATGGCGAGGGAAGCACGAGTAGGGTCCCCTTCAAGAGCCCATTTTGGGCCCAGGGCACCCATCCCCCGCGGCTAGGTATCTTCATTAAGGGGAGGGGGGTGCGCAGTCCCCTCCCAAAACACTAAAGGCACTGTTGTTATATACTCAATCGATCGATTTTTATTTCAATATAATTTCTATAGCCTATAAAGTACATCAAATAAATACCTCAATTTAGGTTACAACACATAAAATAGGTTTAAAAGTGTATTACCGAAACAATAATATTACAAAAATCATCCCAGTATTATACATTTCAGGTCATCATAAAAGATCATTAAACAACAATTCAATAATCAGCACAACATTAAATGTCAGTTTGTAATCTCCTATTCTTCAAAGAAGACCATACAAATGACGTCAAGGAATAACATACAAGAGGATCCACTCCGTTATTGATCCTCTGCTTTGAAATAAGCGAGCATCTGGGTGGATTATAATATAATTCTAATAACCCCAGTAACCTAAATGGATATTTTACATATTAAAAAACCATCTTTTCTGTACAGAATCCAATTTCAGACAATCCATAAGAATACTCTGGTTCAAATTTACCTTCTTCATTCTCCAAATCGAATGCCACAGTAGCAAGGGCGCTAAACGGATTATATCTGATAAAAATGACGCTCCAAGTTCCATATGGCAATTAAAATTCAAACAACTACTGGGAAGACCAGTATAAAAGCCATCCTCTCTTCACTCCAAAATATCAATTGCCACCATGCACCAGCCTCCTGCCCCATAGGTGGCCCTAGATATAGCTTTTGAATTATAAACTTTTTTTATTCCCAGGACAGGTCTAGACCCAAGTTTCTTAACGAAGGTAAAAATTGCCAATATTTGTTTTTCCAACAACAAGGCTCTATTAGCTACCATGTTATTCCAGGTGTGCTTGGCGTTAAATAAGATCCCTAGATAGGAGAAGAAGTTCACCACCAATGGTGCATTGGCTGCCACTGGACAAGGACGTGCAGTGATTCAAGCGACCCACGTGCGGCTACTAGCATCCGAAGATACCCTTCGAGAAGTCATGTGATTCAAACAGTTAATTGTACAGACGGTGCAATAACAGCTCGTTTTTCATTTGCCGTGAAGAGGCTGGAATACCAAAGCCGAAACGCGTCTACAGACAGTTGTACTGGAGGAGCCCTTTCTCTCACTTTTTTTGTATTGAATATAAATGGACTAAGGACTTGTGGCACACAAAGCGATACATCTGGAGAAAATTGGTTATCTTAAAGTTGCACCACACATAGGCTACCTCCATTAGTGGACTGTGTAGGAATTAGAAAACACAGCTACTTCTGATTAGTTGATAGGAAGAACGAGAAGAGTGAAAAGAATATGTGTATAGGATATCTATATAACAATTTTTTTATGTATGGTATGTTTGTTTACGATCAAGTATATGTAAATTTGATGTCTTTTTCTATGTATATAAATGTTATGTGGGACACTAAGCAAAATGCATAAACAATGCGGAAGGTGTTAAGTGTAACCCTGAGTGAAATACTGTACATAAATATGCTAGAAGTATGCAAAAGCACCTACGATTAATTAAGGTAATCCATGAGATAAAACACTTTTAGAAATCTGTTTCTTCATCACTATATATTTTTTGTTGCTTGTGAGATCCATGAAGGCTATATATATATGACCACCCTTAGCCGCAGTATATTTGTCGATTATCAGACTTAGATTTAAACATTGCTGTATGGTCCCTTTCTCTTTTTCGAAGCCATACTGTGTTGTTATCAAAACGTTCTGTTCCCTGACCCAATCCTCTAACCTGTTTAACGATAGCTGTCATAATAATTTAGCAGTGACATCTATCAGTGATATAGGTTTATAATTAAGTGGGAGCACCTTATCCACTTTTTAATATATCAGAATAATAATAGTTTTTTTCAGGAGTCTGGAGGGTCCAGCCTACCTGTAGCGTTAAAAATATTGGTCAAGAATGGAGCTCAAAGCTCATGATGTTCTAAGAAAAAATCTATTGGGACCCCATCCGGCCAGCAGCCTTATCCAAGCTACACTGGGCTAACGCACACCTCACCTCTGCCAAGTCAAATACTAAATTGTCCTTAGATTCAACCATCAGCGACAAATTTGGAGAGTCCTCTTCCTCACCAGATGGCCGAAATATTTTCAAAAAGTGGGCCACCCAGGTTTCTTCATCCACATATAAATCTAAGGCCTGGTCATTCCCCTTTTTAAGGCTAGGGGCGTCATTCACTTTCCAAAAGTCCCCACTATTTTTCTTACCTGCAGCCGATCTCAGACTCTCCCAGGCCTCTTCCTTCAGGAACTTTAATATGGTTCCGAAGTGCGCAACTCCAACTGGCAAATCTTGACAGCCAATGAGTGGCTTTTGCTATGAGCTGCGCTGTTCGCTCTATCTGTCCCCATCTCAATTCAGGGACATTAGCCAGGATTAAAACACAGGGGCATGCAGCCGGGGGAAGGTCTAACTTTTCCCTCCTCTTACCCTCCACTCTTCTTTGGGAGACTACTCCCTCCCTCATCCCTCGATCAACCATACCTTTCCTTTGTTCATTTGTCAGAGTAACCCACTGACCCTGGGTTACTCTGTCCCTTCAACGAGAGAGACCGTAAGGTAGACTTTACAGGTTCCCATCAGCTATCTTCACGTGGCGGTGGGGTGCTGTGCTCCCTCTCATCTCCATTTGTGAATTTTACAACCCTCATCCGATGGTGCAGGGGATATGAGTGTTCCCACAAGTCCATCCTCTGCCCCAAATTCACTTTGAGCTGTCATTCTTGAGGTCGCTGTGAAATATACGGTCAGCTGGCCCCTATTTGGCCTTCTTGTCAGAGTCTTCCCGCTCCTGCATCACACACCCATTGGCATTGATGAGGGCAGTAAGGCTGTCTTTGATTTTTGATAATCTACACATAAATGGCTTTATTAGTAATGAAAGGGCGCTTTCCAGTCTTTGACATAAATCATGGATAAATGTATTGTCCTTTGGTCCCTCTTCAATGTTAGTAGTCTTGTGTTCCTTATTCACCATTGCGGCTGTTTTATTCTTCGGGCCTCCCCGTTTTCTCTTGACTGGCGGTTCACATTGCAAAGCTAAGCCATCATCACAACAGCTTATACCCTGGCTACTTAATCAAGTTTGTAAACCCTCTCTTTCCAATAACACTGCAGGATCCCGAATGTCCTCTGCTTGGGCAGTCACAATTGCATCAGAGGAAATTCTTACATACTCTAGTGCGAGGCATCGCTCATATGGAGCAGGTAAAACAAAATTTTGTATACCTCCTCTAATTTGCATGAATTAATTAAGTAATCATTCTAAAATTAATTTTCATAACATGTTTGAAGTGGAAGTGATACTAATCAACATTTACACCTTGATAAAAATAAATACGTGGGACTAAATTGCTAATTTCATGGCAAAGTTAAATAATTAACAATGGTACGCAAACTAACCTTAGATTGTTTTAAATTAGTGAAATTGCATGGTTTATATTGCTTGGTGATAGTATTGTGGCTTAAAGTTATCGTATGGTAAGTATTATCGCTTTAAATGTTGCTGTAGCTAGGAAAATACTAATATGAAGTGGGATCAGTGTGGGTTGAAATATTAGAACCTTAATTTCTAAGTTTTAGTTGCTGTTATGTCTATTTTCGCTTAGTTAACATTCGGACCTACTAGGCCACAGTACTCAAGATGGCGTTCTCTGAAGCAGATGCCACCATGTGCGCACAATGATTTCTGTGCATGTCCAGATAGCTCTGGAGATCACAAGGTGAAATGAACTCCTGACATCGTGTTCCTTGCCAAGGTCGATGTGTTGGGGACTTGACCGCAAGCCAGAAGATGAGCAGATGGGAACCAAGGAAGTGACAAAGAATGAACCTGTCAATAGGACCCTTTTGCCTTGAAAAGGTACATTTGCCAGTCCCCGCATGGGAATCGGAGAACATTATGTAGAACCACTTTGCATTGGGAAGAGTGCAATGAACTATTGATAACTATTGATAACCCCGAACTGTCCAATCAGGACATTTGGTCTAAAGTTGCCATATTTGTATGAAGTAATACACAAAAAGGGCATAAGAACCGGCTGCCGATTTTGGGTGTGAGGGTTTTGAGGGTTGGTTTAGGAGGAGTTCGAGAGTTGCGTTTGGAGTTGCGGTCATGATAGTCTTTGAGTTATTCCTTAAAAAGGAGTTCTAGTTGGGTGATTGTTCTTTTTAAATTTCCGGCTTTCTAAAATTTCTTTAATTTCTGTGTGGTCAGTCTGGGTGTGGAGTTCATCCATACTGCGGATTGATATATGGACTTTGGAAAGCTGTTAAATTGTATCCTGTACTTTTGCCTGATGGTTTTATCCCTTGGTGTGGGTCAGACAGCCTGTCTAGGGGAGTTTTACCTGAGAATGCGGATAACTCCCTGTTTGATCTGAAGTTATTGTCGACTATTCCTTGATAAATGATTTACTACATTTTTCCTAAAATGTATGTTTATATGATATCTCTAAATGTTTGATTCTCATTAATAAATCTGGATTTCAAATTGTGAACTGTAGTAAATAAATGCATGTTTAAAGGGAATGATTAATTACTTAGATAAACAACATTGAAATAATGAGAAACGAGTTTGTGGTTCTTAAAATTAATCACTAAAGAAAATAATGTTTCCTAGACTTTTATTGTGTGTTAGCTGGTTCTAATTAAAGAAAATAATGTTTCCTAGACTTTTATTGTGTGTTAGCTGGTTCTAATTCACCATCAACCAGTCCAACTAATTGGTCCATCGACCAAACAGTGGAGTGCCTTGATGATTAAGTCAGGATTCGGAAATGTGTATATAGAATGTTTATATAAAGTAGTAAGAAAATGTATCCTGATAGATAATAAGGTACCCACATGTCCAGCAGCCCTTCTCCTGTGTACAGATTTGGGTGAGTTTGTGCGAATGTGAAGTGTGTTGGTGTTATGGGCCCCACCAATAAATGTATGAATGAATCTTTGTGAATAAGAATCTGTGACATAAGGAGAATATGTACATTTTGTCCCTTGCACTGGATTAGTATTTCATGGTAGCAGAGGTGATGGTTTCTATTGTATTGGTTTGGTGATTATTGATTTATGTGTAACACTTTATGTTGGGTGTTGTTTATGTTAAGTGTAGTGGAAAATTTTGAAGCTTCCGGGAAGTAGGGAGTGGATTTATGTGGCAAGAGAAGTCACATGGAAATTAACATTGTCAGATTTCAAGAATAGTGATAACACGGAATTGTGTTATGCTAGGGAAATCTCCATATGACTGTGTGTGAGTAGAATAGCAATAGGTTTCCTTGTGAAACTCTGGCCTTAATTCTCAGGAGCATTATAGTCTCCACATGTGTTTTATCTCCAGAGAAATGAGTTTGCCTTTTGCTTGTTAGAAGGGTGAGGTAGAGGGAAGTGCTACTTTATCGGCGAAACGAAAAGTCTGTGGTAGGGTAGAGGTAAGCGCTGCCTACTGGAAAGACAGAATTCTTGTGTAAATGAACAAAGCTATCTCTTTGGTTTAGAGAAACAGGCAATGGAGATGTTTTATGTCGTTATTAACAGATTTTAATTAAAGAAAACTTAAGAAAAGTTTGCCGATAAATTTTGTAAAGGAGGGGTCAGCAAGAGCAGGAGTAGTGGGAAAGGCTGACAACAGAAAGGCTGCAGAGGGATTGGTCAGTCGTGGAAGGACGAAGCTTTCACTGATTGATGTGTTAGTGTGAGACGCGCTAGGATTGGAGAAATACAAGAGTGACGTAGATGCTCTGGATTGGTGCATTAGTGTGAGACGCGCTAGGATTGGAGAAATACAAGAGTGACATAGACGCTCTGGATTGGTGCGTTAGTGTGAGTCGCGCTAGGATTGGTCAGAAAACTGAGAAGCCGAGAAAAGGTGAATTGCGAAACTTCATTGATTAAGTGTTTGAAAATTAAAACAAGATGTATTACGATCCACCTGAGAAGGAGAAAAAGTCATGGTTTGGAAAAATCAAAGACCTATTTAAGAAAGATAAGCCGATTGTAACTAGAGAAGGACAGATACTTCCTCCACCGAAAACGCCTGCATCATTTATGGTGGTGAAATATGCTTATCATACATGCATTTGGTTGGAAAATTGGGTATAATATACCAAAGATGATGGAGTACTAGTGTTTCCGGAAAATGGTTCATTTAGTCTAGCTATACTAAGAAATAGAATGATGAGATTGGAACTGAAATCCAAACCTACCCAATTTGAGGCTTTGACTGAATGGGAAGAAGAGATGTATGAAAGTGAAAGCCATCGGAGTGGAAGAAGGTATAATGACATTATGGTCAAGAAAGCCATGATGATAGAATGAGGAGATGGCGTAATGCGAGCATGACTGAAGGCATGTTTCCTCTGAGAAGTGCTGGAGATACGGGTGGTAGAAAATGTACAGAAAAAATAAATGATACGGAGTCAGAAGGTTACAGATATGGAGTGAGTGAATCTGAGGATGAAGTGCTGGAGGACATTTTCTATAAAAAAACACCTCCATATCAACAGGATTCTGCAAAGGTGACACCAAGTGCACCACCAAAGGAAACTGTAACAAATAAAAGTTTTGAACAAATGCCGAATAATTTTGGGAAAAATAATCCATTTAATGATTCAGAAATGTCACAGACGACAAGATCTGATAATGAAAAGTCTGTTGAACTAGTTAGAACAACACAGGAATTAACTGAAAAGATTATAGAATTAAGAAGAATATGGAAGCAGTGACTGTGCCTGTAACTATAGGACCAGTGATATCAGTTTTCGATAAACAAAAGGATAGTGAGCATTGTTTAACAGTCCCGTATAATGGCGGTATGCAAAAGGAGAAAGAAAGGAGTAGTTCAGGAGAAAATGAATGGAAGATTACTGCAGGAATATCAGGATTAAGTACACCTAAAAATGTTACCGTAAACCAGAGTCCAGCAAATAAGACAACTATGGCAACAGAATCAGCTACAGAAACCCCTGAGAAAATGGTAGATAACATGAGAATAGCGACAACCCCTGTAGGACCAACATCTGAAGAATTAAGTGATTGGTTAAGAAGTTTGCAGAAAAAGGATACAGAACCACAACCTTTAGATGTGGCGAAATTAACAGTAAATTTAGAAGAATTAATTGTAGGAACTATTCCAACTGAAAAATTAAAAGCATATCAAGATGAAGAATTAATGTTTTTGTGTAAAAGCATTACGTGGAGAGCAAGGACTTTGCATGAAAAGTTAGAAGAGACAGCGAGTGAAATGGGAATAGATTTTGAAAAAATAAGGTCATTGCAGAAGCCATACAGAGCAGATTTTACTGAGAAATACATTGAAAACCTGAATATGGCAAGAAGGTTAACCCAAATTAAAGAGTTGATTGCATTATTAAGAAAATGGGGTGATGTGGATCGATGGAAAAGTAGATGGTTTAGAAGGAGAGAGGAAACTACAGACAAAGCCTCTCTAGCTTTCCCGGTGAGAGAAAAAGAGCCTGTGGTAACAGAATGTCCCATGAGAGAAATTCCTGGAGGAGGATATGTACATGTTCCATGGACTAGACAGGATATTTTGTCATTTACAAATGATTTTCCAAGGTTGAGAGAAAAACCAGTTGAATGGTATAGACAGGTAGATAGGTTTGTCAAACTTTCGAAGGTATTATGGATAGATTTGAATGGTCTTTTTGACATAATTGTGCCTGCAGATTTATGGACAGACTGTAAAATTACTATAGATTGGCCAACTCAAGAGTACCCTAGGGATCCTAGGACAGGAGCCCCAGATCCAGAAGTAATGAAAAAATATGATCAGGTAATTACGTTTCTGAAAAATAAAGTACCTCCGAAAGAAACTGATTGGGTAAAAATTGATAGAACTCACCAAGAGGTCAAAGAATCAGTGCATGCATATTACGAGAGGTTACTGTTGGCTTTTAAGCAATTCAGTGGAGATGAGAAACTAAGTGAAAAGGATTTGAGTAATTTTGTTTACATATTTGTTTATGGTTTAAGGCCTGCAGTTAGTGAAATGATTAAACAACATATGGTAGATTGGCAAAATAAGAAAATAGATGAAGTGTTGCGACATGCAAAATATTTTAGTGATGTAATTGAAGCCAAACAACGAAAATTGAAGGAAAAGGCAATGTGGGCACAGGTTAAAGTAGCGGAGCGACAAGGAGCCCAGTTAATTGAACAAACCAGTGGAATAGGGCAAGCAAGGCAAAAAACTAACATTGGAAAGGGAAAAGGGCAGATTAGCATAGATGAAGCTAAAAAGAAGTGGCCATGTCATAATTGCGGAAAATTAGGGCATTTGTGGAAATATGGATTTTTCTGGTCAGTTATGTCCCCTATCTTGGACCCCAACGGTTCTATGTGCATGTCACAAGTACATGTATGTTTCCTCCAGTTCCAGTTATGAAGACGCAAATACATGTGCGTCCACCGTCAACAGGTCCTCTGTCAGATCCGCCATGAATAGGCCGGATATTCCATTCCTAAGTACGAAAGGCCACCGGCTTTATATGGTTCACTTATGCCATTTTACAGTCCAGGCAAGTAGGCCCTGATTCTGTCATCAAACTCTTCTTGCCTTCTGCCTCTGAAAGCTCGAGTCTGAGCCTGCATCTGTGACCATGAACTTTGTCTCATTCTCTGCGCGGCTCACGAAGCCTGACATCAGCCTATTCTCTGCCAAGAACTGTATTTCACCTTCGAGTTATCTGCTTTCCCCTCAGCCGATGCATTCCTGCCTAGTAGTTTAAGTAAACATTCTTCCAGCTACCGAGCAAAAGGCCCGGCTTCTCTGCCCTTATGCAAGTAATTCATAGTCCTGTTACCATGGAATATTTCTACCCCCTCGCATTTAGTGTAGACACTTAGACGCTTGTACACGCACGCACAGTCAGTATAGAATAGATTCTGTCCGAGAGTCCTTCTTTCGTGGATAACATAGTTCTTTAAACATAGGATGTTAGATATGATTTGGGATTAGGTTGACTTGACCCTCCAGACTTCTGTCGCCACATGTAGAGCTAAATGTCAAGTCCCCTTCACCCCCTAGTTACACGTCAATTACACGTCATGCTGCTGCGCGCGCATCTATGCCAAGTATTATCTTATAGATCCACCTATATGTGACATCATAACCAATTACGTTCCTTTTTACTCCTTATTACACCCATTTTTGGTTACGCAGATAAATCGTCATTTTCCTTATCAATTGTTACGCCTACTGTATTCGCTTCATTGTAATGTATGTACTATAAAAGTCATTTCTTGTCAATAATGTATGTACTTCACTTCCTGAACCTCCGTGGTGATGGAACTTGGAGCAACCGATTATAATCGTTCACTGGAATAAAGCCCATTCCGAACCTCTAATACCACGGATTCTGCCTCTCATTTTACTGAGCTATTTTATTATGTTTCTGTATCAAATTAAGTCCAGGTAAAGGAATTTTATTTACCACATGAATGGCGCCCGAACAGGGACACTTTCTCATCTCACGCGCCGGCGGTGAGTTGCAGGCCCGGTCTCCTGCCACAGCTGGACGGACAATAACGCGTACCAGCAGGATTTCCTGTATCTCCCTCCGGTCAAGCGGGGGCGACTGAGACTGCGATCAACACCCAGACGAGGCGGTGAGAAGTGCGAAGTATCCCGACCAGAGCCTAGCTGAGAGAGCAAGATCCGAGGTATACAGAGGCCCACCAGTTTCCGAAGTCCCAAGTCGAGTCCAGTTTCCGACGAGTCGAGTCGAGTCCAGTCCGGTCCAAGTCCGGTTTCCGAGGCCTTCCGTTTCCGAAGCTACCCGGTGAGTACCATTACTGGGGAGGCATTTCTGACGTGCACATAGGTTGTGCCGGTCGAGACGGGTTTGGGTACACAAATCCGGTCTGCACTGTTTTAGCAGTGTATCTGTACTGTTTAGCAGTATATCAAGTATTCCGAAGTATCTAGTTATTGTCAAGAATTATGCTTGGTGATTAGTTATGCAGACGATCATCATTGTTGTTTCAGTTAAAGGTTTAATGTTAAATGTTAAATGTTTTAAGTACGTTCTGCATATTGTGGTATGAATGACTGTTCATTATCGTGTTTATTGTATTAAGTCTGTTCAAAATCAAGTATCAGGTCAGTTGGTCAAAATCCAGTATAAGGTCAGTTCTCAATATGCCGCTCTTTTCGAAACTAAGACAGATCACTACAAGAAAAGGGGTACTCGAAGAAGCCGTTCCTATTCCTCCTAGGGACACTCCAGGGCACTTCATGTATCACAAACATGGCTTAGACGCTATATTATTTCTTGATTTATGGGTAGACTACACCAAGGGATTACCAGAATGTCAGAGGTGGCCCACAGCGGGGACCTGGGATGCAGAGTGCATCATGAAAGTAGAGGAAGAGTTATGGAAAAGGAAAGTCAGACAGTCACAGAAAGATGCCATTGAATTATGGCGTAAAGAATCACATAGACGAACAGAAAAAGCACGTAGACAGGAAGAAAAGAATAAAGAGAGTTCAAATAAAGTTCGAGAGAATCCATTAATTGAGGAAGGTATCCGAGTGAAATCAGAACAAGTAGACAGACAAAGAAATGCCCTTATGAATGGTATGTATCCCCTTCTGGCCGAAGGATTACCTAAGGCTACTCCAGAAATACCGAAAGACTTGCCACCCCCATTGTTCCCAATAAAGGTACATCCTAAGGGGCATCCTAGAACCGCAGAAGATGTTTTTCTTTCCTCATATTTAGATGACGCAGCTCCCGAGTATGCTAATTCCGCCCCACATAGACCGCATACCAGGGAGATCCAACGCCAAGATCCAGTACCCGTATCCCTACAGCAACAAATCGAGTCACAAGTTCCGGCAAGCACATCTGTTTCTGCATCCGCTCCTATAGCTACTTCTATAGCTATGTCCACACCTGTAGTTGCCGTGTCACGTTCAACGAATCCTTTCACACCCGACACCCCAGATGGGGCCACGGGAGGTGCTACCAATATTTTTTCTACGCCACCCAGAATAAATAAACTTACTTTTCAAGAGTCAGCACATTCACGTACACCCAAACTCATAAGTGCCCGTACGCTTAAGGAACTTCTTGTAGATTGTAGATATGACCCTGTGCCCGGTAAAGAGGACGAAATGACCCTGGCATCATTGCGTATCAGACGAGCCGCAGTGTATCTAGGGAAGTTACCAGGAATGACTGCGCATCTAGATAAAATATATCATTTTGTCCAAACAGGGCGAGATCCAGAATGTATTAACAGAGCTATGGAATACCAGAAAGTGGAAATACAGGGGGAACTGTTACGTTTCCTCATAAATTGTGTGATTAGAAATCAAGACCGACCGGGGGTAAACCCGGAAGCAATGCAAATTCTTACCAGATGGAGCCAGAATATATCAGAAGGAAGACATGATAAGCAGAATTGTATAATAGCCATGTGCCGAAAAATCCGTAAAGAAATAGAACGCCTACACGAAGAAAGATTAGCGGTAGACCAGTTCGAACAAAGCGAGGAAGAAGGATCAGGACTGCCCACAGGACAGTCGGACACCATAGCCTATGTAGGTAGAGGAGGATCTTGTAATAGTAATAGATGTCTTATTGACCCGATACGTCCGATATGTCCAGACAATAACAGGAGTTTCCCAACACCCATAGTCCATATAAGGTCTAACGAGCATTCGTTCCAAGCAGCTGACAAACTACTCCGAGAACGAAGGGGTTATCATTTCCTCGATTCTATGGATGAACAAGATTTAGCCAGGGCAGCTGTCCATTGGGTGGACAGTCCCGGAAAATATAGTGATGATACAGTAGCACGCACATTTTTGAATCTCACCCCAGATGAACAGAGATTAGCTGGGATTTATATGATTCAACAACTCATTATACTATATCGGAGTCAGCATTCGGACCCTGGTCCCTTACCTGATATATTGACTGAATTGCTTATGAATAGATGGAGAGGTTCAGGTACTAAGTTAATTAAAGAAATTCTAGAATCAAGAAAGCAGTACATTCTTTTTGTATGCTCAGAACATGTCTCATTGCCCATCAAGGAAAGAACCACGTATCACATGGATAGACAGAATCCCTTACGAGAAGTGCACCCAATAAAGGGCGAGGACAACGAGTTTAAGCGCGTATTTGTATATACGCCCATATCAAAAATAGAATTGTTACAAATGAAGAAAGTGGTACCCAGTCATGACAAAGATCCAGCGGGTTTTCACCGAGAAATTAAAGACATGTTACTCATGGGAGAGTATACCTATCCCGACATTATGACAATATTAAAGGTATTGATGCCTGCTGGCATTTATGAGAAACTCAAGGAAAAAGAGTGGGAGGTAGGAGACCAAAAGATAGAATGGTCAGCATTGGAAGCAGAAGAAAGGGCCCGAACTGCAGGAGCAGGGCTTGGGGATAGAACTAAAGCACTACCAGGTTTATTAGTACAGGTACTGCCACGTTTATTAACTACGAAAAAGGAAGATTGGGGTACAATTTCAGCCTGTAAACAGAAGCAAGATGAAGACACTAGTGATTACTATGCCCGATTTGAAAAATGTTTTGGTATAAATAGTGGCATAAAAGCAAGTAGCGAATCATACCCGCATCTGTTTGTAACAAAATTAGTAGAAAATGCCCTGCCCCAAGTAAAGAATAGAGTATTAAAATTCGAGAGTACCTGGCAAGGTAACACTCCATCACAAATGTTACAAATGTTACAGTACCATCACAATAGAATTAGAGAGGAACAAGAACATGAACACAGACGCATGAAAGACACGAAAATGAAAATGCTAGTTTCCCAGACAGTTCCAGCTGAAGGACATAAAAAGGGTATGACACATTCCGATTCAGCAGGACCTGTAAAAGGGACATGCAATTATTGTAAAAAGCCAGGTCATTACGTACACGACTGTCCAGTTTTAAAACATAATATCGCCATAGGTAAAACACAAGAAAGATCACGGCCACTCAGACAAGATCAGAATGAACAAGGAGCTCTGCAGCATGCCCAGGCCATGCCAGCCGCACAACAGCCAATACAGTTTGTGCCAGCTGCACCACCGTTGCCTGTTGCTGCCACACAGACAACAACACGACAAATGTATCAGACCGCACAGTATGAATATCCTGAGTATCAGCGTTACGCATGAACTAGCCTAGAGAGGGAAGTTGACTTACCCCTTATTGAAATACCTGTAGATCAAGAAGGACCTTATGTACATAGTGAATTATTAGGCCAAGATAGAAAATTTTTACTCGATACAGGGGCAAGTCGAACAACTATAAAACGTAGTGAAGTTCCAGGGGCACCCCTCTCAGGCTCACAAAATATTTCCCTTGGTTTTTCAGGAAAACCTATTGTTAATGAAGTATCACAGCCTCTCCCACTTACGATAGGACCTTTGACCCGAACTACAGATTTATTGCTTACTAAATCATGTCCAGAAAATTTGTTAGGAATAAAGACATTGAAAGCTCTAGGAGCTATAATATGTTGTTCTCCGGAAGGAGTAAGGTTGTTTTTACGTGATTTTAAAGGTCACTATGTGTCTAGAGACATGGATCCCCGACTGCAGACTTTACCTACACATCTATGGGCACAAGGCCCTACTGATGTTGGTTGCATGAATATTACACCATATCGAGTCACATTAAAGGCAGGAGTGGTGCTACCACGAATGCGACAATACAAGTTACCACCAGATGCTGTAGTGGCTTTACTACAAATCATTGACGAGCTCATTACCCAAGGAGTAGTTGTGGAAACAGACTCCAATGTATGTAATTCACTGATAATTCCGATTCTTAAACGAACAGATCCAAAGGCCCCGCCAGTATATCGATTGGTTATTGATCTGCGCGAGTTAAACAAATGCATTGTGCCACAATTTCCTGTGGTCCCAGATATCTCGTCATTATTGACAGCCATTGATTCCGAAGCAACATTCTTTACTGTAATTGATCTTAAAAACGCCTTTTTCAGCGTCCCAATAGATCCGGAAAGTCAATATTTGTTCGGATTTAGTTTAAATGGACGTAGCTTTAAATTCTCACGCGCACCTCAAGGATTTACAGAAAGCCCCAGCATCTATAGCCAAGCACTGAAACGACAACTTGACAGTATCCACATGCCAGTTAACACTGCCCTGCTTCAATACGTCGATGATCTGCTGATCACCGCAAGAAGCGAACCGGAATGTGAAAAAGCATCACTGACAGTTTTACAATTTCTAGCCGAAAAGGGGCACAAGGTGTCCCCTTCTAAGCTGCAATTCTGTGTCCAGCGAGTTGTTTATCTTGGACACTCGCTGTCCAAGGAGGGAAGGCAGCTTACACCCGACCGCATTCAGTTAATAGCTAACATGCCAATACCCAAGACACAAAAGGAAGTACGGGCTTTCATAGGTCTCACTTCATATTGCAGGCAGTGGATCCCTCAGTACGCATTTCTAGCAAAACCACTCATTCAGTTGACAACACAGGAGGCAGCCACATCGACTGTTCTCCCTTGGACTCAGGAACATACAAAAGCTTTTGAAAGCCTAAAGAAAGCTTTATGTCAAGCACCTGTTTTAGCAACGCCATGTTACAGAAAACAGTTTACACTCTTTGTTACAGAACGCGAAGGTACTGCCTTGTCAGTACTCACACAGGAACAAGCAGGAGCGCACAAACCATGTGCTTATTTTTCTAGTACATTAGATCCCGTAGCTCAGGCTTTGCCTACATGCCTGAAATCAGTAGCAGCGACAGCTTTAGCAATCAGACAAAGCGATGCCATAGTGTTAGGACATCCATTGACAGTTCAAGTACCACACGCAGTAGAGGTTCTTGTAAATAGAACGCAAACACAACACTTGACTATAGCGCGACTTACAGGATACGAGCTTACATTGTTTCAGCCACACATAGAAATCAGACGCTGTAACACATTGAATCCTGCCACACTTTTGCCAGTAACCGGAACAGACCCACTAGCCCATGACTGTATTGAAGTTATTACTATAACGACAAAACCCAGACAAGACTTGACAGATGTCCCATTGTCAGATCCAGACCTGACATTGTATGTAGATGGTTCATGTATGAGAACAAGTACAGGAGAGTTAGTGGCTGCTTACGCAGTCACAACAGATACTGAAGTCATTGAAACTAATCGTATAAATACTTTGTCAGCTCAAGCCGCAGAGCTTATTGCTCTGACACAAGCCTGTATTCAAGCCACGAATAAAAAAGTCAACATATACACTGATTCACGTTATGCATTCGGAGTTGTACATGACTTCGGCGTGCTGTGGCGAGAGAGAGGTTATTTAACTTCCCACGGTGCCCACATTCAGCACGGACCCCTCATTCATGCCTTATTAGATGCAATACATCGACCCACTGCAATATCAATTATGAAATGTAAGGCTCATACGAAGGTTACTGATATCATTTCCCAAGGCAATGATCTAGCCGACAGAACAGCTAAACAGACTGCTCAAACTCAAACCCCCGACAGGATAAAGACAATAGTCCCGACACCGACACAGTGTATGACAGTTAAAGATCCTACTCTTGACGTAATTGACATACAGACACATGCTACACCAGACGAAATAAAGAAATGGACTGAATTAGGAGGGATCCAAACGGACCAAGGATGGATGATGAAGGAAAAGTCTGTATGGTTCCTTCCTGATTCAATGGTCCAAGTTATAATTAACACTATACATAGTCCAGCACATCTAGGAGAAAAAGCTATGCTAGACAGCATTCAACACATTTGGTTCAATAAACATTTACGAGCAGCAGCCAAACAAAAAGTCCGTACCTGTATGATCTGTTGCCAGTTCAACCCAGGAAAAAGCGTTCCTGTAGAACAGGGTGGATTTCATCCTCCTGATCACCCTTTTGAAGTCCTCCAGATGGATTATATCCAGATGGAACGATGTCGAGGATTCAAATATGTTCTCGTAGTTGTCTGCGCTCTGTCCCGTTGGACGGAGGCATACCCGGTTTCAGATTACACTGCCCCGACTACTGCCAAACAGTTAGTTCGAGAATTCTTCCCACGATACGGTTTACCACGTGTTGTCTACTCAGATAACGGCCAGCCGTTCTCATCCGAATTAATGAAACATGTTTCACTTCTGTTAGGATATCAGTGGAAATTCCACTGTGTCCGACACCCCGAAGCAGCAGGTCTCGTAGAAAGACATAATCAGATACTGAAAATCAGACTGTCCAAAATATGCAGAGAGAAAGGTGTCGACTGGATAGTAGCATTACCAGTTGCACTCTTTTACATGAGAATGGTAGCACACTCTCGAACAGGGCTATCCCCGTATGAGGTGATCTTCGGCAGACCACCAAATATGTGGGGGACGCCTATACCACGCAAAATAACTGATGTTGACTGTAATATGCTGACAAATTACTTGGCTTCCTTGATGTCTGCACTACAATCTTGTCGTTCACAGGTAGCTGCAGCCTTTCCCGACAACACGGAGGTGAAACCCCATGACGTAGTTCCGGGTGATCTCGTATTTGTGAGAAATTTCGACCGAAAGACTCAGCTGGAGCCCAGGTGGAAGACACCCAAGTTGGTTCTGCTCACTACAAGGACAGCCGTGAAGATCGAGGGCCGCAAGGGCTGGATTCATTCAAGTCATATCAAGAAATTTCATGGACTATCCTCGGATATAGACATTGTGCCCTGCACTCCCTCACAGACTGATTCAAAACTTCCTTTTGTTGAAAGGACTAAAACCGAACTCTATAAAGTAAAATTGAGGCCTAGAACGTCAGACAATTTGATTGTTTAAGTCCTCTCCAAGGTGAAGCGGTTGAATTTGTCTCTGACATGTATCCTCTAGACCTGAATCATGGACAGTCGCGGAAAATGTTGAAACGACAGGCGTATTGTAAATCACTGCGTAGCCACTGTATAGTGACATTAATAATCTTGTTTTTCTTAAGTCTTTTAATAATTACTGCAAGTATATTGTTGCACATATATTACCCTATTGCCAGAAACGTTTACAATGTTACCGCAGAACATTCTTTTAGTGACCTACCGCCGCATGAATTGTCTTATAGACTTGCGCTGCGCAATAACACTTTCATTAGTATGTTACATCATTCCCATCAGACTAGTAATGCCACCAATTGTTGGGTGTGTGGCCGACTCCCTCCCTATCAGAATTATGAAGGAGTCCTGCCTTTCTTTCCACATCCGTTTACACATAATGGCTCCTGTGGAGCATGGTTTAGTTTAATCAATTCCATAGACTCAGACACAGCAGTTTACCAAGATCATTGGGTATGGGGAAACCTGAACCTAGTTTTACTCAAGGTCTGCTACCCTGACAAGGAGGGTCGCCCCAAAAGAACAGGAAATGATCTAGAAAATGAAGTATATGGATTAGGTAATTTTACACCTAATCTCATGATTCTAAATGTCGTATCCGAAGTTGAACTAGTCTTACCCACCATGTCAGTATTCCCAGCGAAGGGTGAATTGTGTGTAAGAAAGGTTGGTTCCATACATATGGGCCATAGTAAATGCACTACTACAGTAGAGTTCAGTGATCAAGGCAAATCTTCATTTAGAGCTTATCGCCACTCCTACTTTATATGTGGTCAGACTGCATATATGCGTCTACCTCTAGATTGGGATGGTACCCGCTACATTGCATTCCTTTTGCCACCTGTTTTCCTAGCTCCTCCTGATTATTACAGAAATATTCATTTAGTACACAACAGAGAGCGGAGAGATCTCCCAATTGTCGATTACACTGAAACAGCATGGGAAAAATACACAGATTTCAATAAAGGCATCTTTCCCTATATAGGTACTGTTACTAATAGTAAGCTGATACGTAGATTAACTAGAACCCTTGAAGCAGTAGTGAATGAAACTATTTCCGCCTTAGGCAATTTAACAGAAGAGCAGTCTGCTATGCGGATTGTTGTGCTTCAAAATCGTCTTGTCCTTGACGTCATCCTGGCTGATAGGGGCGGAGCTTGTAGGGTCATCGGATCAAGCTGTTGCATTTTCATACCAGAAAATTCGCCATCTGTATATAAAGCTATAACTCGCCTTCATAAGATTGTAAGCCAGATACACCAGAACCCAGGCACTTGGACTTGGTCCGGTTGGTTTTGGAGTGTATTATCTACCTTTGGATGGAAGGTCCTATCTTTCCTAGGTATTGGCCTTCTCATACTATTCAGTTGCTGTCTATGTCTACAATGTGGACCAGCGATCTGTGGTCTGTGTACCACATCGTGTATTCCACCACCAAGATTTCATTCGTCACGGAAGAAGAAAGAAGAACAAATGATGCTATATGAACAGATCAATGGATTAATGAAGATTGATATCTCTTGACGGGCAAGTAGGGGACAAGGAGGGAATGTGGAAATATGGATTTTTCTGGTCAGTTATGTCCCCTATCTTGGACCCCAACGGTTCTATGTGCATGTCACAAGTACATGTATGTTTCCTCCAGTTCCAGTTATGAAGACGCAAATACATGTGCGTCCACCATCAACAGGTCCTCTGTCAGATCCGCCATGAATAGGCCGGATATTCCATTCCTAAGTACGAAAGGCCACCGGCTTTATATGGTTCACTTATGCCATTTTACAGTCCAGGCAAGTAGGCCCTGATTCTGTCATCAAACTCTTCTTGCCTTCTGCCTCTGAAAGCTCGAGTCTGAGCCTGCATCTGTGACCATGAACTTTGTCTCATTCTCTGCGCGGCTCACGAAGCCTGACATCAGCCTATTCTCTGCCAAGAACTGTATTTCACCTTCGAGTTATCTGCTTTCCCCTCAGCCGATGCATTCCTGCCTAGTAGTTTAAGTAAACATTCTTCCAGCTACCGAGCAAAAGGCCCGGCTTCTCTGCCCTTATGCAAGTAATTCATAGTCCTGTTACCATGGAATATTTCTACCCCCTCGCATTTAGTGTAGACACTTAGACGCTTGTACACGCACGCACAGTCAGTATAGAATAGATTCTGTCCGAGAGTCCTTCTTTCGTGGATAACATAGTTCTTTAAACATAGGATGTTAGATATGATTTGGGATTAGGTTGACTTGACCCTCCAGACTTCTGTCGCCACATGTAGAGCTAAATGTCAAGTCCCCTTCACCCCCTAGTTACACGTCAATTACACGTCATGCTGCTGCGCGCGCATCTATGCCAAGTATTATCTTATAGATCCACCTATATGTGACATCATAACCAATTACGTTCCTTTTTACTCCTTATTACACCCATTTTTGGTTACGCAGATAAATCGTCATTTTCCTTATCAATTGTTACGCCTACTGTATTCGCTTCATTGTAATGTATGTACTATAAAAGTCATTTCTTGTCAATAATGTATGTACTTCACTTCCTGAACCTCCGTGGTGATGGAACTTGGAGCAACCGATTATAATCGTTCACTGGAATAAAGCCCATTCCGAACCTCTAATACCACGGATTCTGCCTCTCATTTTACTGAGCTATTTTATTATGTTTCTGTATCAAATTAAGTCCAGGTAAAGGAATTTTATTTACCACACATTGGAAATCCGAGTGTAAATTGCCACCCAAAGCTAATGGTGATAATTCATCATTGAATCCACACTTACAGAATGAGGCGAGTTGCCAACCGCCACGACAGTAGCAGGTTGTTACCCAACAGTGTCAGGTGTCAAAGTCATCTTTTCCACAGAACCTAAATCCTCAAAGATACAGTAATGAGACAGGATTTTACAACGAAGAACAGGTAACAAAGCTACCGAGCGCTGTATTGGCTGCAACGCGATGAAAGTGAGTCAGAGGAGAGTTATTGACGGTGCCTAGGAGAGGAGTGCGTACTTGGCGAAACTCTAGAAGTAGACCAGATGGGACCCTTTGTAGATGGAAAGGTGAATGAAGTAAATGTTACTTTGCTAGTAGACACTGGTGCTACTCGTTCAACTGTTAGATCAGCTGAAGTAAAGAATCTTCCTCTCTCTGGTGAGACAATCCAAGTGGTTGGAGTTTCTAATAAACAGATAAAAGCTTATCTTACTGATCCTGTAAAAGTTAGAAGAGGGAAGTTTGCTGATATGCATCGTTTTGTCGTGTGTGACACTAGTCCTGTAAATCTGTTAGGTATGGACTTACTTTGTAAAATGAATTGCACCATCTTTTGTACACTTGATGGTATAGCTTTTGAAACTCCAGATGATGATGTTCTTTATAGAATGACAATGGCTAACCTAGAACCAGAAATTACTGATGCATTTGTTGTATTTGAACCAGAGGGAATACTTCAGGAATGAAAAGAGACAGTGAAAACAGAAGCGTGGGATTTCACAGGAGAAGATGTCGGATTAATGAAAAGGGTAGATCCTGTGAAAATAACTGTAAAAGAAGGAGTAAATTACCCGAGTACTCCTCAGTACAAGTTGACACTAGAGATAATTACAGGAGTAACACCTGTAATAGACAGAATGATTGAACAAGGAATTCTAAGAGAGATAATGAGCAGTCCATGTATTTCACCGACCATGGGTTTGAAGAAACCAAATGGGACTTTTAGAATAGTGCAGGATTTGAGAAAGGTGAACAAGATTGTTGTTCCTTGCTGTCCCATTGTGCCAAACCCTTCAGTAATTCTATATCAGATTTGCCATGATGCAGAATGGTACACAGTCATTGATTTGTGTCCTGCTTTCTTTTTTATTCCATTGCACCCCGATAGCCAACCAATTTTTGCGTTCCGGTTTGGTGAGCGTATTTTGGCATGGTGCCGTATCCCTCAGGGGTATACAGAAAGCCCTTCAATATTTAATCAGATCTTAAAGAAATCACTGGAAGATTTGAAGATGCCAGAAAGTTCAGTGCTAGTCCAATATATCGATGACCTATTAGTGGCATTGAAGACGCGAGAAGCCTGTGTTGTTGACACAATTGCACTGTTAAATCATTTGGCAGATGGAGGACTTAAGGTATCACCATCAAAATTGCAGTTTTGTCAGAAGGAAGTACAATGCTTAGGTCATAAGATTGAAAAAGGCCTGAGAAAAATAACATTGGATAGAATTTAAATCATTAAAGGAATGAGAGCCCCAATGACACAGAGAGAAGTCAGAATGTTTCTTGGAATGGTGGGATGCTGTCGCCAGTGGATTAGTAATTTTTCTTTGATTGCAAAACCATTGGTGCACTTGACAAAGAGTGATGTGAGAGATCCAATTGAGCTGAATAAAGAGATTAAATATTTTAAACAATTGAGAGACAGCTTTTGTGAAGCACCGGCTCTTGGAATGCCTGATTATGAAAAAGAATTTGAGCTTTATTGTAGTGAGAGAGATGGATGTGCTCTTTCCTTGTTAGTGCAGAGTCATGGAAGATTGAGAAGACCAATTGCCTATTTTTCAGCCCTACTAGATCCAGTAGCTGTAGCATTGCCTGGATGTTTGAAAGTAGTAGCTGCCACATGTAAGAGCTTTGAGCAAAGTGAAGAGTGTTTGTTCCACATGATGTGGCAATCCTTTTGACGAGAAGTAAAACACAGTTCATGAGGCATCGTCGTCTAAAAAAATATTAAAAGGTGATTTTGGGTGCTACAAATGTGAATCTTGTACGATGTACTAATGTGAACCCATCAACGTTACTGCCCGATGCTGTGAATGCAGAAGTGAAGGATGACGTTGATTATGATTGCCTGGAAGTGCTTGATTTTTGCACCAAACCACGTCCTGATATAAAGGACATGCCTTTGAAAGAGTCTGACTATGTGATGTTTGTAGACGGGTCATGCCTGAGAACTGAAGAAGGAATTTTGAGTGCAGCATATGCTGTGTGCACTGTTGCAACCGTCTTGGAAGCATCTTGTTTGAAAGGAATACGATCTGCTCAAGTTACTGAATTGTTTGCACTGATTAGAGCATGCAAGTTGGGAAAGAATTTGCGAGTCACTGTGATTACTGACCGGCAATATGGGTTTGGAGTGGTGCATGACTTTGGTCAGATTTGGTCCCAAAGAGGTTTCTTGACGTTGAGTGGAACTCCAATTAGAAATCCAGAAATAGTTGGCAAGTTACTTGAGTCGATACAGCTGCCTAAATAGATAGCTGTTGGAAAATGTACAGCACACAAGAAAGGAACAGATTATGTGTCCGCTGGAAATGAATTTGCAAATGACATTGCCCAATACTGTGCTCGAAATCAGACCTCATTAAATCGTAACAGGGAAAAGGAAATGGATTTATGTCCCTTGCTTTTTACTAACACAGTAAGTACATGGGATGAGGTGAGACAGTTACAGGAAGCAGCAGAGGAAGAGGAGAAAAAACAATGGACGTACACAACGGAAGGTAGACAGAGTTTGGGTTTACAGAGATGGAAGACCAGTAATGCCTGATAGCATGATCTCTACCATGGCACGGATGTACCATGGCCAAGCACACATTGGAAGAGATGCCATGATTAGACTTTTCAAACAAACTTGGTATAATGCAAAATTCCGGCTTATAGCTGAGAGCCTTTGCCACAGATGTCTCCTATGCCAGCAATTTAATCCAGGAAGGAAAACTGTGGTGAGCTTGGGAACCATAGGACGGGAGGGAGGTCCTTTCACTCGTGTGCAGCTTGATTTCATTGAAATGCCCTCATGCAACAGGTTAAGATATGTACTAGTGATTGTTTGTCTGTTTTCTCGTTGAGTTGAGGCTTACCCGACCAGAAGGATTGATGGAGTTACTGTAGCGAAACTCCTACTGAGAGAGTTCATTCCTAGGTTTGGTTTCCCAGTAATGATTGAAACAGATAGAGGAAAACATTTTCAGAATGAAATTATAAAACTGATTTGTGAAGCATTAAAAGTACAACAAACATTGCATTGTGCCTACCGACCAGAGGCTTCTGGAGTAGTGGAACAAATGAATGGCACAATAAAGAACAGATTGGGAAATATATGTTTAGCCACAGGTCTCAAATGGCCAGATGTCTTGCCTCTTGTCTTAATGAGCATTAGATCAATTCCTGATAGGAAAACTGGTTTGAGCCCCCATGAAATCATAATGGGCAGAGCAATGAGGCATGTTTTCATTCCTGTCAACAAACTGCTGCCCATATCTGATGACTTCGTCTTGGACTATTGTAAAGGACTGGCTGATATGGTACATTCTGTGTTTCATCAGGTTGGAGCAGATGTGACCACTCTTGAAAAGAAGCCAGCTCACGATCTGAGTCCAGGAGATTGGGTCCGCATAAAAGTACACCGAAGAAGAAATTGTCTGGTTCCACGCTGGGGAAGACCACGTCAAGTGATTCTGACAACGACAACTGCTGTAAAGTGTGCAGGGGTGAAGAACTGGATTCAAGCTAGTCATACACTTCGAGTCCCAAATCCGGAAGACCAATCTGCAGAAGAACATCGAGAAGTATCAGATACCTGTTCAGAATCAGAATCAGAAGAAACGAAAATAAGACAAGAACCAGAAGCAGATGAACAAGGTCCAAGTCGAACCTGGGCCTCAAATATGGCATGCTCTACCCGGCCCGGCTGCGGGTCGAGATAGATGGCCGAGCTCGGCTCTTTGACAATCCCACTGAGGTACAGGACTTCTGCCGTAACTATAAGCCGCGCAGAGGCCCGCCGGGGGGGATGAGGGCGGACGGTCTCCCCCTGGTAGTGGGTCTGCGGGCAGCCAGGACCTGTTTTTGACCTCCGGTGTCGGCTGAGACGGCGCCCGTAACCTACCTTTGTTCTATTTGACTCTGGCTATCTGGGGACGTATTAACATTTGGAGTATACTTGTACTGCAGCGCTGGGTTGATTGCGGATCGTTGTCACCCCCCTTTGGTTGAAACCGTTGGGATCTTTTTTGGTTGCGATGCTCTGCCTCTTCCTGTTTGGTTACACTTGGTATTACTGTTTAGAGCTATGTTTTTTTCTTCTAGGTTTGGGACGGCCTCACGAGTGCGTGGTTTGGCTGGGTGGGGGGAGGGGGGTAGGGGTAAGCAATTTTGATCCTTCTGATATGGCTGTGTGTGAACGAACTTTATTGATACATGGAGACATTCCGTCTTTCTGGCTCCCATCACCTGCAGACTGGCATCAATGGCCCATATAGGTTTGAATGAAGCTCCTCTCAATCTATCGTTAATGACTTGGAATGTCCGGGGCCTAAACAACCGGAGTAAATGCAAACGGATACTGCACTACTTAAATCGGCACCGGGTTGACATCGCTTTTCTTCAAGAGACTCACCTGCACGCCCCGATGACCGCCCGCTTTGCAGCTTCCTGGGGCGCTCACCGATACTTTGCCACTTTCAGTAATTACGCTAGAGGCACCGCGGTGCTGATCCATAGGAGAGTCCCGTTTCAGTGCCAGACGTTTCTGGCAGACAGGGAGGGACGCTACTGCATTGTGAAAGGGGTGTTGATGGGTCATGTGGTCACTCTTGTCTGTGTGTATGCTCCTAACACTGATTCCCCGGACTTTTTCCATGCGCTTGCGGCCCAACTGGTAACCATTGCGCCGGCTGGTATCCTGCTTGGCGGCGACTTGAACATGTTGCTGGATGTGTGGCTGGATAGCACTTCTGGGACCACAGATTCTAAGCCTAGAGCAAGGCGCGCGTTCCTGGACCTCTGCCGTCTGTTCTCGCTGACTGATATATGGCGCAGGCGCAATCCGAGCACTACTGAATACACACACTTCTCAGGGCAACACAACACTTGGACCAGAATTGACTACTGGCTCCTCTCCCCGGGCCTGTCCCCTTGGTTCCGCGTGTTGAGGACGTTCCCGAGAACGTACTCGGACCATTCTCCGGTCTTACTGGGATTAGACGTTCCTCGGCCTGAGGGTTTTGAGCGGCAGTGGCGTTTCCCCGGGAGGGCGCTTTTAGACGACCTCTTTGTACATGAGGTTTCCCAGGCGATAGAGGACTACTTCACCATTAACACTGGCTCGGTGGACTCGTGGGCAGTACTCTGGAACGGGTTCAAGGCCTATATCAGAGGGGTTTGCATAGCTAAACATGCGGGGGTCCTGAAGGTATTGCGCACAACAATCACACAACTGGAGACACAGCTAGACGCGATAGACACTGAGGCACAGCGGGCGCCCTCTGACTAGGTGTTTACCAGGCGCTTACGCCTGCTATCCGACTTCCGGGAAGCCGCGGACAGGGAGATCCTCTATCTGAGGAAATACCATGTTGCTCGTAGGTACGGAGAGGGGGATCGGCCAGGGCGCACGCTAGCGCAGGCTCTGAGACCACCATACAGCAAGTCCCTGATCGCCGAGGTGCGGGGCACGGATGGTGCGCTCCGCACGACGCCCGCTGAGATCCGGGACGAATTCCTGGCCTACTACACTGATCTATATACCACCAAGTTGGGGGACTCCGCAGCCGCTCGTGAGGCCTATCTATCGGAAATCGCTCTTGTGTTCCTGGATAGGGGCATGCAGGAGTTCATGGCGGAACCCATAACGGTGGCGGAAGTGCGAGGGGCGATCAAAGTGCTTCGGGGCTCTTCAGCCCCGGGCCTCGATGGCTTCTCCGGTGATTTTTACAAGGCCTTTTCTGATCTGCTGGCGCCCAAGCTAATAGAGGTTTATGCGGAGGCTTTGGAGCGCGGCTCCCTCCCGTCTACTCTTGGTGAGGCAGTCATAGTGCTGCTCCCGAAACCGAATAAGGACCCGTCGTTGTGTGGGTCGTACAGGCCCCTCTCCCTCTTAAACACAGATTATAAGATCTTGGCCAAAGTAGTGGCTAACAGGCTTTCCCAACTGATGGAATTCATTATATCGCCCGCACAATCTGGCTTTGTCCCCCGTCGCTCGACGTCACTGAATTTGCGAACGCTCTTCACGGTTCTGCACAGAATTAACCCAACCACACCTGCTGCGGCGATCCTCCTCGACACCGAAAAAGCGTTTGACTCCTCAGAATGGCCTTTCTTTCTTTCCGTAATGGAGCGCATGGGTATGCCTGCGAACTTCCTAGCTACTACTAGACTCCTCTATAGTCGCCCTACGGCCCGTTTGCGTATCAACGGCACGCTATCTCGCCCATTCTCGCTCACGCGCGATACACGGCAGGGTTGTCCGCTTTCACCGCTCTTGTTCATTTTGGCTATGGACCCCCTGATCCGGCATTTTCAGGAGCGGCACCTTCACAGGGGTCTCCAGTTTCGGACGGGCCCCTTGCTTGCCTCTCTCTATGCAGATGACATAATCCTGTACGTCAGAGAACCGCAGGCTAACCTTGCCCCCTTGATACATGAGATCCTTCGTTTCAGTAGCCACTCGGGACTGGGCATAAACTGGCATAAGTCCATCATCTTCCCGTTGACTAGCGGCACCTCCCCATGGCCGTGTGAGTTCCCGTTGGAATGGTGCTCGGACTCGGTACGGTACTTGGGCATACAAATACATTTGAGCACGGACGAAATTATCCGCCTCAATTATGGCCACGCGATTGCGCGGCTGGAGACGCAGGTGGATGGGTGGCTGCGGCTCCCGCTCTCTATGTCAGCTAGGATAGCCATTCTCAAAATGGTAGTGCTCCCCAAATTTTTGTATCTTTTCAATAACATCCCTGTTCCTCTTACCCGGGCCTTCTTCTCCACCCTGCGGTCCCTCCTGATTAGACTGGTCTGGGGCGGGAAGCACCCCCGGATCCGCTGGACGACTCTCACACTCCCGCAGGATCGAGGAGGCCTTGGGAGTGCCTGATCTATATTTGTACTACCTTGTCGCTCAATGTGCACATGCCTATGCCTGGTATCACCCTAACGCTCGGATCCCATTCCTTCGCCCAGAGGCGGACTTTGTCCTCCCGGGTCGCTTGTCGGCGGTGTTGCCCAAATGTGTCCCCAGAGACCCGGTGGATATTCAAACGGTATCCACTACCAGCTGGGCTTGGAACAGACTCTTGCGATACTTAGCTCACCCTCTGCTGTATTCCTCTTCTCTCCCGATACCCAACCCTGGGTTATTACCGGGCACGGATGAGGCACTGGTGCAGCGAACGTTAACCAAATTTAACCTCACCAGGATTGGGGATTTATACCCGGGTGGGCACATTTTCTCGGCATCGGAGGACGCGCGATTCAGTGAGGCTACGTTCATGGACCGGTTCGTTCTTCGCCGGCTCTATTGCGCCGCGAGAGCGGAAATTAAGGGATTTCCCCTTGAGCCGGCTTCCTTGGAACCCCTCACCACCCTGATTGATAACGATACGGGGGCCCATATTGTTTCTAAGCTGTACAAGGCGTGTGCAGCTCGGGTCCCATGTGCGGATGATCGGGCGCGGGAGGAGTGGGGGACAGACTTGGGTAGGCCTATCACGGACGAACAATGGACGGCATGCTGCAAAGTCACCGACACGGTATCACTGAACAGTCGTCACAAACTCCTACACTATAAATTCCTGCGCCGTTGGTATATGACCCCTGATAGACTCCATTCCATTGATCCCGCGCGACCACCCACATGCTGGAAATGCTCTGCACCACATGCTGATTTTGCACACATGTCCTGGACGTGTCCGAGACTGCAGTCATTCTGGACACAGGTTTACAAGATCCTAGAAGAGATGCTAGAGCTTACACTGGTTCCCACTCCTGAGGTCGCATTGTTGGGTTATACCGTAAATTTCCCTAAGAATGTCCGTAAACTGGCCTCTCTGGGGCTTCTACTTGCCAAGAGGGAGATTGCCAGGCACTGGGGGGGTAAAACGGCTCCCACGTCCAGGACATGGCTTACGGCCATGGCTTTCTGTAGCACGAATAGCGAGATCTACTCCAGTCTCCTCCCCACAGTGGCGCGTCCTAGGGACATCTGGGGCCCTTATAGAACATATATTGCAGGCTTACCTGGCTCAACCCCACCATCCTCGAATCCCGGAATAGTTCCCACGGGAGTGGGGTAGGTTGTGCTGCACCAATGTTACGCAGATGGAGTGGTCATGTGATGGTTAGGACACGGGGGTATTCGGTGCCTGGGGTCAGGTGAGGTTGACTACATGGCTTTTTCCCATGACCGAGATACGATCAGGGGAAGGGGGTGGCTTTGGGACCCTAGGGATAGATCCTTGGTCAGAGATCCCCCTGTTTCAGGTCGGACAGATGTTGATGATGGATTGGTAAATGGGGTCTTGATGTCTGATGCATTGATGATGTGGTATTGTTTATCTAAGAACCGGAAATGTCACAATGTTGCTCCTTACTTGCTTTCTGTTGAACGCACAGCCGCAACCTTTGTCTTGTTTGATTTTTCTAATCTCAATAAAACTTTAAAAAAAAAAATTAAAAAAAAAAACAAGGTCCAAGTCAAATTATTGGTCAAGAAAATGTACCATTAAGACGACGCCTTGAAATTTCAGATAACAGTTCTGAATCTGAGACAGAACAAGCAGGAATACAAAGTAGAACTAATCATGAAACTGGAGAAACTGATGAATGAATTGCGGAAGAACCCCCGAGGAGGTTTAGGGACACAACACAAACAGGTAGAAAAAGGGTCAGGTAGTCAGCAGGAAGATTGTGTGGAAGAAATACGAGGAGGGATAGATTCTGACAGTGAACCTGAAATATTGAGAATAAAAGAATAAAATTAAAAGAAAGTGATATTCAAACGGAGACAGATTCAGAAGAAAGTGAAGCAGAAGATAAAGGGGAAAGAAAGTTGAGAAAAAGGGCTTGGAAAACTGAACGAGATGAGAAAAGAACTAAATTGAAAAGGCCATTGAAGGAAGATACTTGGCCCAACAAAATTAAGAAATTGAGATACCGACTGACAAGAATAAAGCGTAATAATGCTGAACAAGTGAATGAAGTGTCCAGTCAGGAAAAACAGGAGAACACGGATCAGAAGCACTTGCAACGTACAAAAAGGATAAAAAGGCCTAACCAGAAGTACAAGTCACCGGAATGGACATATGTGGCACTTCCTGATATACAAGAGGAAGCTGATAGCCAAGAAATTCTGAGTGTGACTGTGCAGGAAGTGGACAAGGAAGAAGAAGGCTCTGAAATCCTGAGAATAATATTGACTGACACCAGAGAAGAAACGGATGATGTGGAAATTTTGAATGGAGATTGTGAGCCCACAGATAAGAATGATTCATACATGAATTCGGAGACAAAAGGACTCTGAAAGGAATTGAAAGCCCGGATAAGACAGATGACCAGGAAGAACCAAGTAGGGAACGAAAAGCCTTAGGTCTAAACAAAGAACATTTTTGAAGAAAGAGGCTAAGTCAAAAGACACTGATTATTGACAACATGGTAAACACTGAAAATAGAAATCCAACATGTGGATTTTTCCGAAGATGGTGTAGAATGTGTTTTTGTTGTACAGGATTATTAATGCATGTTTGAATTATATTGGCAATAACTGTTTCATTTAGAATAACATTTGAAAACGTAGACAGACACTCAATGAATGGAACTATCAGTCAAAACTCTGATGACAGTCATATTACGAAACCGGTAGATAGAACAGAACTTCACAGAGATAAGTCTATAAATGATTTTTCTACGAATGTTTTCACAAAGCTATTATATGAGTACGTGGAAAAAATGGATGTTAGAGATTGTTATGTCTGTATGCAGTTGCCTGCATCTGTATCTGAAGGTGTCACTTATCATCACCTTCCTCTAACATATGGGATGACTTGTAGTGTCCTAGCAAGTTTGTTTTATAAAACAGGCAAATTAGAATATTATTACACTGACATAGATAATATTTTCTCACAAGTTCCTGTAGTTCCTGAATTGAACAAGGAGAAGCCTGGTAAAACTCTTGGCAAATTTTTCCTAGAAACAAGAAAACTAACTTTAGAAGAAGTGTTTAAAAATAACCTTACTTGTAGTTTATGAAAAGAAGAGAAAACTTTCCTGAATATGGTGGAAAAGAGGAGACTTGAAATGCAAAAGAAAGTGACTGGGGAAAGAAGGGAAACACCATTTTGGGATGTTGGGAAGGAAAATCATTTAAAGGGAGAAACAAACCCGGCAATGGCTTTAGATTGGCCCCAGAAAGGGAAATTATGCATAAGTAGAGATAATACTGTATATGACAATTATTTTGTAGGTGCAAGTGAGTGCCAGGATTTATACAAAATCATGGGAGGATGGGGATTTAAAGGAGGAAAAGATCCGGTATTCCCTGGAATATATTAGATTTGTGGGAACAGAGCTTATTATAGGTTGCCGGACCAATTGGTACGGAACTTGCTATGTAGGCCTGGTCTTTCCAAAAATATTTTATATGGATTGCATGAAATAGATAGACATGTAGGGCCCGATTCACAGAACAAACTTAAGACTAAATCCTAAACTTAGTACCAATCTGGTATTCACAGAATGCACCTAGTACTTCTGGTATTCACAGAATGAACTTACTACTTTTGCGATTCACAAAATGAACTTAGGACTTTTGCTATTCACAGAATCCATTTACGACCACTAAACTTACGTCCGCACTCGGGCCGGAATTTCCGCCCCCGGAGCGGAATTTCCGGGCCCGGGGCGGAAAGTCCGCACGCGGGCCGGAAAGTCCGCTCCGGATGCGGAATATCCGCTCCCGGGCCGGAAACTCCGGCCTCGGGACGGAAATCCCGCTACCGGGCCGGAAGTTCCGATTACGGGCCGGAAAATCTGGTTTGGTGGCCATTGATCATGTGAGCCAAGGGTGAACCTGTCCAAGTCCCTACCATCCCCCACCATGCATCAGCTGACACACTCCAGCCAATCCTAGCTCGGCAGCACGTATAACTGCAGAGCAGACACACACAAACCCTTTCAACATGTCACTGAATGTGTTTGTTGCACTGCCCCTTGCCATGCAGCAAAACCACTTGAGGAGGAGGAGGAGGAGAGCCAGAGCAGAGAGGATCTTCAGACAGAGGATCAACTTATTTGGAATATCCAGTCAAGATATAAGGGCCAGGTACCGTTTCCCTCCAGAAATCATCTTGGATATGGTATGTGAGTGGGAGCAGGAACTTGACTCTGTGACCTGCTGCTCACATGCAATACCAGCATACCTCAAGATCCTATCAGCGCTCCATTTCTTCGCCACTGGCTCATTCCAAAGGGTCTCCAGTGACCATGTGGGCATATCCCAGGCGAGCCAGTCGCGGTGCCTGCATCAGGTACTGCGATGCATCACTGCAAGATCCCACCACCACATACATATGCCACCGACACTGGCCCTGAGACAAAGGGCAGCACGAGATTTCTTTCGCATTGCACAATTTCCACGTGTGCTGGGTGCAATTGACTGTACCCATGTGGCCCTTCAGCCACCCCGCCACATTGCACACATCTTCTGCAATAGACACCGATGGCATTCCATCAACGTGCAAGCTGTCTGTGATGCCAGAGGGAGATTCATTGATGTGCATGCGGTGTTCCCCGGCAGTACCCATGACAGCTTCATATTCCGCATGTCACCTCTTGCCCGGCGGATAGCTGCAGAAGAATTTGGCAACATGTGGCTACTGGGTAAGTACCAAGCGTTAGAAAGGAGGAATATGTGATTTTGAAATGTCTGAATGCCCCCCAAAATTAACCATTGTACTTTAAGAATCATAAAGCTAGATACAGGGCCCACCTGACAATGCATGTAATACAGTATAGATCATGTCCTGTGCAAGTCAAAGAGGGAAATCTAACCAACTGCCCTTTCCCTTCTACTCAGGTGACACTGGGTATGCACTCACCCCACATCTCCTCACCCCTTACAGGCGTGCAGACACTGTACCAAAGCGTAGGTACAATAGGGCACACATACGGACTCGAGCCATCATAGAGCGCACTTTTGGTCTGTTGAAGTCGCGATTCAGCTGTCTCGACCGTACAGGGCGGGTGCTGCAGTACTCCCCAGAAGTAGTGTGCAAGATCATTTTAGCCTGTTGTGTCTTGCACAACATTGCCTTAACGCATGGCTTACAGATACCGCTGGAACCTCGGCTATCTATGAATCTGGGAAACCGGGCCATGGCACATAACCGAGGTCAGGGCATGCAAGCCCGTGAGCAGCTTGTTGCCAGGTTCTTCACATGAGCAACCTGTAGTGGAATGGACCAAATGTGGATTGCTGTCTGTTGCCAATGATGAAACTTGGATATACACGACTGTGTCAATAAATTCCTTCCTGAGGCAACTTTGCAAGCCACACTAACTGCATGTTAATTACAGCTCTTGACAGTAGTCAAAAGGTTGAGCCTGCATCAGCACATGTGCCCATGTCAGCGATCAGTGTAGTGGATGTACCGAAAGAATCTATAGCCGCAGATGCAAGATGATACATGTACTGAGAGACACAGCCGGACCTCATGAGGATGGGTTTCTTAATCAGAAAAGGCCATAACCATAGCATTGTCGGCCCTGTGCCATCAACAGATGTGACTCCCCCACAAATGATGCGCCCACGACGTGAGTGATGCAATGGGTAAATCAGACACCATGGGGCAGATTAATGTGGGACTTGCGGCCCTTTCACGCAGCCGTTGCGTCACTTTTGTGACGCTGCGGCGGTGCAAAGCCAGCGCCATGCTGCGGGGTATGTACTATATGACGCATCTGGGAGATGCGTCACGTTGTAAAGGCCTGCGCCACATGTTGGCGTTCTGGCGCAGGGGGGGGGCCTTCCGGGCGCAGAAACGCCTCCTAAAAATCTACAATATTTCACTCAGTCACTTTTAAGGCCATGCTGCGTCAAAACCCTGCGCCTGCTTGAAGCAGGCGTAAGGATTGACGCAGCATCATAGGGATAGGGCACCCCCGAGCCTTGCTGGAGCTGCGTTGTGCATGCGACGCAACTCCAGCAATGCGCCGCCTTTCCAACGGGGGATGCGTCACGCATCTGCACATCCGAGCAGCACGGTGCACCGAAATGTCAATGCGGCGCATCTGTGTTGGCGCACGGGTGGGCAGATGCATCGCAACTCTTCTGACGCATCTCTGCTGATTAGCAGAGATGCACCAGAAGCCGTAAATCCGCCCCCCTGTGTCTGTGATATACCCACACTTCTCAAACACAATGTTCCGGAACACATCACACAACTCTGCAAATGAGCACCTAATATGGACTACATGTACCATAATGCAAAGCATGAGAAACTGAAACAGAAACTGCAGAAATGTCTTGAAATGGTCACTTCACCCTCTTGTCACATTTAAATAATTCTCACATGCACTGTCTTTTCTTTTTTATCCACAACAGAACAGCAGGATGGCAGTAGATGTGATTCCAGATTGTGGATGGATCTGGATGACTACAAAATGGCAGGCAACTACTTCCTGTGATGTATTTGCTGCCTCCCACTCCCTGTCAAACATTTCCTGTATGGAATTATATGTTCCAGGTCATTTTCGGAATTTGCGGCCAAAAAGCAGAAGCTCCGATTACGGAGCGTACGGCCCGTGTGCGGAAGCTCCGATTACGGAGCGTACGGCCCGTGTGCGGACCCCCCGCTCCGGAACCGGAAACTGCGCTTACGGGCCGTAAACTCCGAAAATGACCCGGAACACATAATTTCATTCAGGAAATGTTTTACAGGAAGTGGGAGGCAGGAAATACATCACAGGAAATAGTTAGCAGCCATTTTGTGTTCATTCTGAGTCATCCTCTATCACAGACAGATCCTCGGACATCCTGCTGCTCTCATCCTTCTTATTATCCCCATAATGGCTGAGGGTTATGAAGAGAAGGCACCCCCTTTCACTGAAAGGGAGTTGGACATCTTGGCTGAGGGGGTGCTGGCCAAATTTTCTCAGCTATATGGGGACCCTGAACACCAGCTGAGCAATGCAGCCCGGGCCAGGCTGTGGGCCAACATCGCCGAGCGCTGCAGTGCAGTGGGAGTCCACACCAGGAGTGCGAGGGCATGCCGCAAGCGCTGGGAGGACCTAAAACGGTGGGCCCGGCACAAGGCTGAGGAGCTGGTGGGCCAGTCTTCCCAGCACCATGTGCATCGTCCTCGCCTATCCCCACTGTACAGGAGGGTCCTGCGATCAGCTTGGCCGACCCTCCATGCTCAGCTGGAGGAGCATGAGCAGCAGGGACATGGTAAGTGCATCATATGCTAAATGTGTCTGGGAGTATGATGTGAGTGAAACAGTGCTGTACCATTGTGTGTCCGATGCCTCCATTCACAGATTCCGTGTCCATGCAGCAGTAACCAAGCTTAAAAAGGCACACTGTGGCATATGGACTGTACAGGGCAGAGTGCATTTTGGGAGTTGGAGTCTCGTCATGACAACTGGCTAAATGAGCCATATTTGTGCATTTGTACTGAAATCAGCTCTTCCCGCACCACTACAATTGGCACTAGGAAATCATGTGTGCATTGGATGAGCAATGGTACAGACATTGTCCAGTGTGCGCATGGCAGGCCAAAGGGTATTGGATGCTATGACTTGCATTGCATTTTTAGAGTTTGGGTTCCAATTGTGACAAAACATCATGTGCCATGGAGTCCAGACAGACTTTGACATCCTTGCATCACTCTTAAGCGCTTCTAAATTTACAAGGGGTGTCCACTGACAGACGTCTCAGCCTCAGTGGCCTGTTTCACATTTCACATGTACAGGTAGCTGTCACAAAATTCCCCCAGTGTTCAGCGGTGTACTGCATTACCATATCAGTCACCAAAGCCAATATGTGCCACTGGATTGTCAGTACATGTGTGGGGACAGCCAAAGGCTAGACTCACAATTTAGCTACAGAAATAGGCCAGAGCCTCAGTGCATGTGTGACCCACATTCGCCACTTGTCGTGTCCCATACAATGCTACAAAGCAGATGACACTTGTCCAGACCTTCAATAGCTGCGACTCCCTATGAATGGCCATAATCTGAGATTCGGGACTTCATGTTCTCCATTGGTGGACTGCTTTTGGAACCTGCACATGTAGCTGTGGCAGGACACACAGATCCCCAGAATGCCAGGTTGAGGGTTGGCCAATACAGTCGTGTAAGCCACACACATCCACGTGAGATGGCCATGTCAGACTCAATCCAGGAACTGACGGTTAACATACACGTAATGTCAGCTCATAGACACTGACAACTATTGAGTGTGATCAGAGGAAAATAAGTCTGACCTTGGCTCCTATGAATGTGTCTCATCCTGCATGACACAAACATAACATTCGGATTTTGCTTACATTTCAGCAGGCACAGCTGGCGAAACAGAAGGGCAGCAGGACCAGGTCCGGAGCAAGAGGCCACCAGTGCGGCGGCGGCTACACCCTCTTTCCACCAGCGAGGAAGAGGAGGATGAGGAGGGACCCTCAACATCAAGAGGCAAGGGGATTGCGCCCACCCGGACTGACAAGGGACACCCTGATGCTGGTGCCACATCCCGGGTGGAGGCTGCAGCCATTGAATCGGGGGGGGGGGGGTGAACACGACACCTCGGACCATGAGGTGTTGGAGAGCTACTCTCCTCAGGAATCTTCACCTGTGGTCCCTGAAAAGGTGTCCTCGGGGCAGGCCAACAAACAATCTGGGCCTGCCATCAGCCCCTCCCTACCTCTAGAGTTCCCCATTCCATCGGGGGACCCAGCTGCATCCCCTGCAACCAGTCCCCCTCATCATAGCCGCCAGCTCCCCAACATCATTGGCTCCGGACCTCAGGCACCACATCCCTCCTTTTCCACCCATGCCCCTCCCGGTGTTGTTCCTCCTGTGGCTGTGCCAGTGGACTTGATGTGGATGTGTGAGGGTCAGCCAGACATGTCCGATCGCATCCAGCTACAAGTGTGTATGGAGGTACGCATGATGCGAGAGGACATGCTTCGAACAATGGCCACCCTCACCACCAGCATCAATTCACTATCCGCAGCCATCTCGTCTGTTATCTCCCCAATCCCTTCCCATACCACTGTCAATGTCTCCCCCTGTCCGTTGCCCCACACTGTTTCCCCCCGTACTCCTCGTGTGGCACGAACCCAAGTGGTGCCTGTTCCTGCACCCGCCATACGTGTGCCTGCATCGGACTCTGAGGATCTGGACATTGTGGTCCTAGAGGATGACCAGAAGGACACTTGACTTTTGACGTGAACAATTATTTCATTTTCCCCTTGTAAATAGACTGTTTTCCCTGACGCTCCCTGACGTGTTATATTTTTTTTGCCCCACCCCAATCCAGGTTCCCATCTCCCTCTGCATTAAGATCATCATTTGTTTTCCTTTCTCCCTTCCAAACGGACGGTTGTTCTTTTGTACCTTCTTAAAATACAATTCGGAATACTAATAACTTCCACTTGTTTTACTTCATTCTGAATGTCTGGTTCTGAATATGGACACATATTTGGTGAGTCATCTGCTATGCACATAATGGCTGGTTGCAACGATGGGTTACACTTGTAACTGTGTCACACACACACATACCTTCTCACATCTCGAGGCCACCTGCAACGTTACACAGGACATGATACACAACAGATTATTATTTTTGGTAGGTGTTTATTTGGTGCACACACAAACACGTGATCACATTGTCCCGGGTTCCTGTCACTGGTGAGTGCGACGCCGCAATTTGGGGGGGGATGACCGCTCCGAGTGTTCAGGTCTGGCTCGCCGCCTACGTGGGGGTGGGTACTGTCCAAGGGACTGTCCAGGGTCATCCACATGTGCTGGGGCAGATGGTGTATGCACACTTGATGGCTGTACAGGTGGTGGTGGTGGTTGTGCAGGTGGCGGGAGTGACTGTACAGGTGGTGGTGGTGGTTGTGCAGGTGGCGGGAGTGACTGTACAGGTGGTGGTGGTTGTGCAGGTGGCGGGAGTGACTATACAGGTGGTGGTGGTTGTGCAGGTGGCAGGAGTGACTGTACAGGTGGTGGTGGTTGTGCAGGTGGCGGGAGTGACTGTACAGGTGGTGGTGGTTGTGCAGGTGGCAGGAGTGACTGTACAGGTGGTGGTGGTTGTGCAGGTGGCGGGAGTGACTGTCCAGATGGTGGTGGTTGTGCAGGTGGCGGGAGTGACTGTACAGGTGGTGGTGGTTGTGCAGGTGGCGGGAGTGACTGTACAGGTGGTGGTGGTTGTGCAGGTGGCGGGAGTGACTGTACAGGGGGTGGTGTTGGGAGTGCCAGTTCAGCCCGCTGGTGTGGATGTCTCCCTTTGCTGTGTTGGTGTGCAGTTGGTACAGGTATGGGGATGTGCTGTCCTGTGGGCAGATATGATGGCTCCCCTCCCTGCGTTGACCGTGAAGGGAAAGGTTGGCTCACTCTCAAAATGCCCTCCATCATCTTCATGGCCAAGGCATGGTGTCTTGCACTCTCTTCCCTCTGGATGGATAGCATGTCTCGCATATTTCTGGACATGTCCTGCCAAGTCCTATCCATCCTATCCAACACTTGGCTCAGCCTCTCCCCCGCCTGAGGGAAGTGGACCATGTCCTGCAGGGAGTCCGACATGGTGGACAGGGTAGCCCCTATGGCACTAATGTCCTGCCTCACATCGCTCTGCTGTCGGAAGAAGTCCTGCTCCCACTGGTCATCACAGCCAGGTGCAGGCCCTCTCTGCAGCTGTCTGCCATGGATGGGATGTGCAGGTCCTACGGCAGGGGGTGGGGTGGGAGGTGGGAGCCTGTGGGCAGGTGAATGGTGCCCAGGGGATTCCAGCAGCACAACAGGGCTGGTACTACCCCCAGATGGTGGAGAGGATGGCAGGGATACACTGTCTAGGGAAGAGTGGGTAGGGGAACCACCATATTGCTCCTGGACGTGAGGACTGTGAGGGAGTGATGTCTGTGTTGTGATGCGTGTGTGCTGTGGCTGGTTTGCTCGAGTCTGGGGACAGGCCATGGTATGCCTGGGAGGAGGCGGAGGGACGTTGCTTGGCAGAGGAGTTGATGCCCTGACCGATTTAGCCAATCTGGCACGATATCGCGCATTGGCATCTTCATCGTCAGACATGTAGTCCTCATCATCCACCAAGTAGAGGTCCTCAGGAAATTCTTCCTCCTCCTGAGCAGTGCTTGCAGCCGACATCACAGCTTGGAGGATCAGGGGATTCTCCCCTCTGATTCCACGTCGGCCCGCACTGGTCATAGGCCTGTCATCCTCGTCATCAGCATCCCCTGGAACAGAGGTTGCAACCGTATTAGGGATTGACCTGGTATGACATGTGGTGCAACACAAGGGTTTGTATCAACTGTACTTTGCATCAACAGATGAGGATCATGTGACCTGTGTAGGGTACCACCACAAATGACAGCTCACACCATAGCACTGAGGTGTTACACAGATACAGGCAAACTCACCAGCTCCAGCCACAACTCTCTGTCCCTTGGTGTTCCCCCCTAGTGTCACCTGCTGGACCTGTCTCCTCACGGGCCTAGCTGTCCCTGAACCAGCAGCTGTAGAGGGAAGTGACAACATTCTCAATTATCTGCATCACCAATTGTCAGATAGGCACATGACACTCCTGATTTGTATTTCACTTTGTACACAACAACTGCTGATTACATGCAGAGGGGAATCAGGATCTCTGACATGGCTTTGGAGTCGAAGCCAGTGACACACCTCATGCTAGAATTACCTGAAGGACGGCTGCGCGAGGGTTGGATGTCATTCAGTCCCCGGGATGGTGCATGCTGCTGGGGTGTAATCCGGTCAGCAGCTGTGATAAGACATACAGGTCTATATTTTGCAACAACAGATGGTAGCTCTGAGCCAACATGTCATTCTCAATGACCATTTGTGGGTAATCCAGAACTATGTGCAGCATGTTTAGCTCCTGAGCTTTACATTTGGGCACCTGCTCACATGCAGCAGTTGCCAGCCGTTCCCTCCACACAGCAGTGTCATCAATCAGATGACACATCAACAGACACACATGTATGAGAAGATTACTGATAGGAAGGGATAAATGACCCGGATTCCTCCCCATTACACTGCTATCACCTTTGCCATTCAGACTTACATATTTCCAGAGTCTCATGTTGTTTGTTGTCAAGTCAGAAAGGGTTTCATGTGTGAGATTTACAATAGTCAGGGACATGATGTTGCTCATTTGTGCTTCCCCACGCATGAAGTCACACATATTTGTATGAGAGAACACAGATGTCTTACGTCCGTCCTTTGAGTGTCCTCTCTTTGCGTACTCTATTTCCCAGATCATGGTACTACTTAGCTGACGACGATTGGTGTCTTGTACAGCAGACATCCAAACCTCTTTTGTCAAACACTAACCTATACATGTGAATACAGTAGGAGAGGAGGCAAGCAGAATGTAACATTTGGTTTATACTCACACATTGCGGATAGGCTGAGAGGCTTTGATGCATTCAGCCTGCACTGGATTAGCGTGTTGCACTTCTGCCTAGTCATTTAGCAGGTGTAACTGCATGAAGATTCACCTTAGCAGCTCCTACATTAATCTCAAAGGTACACTACTGGCATCAGTGTTGGCCTCAGCCATGCTATTTTCATCATGGTGTTTCCTATCATTGAATTGCAAGCCGGTTGTGTTTTGGTCACTTCATATGACTCATGGTACTATTGAATGTCCATTCTGCACTCACTTGGCATACATTTTGTGTCATCCTTTCATTAGCCACCAGGGTCTGATCTTGCATGGGTTCAAATGCCATATGTGAGCATATTGTGATGCAGAACAACAGTGTTGTAATACACATGCAACATACGGCGGACGTGAAAGGCACATTTCTTGAGCAGTCAGCCTGATATATTCTTGGGTTCCCCTCCCTTGGCCCAGCACGGGAACAGTGTGTGGGCCCTGAACAGATGTCACAGCCAACCTTGTAGCAGAAGTCAGTGTGTGTCTTTGATTCTGGGAGGACCTCGTTGTACCTACAATGATAAGTGTGTTTTGCTACTTAACATTCTGGCAGCCACATGTGATGCACTAGATTTCTGGCACAAAGGATGAGCACAAGCAGTTGTGGGCACCAGCGTTGCATTAGTGTGTTATACGTAATATCATGATTGCTCCCACATTACTTCGAATGGGCCCACTACCTGGATGCAACCTATATCACAATGACATGTCTACGGATCCTGATGTGAGGTCCACTATCGTGTTTTGTTGATGGGCAACACAGAAGCCAGACAATGTAAGTGGTACATGACCAGCTGTGTGGACTGGGCATTTGATCTATATTGGAAACATTCAAAGTTGGACAGTGTATGCATTGTCAATACTAATGACCCTGGGATCTCACTTGTTCATCATTGCCATATTTCAGTCAATTACTTTGATTGATTACGTCTACAGACACCATTACAACATAGTGGGGGCACCCTTTTGAGTAGTTGTGGCACTCGATAACAGGATTGGATTCCCAGGTCTGGGCCTGTTGCTGTAAAACATGTCATGTTCCGCAATTACGAAGGTTTGATGAGCCAAGACATGTAATATATTGTCTTCAGCTGTTCACAATTATAATTAGCTAAAGGTGGATGTCCATTGACTACTCCAATAGTAATGCAGCTATTTGTACATCTCTGGTTGACTTTCATATGTGGGCACTACATGTCCCTCGGTCACTCCTGGCAATGTATGCATTTTGACCATCTCCTGGCCACTTTGACTTACCAGTCGGTGAGGGTGTACGGTGGCGATGCCTCCCAGTAGATGCAGGGACCTCTGCTGCGGCAGTTGTCTGTGCTCTGGCTGAATGTGTCAATGGGTGAGAAGAGAGAAAACTAAACATCTAGAATATGTGCTTGTGGAACCTTTCTGTGATTTCCCCATTTCTTCTGCATGCTAACAGTGTTATGCAGTACTGCTGCTGACTGGGCAGGTAGGAGCAGTGGTGCATTGGGGTCGTAGTGGCGTGGCAGGGTGGGAAATGTACAACAGAATAGGTGTCTGACTTTTGGACCAGATGGTTCTCTCACCTTCTGCTTTGTGCTTTAAGCTTGCACGGGGTGATTTACTTCTTAGAGATTTAGTGGCATGTTTCCACGCCCCTTGTAATACATTTATACCGCAGTTGCGTCACTTCTGTGACACAGCGGTGGGGTAATACAGGTGACACATTTAGACTTATTCACAATGTTATGCATCTATGGGGATGCCTCACGGTGTGCGGTCCTGCGCAACATTAAACATGCATCAGCTGTGATGTAGGCAGGGTGTGTGTTTATTTGGTTATGCCTCGTACAAGTGATGCATTGTAATCGCCGGCATTTCACGTAGTCACTTTTCATAGGGTGTTGCCATGCAAACTTAAACCAGCTTGAGGCACCTGTAATGAGTTGCCTTAAACGTAAGGTGTAGGCGGTCCATGGACATAGTTGGAGTTGCGTCACACTTGCAACACTACTCCAGCAGAGCATCCCCCTAATGCCATCAGTTGCGACACCCATCTGTCTAACCCAGCGCCACAGTGCACCGCATTGTCAATGTGACGCATCCGCGGTCGCACAAGAGTTGGATTGGGTGTGGCATTGTTACTGGCGCATCTCTGCTGTTATTTGTCAATTGCTACTTAGCGGGCTGGTGTATTAATGCAACTGGACAGTGGCCATGTTTTCAGAAGTGGAGGAGGGATTTGCCATTTCCATCGCTAAGGATTGTGGGACTTGTAGTGCTACATACAGAGGGTGACACAGGAGTCTCTGACTGACGGATTAATTTATACACTTTGGACTACTTCCTTATTCACACTGACAGTGCAACACAGACATTCTATTCATGCACTTTAACTTTTCATCCCACTTACCTGGTACCACGTATCGGACGTCACTGATAGGCAGCCCATGGACCAAGTGGGGGTGTATGGTTGTCAGGATGTCCTCCTCCTGTGTGGTGAGGCGGATGCGTGGTCCAGAGTGTGCGGCTGGGAGGATCCGTTGTAATTCCATCCTGGAGTATTTCTCCTTTACCCTCAGCCGCTCATCCTGCCATTTTTTTTTAACGTCCTGGACAGTGCGCCTGTCCTCCCCCAATGCTGTGACAGCAGTGGCTAATTGCTGCCACAGGGATGCCTTCTGGGTCCCACTGGTGCAGTAGGGTGGGAGTCCATAGAGGCGTTTGTAGTGCCTGACAATGAACTCCACAAGCATGGTGGTCTCCTCTGCTGTATAGTTCCTCTTTCTCTTCAGGAGCTCCATTTTCTTAGCCGGTCTCTGCTTGGAAATACAAACTGCGTGTGGCCAAACCGGTTCCTTCACTGTGTGCTGCTTTTAAATGTTTTTTGCTGCTGGTCAATCTGTGTTAATTGGCTTCAGCTGGATCATGGTGGGGGATGGTAGGCACTAGCAACATGATGGCTAACTGGAGTTGTTGGCTGGGATTGGCTGGAGTGCGTCAGTTGATGCATGGTGGGGGATGGTAGGGACTTGAACAGGTGTTTCCCCTTGGCTCAAATGATCAATGGCAACAGTTAATGTAGTCTGGTCCCAATTCTGATGTTCCGGCCCGGAAGCGGGATTTCCGGCCCGAGGCCGGAGTTTCCGGCCCGGGAGCAGATATTCCGCGCCCGGAGCGGACTTTCCGGCCCGCGTGCGGACTTTCCGCTCCGGACCCGGAAACTCCGCTCCGGGTGCGGAAATTCCGGCCCGAGTGCGGACGTAAGTTTAGTGGTCGTAAATGGATTCTGTGAATAGCAAAAGTCCTAAGTTCATTTTGTGAATCGCAAAAGTAGTAAGTTCATTCTGTGAATACCAGAAGTACTAGGTGCATTCTGTGAATCCCAGATTGGTACTAAGTTTAGGATTTAGTCTTAAGTTTGTTCTGTGAATCGGGCCCCTAACACGTAGAAGGAGGGAAAGTTGGTCAGAGATTATTGGTGATATTCTTGGAGCACTGATACCAGCAGTTGGAATATCTCTGAATGCACATAAGATTAGATTATTGTCTACAGTTGTGGATCGTTTATCAACAAACACAACTGGAGGGTTCTTAATGGTAAATACTGAAATGGTTGCCATGAGAGCTATGGTAATGCAAAATCGACTTGCTTTTGACATTATATTGGCAAAAGAGGGAGGAGTCTGCGGAATGCTGAAAGTACAACATTGCTGTACTTACATTCCTGACAAAAGTCAGAATATATTTATTTATTTATTTGCATGTTTGTACCACGCTGGAATCGACTCCCTGAGGAGTATCTCCGCGCCCTTTAGCACCATCAATAAACAAAAGAACAGACACTAGCCGTGTACCATTATAACATTGAAGTGGTATCCTAATTCTGAAAAAGGAAGGTTTTTAATTGTTTCCTGAACGGAAAATGTTCTCTGTACAGTCTGATAGCTATGGGGAGGCTATTCCACAACATAGGACCTGCCACAGATAAAGCTCTGGTCCCCTGTCTTGCTTTCCTAGCTCTGGGGACCCATAGCAAGGCCTGTTCACTAGATCTGAGAGAGCGTGTGGGGACATACGGAGTAAATTTGTTGGCCAGGTAGGCCGGGCCTCTCCCAGTCAGGCATTTCTGTATGATACAGCATATTTTAAACTTCACCCTCTGTTTCACTGGTAACCAATTAAGTTTAACCAACAAGGGTTTGGAAGGTGTTCGAGGGGGTGCGTTTAGTACAAGGCGAGCAGCAGTGTTCTGAACCACCTGCAATCTTGAGATGACTCCTTCGTTTGCTGATAGTAACAGACCGTTACAATAGTCTAGTCTCCTCAAAACTAGCGCTTGCACCAAGGTCTTTCTTGTGGCATCTGGAAGTAAAGGAAAAACTTTCCGAAGCAGCCCAATGATATGAAAGCATGAGCCCACCACTTGATTACCATGTTGTTTTAAGGAAAGCTCCTGGTCCAGCCTGACACCCAAGTCCTTCACTACCAGTGTAGGCTCAGGGACTGGCCCAAGATCTTGAGGCCACCAGTCCGGAGTCCACAGGAGTTTGGCCTCACCGAATAACATCACCTCTGTTTTAGCAACATTACATTGCAAATAGTTGAACGCCATCCAGTGTGCCACTGCTTTCATTCCCTGGGCAAAAGAGTTCCTGATCTCTGTAGTGAGGGTTTTAATTGGAAAGAGGAGTTGGGTATCATCCGCGTATGACACCGGGATGAACCCATGGGATCTCATGATGTTGGCCAAGGGGGCCACATAGATGTTAAAAAGTGTGGGGCTCAAACAAGAGCCCTGTGGCACCCCTTTAGAGATCCCCAGCTCCTCTGACCGATATGTACCCAAGGTGACACTTTGGGTACGATCTGTTAGGAAACTCCTTAGCCAAGCCAACGCCTTATCTTCCAGGCCAATGTCAGCTAGCCTGGAGGTCAGGATGTTGTGCGACACGGTGTCAAACGCCGCAGACAGATCCAACAGCACCAGGATAACGGAATAACCCCTATCCTGGAACATATGTAGATCGTCTGCGACAGATAGCAAGGTGGTCTCGGTGCTGTGTCTAGGCCTAAACCCTGACTGGGAAGAATCCAGCCCCCCTGCTTTTTCGATGTAAGTAGACAGGTGGCGGTTTACAAACTTCTCAATTAGTTTACCCAAAAAGGGAAGAAGAGAGATAGGTCTCAAATTAGACAGTTCTGTCCAGGGAATGGCATTGTTTTTCCTCAAAGGTCTTACCAGCGCCCGTTTCCAGTCTATGGGAACCTCCCCTGTACTCAGGGACAGATTGAATATTCGCTGAATTCCCGGACCTAGATCGTTAGCCAACATAGGCATGATACGTGCAGGGATGGTATCCAAAGGACAACCACTCTTTATTTGCATGATTAATGAAATGACCTCCTGTTAGACCTGTCAGCCCTTTGGCAGTTCCCTCCTCAATTTATTATTTTTGTCCCTTCCCTTTCTCATTTTTTTCTGTCTACTACCAACTTTTTGGGTGCTGATGTAGAGGTTCTGGGCGCCTCGCCCTCACTACCTGAGGGAGAGGCGCAAGGTGCTCCACTGAGGAAACTAGATAAGGGAGGTTGGATTCACAAAATGGTGGTTCCAACTGTCACCTCAACACCTGGACCATGACTGCCATGAGAGGTTCCGGAACCTTCTGGGCCTCTCTGGCAAGTCAGGCCCAAGGTGATAAATTGTGGTGACAGGTGGGCGGCCATTTTAGATTAGAGCTGGGCGGCCAGTTAGTCAGGAGTAAGGCACCTGTGTGGGGAGGTGGCTGCGCTGGATAGGGAAGTGACAGGTTCTAGGGTCTGCGTGACTTCCAATTCAGCTGATACCACCCCCAACCTTCTGACCGGTCCCTGAACACGGCCCAAGACTGTGGGGGTTGAAGTTTTCATGGGAGCCCCAAAGTGGTGTGGAAATATGAATTTTTATGGTCTATTATGTCCCCTATCTTAGACCCCAACGGCTCCATGTACATGCTATGAGTACATGTATGTTCCCTCCAGTTCCAGCTATAAAGACGCAAATACATGTGCGTCCAACGTCAACATGCCCTCTTTCAGATCCGCCATGAATGGGTCGAATATTCCATTCCTAAGTATGAAAGGCCACCGACTTTATGTGGTTCACTTTTCTAGTTTTGTAGTTCAGGCGAGTAGGCCCTGAATTCTGCCATCAAGCCTTTTTCTTCTTCTGCCTCTGAAATGCTCCAGCTTGGACCTGCATCCGTGTCCATGAACTTTGTCTTACTCCCTGCGTGGCTAACGGTGCCTGACGCGGCCTGTTGCCTGCCAAAAACTGTATTCAGCCTTCAAGTTATCTGCTCCGCTCCTCATCCAATGCATTCCTGTCTAGTAGTTTAGGTAAACATCCTTCCAGCTACCGAGCAAAGGGCCCGGCCTCGCTGTCTTTTTGCAAGTAATTCATAGCCCCTGTTACTATGGAAGATTCCTGCCCCCTCGCATCGCATGTAGACACATAGACGCTTGTACACGCACTAACAGTCAGTATAGAATAGGATCTGTCCGAGAAGACCTTTCCTTCCAGATAATATAGTTCCTTAAACACAAGATATCAGATATGATTTAGGACTAGGTTGTCCTGACACCCCAGACTTCTGTCTTCACATATAGGGCCAAATGTCAAATTCCCTTCACCCTCTAGTTGTACGTCAATCACACGTCATGCGGCTGCGCGCGCATCTCTGCCAAATATTTCTGCTGACACTGCAGGATTCTCTTATGGATCCACCCACTTGCGACATCATTTTAAATGACGTTTCTAGTATACGCCTGTATTTACGCCTATTTTCATTACGTATGTGTATTCTTATCTGTATTATCAGCTGTTACGCCTCCTGCATCTGTCTTAATGCAATGCTTTTTATATATATATTGTTACTTGCCAATAATGTATTGCCTATCCCTTCCTGAACCTTCGTGGTGATGGAATAAGATTGCCTGGTTCGAACTATAATTCCTTTGTAAGGAATAAAGTCCTTTTTAGAACCTGTAATACCACGGATTCTGCCTCTTATTTGACTGAGTTATTCTTACTAGACTTTACCGCATAAAAAATAGTACAGGTAATTTAAATATTTACCACAGTGGTCAGAATCCCGGCAGATTGGGATCCAGGAGAGAGAAGCCACCAGGAACTGCCTGTCCCTCATAGCTAACGTGGGACCCCTCGACAAGCTGGCCCTAGCGATTGCCCACTGTCCCTGGCTACTGAAAAGGGGACTAAGCTCTATCTATAATGATTGGCTGACTGACCTATCAGCTGTGATGTGGGTCCGGCGTCCTTAACTGCAACATTGCCAACATCCCCTACCCAGAGTACTCACCGCCGCGCCCCCAGGGCTGATAAACTGGCCGTGGCTATTGGGGAGTGACGCGTGGACTTCGGGGAGACTGGGAGGAGAAGAGATCGGGTCCCTCTGGAAGCGCTGGCCGGCTTCGCGTGAGGCCGCTGAAGAGAATCCCCCAGTGTGGAAGTGCAGGGCGATTCCGGCCTTGAGGCCGGCACCTCGTATCACGTGAGCGGGGCCGCAGCAGTAGCGCCGCCCCCGCCGTTGTCATCGGAGGGCGGATTCCAGTGAGGCGGAGGCCGCGCCCCCGCAGGCCGTGCTGCTCTGGCGGCTGCGGGAGCCCGGAGCCGTGAATGCGGAAGTGGATTGGCCAGAAAACCCTTCCCCGATCTGAGGAGAGTCGCGGAGCCAGCAGGGGTGAGAGCGAGGGAGTGAAGCCCCCGCCAGAGAGGTTCCCATCCGAAGAGAAGCCCCCCCCCCTTGAAAGGTAGCCCTTGCGGAAGGCGGGTGGTCAGTGGGGCTTCGTTTGCATCTTCCCTCTGTGGAGACTTCACCGGCCCAGCGAGCTCCGCCTACCTGAAGGAGGTGGGCTCTCGTCGCCCGTCAACAGGAGTAGAGGATTTTCGAGACTCTGTAAGTGGGGCCCAAAGTCAGGGGGGAAAGGAGAGGACATCAAGGCCCCGAGTGTCCGCATGAACGAACAAACATGACCAGGTAACCCGAGTGTTGGGTGGTGGAGAAACGAGGGCCCAGGTTAAAAATAATGACTGCTGGTCCTAACTCCACGTGTAACGGCAGCAGAGAAAGTAGAGCTTTTTGTGCCTAAGTGGGTCAAACCGCAACCTGAGTTTTGGTTAACAGTGAGGGGTTGGGGGGTACTGCAGAAGGGAATTCACTGGGTGACAGAGAACCTACCCCGAGACTGCATATTTGTCACTAGGCAACTGCCAGCCGCCTGGTCTTTGACTCGTTAGTGTCTGAGGAAAATCAGCTAGTTGTTGAAGACAAGAGTGGGTTGCCATTAGGGAATCCATCTGGCAGGTGAACACTGTGCAAGCTAAATGACCATTTGAAACGTTATGAAAAGTAGTTGTTGTGTAAAATTACATATGGAAACGTATTGACTATTTTAATGTGATGAAATGTTTGTATCCTGTGAAATGATCCTGAATAACCCTGTTTGAGAAAAATAAGATAAAGACTTGAGGTGACTTTTGAAATTTAATCGGTGTAGTGTCATTTTTAAGGGGTGCTGCGTTAGATTGTGAGCTGAGTGTGATGCAAGCACGAGATGCCCTGCGGGAATGGAAGCCTGTTGGCCTGAGCCAAGCTACCACTAGGATATAGGTCCAACAAGTTGGTGCTCAGCGGTGGGATACTGAATCAGTGCTTGCATCCGCTCATTAGCAGTTTGGCGCGCGCCACAACCTACACTTGATTGTTTTTACTGGAGTTTTCTCCAGAGTGCCTCCCTAAATTGGAATTTTGTTTCAAAATTATTCTGTCTAGTGGTGTATTTCCTCTTAAAGGAAAGTCCTCCGTTGGTAAGCTTCTGTTCTGCAGGGTTGGGTCCCACCTGGTAGGATGGAGTTTGAGTTTGGTAGGCTGGAAGAATACACGGTAACTCAACTAAAATAATTCTGCCAAGAGAGAGAGGTGTTTTTCAAGCAAGGGGCAAAGAAGATAGAACTCCAAACTAGCTTGAGAGCCTGGGTCATGGACCACCCTAGCGGGAAACGGGAGGAGGGACCAGAACTGGACACCATAGAGGAACCAGAATTAATTTTCCCCCCTGAGAGTGGACACATGGATGCAGGACCTAGTGCCCCTTCAAGGGCAGGTAGTAGCGCCTCGGGGGGAAGCCTGTCATCAGCTGACTTAGTTGACAGGAGGGAGGAGAGGCAGTTTAAAATGGAACTGGCCCGTTTGGAGAAAGAGAGGGAGGAGAGGAGGTTCCTCCATGAGCTCCATTTAAAGGAATTGGAACTCAAAGCCCTACAGTTGGGAACCCCCAGCAGTCCCATTGGTGGCAGCGTACCTAGAGAAATCCCCAGGGAGTCCAGGCCTTACCTGCCAAAAGATGTAGTCGCCAGCTATGGTGTCGGGGATGACATCGTTAAATGGCTGGCTGCCTATGAGGTCTCCTTAAGAGCCCATGGGGTCCCCGAAGCTCAGTGGGGGGGTGGTCTATATAGGTATATGCCTCCGGTGGGGAGGGATGCCTTGTTAGCGTTGGAACAGCAAGATCAGACCAATTACCCCATCATGAAGGTCGCCCTAGTTAGGAAATTTGGGTTGACCCCTGAAAAATTCAGGCAGAGGTTTCGGGGCAGTCAAAAGTTGGCCACCCAGAATTGGGTAGACTTCTTGGACTATGCCAAGAAGGCCTTAGAGGGCTGGGTGCAGGGCAGTGAGGTAAAGGACTATGAGGGATTGTATAATCTGATTTTAAAGGAGCACCTCCTCGAGAAAAGTTTTCCGGAGCTGCGTCAGCACCTGGTGGACAGCAAGCTAACTAATCCTAGGAAGCTTGCAGAGGAGGCGGATATCTGGGCAAGTACCCGGGTATCCTCAAAAGGGACTGGAGGGAATTTCCAAGGGGCTGGACAGGGCACCCCCCAGAAGAAAGAGGGGGGAGACAAAAAGAAGGAGTTCTCTAAAGGCCCCCAAAAGAGTTCACAAAGGGAAGGGAGTAGGATTCCCTCCTAAGGTTGGCCCCCACAAACCCCCTTATCCTGACCGTGGTCAGCAGCCTAGGGTTGTCCGATGTTATGAGTGTGGTGAGGTTGGGCACTATAAGGGGGATGCCAAGTGTCCCAAGAGACCACACCCTCCCATTGGAGGAAAGACCCCTGGGGTGGCGAGTGTAGTGCTTGGGGAGGAATTGCCCCTAGATAAGGGAGGTGAGTGGGCAGGGTTAACCTTAGTGTCCTTAGGGGATTGTGAGATGGTTCCTAAGACCCAGGTGCCCTCGAATACTACTAAGTACAGGCAATGGGTCACCATCAATGCCCAGAGGGTGGAGGCTCGGAGGGACACAGGAGCCAGCATGACTATGGTAAGGAGTCAGCTGGTGTCCCCAGAGCAGGTGGTTCCCCATGTAGTCCACCCGGTTGTGATGGCTGACAACCGAGAGGGTCACTATCCGGTGGCTCAGATTCCCTTTGAGTGGGGAGGGGTTGCAGGTCCTCTACGAGTTGCGATAAGCCCTGCCATTCCGGTCGACTGCCTGTTGGGAAATGACCTTGAACACTCGGCGTGGAAGGAGGTCGAGTTCAGGGCCCACATGGAAATGTTGGGGACCCCTGAGTGGACGTGTGCCAACACCCGGTCCGTGACTGCCCGAAGAGGGAGTTCACAGAGGTTGGAGCCTGGAATAAAGGCCCAACCAGCTGCCGGAAAGGGTAAACGGGGACGGGGGAAGCCTGCCCCGGCATCGGAACCTCCAAAGGCGGATGGGGTGACTGGTGTGGTCCCGGAGTCTACGGAGGGGGATGTAACTTCCCTGAAGGGCTTACCTACCCCTGCAGACTGGCAGGTGGAGGGAGGACCTACTAGGGAGGAGTTTTGTCGGGCCCAAAAGGAGTGCCCTACCCTTGAGGGTTTACGGCGGCAGGCCGAAGCCCAGGCAGCGGGTAACGATTCGGGGAACTTCCACATATATTGGGAAGATGGACTCCTTTATAGCGAACCCAAGGCTCCGGTGCATGGTTCATCCCGGGCCTTGGTGGTTCCCCAGCGTTACCGAGCCTTCCTATTGGGATTGGCTCACGAAATACCCTTGGCAGGACACTTGGGACAAGACAAGACCTTTGCTCGACTTGTCCCTCATTTCTACTGGCCTCAGATGAGGATTATGTCCGATACTTTTTGTAGGACGTGTGTAACCTGCCAAGCTAGTGGGAAAACAGGGGCGAAGCTGAAGGCTCCCCTGGAACCACTGCCTGTCGTTGGCACCCCCTTTGAAAGGGTGGGCATCGACATTGTTGGGCCATTAGATCCACCAACGTCTGCCGGTCACAGGTTTATCCTGGTTCTGGTGGATCATGCCACTCGGTACCCAGAGGCTATCCCTCTGAGGACCATTACTGCACCTGCAGTGGCACGGGCTCTTATGGGAATTTTCACCCGGATGGGATTCCCCAAGGAAGTTGTGTCGGACAGAGGTACCAACTTCATGTCGGCATATATGCGGGCTATGTGGAAAGAGTGTGGAGTCACTTACCGGTTCTCCACTCCTTATCACCCCCAGACCAATGGTCTGGTGGAGAGGTTTAACAAAACCTTAAAGGGCATGATCAGGAGTCTGCCCAAGAGCCTGCGGAGGAAATGGGACGACCTCCTGCCTTGTTTGCTGTTTTCTTACAGGGAGGTACCACAGAAGGGAGTGGGCTTCAGCCCCTTCGAGCTGTTGTACGGGCACCCTGTGCGTGGACCCCTCAGCCTGGTGAAGGATGGATGGGAAAAGACTCCCAGAAAACTTCCCCCGGATGTGGTGAGCTACATGCTGGCCTTTCGTAGCCAAATGGCTAGGTTGTGGAAGCAAGCTTCTGAAAACCGAGAAGCCAGCCAGACGGTCATGAAGTAATGGTATGACCGAAACGCTCACCCGGTGGAGCTGGAGCCTGGCCAGAAGGTGTGGGTGATGGAACCTGGAGAGCTTAGCGCCCTCCAGGATCGCTGGTCAGGCCCCTTTGAGGTGGTTGAGAAGAAGGGCAAAGTCACCTACGTGGTAGACCTTAAGACCCCCAGGCAGCCCCATCGGGTGCTCCATGTCAACCGCCTCAAGCCTCACCAAGAGAGACCCGAGGTCACTTTAATGATGGTAACTGATGGGTCAGAGGAAGAGGAAAGTGAACCTCTTCCTGATCTTTTTGAGTCCCAAGAAAAGGATGGGTCGGTGGAGGGAGTGATCCTTTCACCATCCCTAACTCCCGAACAGCGGAGAGACTGCAGCCGAGTTTTGGAGCAGTTTGCTTCCATGTTCTCACTTATCCCGGGAAGGACTCATCTGTGTACCCATGACGTGGACACAGGGGAAAGCCCACCTGTGAAGTCCAAGTCTTACCGGTTGTCAGATAAGGTGAGGGCTAGCATCCATGGAGAAGTCACCAAGATGCTAGACCTGGGTGTGATTGAACCTTCAAACAGTCCCTGGTCCAGTCCGGTGGTACTGGTACCCAAAGCTGCCCCGCCGGGCACTACCCCAGAACTCCGGTTTTGTGTGGAGTACAGGGGACTGAATTCTGTGACAAAGACAGATGCTCATCCCATCCCGAGGGCGGATGAGCTCATTGACCGGTTGGGAGCTGCCCAATATCTCAGTACCTTTGACCTTACATCCGGGTACTGGCAGATTTCCCTGACAGATGGAGCCAAGGAAAGGTCAGCCTTCTCCACACCTGAGGGTCACTACCAGTTCTGTGTGATGCCCTTTGGGCTCAAGAACGCCCCTGCCACGTTCCAACGGTTGGTGAACCAGGTCCTCTCTGGGATGGAGGCCTTTTCGGTTGCGTACCTGGATGACATTGCTGTCTTCAGCCGCAGCTGGGAGGACCATTTGTGTCACCTTCAGGCTGTCCTTCAGGCATTGCAGCAGGCGGGTCTGACGATCAAGGCCAGTAAGTGCCAGATCGGGCAGGGGTCGGTAGTGTACCTCGGTCAATTGGTGGGTCGGGGCAAGGTGCAACCCCTCCAGGCCAAGACCGAAACCATCATGGTCTGGGAACCCCCCAAGACTCAGACAGAGGTCCGAGCCTTCTTGGGCCTCACTGGCTACTACCGACGCTTCGTCAAGGGATACAGTACTATCGTGGCTCCCTTGACTGAGCTCACTTCTAAAAAGCACCCTCGACGGGTAATCTAGACCGAGGGATGTCAACAAGCCTTTGACACCTTGAAAAAGGCAATGTGTGCGGCACCTGTTCTCAGGGCCCCTGACTTCGCCGAGGAGTTCATCGTCCAAACAGATGCGTCGGAGCATGGTATCGGGGCAGTGCTGTCGCAACTCAATGACGAGGGTCTAGACCAACCGGTGGTTTTCCTGTCTAGGAGACTACTCCCCCGGGAACAGAGGTGGAGTGCAATTGAGAGGGAGGCTTTTGCGGTGGTGTGGGCTCTGAAGAAGCTGCGGCCATACCTGTTTGGCTCACGCTTCCTGGTTCAGACCGACCACCGGCCCCTCAGGTGGCTGATGCAAATGAGGGGTGAGAATCCCAAGCTATTGAGGTGGTCCATCTCCCTACAGGGAATGGACTTTAGGGTGGAACATCGCCCAGGAGTGGACCACGCCAATGCTGACGGTCTATCCAGGTATTTCCGCCTTAGTGAAGAGGACTCCCAAGGGGTTGGGTAGCTCTCCCCACTTTCAGCTGGGGGGGACGCGTGTTAGACCTGTCAGCCCTTTGGCAGTTCCCTCCTCAATTTATTATTTTTGTCCTTTCCCTTTCTCATTTTTTTCTGTCTACTACCAACTTTTTGGGTGCTGATGTAGAGGTTCTGGGCGCCTCACCCTCACTACCTGAGGGAGAGGCGCAAGGTGCTCCACTGAGGAAACTAGATAAGGGAGGTTGGATTCACAAAATGGTGGTTCCAACTGTCACCTCAACACCTGGACCATGACTGCCATGAGAGGTTCCGGAACCTTCTGGGCCTCTCTGGCAAGTCAGGCCCGAGGAGATAAATAGAGGTGACAGGTGGGCGGCCATTTTAGATTAGAGCTGGGCGGCCAGTTAGTCAGGAGTAAGGCACTTGTGTGGGGAGGTGGCTGCGCTGGATAGGGAAGTGACAGGTTCTAGGGTCTGCGTGACTTCCAATTCAGCTGATACCACCCCCAACCTTCTGACCGGTCCCTGAACACGGTCCAAGACTGTGGGGGTTGACGTTTTCCTGGGAGCCCCAAAGTAGTCAGAATCCCGGCAGATTGGGATCCAGGAGAGAGAAGCCAACAGGAACTACCTGTCCCTCATAGCTAACGTGGGACCCCTCGACAAGCTGGCCCTAGCGATTGCCCAATGTCCCTGGCTACTGAAAAGGGGACTAAGCTCTATCTATAATGATTGGCTGACTGACCTATCAGCTGTGATGTGGGTCCGGCGTCCTTAACTGCAACATTGCCAACATCCCCTACCCAGAGTACTCACCGCCGCGCCCCCAGGGCTGATAAACTGGCCGTGGCTATTGGGGAGTGACGCGTGGACTTCGGGGAGACTGGGAGGAGAAGAGATCGGGTCCCTCTGGGAGCGCTGGCCGGCTTTGCGTGAGGCCGCTGAAGAGAATCCCCAAGTGTGGAAGTGCAGGGCGATTCCGGCCTTGAGGCCGGCACCTCGTATCACGAGAGCGGGGCCGCAGCAGTAGCGCCACCCCCGCCGTTGTCATCGGAGGGCGGATTCCAGTGAGGCGGAGGCCGCGCCCCCGCAGGCCGCGCTGCTCTGGCGGCTGCGGGAGCCCGGAGCCGTGAATGCGGAAGTGGATTGGCCAGAAAACCCTTCCCCGATTTGAGGAGAGTCGCGGAGCCAGCAGGGGTGAGAGCGAGGGAGTGAAGCCCCCGCCAGAGAGGTTCTCATCCGAAGAGAAGCCCCCTTCCCCCTTGAAAGGTAGCCCTTGCGGAAGGCGGGTGGTCAGTGGGGCTTCGTTTGCATCTTCCCTCTGTGGAGACTTCACCGGCCCAGCGAGCTCCGCCTACCTGAAGGAGGTGGGCTCTCGTCGCCCGTCAACAGGAGAAGAGGATTTTCGAGACTCTGTAAGTGGGGCCCAAAGTCAGGGGGGAAAGGAGAGGACATCAAGGCCCCGAGTGTCCGCATGAACGAACAAACATGACCAGGTAACCCGAGTGTTGGGTGGTGGAGAAACGAGGGCCCAGGTTAAAAATAATGACTGCTGGTCCTAACTCCACGTGTGACGGCAGCAGAGAAAGTAGAGCTTTTTGTGCCTAAGTGGGTCAAACCGCAACCTGAGTTTTGGTTAACAGTGAGGGGTTGGGGGGTACTGCAGAAGGGAATTCACTGGGTGACAGAGAACCTACCCCGAGACTGCATATTTGTCACTAGGCAACTGCCAGCCGCCTGGTCTTTGACTCGTTAGTGTCTGAGGAAAATCAGCTAGTTGTTGAAGACAAGATAGGAGTGGGAGTGGGTTGCCATTAGGGAATCCATCTGGCAGGTGAACACTGTGCAAGCTAAATGACCATTTGAAATGTTATGAAAAGTAGTTGTTGTGTAAAATTACATATGGAAAAGTATTGACTATTTAAATGTGATGAAATGTTTGTATCCCGTGAAATGATCCTGAATAACCCTGTTTGAGAAAAATAAGATAAAGACTTCAGGTGACTTTTGAAATTTAATCGGTGTAGTGTCATTTTTAAGGGGTGCTGCGTTAGATTGTGAGCTGAGTGTGATGCAAGCACGAGATGCCCTGAGGGAATGGAAGCCTGTTGTCCTGAGCCAAGCTACCACTAGGTTATATGTCCAACCTCCTCTATAGATATGGGAGGGAAATCAGTGAGGCACAGGGCGGAGTGAGAATGGACTCCTGTCTAAAGAAATATATTAAGAATATAACTGAATTGCATGAAGAAATTGTTCCAATGGAGGTTGAAGGTGTATGGGAGAAACTTGGTAAAAGTTTTTCCTCTATTAAGAATCTATTAACAAAATTAGGTAGCTCTTTTGTGGGCAAAATACTAATACCTGTGACTTTTGTAATTATTCTAGTGTTAATATTGAGATTAGGATGTCTGTGCATAAAAAGAAGAAAACTACAAAATAAGATAAAAAGAGAAAATAAGAAAAATAAAGTGAAAGAAATAAGAGAAAGAGAAATAGAAGAAATAGAGTTAGAAGAATTCAAAGAAAATGTGCACCAGAAAACAAAAAAGAACAATGTGAAGAACACTATTGTTTATACTAACAAATGCAAAGTGGATTCGAATAAATCCATTTCCTTAGTTAAATTTAGTGAAATTAGTGAGTAGTGGTGATGTTTAAAATCACCAAAGGGGGGATTGATGGAGCAGTTAAAACAAAAGTTTGTATACCTCCTCTAATTTGCATGAATTAATTAAGTAATCATTCTAAAATTAATTTTCATATCATGTTTGAAGTGGAAGTGATACTAATCAACATTTACACCTTGGTAAACATAAATACGTTGGACTAAATTGCTAATTGCATGGCAAAGTTAAATAATTAACAATGGTACGCAAACTAACCTTAGATTGTGTTAAATTAGTGAAATTGCATGGTTTATATTGCTTTGTGATTGTATAGTGGCTTAAAGTTATCGTATGATAAGTATTATTGCTTTAAATGTTGCTGCAGCTAGGAAAATACTAATATGAAGTGGGATTAGTGTGGGTTTAAACATTAGAACCTTCATTTCTACATTTTAATTGCTGTAATGTCTATTTTCGCTTAGTTAACATTCGGGCCTACTAGGCCTCAGTACTCAAGATGGCGTTCTCTGAAGCAGATGCCACCATGTGCGCGTGATGATTTCTGTGCATGCCCAGATAGCTCTGGAGATCACAAGGTGAAATGAAGTCCTGACATCGTGTTCCTTGCCAAGGTCGATGTGTTGGGGACTTGACCGCAAGCCAGAGATGAGCGGATGGGGACCAAGGAAGTGACAAAGAATGAACCTGTCAATAGGATGGGAATCGGAGAACATTATGTAGAACCAGTTTGCACTGGGAAGAGTGCAATGAACTATTGATAACCCCGAACTGTACAATCCAAACATTTGGTCTACCCCTAAAGTTGCCATATTTGTATGAAGTAATACACGAAAAGCATATAAGAACCCCTCATCTGTTACCGACGGAGTTGTGGGGAGAGAGCTTGCCTGGTGTTCATCTGGATGATATAGGGCAAGTATCTCATGACATCTTGTATACTACGGTGCAGCCTGCATATCTGAGAAGGAACCATATTTTTTGTGTCCACAGAGTGTATTGGTCTCCTCATAAACTCGCAAAGTTCTCGAAAGGTCCAACACCAAAATGCCCAAAATGCCTCCATGCTGAAGCAGAAGATATTCATATGTTCTTGAATTGTCCTAAATTATACCATTTCTGGGAGGAGATAAATAAAGGTATTGGAGATATACTGGGTCTGAATTCTCAGGTAATCCCGCTTTTAGTATTTTTTGGTAAGTTACCAGAGTATAAGCTGCTTTCCAGATGTGAAAATAAGTTATGTTTATATTTAATTTTCCTGGCGAGAAGAGAAATCTGCAAAAAGTGGATAAAGGATGTATCCCCAACCTTTTTAGATTGGATTATTTCTATAAAATACACAATGAAAGTAGATAGAGTTAAACTGGAGAAAAAAATCATGAATAACAACAGGGATAATAGTTTAGACTTTTGGGGACCGTGTGAGGCTTGGTTGAGTAATCGTGATCAATGAAGATACTGGTCCAAGGATTAAGCCTTTACACTATATATACTTTACCTCCCTGGTTCTGTAGGATGCCCAGGATACAGAACTGATATATAGGGCCATATGTAGATAACCTGGAAATACCGATTCCTAATTACCAAATTTTACCGAATCTGTATTTAGAAATCGGTATTTCCGCTGTACCTAATTATTCGGTAAATATTACCAAATCGGTAAAAAATCGGTAAATATTTACCAAATCCAAACCGACCAGTGTTGCCAATTCGGTAAATACCGAATCGGTAAATACCGAATCGGTATTTACTGAATCGGAAATTCAAAAACACAGCAATTGAGGATTCAGCCAATCCTGTGCAATCCCCACCCCTCCCAACCAGGAAGTGGCCACACCCAGGCAGGTGCACACAATCAGAACCTTCTGGAGAGGCTGGGAGTGCAGAGGAGAGCAACAGAGCCAGTGCCTGAACTTTGACAGCAAATCTTGCACAATGACCAGCCAGGACACAGAAAGAGAAGGAGGGGAAAGGAAGAGGAAACTGAAATTCAGTCAGAAGGAACTGCAGGTCCTTGTGGAGGAGGTAGTGAAGCAGCACACAAAGCTGTTTGGAAAGCAGTCCCTGCAAGTTGCAGAATCTGAAAAAAGAAGAATCTTGCTTGGAATCCAGTTGCAGGTAAATGCCATTGGAGTGACACCCCGGGACATTGATGTGCTCAAGAAGCGGTGGTATGACATCCGGATCATCACCAAGAGGAAGATGGCTGATCTTAAAAAACAGGCCAGCCAGACAGAAGGAGGAAGGAACAGGGCACCTGCCCTGACTGAACTTGAGCGGCTCGTGGAGTCCACGATAGAGCCAGAAAGTGTCGTTGGGATTGGAGATGCAGACAGCTCTGCCAGAGCTGCTCCCAAACAAGGTAAGAAGCATGCACAGCATTGTGCCCCCACTTCCCCTATCCCAAATCCCCAATTGGGCTATGTGAATCCCACTCCAGTACAGGTTTTTGTGCAGACCAGCAATGCATTATGGGAGATGTAGTCAGTGAAACCCCTATCATGACATGAATCGCACTGAACAATAAGGCATGTGACACATATCAGCGATAAGCAGGCAGAGGACAATGAGATAGCGTTGCAGAAATGTATAATAATGTTAGCAATGCAGTCCTGCAGGTACACTGAGCTAATGTACAATTTCTGTCCACAGGCGAGACATCGCGCAGGACTGCTCAGGACAAGGGAGAGAGGGCACCCCGGAAGGACATCACCGAGAAGGCCACCACGAGTGCAGGACACACAACACCACCACAGCCAGCCTCACCACCACAGCCAGCCTCACCATCACATTCAGCCTCGCCACCACAGCCAGCCTCACCACTACTGCTAGCCTCACCAGCATCAACACCACCTGCAGTGGTTAGACCTAGGAGGCATGCTGTTGCCAGACTGCATGAGTTTGAGTCCTCCTCAGAAGACTCGAGGGGGGAGGAAACATCCACTGTGCCACTGGATGGTAGCAATGCTGGTTTGCTGTCCACCTCAGAGGGAGCACACACAGGTGCCAGACGCCACCGAAGGGCTCATGTGAGCAGTCCACCTCCACAGGGTGAGAGCCATTGTGTCTTCGGAGGGCTGGAGGCAACCATGGTGAAGGCGCAGCGCCTACAAGGCAAGGCAATCCAGTCAGTACAGCGACAAATGAAGTGCCTTAATGACAAAATGAGCAACATTGACAAGGGCATTAGCTCAATGGCTGAGGGCATGAAGGAGATGGCTGCGGGCATGTGGGACATGTCCCAGTCTGTGATGCTGCTGTGCAGCAAAATTGAGGAGGACAGAGCAACACGGCGCAGGGAGAGGCAGAAAATGGAGCACCATACGAGGGCAGTGAACCGCCTAGCGACTGCCACTTCTCTGCTCTGCAGGCGCTCCGTGGCCATGCAGGAGGGGCTGGCACACTGCAGCACTGATGTTTCTAGGGGGCTGGTAAAGGTGACCACTGCTCTTGAGGTGCTGCTTACGAGCCAGTCTGCCACTACTGGTGCTGTGGAAGTTGGGGACAGCGAGGACACGACCAGTCGGAGCAGCATTACCCCCCCTGTAACAGACACCCGGAGGAGCAGCAGACGGGATGTGGCTGCCACTGGTTCCACAGCCAGTGAGGACAGTCAGTCACTGGCATCCAGCACTGTAGTGCGTGGCCGCAGACGCTGATGCAATCACATAGAAAGCCGCCATGGTGATCACACTGTTGCATTTTGGGATTGCTTATATACACTGTAGCAGATTACCACCTGCTTTCAGTCAGTGTTAATTACCGACTCGTAAATACCGAATTTCATGAAATTCGGTATTACCGAATTTACCTACATCTCTTTTCTCGTTTTTACTGTTTCTTATTTACCGATTTGGTAAATAAGGAATCGGTAATTCCGATTCGGTAATTTTGAATTCGGTAATGATGAATCGGTATTTACCGAATCATAATTACCGAATCCTTCTTTTTGGCCTCCTACATCTCAATTGCCTAAATACCGGTCGGTAACGGGAAATTTACCGATTTTCAGCCGTTACCGACCGGTATTTAGCTACCTACATATGGCCCATAGTGAGGTTTTGTGTAAAGCATCTCCAATTGATTACAGAGCGCTCCAATTGGTGCTATCTGAGAGGGAGGCCATAGTAGTGATTCTAGCAGCTCTGACTTATCTATTGGCGAATGAGGACTTAAAAAATATTCTAAAAAACAAAAACAAAAAAGAACCCCTCAGCTGTGATTACGGCTGCTGATTTGGGTGTGAGGGTTTTGAGGGTTGGGTCATGATAGTCTTTGGGTTATTTCTTAAAAAGGAGTTCTAGTTAGGTGATTGTTCTTTTTAAATTTCTGACTTTCTAACATTTCTTTAATTTCTGTGCGGTCAGTCTGGGTGTGGAGTTAATCCATACTGCGGATTGATATATGGACTTTGCAAAGTTGTTGCATTGTATCCTGTACTTTTGCCTGACGGTTTGATCCCTTGGTGTGGGTCAGACAGCCTGTCTAGGGGAGTTTTACCTGAGAATGCGGATAACTCCCTGTTTGATCTGAAGCTATCGTCGACTATTCCTTGGTAAATGATTTACTACATTTTTCCTAAAATTTATGTTTATATGAAATCTCTAAATGTTTGATTCTCATTAATAAATCTGAATTTAAAATTATGAACTGTAGTAAATAAATGCATGTTTAAAGGGAATGCTTAATTACTTAGATAAACAACATTGAAATAACGAGAAACAAGTTTGTGGTTCTTAAAATTAATCACTAAACAAATTAATGTTTCCTAGATTTTTATTCTGTGTTAGCTGGTTCTAATTCACCATCAACCAGTCCAACTAGTTGGTCCATCGACCAAACAGTGGAGTGCCTTGATGATTAAGTCGGGATTCTGAATTGTGTATATATGATGTATATATAAAGTTGTAAGAAAATGTATCCCGATAGATAATAAGGTACCTACATGTCCAGCAGCCCTTCTCCTGTGTACAGATTCGGGTGCGTTTGTGTGAATGTGAAGTGTGTCAGTGTTATGGGCCTCACCAATGAATGTATGAATGAATCTTTGTGAATAAGAATCTGTGACATAATGAGAATATTTAAATTTTGTCCCTTGCGCTGGATCAGCTCCATTAATTCTAATTCTTTTGTTAAAAAACTAGCAACCCTTATTAAGAACAGTCCAGCGTATTAATAGGATCTCCCCTGTGGTGCAGTCTGCTTAGCTTTTCTCTTACCCATAATTGGAGTGGCGAGCCGCGTTACACAAGAACCAACAGCTTAGAGGCGATGACAGGCCCGCTCTTGGCCCAAGCTTCATCCGGACACGTCCTGCACGGCGCATCACGCTTATCAGCACATGGGAGGACTTCTCCTCGCAAGTACGGGTCTCCTCCAGCGCCTCCAAAAGTTTTCCAATCGGCAGTTATACACTCACTAAGATTTGGTATATTGTTGTTATGCAATAACTCTTATCTATATTTCTTTCATGCTCTTGTGTGAGAATCTTTGTATGGCATATATTGTGAGGGTTCTGGAATGTGGGGATTGTTCAGGGCATTTAGGAGGTAGAGTCTGTTCTGTGCGTCGTGTTTTTTTAATACACAGACCCCCAACGATTATTTTGAGTTTTCATCAAATGTCTGAGAACGACATACTACAATTTTTGCCGACGGTTTTCTTCAAAACCCACCCACCGTACATGGCCACTGCACGACTATTCTGAGTATATTTGTCTACCTGGCAGTAGACGTCTCAAGCATTAACCTGATTTCAGGGACAGTGCTTTGTGTACAGCGCTCTGCAAGTATGGTTGTATATAATTTATTTATATTTGATAACCTAAACTTACTGAGACCCTTTAAAGGAGGCTAGAAACGTCCCCGTGCTCCTCTGCTAGCCCAGCTCAGTCTTTCATTGAAGTTAGCTAGAGACCATCAGTACAGCACTGCTATTGTTTAAGACTGAGCGTGTCAGTTCCCAAGAGTATGCGTAACAAGCACCATGCTCGTGCGCTTAACAAACTCAACACTCCATTAAAACAGGTGAACAACCACATTTCCAGCCATTTTACCAGCTTGGGATATGGTCTATTGACAGTACCAGTTCTTATGGTGATTGTATATTGACAGTGCCAAGTAGTAGTTCAAGAATGTAGCTGTGGCAAGCAAATCATACATCCTATTGGATTATTTTACATTGACGCTACCTAAAAAAACAGTGATAGGCACCCCATTCAACTGTATTTCATAGGAATTTAGCGGTGACAGGCACACCTCAAATATTTGCTATACTACTGTTGACAAGTACACCTTGGTATTCTTGCATCTCTGATATTTTGTATATTTAAAATGGCAAGTTCTGGAAATGTTGTTTAGCCACCGGCATTTTTACAATGCCCTGGAAGACCACAAATTCTATGGAGAAAGTAGGTTCGCATCTTCAAAAACTATTTAGTTGTGATTGATGCGTTTAAGTATGATGCCACTCGACGTACAGCTTTGTTGTTTAACCATACTGGGGAAACTGAGAATCAAGTTTTTGATAATCTACCGGAGTTTGATAGTCCTGATTCAGATTCATGGGATTAGGAAGAATCAGCTCATATGAACAAGCAATATTCTGATGAACCATCTGTAAAGTTGGAAAGACATAATTTCTTTAAAACATAGCAACTGGTGGGTGAAACAGTTAAGGACTATTCCGCAATGTTAAGGGTTTTAGCAGCCAAATATGAACTCGCTAGTAATCTTGATAGTTATTTGTTTTAGATTGTTCAAATATGAAGATTCAAGAAAGAATATTATCTTGTGAAAATCCAACATTAGGTGAGGTTATTGTTATCGCCAAAAGTATTGACCGTTCAGTAGTCTCTTGAAGAATACTCATGGGTGATGTTACAAATAATGCATTGGTGAGTGCATCGGACTGAATGTGTGTGCCATTTCAAACAAAAACAAATTTAAAAGATATTTTACATAGATAATAATGTAATGTACAGCTCAGGTCAATAAATGTATATTTATAAGAAATTTGGGCATTTTCAGAGTGTGTGCAAGTAGGAAAGTTAAATGCTTGTATTAACCAAATCAGTACAGTTGAAAAAGATATTTGAGAAGGTTTGAACAAAGTTTTGTTGACCGTAGATGTAGTGGAACTATTTCTCAGAAAAGATGCAAAGGTCCAATATGTATTGTGTGTTTTAGCGGGGTTGAGCTCGGGATAACTGCTGATTCGGGATCCCCGATAACTATTTCATTGGATCTCACATTCAGTTAACAATGGTCCAGTGAACTCCTAAAACCCTCGGATGCACACTCTAAGACTTTTGGAGAATATGATGTAATTATGAAATGATACTTTTTGGATGTGCTGAAATTTATAGAAAGAGAGATTATCACAAAATCTAAAATGGTAGGAACATCGTGGGTTGGCAAGTTCATGCCAGATTGAGCATCCAGTTAAGGCAAGGGCATAATGAACCAGTGGTGTTGGGAGACATCCCAGTTTTGTCAATTGAATCACCTTATATGGATAATGATATAGATATAACATCGCTGCTTCAAAGTTTTGACAAGATATTTAGTATTAGTGTGGGTCTGGTGAAAGGTTTCAAACATAGAATCCAGCTGAAACCTAATGCTGTATCAGTAACTCAAAAGGTTAGACAGGTTCCTATGTCAGTAAAAAAGAAATTGAAGGATTTGTTAGAAAAGATGTGCAAGGATAATATAATATCACCTCAGGAGTCATCTGAGTGGGTGTCTGCAGCCGTTATTGCAAAACAAATCTTGTGACATACGCTTGTGCTCTGACCTTAGGGTGCTGAGTCGTGACATACTTGTGCACTGCCAACAACTTCCTAGAATCTTAACATGTTGGGAAATTTGGGGGGGTAGTGAGTATTTTTCAACAATAGATTTACGGTCAGCCTATCACCAGATTACCCTGGTAACAGAATCACAACCTTTGACAACATTTGTGATTCCTAATGGGGATTATATGTGTTTGAGGATGCCATTTGGTTTGGCCTCCGCCGATTGTGCATTCCAACATAGGATGGATTGAACATTTGCTTAGGAGGTTGGGATACAGGTGTTCCAGGATGACATCTTGATACAAACTGAACATGTCGAACAGCACTCAATCAAACTGTAACTGGTTTTGGAAAGACTTGAAACATGGAATTACTGACAACAAATAAAATTGTACATTTTTGACCGATCAGGTTGATTATTTTGGACATAATATTTCATTTGACGGTGTTAAACATAGATCATCTCTAGTTAAAGCAATAACAGAAGCACCTGTTCCAAGGGATAAAGATTTGCGTAGGAATTTTTTGGGTGTAAGTGGATATTATGATAGATTTATCCAAGGATATGCCTTTTCTGTGCAACTTCTGGGAGGGCTTTTGATGAAAGGTGTCAAGTTTGTGTGGTCTACAGATCAGCAGGATGCCTTTGATCAGATCAAAGGGTTTACTGTTAATCCTCAGGAAATCAAGCCTTTTTCTCATGAAAAAAAAGACTAATGACGGTTGATGTGAGCTATAACACTACGCCCTATAGTATCACTGGGATTTCTCCATTTGTATAGTTAAGAGGAAGACATCTTTTTCTTCAATTCATCTGGTCTACGTTCAGTGAAAAGGTTGAAGTACAGAATGATAAATTAAAAGTGGAAGATATTCGTGAACATGTGAAAAGTAAACAGGATTCAAGTAAAAGGCATTTTGATAAAAAGAGAGATGTCAAGGGTTATGGTAAAAAAACATGAATGCCCAAGGGTGAGTCTAAATTGTCAAAGCCTACTAAGGTATTGAAAGTTTTCAAAACAACTGTGTAGTTGTAGAACATGGGTTGGTGGAACAAAAACTCCATTGTCAAACTGAGCAAGGAGCAGGTAAGCATTATGTCTGACAAAATTGTGGATTGCCCAAACGATCCAAATTTGAGTGGAAGTGATTGGCGTGATGCACAGAATGTGCATAGAGCTGTGGATGGGCAAGAGAATGACATTAGAGAAACACGATTATCACTTGAAGAAGCTGGAGGAGGTGACTGTGAAAGACTGACCAACAACAGGGCAAGAACAAGACAATGTCACGTATTGAATCTTTTTAAAATTGCTACTGCAAAAGGAGAGATATGTTATAGACTCATTAAGGTTTGTTATATTATTCTGTTATGCAATAACTCTTCTCTGCATTTATTTTACATTCTTGTGTGAAAATCTTTGTCTGACATTTGTTGTGAGGGTTCTGGAATGAGGGGAATTGTTCGGAGCAGTTGGGAGGCAGAATTTGTTCCATGCAGTCGTGGGGTTTATCTTTGGGATGAACTTGGAGGTTTTTTATAGGCATCGACTCCAGATAATTTTTGGGAGTTTTCGTTCAGTTGCTGAAAATCATACACTACACCCGGGGCCCCCATACCCCAGGGTCGAGAAGTGAGTAGAAAGGGGAGGAGGCTGTGTGGCCCTCCCCAAGCCTCAAAAGTCTCAGAGGACCTCATCCCCCAGGACTGGTTCATGTGCTCTGTCCCAGGGAGCCACCCACAGGACACAGTAATTTCCCTAGCCGCACTAGTGCGAACAGGGAGACATGCATTTACTCCTGTCTGGCGGAAGCAGTTTTAAATCTTCCATGAAACAGGAGCAAACTGGCAAGTCTGTTCCCAGCTGGCGGGAGGTTTAAAAAAGCTCCCGCCGGCTGAGAACAGAATTGTGTTCTGTTTTCCTGCCTACACTGATGAAGGCAGGAAAACAGAACACATGTTGAACCCGCCAGGAAGGAGCAAGCATAAATAGCTGCTCCCTCTGGGAAGGAGCAAAGCCGGCACCTAGCTCTTGTCCCGGGGGATGGGGGCCTTGGGGCCAAGAAGGCTTGGAGAGGGGGCTGCACAGCCTCCCTCCCCTTTTAAACAAAAAATAGCCCAGTGGATGGGGTCCCCAGGGCCTATGAAGGGGAGGAGGACCATGCGGCCCCCTCCCCTTTTGTGTTAAATTAGGCCCAGAGGAATGGGGTCACAGGGCCTATGAAGGCTCACAGAGGGAAGGCCGCGCAGCCTTCCTCCCCTTTTTTATTGATTTGGCCACAGAGATGGTGTCTCTGGGGCCTTATAAGGCTTGGGTGGGGGACAAGTGGCCCCTTCCCTATTTTATTGGAACTGGCGCCAGATGATGGGGTCCCTTGGGGCCAATTAATGGTCAGGAGGGGGGTTACACATCCCCCTCCCCCTTAATATATATGTTTTGGCTTCAGAGGATGGGGTCCGCGGGACCCAAAGGCCAACCCTACGCAGCGCATGTCAAAGACTGTGCGTGGCATGGGACTGGCAACCTGCTGGGAGTCTGGCCACAGATCGTGGTGGTAGGCCAAACCCTGTGGCCAATCCCCAGATGGGCACAGCCAAAGGATGTGAGCAGCAGGAGGTTGGCTTCCTGCGGGGAGTTGGACTCAGCCCTGCGGCTAACCTTACATCATGCACGACCAAAGGCGTGTGCGGCATGGGATTGGTGGTCTCCAGGTGGCTGCCTACGGGAAGTTAGACACAGGGCCTGGCCCCCGCCATGCACTGTTTATAACCTCCCATTTTACAGCATTCGTGACATGCTGTATGACAAAATGACATCACTGATGGCATCTCAATTGACATAACTGATGACATCACTGATTGCATCAGTGAAGCAGGACAAAAGTACATCCCCACGTATACTTCTATGTATTATAGTGGGAGGTACCGGATGAACTGAGAATTTAAACCCTTCAATATCTGTTCATACTTTTCAGCTGACTTTTTTAGCTGCCAAATTGGACATTCTGGCCTCAATCTGCAAATGAGCATGAATATACAAGCCTTTTTCTTCATAAAAATCATTCTGTGAATGTTCAATGGGATCCTTATCTTCGTTGGACAGGTAAGGAGTGCATGCTAATTAGCTGTTCTTGCAATGCTGCTAATCTTCACCTTCACATCTAATTTATATTTAGACTCAAAATTCGCACAGACTGGGAGGCAGATTTAGGTCACCAAATCACAGATGACCACTAGGCCAAATGTTGCACGGTAACAAGAGATGTCTCCTTGAATAGTCAGCAAAAGCTGCTGCATTTTAAATTCTTGAGTAGAATATACATCACTCCGACCAGATCCCACAGACTTGACCCTCCCAGATCACACAATTGTCGTAAATGCAACGCCCCCTATGCAGATTTTTCCCATCTTTCGTGGACATGTCCCAAACTACTTCCATTTTGGGAAGAGGTCCACAAAACACTGGGAGGTATGATCGAGCTCACCCTCATCCCCACCCCTGAGATTGCATCACTGGGCTATGTAGTGAACTTCCCCAAGCGTACGCGTAGGTTTGCCGCTCTTAGTTTGCTGCTCGCTAAAAGAGAAATCGCACTACACCGGGGCCGAAGAACAGTTCCCACACTACAGGGATGGCTTCATAGCCTGGCTTTTTGCAACACCAATAGTGAGCTCTACTCGACCACATTGCCTCGATCTTCTTGACCCAACGACATTTGAGGACCATTCAGGGCTTAAACTCTAGTCAGCCGGCCGGCAGTTGATTCTCAGGTTCAACGGGGCATTGTTCCAACAGGTGTGGGCTAAGCACTCCCTGCACTACTGTCCCATATTTCACTACTCCCTATTGTAGTACTTTTGAGAGATGCTTTCCTGATGGCTAGTACATGCTCGGATGGGTTCAGACGGCGGGAAGGACACAAGATGGGAACTTCGGAACAACGTATGTATGAAACATGCATGCCATCTGGACTATATCTACATGCCTTGCCGGACTTCCTTGTTTATGGAAGTCTGACGATCATGGCCTTCATGGCCTTTCACTTGTGTATTGCTATGCCAATGCAAAAACTGATAGTGAGCCACTGTGTTTGTATTGCAGAATTGTGATAAAACAGTAAATATTTATATTTAGACTCCACAGGCAGATTACTCTTTGAAGGACAGCAGCTGAGATCTGCTGATATAAAATGTTCTCTTTAAACAACTCCACTGCTCCTTGAATTTAGGTTAATTCTGTATATCAAGTACCTAATAACACAGCCTCTACCACAGATACCCACACAGACAGACAGACAGATACTCAAATTGTGCAGAAGGTGCTTTATCCCTCCAAGTTATTTTGCCAACATTGGAACCTATGATCTAAAAGATGCTGCACATAGGTCACTGCAGCATACATCCAGCCTCGTGATGTAACTCACTAGGAATGGAACCTTTAAACTGCATGTGACAATTTCCTGCAGATGACAGAATCGATAGCATGTGCCCAGCTACCAATCGATTACCGGCTGTTACCAATATCTTCCTGTACAATACACAAAGAGCACACATATTTAAAAGGCATCAAGTTTGATGGTTATTTTTTAGAATCTCACTGTCCCCCCTTTAACACCCTCAACATCCCAAGGCTCAACTCTCTGAATAACCGCCATTCAGCCCCAAAACCCACGCTGACGTGCATCTTTTTTGTAGCGGATTACACTGCGGAGATGGTAGGGAACCCTCAGGCTTACTGAGAAACCTATGCCACTTCAACTTGGGGCCTTGAACTAAAAATGAATAAAGCACTCTTTCTCATACCCTATGACCCTTTGCACATAGGTGCCTGCCCCTTATTCCCTCCCTATCTCTTTCCTTAACTTACTGGAGAGGAAAAGACATCTTTGGCGTTCTCCGCGACTATTGTCTGCTTTTGCAGGGCATGCGGCATGTGCCAGATTTGTACATTACGGCAAATTATTGAAACCTTCAGGCACTCCTATCAGCAGCCATGATGGAGCAGGAGACAGACTTTTTTTCTTCACCCTTGTTTTATCTTGCAATCTCATTGGGCTTGGGGCGACTTTACAGGATAATACATCATAGTCCGAGCAAGCTCCTGTCCTGTGCATTGCAGTGCTGAAGGCAGCGTGCCCAGCATGTCTATGAGTTGTGGTGGCCTGAGGAGAGTGGGAATGAAAGGAGGCCCATAGTCATGCACAGTTCATGTACCCCTTTCTATCTTTCTCTCCTGTTCTGCTTACATGTACACTTTGCAATCAGTAATATATGCCTCTGTGAGAAAAACGGAGTGAAATGTAATAAATAATTTGACACTCAAACGACAAAAATCCAATCAGCAGTACTGAATGCAGTTTTAAAGATTTCAGTTAGGTATAGTGCCTAAAGGCACACAGAGCCACTTGTGGTTAACTGGTTTTGTGGTAAAAGTCACATGTTTAGGCCGTCCTTGATGGAGTGCAGGACGGATACACAGACAAGATTGGTCCCACTTAAAAGGATACCTTCTAAAATCTAGTGCAAAGAGTTCAGTTCACAGTGGAAGAAGCTTCGAGTAGTAGGGAGAATGTGGTGGACGGTCATTACTGTAGTACAAAGTTCCTGTTCGGTGTTACAGAAGGTCATTGCTGGACTTTCAGGTTGGCGGTCACCACAGGCTGATGATGATGAAGCGCAAAGTGTAGGTCTTCCGATGCAGGTCGTCTCTGTAGCGCGAAGGGTCTGGTTCAGCTGAGGTTCAAACTGCCGGCGGTCAACAACATGGCATAAACTGGCCCGTTCGCTGCTGCAAAGAGCCCAAAACTTCAGGATTTATCCTTTTCTTGAAGGAGGAGCTCAACTGATTCCACACCAGGGGGTCCAGGAACTGGGGGGTGAGGGCCACTTCAAGGAGATCAGTAACTCACTCTAGCAGATGTCAGCATGGCTCAGGCAGGTCCAGTTGCGGCAGGTTAGCTGGGAAGTTGCAGAGGGGCCTCTGGGGCTGGTTATGTCCCTGTAGCTCATAAAAGGAAGTCTGTCAGCTGACCTTTGGAGTCACTTCAGCCTGGGATGTTAGCAAGCAGGGCAGGCCACAAGCAGCAGGGTGTCCTTCTCCTGTAGTATCCACAGGTCCAGGAGTGTACTCTGAGGGTCCCCTTTTTCTACCTGGTGCCCACTTTGAAGTGAAAAAAGCTTTTGGGGTTTCCCTTCACAGAGGTGTCTGAAATTTACTGCTTCCCTGCTGTGGGTCCAGTCTATTTGAGGGCACAACAGGCTAGTGTGAAATCCTTAGTATGAGCTAAGCCAGTGTATTTGAAGTGCAAGTGTGGTACGTATCTGCTCTGTCCCCTTCATCCTACTCGATTAAATCAGAATGGCACATCCTGCTAACAACCAGACACTCTATTATGATAATGTTTGGGAGGAATACATTTACGGCCAACTACACCTAGTTGTGTGACCCAAGATACAGGCTGCAGGCACCAGCTGGTTATGACAAGAAAATGCCAACTTTCTAAATGTGGAAATGTGGCATTTTTTAGAATTGTGACTTAAAATCCGACTTTACCTTCAAAGAGGGTTTTAAACTACAATTCCTTAGACACCAAGGCTGAGATTCCTACCTGCTCCTACACAAAAGTTATCACTTCCTAGGGGAGACGTAGACCTTGAAATAGTGATAAAGGAATGTGAGAGTTTTTCACGACCAGGACATGTAATACTTAAAAGTACATGTCCAATTTTTTAAAACACACCACACCCTGCCCTATGGTCTGTTTAGGGCATACCCTAGGGGTGACATATGTATTAAAAAGAAAGGTTTCGGCTGTGGCTAAGTAGGCACCTATTTGCATCAATGGTGGGAATGTCCAACCCTTCAGAGGTATTGGGGGGAGATCATCTCTGCTTTATCCCTGGTTTGCAGTAAGGAGATTGAGGCTACTCCAAGACTATGTCTATTGAATATTTGGGAAGCCACTGACATGACTAGGCCGGAGCGACTGTGGGTCACCCTGGGTTGCATGGTTGCTAAGCGTGACATCGCGAGAACGTGGAAGGGGGGAGTTGAATTGAAATGCTCAGATTGGGAGTCCGATATGGACTGGTGTATGCAGGCTGAGAGAGCGGTGTATGAAAGCAGGGATTGTCCAGGCAAGTGGACGAAAATGTGGGCCCCCTGGAACGAAAGTAGAGGTTGGCTGTGCACTCCCTTTAACGATACCTCTCTGTTCGCTGTTGACAACGAATCACTGTAGTCCCGTGTTCCTTGAAGTCAGACCCCAAATAGGAACCCTGGATTTCAGCTCCATTGTAATGTGCCCCTTAGTGCTGTTTATGAATATCTGTTGGCCACATTTGATTTCATCCTTATTGTATAGTTTGATGACTGTTTTTTTGTATTTGTGTTGTTGTTTGTGATATTATTTGATTTGTTTTATTTTCTTAATAAAAAGATTTCACCCCCCCTCCCCCCCCCCCAAAAAAGAAAATGGAAGGTTTAGGCCTGGCAGATGGTTTACTTTTCCAGGTCGAAATGGCAGTTTGAAACTACACACATAGGCTGCAGTAGCAGACCTGAGACATGTTTAAAAATGTAACTTAAGTGGGTGGCACAGTAAGTGCTGGCGGCATACTAGTAGCATTTAATTTACAGGACCTGGGTACATGTAGTAAATGAAATGTGCCAATTGGGTGTAAACCAATTCTACCATATTCAAAGGAGAGAAGACAAGCACTTTCGCATTGGGTAGCAGTGGTAAAGTGCACAGAATCCTAAAATTCAACTAAAACAGATTCAGAAAACAGGAGGCATAAGGGTGGCAGAACGTTTTGGGGTGACTCTGCAAAGAGGGCCAGGTCAAATAGCCTATGAAAAGTAAACACCCAAACTAACAGATCAGTTGATTCACCCACTTACATTTTCTGCTTCTCAAAGTTGCTCCAAGCAGCTTCTCTCTGTCCTGGCTTTGAGGAGGGGTGGCCACCTAGTGCTCTTTCTGCACCAGCCGCCATAGCAGAATGATTAACTGGTGAAGATTAGCACCAAAGGATATGTGTACCAGTGAGGATTCACTAGCCACATAGAGACCTCCTACCAATCATTAGTGCGAGGCTCTGACAGTAATGTGTACAATCAACAGAGAATTCTACTCATCGCTCCTTCTTCTTTCATGTAACTCATCACGTTTCTGTTCTTTCTTTTGGAACTTCCCTATTTGCCCTTTGTCAATCTTCTTCTTCATTTTGCCTTCACTGGTGAATTTCCTCTCGTATTAAATTGTACACCATTTTGTACTGTGAACAGCAAGCAAATAACTAGGATATGCAAATAATATAATGTTCCCTATCCTGGAATTAGTGTCTTGCTCTTTCTGAAACCTACTCTGTTTTTTGTACTTGAACTCTGGGAGGTTTCCTTCTGTAAAGGTGTAGCTTTCTCAGGTCCCTGTGATTTGCCCCTGATAGATGAAGCGTCCAAGGGCGAGCTGGTAACTGGTTTGGGTAACAAGGTGGCAGTCAGTGGGATTCTCTCAATCATTCAATGTAGTTTTAAGGCCGTTCTTGCACTTTGCAGGTGCATCTTTCACTTGGTCACTATCTATGAGGTTGTATGTTAAGATTTGTCTCTTATATGCTGGTACAAGAAGCACAACACAAAACTCTGAACAGGTTACTGAGTGCTCTCTGTTAATCTTGTGGTAAGGTACATCTTAATAATTGCTCACAGGTTGTTTGTCAAAACATCAGATGTTTACAATTTGCAGAATTGGGCTCTGGCATGGTGCTAAGAAATATTATTCGAAGTAATTAATGGCTGTTGATGCAAACAATACCTTCCCGATTTTTGTTCGGTTAATGTTACTTTTACCAATAATGATAATAATCATGAATGTTGATATAACTGAATTACCTCTCAGCACTCAAATACCAGGGACTACTATTACCCAACTCAACTTATTGACCTTAGAAGAATGTAGGATTGATAAGCCACCCGAGAACTGAAACCTATAACCACAAGGTTCACAATCAATTCACTGAGCTATCTTACTAGCTTCACACCTTTGAGTGGCATTACCAAGAATGTATGCACTGTGCATGGGCTATGATGCTGAGAAACGTCTTCACAGATAAGCCTTAGACACAGGCCAGTTAGAGGCACCTTCTAAATGTAGAAAGTGAGTAATAGGCATGGGGCAGATCGCTGTAATTCAACCGAAGCACATAGTGATCCGGAGATTTATTTAGTTATTTAGGTTCTACCAATAGCGCCAGGGTTCTGCGTACAGATTGTACAGAGTAAAAGAGCGATTTACAGGAAATCGCATAGGTCAACAGTGAACAGGTAAAGAAGAGATCATACAATACAGGATTAGAAGTCTATAGAAGAACAATGATTACGCCAAGAAAGGTCATGAAAACAGGAACTGAGGTCTACAGAGAGGCAGTGGTATGTCTGAAACCCAGGTTTGGAGAGAACAGATACAATACATGGATACAGATTATGAAAAGTCTTTTAAGAAGTGCTGATTGAGGTACCTGTTAAAATCAGCGATTGCTGTGCTTTATTGGATGTGTTGAATTTCAAACCATTGGTGCGTTTTCAGAGTATGATTGTTTGAGGGTGTGGGACCTTCTGAATCTGAAAGATTCCAGCTTCAGCGGGGCTTAGCTTGTAAAAGTTCTGTTTCTGACAGAGAGCTGACTCTTTTGGGATAAATATTCATGTTTGTTCCAGAGAATCGGCTTGTTAGTGATGCATTGTGCTACACATGAGATCTCTTGTGTTGGAGATTAGGTGAGCTGCCAAACGGAGGACTGTGGTCACTTAGTCGAGTGTTGGGACTATATATCTTGAGGCCCCCGACCTGCTGGGTAACTGCATACTTAAGAATAATGGAAAAGAAGAAATCAGGTAATGTGCAGTTTTAGAAGAAGACCTTCTTGAGTCTGTCACTGTTATTTCCGCCAGACTGTATGTGAGCCCACTGAACTTTTACCCATCAGGAAAATGCAGAATGCCACAACTCTCATTTTTGCACTCTCTATTGCCAGGCTGTCTTCAATCGTCTATCCCCAAAATGTAACCTAGCACACCATCTCCAATTAGTGTCATCATTCCATATGTAACTCGAAACTCTCCTCAGGTAAACTTCTCTTGTGCGGTAGAAAGTGTCCTCATGTAACTGCCTACATGCATCAGAAACTGTCCACATGTAACAGCTTGCATATAGTAGAAACTGTCACCACTGTGGAAATTTAGCGTGCAAACTGAACATTATCTGCGCCATCTTGCCTCTCCCCAGCACCACGCACCGCGAATGCACGGCCGCCATTTTAGGCACCCCACTCTCTCCCCGCTCATTTTCGATCACCAGCGCTTTCCCCTAGCGCTGCGAGCATCCCCCGCGCGCCGGCCACCCCTGCTCTCTCATACAGGCCATAAACCCTCTCCTTCTGCGCGACCCTGCTACGGAACCACATCCGACCGACATCCCATACATGGTCATGCCTCTCCTTTGATAACCCCCTTCCTCTGCGCCCCCTTGTCCGAACTGGTCCCAGGCCATCACCTAGCCCTGCGGATGCAGTTTATTGCCCCTACTGTAAGAGAAACACCCCGCATCAAAGGGATTACAGTAGATCAAAGCCCCTACCCCCTGAGACCCGGCCGGTTGCACACACCCCCGGGAATTAGCAGAATTCCCTGCTGCGCGATAGCCATCTCCCACTGCGGGTAGGGTGGGAACCTCTGCTGTAACTATGTGTGGGATCGGATCTGAGCCGGGGCTTCAGGGGATGTTCTTTCATGCATCGAGAGAATCTCAAGAATGTACTATATGCAATAAAGCAATAAACCGGTGTATAAGAGACCAGGTCTCAGAGATGCGGTTAGAGCACCTCGTGACGATACCTTGCTGTCTGATCTGATGTGTTCTGCTCCGACGGAATAAAACTTTGTTTCCTGCCTTCCAGTCTCCGGCGCCTGCCTCTTTTATTGGTAAATTATCGAGTGGTATGAGAGGCGATTACCGCCGGGCAAATACTTGAAAGGTTATCGACTGAAACTGCCGCTACCATTTAACAACCACCATGTAACTGAATGCAAGCAGTAGAAACTATCCTCATGCAGCTGCATACATGCAGGAGAAAAGGTCCTTGTTGTAACGTCCTGGCTTTCTCGGGGTTGGGACAAACAGACGACGGACCAGAGAAATGGAGGTTTAAGGATGATTTAATAAACAGATAAACAACTACAGACAACAAAGAATACCGGTACTGGAATCACCAGTTAAAGTACGATACCCATTCACAGCTCGTCTAACCGTCCTCCGCATGCACACCGGACCCGGTATGCTCCAACGGAGGGCACAGTGCTAAGCAGTGGCCGACAATGCCATTTGACCGCTGTGAAGGGTAGTTCCAAGGTTGTGGAATCTACGGGGGGCACGTGGGAGTCACCCGGCCGGGCTCTCTACCACCTGGGAACATCCGCTCTACCAGTATCCCCCAGAGTACTGCCACAACACAAAGACGCTGGGAACACCTCCTAATGTGCGTCTCTTGTATCCGGGTTTAAGTGATGATACCCAAGGTGGCGCAGAGAATGGATGGGAGCAGCCGCTCTACCTATCCCAGTTCTCCTACGAGTGTCGATGGCTAAGACGCGGAAAGACCTCCTAGATAGCGTCTTAGCTCTAAGCGTGTGTTTACCCAAGGAACGAGGGTTGGGAGCTTCGGCTCGCACCAACCTCGTTTTCTCCAAATTGTCAGGCCGTTGGGAGCTTCGGCTCTACCAACGGGACTTGTGCCCAATGACGTTGAATACGGCTCTCAGAACGGGACAGGACACGGGCAGGAAGCACACGCCAGCACCTCTCCTCCGCTCCTTGGAATGTTCCTTCCGCCGTTCAACTCACCAACGGGTCCGTGTACCTCAACCAGGTACTCCGGCAAAGATCAGAATATCCGACGCCGAGTCCCAGTGATCTTCTCCTTAAGTAGTACTCTCGGCGTTGTATAACCATGACTCTTGAGTTGCATAACATGAAAACTAGGCGTTCCCCTTGGTGTTATGCAACCAGAACTCTTGAGTTGCATAACATGAAAACTAGGCGTTTCCCTTGGTGTTATGTAACCAGAACTCCTGAGTGGCATAAGGCAATTGTTGCCGGAGGGCATTCTGGGAGTTGTAGTCCGCTCTCCTCCATGCGCACCAGGTTCACGGAAGTGGCATCGTGGGAGGGAATCCATGTGCGGGAGGGGATTCCTGACACTTGTGTAAACGGTTGGGAAGCAGTAGAATCTGTCCTTACATAAACTGCTTGCATGCATTAGAAACTTTCATTCTGTAAAGTGCTCTGATACACTTAGGTCTTGCTCGCTCTTCAGAAAACTGCAAACATAAATAAATTAAATGTATTTCTCCTAAGAGAAATTCAAATGTCAGGAATTATATCAGGATATTGCATAATGAACCAATATACTGTATATATGTGTCTATAAGTACTAACACTAACTGCTACCCAGGTTTTTGTGGGCCTACCAATCAAATGTTTCCCAAGCTTTTTTATTTGTCTAGTCTGCCACACTACACCCAGTGTAAAAGGCTTGTTTGGGCTCGCCTAAGAAAGCACGTCTGCTGTCTCTTGTAAAAACCTTTCATTATTTTACAGTGGACTTGCAGGTTGCCCATCAGTTCACTTCACTGGCTTGCTTCTTATTTGTCAACATCCATAGCCTTTCCTTCCTTTTCTTTTCCAGCATTCCTGTGCCCTTCTACTGCTCACTTTTTCAAGCGCTAATTTTTCTTTTTCTTTAAACACTGTGCTGCCTCAACCCCTCCCACCCACACTCTGTTGTCTGTGTGCTTTCCCAACCCCTCCTGCCCACTCTCTGTTGTCCTTGTGCCTCACCCCCCTCTGCTGTCCCTGTGCTTGCCCCAGACCCTCCCGTCTTGCCTCTGTTCTCTGTGTGCTTGCTACAGCCCCTCCTACCCATCCTTTGTTGTCTGTGTGCTTCCAAAGTCCCTCCTGTAGCCCTTCTGTTGTCTGGCTGTTTGACCAGCCCCTCCTGCTACTCAGTTGTCCATTTTCTCCCCCATCTCTTCTGCCTCTCTTCTCTCCACGTGTCATTCTCCACCCTTACTCCCTCCATGTTGCCTTGTCCCCCAACCCAGTCGCCAGCCAACAAACAGGGAAATGGGTTGGGGGATGAGGCAACATCTAGAGAGGGAGGGTGGGAGAAAAGGATGTGGTGGGGAGAGGACAGGTGAGAGAGAATAGGGAAGCTGTTAGAAATGGGATTTCTGGTTGGCTAGGGCTTGCGCCTAAGCAAGGCAGAAACCACCACTCTAGTCAGGGCAAGGGAGTTACACGCTGAAGATAACCCCTGCTCACTTCCTTGGTAGCTTGGCACGAGCAGTCAGGCTTATCCCAGAGGCAATGTGTAAAGTGTTTGTGCAACTCACACACACACAGCAGCAACACACTAGGCCCACCACAAAAGAGACTCCACACAAGGTTATATACAAAATAGCCTTTGTATTATCCAAAACACATTCGAATCATAATCACACACACACACACAGAGTGTGCCAATTGGCACCAGGTCATAATTTACAGGGGGTCATATACATGACAGGGCCAATCGGGCCACTGTCAGAACTTTTAGAAAGCTCTTGTAACACATATAAAACACAACCAGTAACTGCTGGTACTATACTGTACTTAGCATTATCACCTGCAACATAAACTCATTATGTCTGCATCACTTTGGCATAAAACACCTTATGCATAACACTTGGCATCATCATCAGCATAACATATTATGCAACAACCATTTTACGCATAACCACATTAGGCACAAACCTCATAAGCATAAACACATTATGCAACCTCTGCGGGCATCATATTAGGGCCTTGCGCCCTACCAACACTCACCCCCTGGCCAACCGGCCTTCTGTGGGACTCAAATGCCCTCTGTCCAAAATGTCAGGGCTCTGAATTATAGGGCCTTTCAACTGGCCCTCTGGCTGCCAAAGCAGCAAAAGCACTGCGCGTAGCGCCCTGGGGGGCGTGGGGTGCAACTCACCCCTTCTTTATCATAAAAAGAACTGTCCCCCACGTTGCAGCTGCCAGCGCTCTCACGGTGCAGCTGTGCTCTTCATAAACTGGCACCAACAGTGCCTCTTTAGCCCCCTCGCACTGGGGCTTCTATGCTGGGCCTCAACTCGGCTCACAAGAAATCAGCACTGGCACCAACGTGCCTCTCAGCCCCACTCCGGAACTCTGGGAACATCGTGCCCCCAAACTCAAGGCAACATCAGGACGACTTAGGGCGGCCTCGCTTGTTAAAAGGTGGGGGAAAACTGACACCTGGGAGACTGGAGCCCAATGTTGGGAAGCTTAGCCCCACTCACCATTCCTTGGGGGCTGAGCGGTTCTGCCTGCAGTTGTCGGCGTTAACACGCAGGAGCCAGGAGGGCTCCTGCCTCTCGCCAGCTCTGCTCTCAGACTGAGGGCGGCCTAGCTCGTCAAAAGGTGGGGAGATACTGACACCTGGGTCCCCACCTCGGACCAGGCCCAATAACGGATAAGGCTCCCACCCTTCAGGTGACTAGAGCCCAATGTTCGGAAGCTCAGCCCCACTCACCATTCCTTGGGGGCTGAGCGGTTCTGCCAGCAGTCGTCGGCGTTAACAAGTGGGAGCCGGGAGGGCTCCTGCTTCTCGCTAGCTCCGCTCTCAGACTTAGGGCAGCCTAGCTCATCAAAAGGTGGGGGGAAACTGACACCTGGGTCCCCCTCCTCGTCCCTGGCCTAAGACCCGGATAAGGCTCCCACCCTTCAGGTGACTGGAGCCCAATGTTGGGAAGCTCAGCCCCATTCACCATTCCTTGGGGGCTGAGCGCTTCTGCCTGCTCTCAGGGACTTCCTCTCCATTGATCCACTCCCTCGCAATTAGGCAGAGAGCAGTAGAAAGGGTCTGCTCTTCACCCCTGGTAGTGCGCATGGTGCAAAGTCTCCGCCGCCGACCTGGGCTTCCTCAGTACATGCCTCGCGGAACCTTCCACCGGCATACGGGAGCCCTGCCTATAAGCAGGCACAAGCTTGCCTGACTTCCTGCCATGATTGGCTGCTCCCGCTGGACCCACCTCTGGTCAGGCTCTTCCAGACTGGCATGACTTCAGGTTACGGTGATTTTTACGGAGCGAAGTATCCGTCGGGGCTTCTACCTTCTTCCTTTCGGGCCCAGGCAAGAAAAAGTGCGAGCGCTCACCATGCACTCTGGAGTACGCAAATGCGCAGTAGGCTCCCGCTTGACCTGGGAACCAAAGTGCGGGGTAGGCTCCCGCCTTTAAATAAACACCAATGCGGGGTGGGCTCCCGCTCAGAGGACCCCAAAAATGCTGAGCAAGTTGTAGCCCAGCGCTGCAGAGCTCCAGCCCTCTTCCTCTCCTGGAGTACAGAAGAAAAACGGTGCAGCGCTCACGAGGCGCTTGAATCCAAAGTTCCAGGGCAAAGGCTGGGCCCAGGCAGGCCAGCTCACAGGGCTCTCCAGCCAGGAGGCAGTCCCTTGTGGTGGTTCATCCTGGCACCCTGCAGCAGCAAGTCCCAAATCCCAAGGAAGCACACCAACATGGGTCGTAGCCCCAATATTTATAGAACATTTTCCTTTGTCTGCGTTGGCACAGGGCTTGGGGGGACCAGCCTCAACTGGTTGTGGGGGTATTGGAGCACTTTGTTTACAGGGCTCCTCTTCCCCTTTCTCAGGAGGGGGCTTGGTCAGCACACCACCACAGGGGGCGGAGCCAGCATTCACCCAGGCAGGCACAGACCCATTCAGGGTCAGGGGACTACTCCTCCCACTACTCCAAATGCAGATCCCCTATTCAGCCTAGCGCTGACTCACCCTGCCCTCCCTGGAGCCACACACACCTCACCAGCCCTGGTCACTCCAGAGCCAGACATGCAATACACATCAGGCAGGCAGACACATAGCACACAGAAATGCCAACTTCTAAAAGTGGCATTTCTAAAATAGTGATAATAACTCTGAGCACACCATTACACAGCATTTATTACTACTATTCCAACCATACCAAACTTGACCATGTGCTCATCTCCTATCAGGAATTACCACTGAAACACTTATCATGGAATCCCCAAAGCATTCCTATTAGAGGGCAACCTCACAGCAGTGAGAAACCAAAATGCCTGTTTGTCACTACCAGGACATGTCACAGACTTAAGTTACATGTCCTACCTTTTACCTACAATGCACCCTGCCCATAGGGCTAGCTAGGGCCTACCTTAGGGGTGACTGACATGCAGTAAAAGGAGGGTCACAGACTTGGCACACACTTTAGGTGTCATGTCACAGCAGCAGTAACACTGCGCACACAGGCCCTGCAATGGCAGAGGCCTGAGACAGGTTTCAAAGGCTACTTTGGTGGGTGGCGCAATCAGCGCTGCAAGCCCACCAGTAGCATTTAATTTACTGGCCCTGGGTATCTGAGATACCACTTTACAAGGGACTGACAGGTAAATTAAATATGCCAAACAGATGTAGACCAATCTTATCATTTTTACCACAGAGAGCACATGCACTTCACACTGGACAGCAGTGCTAAAGTGCCCAGAGTCCTAAAACCACCAACACCATGTCAGAACAAGCATTTGCATTTCGCTTGTAAATGGCAATGCCTTTTATTCGTGTTGTTTTTAAAACAAATAAATAAGAGGCATTAAGTATAAAGAGAACGGGTTTTACACAAGGAAGATGTGGCGCTCAGCAGGTCAACGTAACTGTGTCTTTTGATTCTGGAAGTATTATTAAGTATGGTGCTGAACAGGGAAGGGGAGACCCTAATAACCCCTTAATTTGCGCAGGGAAACCCTAACACATAAGATAAACCAAAAAACCTGTGCACACATACAATATTATAACATGCAAAGTCAATGCATAAAAAACAAACAGAGCAAAATCCAACGGGGATATCTTGATCTTAATCTTCTTTAATATGTTGTTAAACAGACAAGCCAGCCGACACGTGTTTCATCAGAGAGAACAATGGTCTCTGAATCTTCAGGGCTGTTAGCTCTAAATCACACACCGTAAGATCCAAACACCGGTGATAATTCCAACCCGGTGAGGTTATGTTCAATGCTACAAAAGGAGTGCTACGAAACTGCAGAAACAGAAAGTGAAGACCACATAAGTAACAGACGCAGAAGTAATGATAACTCCACAATGGCAATTCAATAGTCAGTAACCGGGTGAAATAGTCAAGATGACAACAGCGGTCTTAAAAGGCCATAAACGTGGCAGAATATATTCACACCAGTATTATCGAAAAAGGGACACAATTCTCTCATGTATTGCAGTGGAGCTGCCAGGACGTTGGATTCCGCTTGTATCCGAGTGGGTCCCGTAGACACAACATACGTGTCTAATACTGATGGACTTAGGCACTACCTAACTAATTTGCGACCTAAATACATCCGTTACTTATGTGGTCGTCACTTTCTGTTTCTGTGGTTTCGTAGCACTGCTTTTGTAGCATTGAACATAACCCCACCAGGTTGGAATTATCACCGGTGTTTGGATCTTACAGTGTGTGATTTAGAGCTAACAGCCCTGAAGAGTCAGAGACCATTTTTCTCTCTGATGAAACACGTGTCGGCTGGCTGCTCTGTTTAAAAACATATTAAAGAAGATTAAGATCAAGATATCCCCGTTGGATTTTGCTCTGTGTTTTTTTTTATGCATTAACTTTGCTTGTTATAATATTGTATGTGTGCATGGGTTTTTTGGTTTAGATAAATAAAAGGCATTGTCATTTACAATGCCATTAGCTTAAAATCTTGCTAATTCAAGACCTATTGCATTGCAAATTCGTTTGGCACCCATGCTATAAAAATTTTTTAAAAGCATTAGGAGAGACCTTGTCCTGCCTGCAACAGCAGGCAGGACAAAGCAATTTGAGAAAATAGAGCTCGGAGGCTGAAATTAAAGCCTACCGAATAGCAACACACGTAACAGGGGGTGTCGCCATGGGAGGTTACATAATGAGACGAGGTGGTACTAAGGAGGGACTACTAAGCCTATTGACCAATGAACAGCCACAGTTTACAGTGTACAATGACACAAGCCAATGAAAAATATAGGCGGAGAGTGGGCAGAGCTTCAAGTCCCTACCTGAAAATAGCATGCCTTGCAGAGCAGCGCATGCGCTACCCAGGTTTGATCTAAAAAAACACCTGTGAGACTGCAAATTCCAGTTTACAGTCCTACTGCTAGCCTTTCTGACATAAGATCGGAACCATTATCAGGAAATTGCCCTTAACGCCTCAAAGTAGATGTTTGGAGAAAGTCAATTCATTTTGAACTTATTATGTTATCTTCACATTTTTAAGGAACATACATTGCAGTGTAAAATGACCAGTTTCTGTGCCAGCCTCAATCAATTTATAGAAAGATACCGCCATCTCAAGCTACATGACAGTTGAACACTGCCTTTCCAATGCAGACCAATCCTACCACACTAGGGAACTGAACAATCGGACATTACTGGAGTATTTGCCTAAATACCAGGCTTCATTTCTAAATTACATGTTTTAAAGACCTATAAAATTGCTTTTGGATATATGGCGCAACAGAACATTGCCTAACATGTGTTGTCAACTTCTGACAATGCCAGGATCACAAGGCAGTGTAATGGAGGACATTTCGTGTCTCTGGACCAATGAACTTCAACGTGTGTTTACATTTCTCACTGACCAAAAAAGGAAAGATCCTCAGAAAAGTTGTGGGACATGGGATTCTGTTGCTTAAAAATAATATATGACTAAAACTCTCCTTTGATTTTTTTTATTTCGTTTTAAAACAACTAATGACCATAAAACACCTTCATTCACCTGAACATAATAAAAATGGACCTTTCTGTAGTGCTTATTATGATTAGAATCGCCTCAGTAATGCCTGATTTAGAACGGTCAGTAAGTTAAATATCTGTTAATTATGCAAGGGCCAGATTTGAACCTGTGACCCTCACAGTATGTATAGCTGTCTGCGGAAGGTGCATTCACCCACTGAGGTTTCTTAGCAGCTTTTTGAGGAAAGGACATTGGTCAGGAATTACTGCATGAACCAACGTATTTGCCTGACCGGGCGCATGCACATCTCCTGTACACCTTCGCTAGGAAAACCGACGGCAATAGATCTCGCCAAGGCGACAGCTCATGCACTACGTCATTAGGCGAGACCTAAAGATGGCTAGGAGAAAGGCAAAAAGTTCAGGGATGACCCTGCAAAAGGGCCAAGTCCAACAGAAGCACACTACTAAAAAGAAAATTTTAAAGCGCTATGGTGCGGCCAGCGCTAACGTGCTATTTGTTTTCTTAAGTGCTTTAGCGCTGGCGGAGTCAGAACTTAAAAAAAAATGTTTTCAGACATGCTGCTGAGGAGCCTCACTGCTATACAGCATAGCGTCAAATCATTGTCAACGCCAATAACTCCCAAAGGCCAGAACTATTGGCTTTGTCAATGTTCCTTTTAAAAAGTGGGCTTATATAAACATTCTTTCTGTTCCCTCTCCTGGTGCTAAGGACATGCTGACATGGACACTGCTTTACCAAAAACCCAGGTGTATCTCAAGTGATATCACAAACAATTGCATCTAAAGCTGTCACAGTGTTGTTGACCCCTCGCCCATCTTTTTCTGATTGACAGCTCCATATTTGCTCCAGAGGGGTTAAAGGAGGATCAATTAGTGTACATTACATAAGGTAGACATGGTTCCTATAGCTCCATTCACTTTCTGTTCCCACTACCGCTGCCATAGTGACCTCTGACACCAGGGGTAGCAAGGGCAATAACAAGTAACTAAAGGGCATGTCAGGGGATAACAACTACTGCCCCAGACAAGATCAAACTGACACCCATGCTTGCTGCTCCTGTAATTAGTTCCAGTGTTGTGAGGTGGTTTCCGCGGTTGGCGCCTTGTTTTTCTGGTGTGTCACACTGCCGGAAGCTTGCTCTCTCCGTTCTCTGAACCAGGGACCTCCATCCTTTGCCTCAGTGTTAGGGGCTTGCTGCCTCTCTAATTCCAAGCTTGGGACCTTGCCTCGTCTGTAGTTATTATCTTTTTATCACTTGACTATCAGTGACGCAGCGCTGTGCAGTGAGAGCGGGAATTAAATGCCCAACAGGCCCATTCAACCCTAATTATTTCTGAATTTTACTACCCAATAGTAGCAGTCCCGTTTTCCTTGCTTCTTCTTGTGCCCTTATGCTAGGTACAGCACCCATCGTCTGCTAACTCCTCCCACAAGCGGGGACAAGAGAGAGGTGCTGTGAAATCTTCAGCGTCTATGTAGTGGGGTTGGATATTGAAGCTCGCAGAGAACTCACCATTTCCAAGTATACTTTATTCCAATTAACTGATACCAAACCTGGGTTTGGGCTTAAATCAGTAAGGCCAAGCCTCCTGTAAACAAAATAACATCAAAGATGCCAATACTGATAATAATTTAACTCGCCATTAATTGCGCGAGACCATATTGAACAAAACAATATGAGCCACAGATCTCTTTTTTCATCTGATTAATCAATAAGTTTCTTTTATTATTTTAAACAATCAATTTCGAATCATTTTCTATTATTCAAAAACCTATACACAACACTATATCCTATATACATAAAGAAATCTAACACTCTATTCGCACTCTTTTCACACCCAAATCAATATCAAACATGTCCAAACATACTAATTCGCTTACATCATCATCCATCACCTCAATCATACATCCACTCTAATCTGAAAAACATTATTTACAATCACTAAAAAATCTTTTTTAACAATCACTACCAAATTGAATCTATACAAGCCATAGAAATGTACTTCCCAAAATATCCACTGAATCTGAAAATTCAATTAATTTGAAATTCGTATGGCTCAAAGAGAAAAAGGTCTACGTGTTTCAAACCCCCTTTCCATCCTGGAGTTCTCGTCAGGACCTGTAAGCTAAAAAATAGAGAACTTTTTAAGTGAAAATAGATGCCCAATAGCCACTTTCTACATACTGAACCTCTGTTCACTGTTTAAGCTTACCTCTGTCAAAAAATAGATCAGCCAATCTAAAACCAATCTGTATAAAGAGACAACAATAAAAAGAGGGGGAACCAAAGTCAGCACCAGTTCATAATAAAACCTCCAACATAATTGAATCAACACATTCGCATCTTGCTTACTTCGGGAGTTATCTGGCTTTTATCTGATTTTCCTGATGTGTCCAGTCATCTAGTACCTAAAGAGACCGAAAACATCCTGATATTATAACTCTGTTCTGAGCCCAATGTATGATTTATTTTTAAAGAAGCTTGTTTTTAAGAAATGTCAATAGACTCACTTGCGCGCATTTAGGGTGTGCTCTCAATTCGTATGTCCTAATTTAATTGGTGGACCCGTTTTTTAAATAATGCGGCGATCGTTCGTTTTTCTTTTTCACCAGCTGTAAAAATGAATTAAACTTAAACTTAGACTGATTCAAACACTCAACAGAAATACGCTTTCTTTATCTTCTCCAATGCCTTCATTTGGTAACAAACCTTATCTCCATGTCTAACGGAGTTCAAAATCCGCTCAGTTTCAATTCGCGGTCTCGTGTTGTGATTCAGGTTACGACTCGTGATTCAGGTTCAAATGGCTGATGCGTGCATTTAACGCAAAGCTCTTCCTGATTGAACGTATTCATGGGAGATGTAGTCTTAGCATTTGGTGTATTTTGGAAGACTAGTTGTTTGCTAAACGATGAGCGTTAATTTACATTTGGGTATAATAATTCAGTCGCGAAGTCTAAGACTATAAAAATGGACATGACAAAATCATGTGCACTTTTTCTTTTTATTTCGATTGTGTATCATCAAACGATTTTTTCATTTGGTTCAATCTCGCATCTCATTAGGATACGTTGCCCAATCCGTGTACTCAATGTCATCTATATCCTAGTTATTCATATTTCATTATAATCATTTAGAGCAACCTATGAACATGCAATTATTTCTTCTGATGAAAGATGGTGTGTCAACTGTTAGTGTGCCATTCTTGCCTTCTTTAACTATCAATACAAATCAAACTTTATTGGATGGTTCGTAAAAACCAACTTCACTTTTTTGATTCTAATGTTATGATGTATGCGCTCTCCGTGCTCCTGTCATGAATAAATTCCAGAAAGATCGATTTATCCTAATTTATAGATTTCTGATAATTCATTTAGCCCAATTATCGCTGTGTTGAGTTTCACTATAAGCATTGCTTCTCTCCTGGATAATTTAAGCTCTAAGTCACCACCTCTCACGTCTTGTTCCACTTGCGAAATTACTGTCCATCTCAAATCTTTGATGGAGTGATTGTTCAATTTCCAGTGGTTAACTAGTGGTGCAGTTTGGATGTTCTTATTGATTCTTGATTTATGTTGTGATATTCTTATTCTGATCTCTTGATTCGTCTTTCCAATATAAAGCAAATCACATGGGCAACGTATCCCATAGATCACATTTTTGCTTTTGCAGTTTGAAAACGACTCATGTTTCCAATGAATTGAATTATGCGTGAACAACACGCCTTCTTCTGTAGAAGTGCAACAAATGCAGGTTCCACATTTGTGATGGCCAGATACTGGCGGAAGGCCTACATAATCCCATACAGAAATTTGTTTAGGTAGTGGCATTGCTGCTCGTACTATTTGGTTGGCAATGCTGCGGTCTTTTTTGAAGGCAAATAGCGGAGTTCTATTTAAGGATTGTTCTAAGTTTTTTACCAAATACCAATTTTGATTGACAACTTTCTTCAAGGCATTCGAATTTGGGTAAAATGTAGAGACACAAACAATCCTCTCTAAAGCTGGTTTATTCTTCGTGTCTAGGAGAACTTCTCGAGGGGTCCACCATTCTCTTTTCATGGCTCTTTTTAACAGTTTTTTTGGGTAGCCTCTTGATTTTAAATTGTCTAGTAGTTTCGTGGCATGAAGCATATATTCGTCTTTGTAGAAACAATTTCTTCCCACTCTAAGAAATTGCTCATAGGGTAAATTTTCTCTTAGATTCCTGGGATGGTTGCTTGAAAAATGTAGTGCTTTATTTCGGTCTGTTGCTTTTTTAAATAATGTAGTCACCAGTCCTTCCTCAGCTGGATATACCTCTACGTCTAAAAAAGCCATCTTTGTTCTTGAATAATTCAGACTGAATTTTATATCTTCCGTTTTGTTGTTCAACCATTGATGGAACTCACAGAGTTTTTCTTCATTACCTGTCCATACCATGAATATGTCGTCAAAATACCGGGTCCAATTTCCAAAAAATTGAGAAAATGGGTTGTTGTTATAGACAAACTTCTCCTCATATTTGGCCATGAATAAAACCGCTAGCTCTGGGGCGTAAGGACACCCCATTGCTACTCCTTTCACTTGGTAGTAGAAGTCTCCATTAAAGTTGAAGTCGTTTTTCTTTAGCGCAAAGCTTGCTAGCTCCAAAATAAACTCTGTTGGAACCCTTGTTGGTCTTACTCTACTCTCCAAGTAAGACTGAACCACTGCCAGTCCGTCATCTTGAGGTATCTGTGTGTAAAGAGATACCACATCTAAAGTCACTAGATAGTGTGTATCTCTTTCGAATTGCACTGCGGCTATCTTGTTAAAGAAATCAGTTGTGTCTCGTAAGAATGATGGCACTTCAGACATGAAAGGTTTTAAAAAATAATCCACAAATTTTGAGATTGGCTCCATCAGTGACTCACATCCTGATGCGATGGGTCTTCCTGGTGGTGAAGTTTCATTTATATATATTTTTGGAAGGACATAAAATAGAGGAGTTCTTGGATTCTTGTTTCGCAGATACATACTCTTTTTTACCTAGAAATCCTTGTTGTAACCCTTTTTCCAAAATTGAAAACAGTTGATTTTGCAAATCGCCAGTTGGATCCTTATTGATCTTTCGATAGCATTCATTATCTCCTAACTGTCTCATCACTTCTGATGTATACTCCGATGTGTCCCATACAACAATGGAACCGCCTTTATCGGCCTGCTTGATTATTATTGAATTATTCTTTTGCATATTGGATAGAGCTTCTATTTCTGATCTAGATGTATTATATTTCACCCATCTTTTTTTCTTTTCCATTCCCGAGAATGCCGATAGGAGAGTCTTCTCGAAGATTAACACCTCTTTTGGAATTTTATTAGCCGGTGGACAAAACAATGATTTTTTTCTTTAGACCAGTGTGTTCCATTATCTCCGTATACGGATTTGCAGCAAAGTAGGTTTTTAACCTAATTTTTTGACAGAATTCTATGGCTTCTGTTTTCAATCTCACATAATCTGTATGTTTTGAAGGAACAAATGGTAGACCTTTTTCTAATATATTTTGTTCGTCGTCAGTCAGAATTTTCTTTGATAGATTGTATACTAGTGATGCCTCTATTTTTTGTAATTCTGTCGGCGGGTGGACATCTCCCAAGGTTGATCGTTGAACCTTATCCTTCCCCGTGTTTTTTGTTGGCCTCTCCCTAAAAAAGGGTTTGTTGTTGTTGTTGTTGTTGAAAATTTCCTCTCCTATTCTGCTTTCTACGACCTTCGTTACTTTCTCCTTTACTCCCACTTGAGGAGGATGATGTTTCCGAAAATGTAATAAAGTTATTTGAAGATCTACCTTGGAATTCCGGAAGGTATCTACGTGAATCAGCTCTTAGATAGAAATCTGATTGTAAATATGGGTACACTTTTTCTATTGCGAAGTTTCTTTTATCTTTTTCAAATTTATTGCATTTTTGATTTACAGTATAGTCTTTAAATTCAGATATTTGTTTTTCTACTTTTTCTAATAATGCCTTAGAATCTGTGATCATCTGATTCATTTTAAACTCAGATTCAAGAATCTCTATTTCCTCAAATTGTTGTTTGGAAATTCGTTGTGCCGTTTCAACTGTTAGGACCATCAAATCACGGCTACATTGTGTCTCAATGAAGCTATACCCTTTCTTGTATAGCGGATCTTCTGTAAAAATTACTGGAATACTTTTAATTTGCAGACCTCCCGGGATAGAACCTGCTTTTAGATGTTGAATCAAAAAATGTCCATGTAAGTCTGTTCGTATTTGTTTTTTCTTTAATCTCAAAAGTTTGTCGGACTCATTTTGATTTTTTGCTGAGGCGCTTAAAGAGGCCGAAGCAAAAAGAGGGGGGGCATCAAGTAATTTTTTTATATGTTCCTCACTATATGCAAAAGTATCTCTCTCTGTCATTCTCTCAATCACACTTATGGAGACGAACCAATAGACTTTCTCACCTGTAACCACAAATTCAACTCTATTTTGTATAAGCCAAAAACACAGTCTCTTACTTATTCATTCAAAACTAAACATGGTGTGAACAAAACCTCGCAGAGGGGTCTCTGCTAGATAAACTGATACCAAAACTGGGTTTGGGCTTAAATCAGTAAGGCCAAGCCTCCTCTAAACAAAATAACATCAAAGATACCAATACTGATAATAATTTAACTCACCATTAATTGCGCGAGACCATATTGAACAAAACAATATGAGCCACAGATCTCTTTTTTCATCTGATTAATCAATAAGTTTCTTTTATTATTTTAAACGATCCATTTCCAATCATTTTCTATTATTCAAAAACCTATACACAACACTATATCCTATATACATAAAGAAATCTGACACTCTATTCGCACTCTTTTCACACCCAAATCAATATCAAACATGTCCAAACATACTCATTTGCTTACATCATCATCCATCACCTCAATCATACATCCACTCTAATCTGAAAAACCTTATTTACAATCACTAAAAAATCTTTTTAAACAATCACTACCAAATTGAATCTATACAAGCCATAGAAATGTACTTCACAAAATATCCACTGAATCTGAAAATTCAATTAATTTGCAATTATTATGGCTCAAAGAGAAAAAGGTCTACACGTTTCAAACCCTCTTTCTACCCTGGGGTTCTCGTCAGGACCTGTAAGCTAAAAAATAGATGCCCAATAGCCACTTTCTACATACTGAACCTCTGTTCAATGTTTAAGCTTACCTCTGTCAAAAAATAGATCAGCCGATCTAAAACCAATCTGTATAAAGAGACAACAATAAAAAGAGGGGGAACCAAAGTCAGCACCAGTTCATAATAAAACCTCCAACATAATTGAATCAACACATTTGCATCTTGCTTACTTCGTGAGTTATCTGGCTTTTATCTGATTTTCCTGATGTGTCCAGTCATCTAGTACCTAAAGAGACCGAAAACATCCTGATATTATAACTCTGTTCTGAGCCCAATGTATGACTTATTTTTAAAGAAGCTTGTTTTTAAGAAATGTCAATAGACTCACTTGCGCGCATTTAGGGTGTGCTCTCCATTCGTATGTCCTAATTTAATTGGTGGACCCGTTTTTTAAATAATGCGGCGATCGTTCGTTTTTCTTTTTCACCAGCTGTAAAAATGAATGAAACTTAAAGTTAGACCGATTCAAACACTCAACAGAAATACGCTTTCTTTATCTTCTCCAATGCCTTCATTTGGTAACAAACCTTATCTCCATGTCTAACGGAGTTCAAAATCCGCTCAGTTTCAATTCGCGGTCTCGTGTTGTGATTCAGGTTACGACTCGTGATTCAGGTTCAAATGGCTGATGCGTGCATTTAACGCGACGCTCTTCCTGATTGAACGTATTCATGGGAGATGTAGTCTTAGCATTTGGTGTATTTTGGAAGACTAGTTGTCTGCTAAACGATGAGCGTTAATTTACATTTGGGTATAATAATTCAGTCGCGAAGTCTAAGACTATAAAAATGGACATGACAAAATCATGTGCACTTTTTCTTTTTATTTCGCTTGTGTATCATCAAACGATTTTTTCATTTGGTTCAATCTCGCATCTCATTAGGATATGTTGCCCAATGCGTGTACTCAATGTCATCTATATCCTAGTTATTTATATTTCATTATAATCATTTAGAGCAACCTATGAACATGCAATTATTTCTTCTGATGAAAGATGGTGTGTCAAATGTTAGTGTGCCATTCTTGCCTTCTTTAACTATCAATACAAATCAAACTTTATCGGATGGTTCGTAAAAACCAACTTCACTTTTTTGATTCTAATGTTATGATGTATGCACTCTCCGTGCTCCTGTCATGAATAAATTCCAGAAAGATCGATTTATCCTAATTTATAGATTTCTGATAATTCATTTAGCCCAATTATCGCTGTGTTGAGTTTCACTATAAGCATTGCTTCTCTCCTGGATAATTTAAGCTCTAAGTCACCACCTCTCACGTCTTCTTCCACTTGCGAAATTACTGTCCATCTCAAATCTTTGATGGAGTTATTGTTCAATTTCCAGTGGTTAACTAGTGGTGCAGTTTGGATGTTCTTATTGATTCTTGATTTATGTTGAGATATTCTTATTCTGATCTCTTGATTCGTCTTTCCAATATAAAGCCAATCACATGGGCAACGTATCCCATAGATCACATTTTTGCTTTTGCAGTTTGAAAACGACTCATGTTTCCAATGAATTGTATTATGCGTGAACAACACGCCTTCTTCTGTAGAAGTGCAACAAATGCAGGTTCCACATTTGTGATGGCCAGATACTGGCGGAAGGCCTACATAATCCCATACAGAAATTTGTTTAGGTAGTGGCATTGCTGCTCGTACTATTTGGTTGGCAATGCTGCGGTCTTTTTTGAAGGCAAATAGCGGACTTCTATTGAAGGATTGTTCTAAATTTTTTACCAAATGCCAATTTTGATTGACAACTTTCTTCAAGGCATTCGAATTTGGGCAAAATGTAGAGACACAAACAATCCTCTCTAAAGCTGGTTTATTCTTCTTTTCTAGGAGAACTTCTCGAGGGGTCCACCATGCTCTTTTCATGGCTCTTTTTAACAGTTTTTTTGGGTAGCCTCTTGATTTTAAATTGTCTAGTAGTTTCGTGGCATGAAGCATATATTCGTCTTTGTAGAAACAATTTCTTCCCACTCTAAGAAATTGCCCATAGGGTAAATTTTCTCTTAGATTCCTGGGATGGTTGCTTGAAAAATGTAGTGCTTTATTTCGGTCTGTTGCTTTTTTAAATAATGTAGTCACCAGTCCTTCCTCAGCTGGATATACCTCTACGTCTAAAAAAGCCATCTTTGTTCTTGAATAATTCAGACTGAATTTTATATCTTCCGTTTTGTTGTTCAACCATTGATGGAACTCAGAGTTTTTCTTCATTACCTGTCCATTCCATGAATATGTCGTCAATATACAGAGTCCAATTTCCAATAAATTGAGAAAATGGGTTGTTGTTATAGACAAACTTCTCCTCATATTTGGCCATGAATAAAACCGCTAGCTCTGGGGCGTAAGGACACCCCATTGCTACTCCTTTCACTTGGTAGTAGAAGTCTCCATTAAAGTTGAAGTCGTTTTTCTTTAGCGCAAAGCTTGCTAGCTCCAAAATAAACTCTGTTGGAACCCTTGTTGGTCTTACTCTACTCTCCAAGTAAGACTGAACCACTGCCAGTCCGTCATCTTGAGGTATCTGTGTGTAAAGAGATACCACATCTAAAGTCACTAGATAGTGTGTATCTCTTTCGAATTGCACTGCGGCTATCTTGTTAAAGAAATCAGTTGTGTCTCGTAAGAATGATGGCACTTCAGACATGAAAGGTTTTAAAAAATAATCCACAAATTTTGAGATTGGCTCCATCAGTGACTCACATCCTGATGCGATGGGTCTTCCTGGTGGTGAAGTTTCATTTATATGTATTTTTGGAAGGACATAAAATAGAGGAGTTCTTGGATTCTTGTTTCGCAGATACATACTCTTTTTTACCTAGAAATCCTTGCTGTAACCCTTTTTCCAAAATTGAAAACAGTTGATTTTGCAAATCGCCAGTTGGATCCTTATTGATCTTTCGATAGCATTCATTATCTCCTAACTGTTTCATCACTTCTGATGTATACACCGATGTGTCCCATACAACAATGGAACCGCCTTTATCGGCCTGCTTGATTATTATTGAATTATCCTTTTGCAGATTGGATAGAGCTTCTATTTCTGATCTAGATGTATTATATTTCACCCATCTTTTTTCTTTTCCATTTCCGAGATTGCCGATAGGAGAGTCTTCTCGAAGATTAACACCTCTTTTGGAATTGTATTAGCCGGTGGACAAAACAATGATTTTTTCTTTAGACCAGTGTGTTCCATTATCTCCGTATACGGATTTGCAGCAAAGTAGGTTTTTAACCTAATTTTTCGACAGAATTCTATGGCTTCTGTTTTCAATCTCACAAAATCTGTATGTTTTGAAGGAACAAATGTTAGACCTTTTTCTAATATATTTTGTTCGTCGTCAGTCAGAATTTTCTTTGATAGATTGTATACCAGTGATGCCTCTAGTTTTTGTAATTCTGTCGGCGGGTGGACATCTCCCAAGGTTGATCGTTGAACCTTATCCTTCCCCGTGTTTTTTGTTGGCCTCTCCCTAAAAAAGGGGTTTGTTGTTGTTGTTGTTGTAGAAAATGTCCTCTCCTATTCTGATTTCTACGACCTTCGTTACTTTCTCCTTCACTCCCACTTGAGGAGGATGATGTTTCCGAAAATGTAATAAAGTTATTTGAAGATCTACCTTGGAATTCCGGAAGGTATCTACGTGAATCAGCTCTTAGATAGAAATCTGATTGTAAATATGGGTACACTTTTTCTATTGCGAAGTTTCTTTTATCTTTTTAAAATGTATTGCCTTTTTTTGATTTACAGTATAGTCTTTAAATTCAGATATTTCTTTTTCCACTTTTTCTAATAATGCCATAGAATCTGTGATCATCTGATTCGTTTTAATCTCAGATTCAAGAATCTCTATTTCCTCCAATTGTTGTTTGGAAATTTGTTGTGCCGTTTCAACTGTTAGGACCATCAAATCACGGCTACATTGTGTATCAATGAAGCTATACCCTTTCTTGTATAGCGGATCTTCTGTAAAAATGACTGGAATATTTTTAATTTGCAGACCTCCCGGGATAGTACCTGCTTTTAGATGTTGAATCAAAAAATGTCCATGTAAGTCTGTTCCTATTTGTTTTTTCTTTAATCTCAAAAGTTTGTCGGACTCATTTTGAATTTTTGCCGAGGCGCTTAAAGAGGCCGAAGCAAAAAGAGGGGGGGCATCAAGTAATTTTTTTATATGTTCCTCACTATATGCAAAAGTATCTCTCTCTGTCATTCTCTCAATCACACTTATGGAGACGAACCAATAGACTTTCTCACCTGTAACCACAAATTCAACTCTATTTTGTATAAGCCAAAAACACAGTCTCTTACTTATTCATTCAAAACTAAACATGGTGTGAACAAAACCTCGCAGAGGGGTCTCTGCTAGATAAACTGATACCAAAACTGGGTTTGGGCTTAAATCAGTAAGGCCAAGCCTCCTCTAAACAAAATAACATCAAAGATACCAATACTGATAATAATTTAACTCACCATTAATTGCGCGAGACCATATTGAACAAAACAATATGAGCCACAGATCTCTTTTTTCATCTGATTAATCAATAAGTTTCTTTTATTATTTTAAACAATCCATTTCCAATCATTTTCTATTATTCAAAAACCTATACACAACACTATATCCTATATACATAAAGAAATCTAACACACTATTCGCACTCTTTTCACACCCAAATCAATATCAAACATGTCCAAACATACTCATTCGCTTACATCATCATCCATCTACTCAATCATACATCCACTCTAATCTGAAAAACCTTATGTACAATCACTAAAAAATCTTTTTTAACAATCACTACCAAATAGAATCTATACAAGCCTTAGAAATGTACTTCATAAAATATCCACTGAATCTGAAAATTAAATTAATTTGCAATTCTTATGGCTCAAAGAGAAAAAGGTCTACGCGTTTCAAACCCTTTTTCCACCCTGGGGTTCTCGTCAGGACCTGTAAGCTAAAAAATAGATGCCCAATAGCCACTTTCTACATACTGAACCTCTGTTCAATGTTTAAGCTTACCTCTGTCAAAAAATAGATCAGCCGATCTAAAACCAATCTGTATAAAGAGACAACAATAAAAAGAGGGGGAACCAAAGTCAGCACCAGTTCATAATCAAACCTCCAACATAATTGAATCAACACATTCGCATCTTGCTTACTTCGTGAGTTATCTGGCTTTTATCTGATTTTCCTGATGTGTCCAGTCATCTAGTACCTAAAGAGACCGAAAACATCCTGATATTATAACTCTGTTCTGAGCCCAATGTATGACTTATTTTTAAAGAAGCTTGTTTTTAAGAAATGTCACTAGACTCACTTGCGCGCATCTAGGGTGTGCTCTCCATTCGTATGTCCTAATTTAATTGGTGGACATTGTTTTTTTAAAATCTTTTTATTCCAATTAAAGCAAAAAGGCAGAAGCAAGAGCCCACGGCGGAGGCAACTGCACGGCAAGGAACCACAGAAGCAACTGCCAGAGCCAGGGTAGAACAGAACATATATGGGGTATTCCATGTAATAACATTCTAACATTAAAGAAACAGTGAATCACTTACCACACACTACTCAGCACTGCTGCGTGTGCCAGCACTCACCTGATTCCCACCAGCCAGAGATGGCGCTTCTTGACTTCTTACCGCCCCACTGCAAAGACTGCATCCTGTGGAGAAAGACCATGGACATGATGAGCCACTGAACACAGGCCCTCACAGGAGGCATGCGCTTCAATGGGCGTGCGCACGAGGGTAAAGGTCACTGCGTACGGAGCCCTTCTTCCGGTGTCCAAGGTTGCGCTCCGCACACAAGCCCCCACGCCAGCGCCCCTCGCGTTGTCCTTACCTGTGGACAGGGCCTGTGGCAGTGGTACAGAGCCCGGGACCCTCCCCTCTTCGCCCTGTGCCTTCACCTCACTTCTCTGAGCTGCGCCAACAGCCAAAGGCGCGGGTTTAAAACAGGCCGCGAGCTCGAGCTGACGGTTGCACCTCCCGGTTCTGGAACAGCGAGAAACTGGACAAGGAGGGAGAGGGTGACTGGGAAAGAGCGGGGGCTCACACCGTGGACCAATAACAACCACGTTACCACCCGCCCTTCACTCGGCCACAAAGCAAGGAAAGAGAGTGGGGGCCACTCATCCGTGGATGGACCACCCACCACAACCCAGACGACCTCTAGACCAGGGAGACGGGCTCGGCCCACATAGCTGCCTCTTTACCCCTACACAATTAGGACTGAAGTTCCCCACCAGATAGTGTATGTGGGCAGGTGCACACCACCAAGCATTTTAACGCAAAACTATTTATAGCGCCTGTTTCCACTCCCGTGTTTGCACTGGGAAATTGGTGAAACCCAAATAATAGAAGGAAGGACTCATGCGTCACGAAACAGGCTTCCCCAACAGGGTCATAAGACAGGAATTCATTTAAAAATAGCAAGCAAATAGCTGAGCAGTTTTGAATGGGACTATAACACATGGCAGACGGGTCCATAGCTTAAATGATCCTTGGTTACATAAGGTCATTGTAGGATGCTCATGGAGAAGAGACAGAATCTATCTGATGATAATTTGTTTTTGTGTATACCACGTGCTACTGCAGTTTTTCAATTTTGTAATTGTACGGCTCACTCGTGCAACTATCAGCCAAGTTAATAAGAGTATCTGCCTCAGAAGCATGAACGACCGAGTTGGCCCTGGCTTCTCGGGAGTTGAACTTGTGACATGCTATCACCCCGTTAAGCTTATAACTCACTGAGTTGTCCTAAAATGTTGAATGGCTCATTTGGGGAATATCCACAACTCTTCATTTCTTACAGAGGGATGCATGGTGAACTCAAGGTCACGTTAGTTTCCAGAGACCTGCTCTTTGCATGGGTTTCTGATAGGAGAAAGTACAGTTAGTTAGGTGAATGTTATCTTTCTAGGTGGTTGAGGGAAATCATTTAAATGCTTATCTGAGTGAATGTGGAGTAAAGATATACTGGCCCTCCCAGGTATAGTGATCTGCTGAGCTCAGGAGACCTCCTTTTTAAATAAAGCAGGTTTTCTTTTTAAATGCAGCCCGTTTCCCTTAAAGAACATTTTCCCCTGCATTCACAAAGGGGAATGGGTCCCCTGGAGACCCCTTCCCTTTTGCGAGCGCTTTACCACCCTTCTGAGAAGGGTGGTAAACTGCAACTGTTTTGCGACCGCCATTGCGCCTTCGGAACTCCCTTTCATAATAGTGAGTCGCTAATCCTTTTTAGCAAGTCGCAAATAAATTGCGACTCACTAAATAGGGTTAGTACATGGCCTGTTTGCGCATGCAAAATAGGGTCGTACATCTGGCCCATAGTTCTGTGGTCATTAAGAGGCACCCTTCATTCTTGGAATGTCTGTGCTTCTGTGGTCAGAGAGAGGCACCTCCATTCATCAGAGTATGCGTGTTTCTATGGTAATTTAGAGGCGCCGTCCCTTTTCTCACCTTACAATAATACAGTCTACTTAAATAGCACACCACATTCTGAATTCTCTTTGGAATTATGCAACTCTGCAGCATTTTCTCCATAATTATTATGGATTTTTACAAATATTGCACTTGAAATACAACACTTCTGACCGCACATTGCACTTATCAATTTATCACTTATCACCTACTGACTGCTTTACCTTACAGGGGTGAGAAATGTGCCCAGAAGTTGTTAACATCCACAACTAATGGACAGGTGCAGTGTGACTTTGTCTACAACAGAAGTAAATAGCCTTACATATGTACGTATTATAGAAACAATGCACAAAATCTGATTCATTCTCTCTGTGAAAATGTTTTGTTTCATTGTTTTATATGCTTGCTCACATTGCAGTCAATTCAATTCAAATTCTTTATTCAACCTATGTATAGGTCATAAAAGAAAAGCACAGAAAAATAGTACAGATAGATATAAAAAACAAATAGATAAAAAACAACAGCGAGATGCTGAGGTACATCTACAATATACACGCTCTGATAAGGAGACACTTTGATCCAATACAATCAATGTATACATAAGTTTAAAACTTCCTGATACCTAAAACATGGATTGTCTTAAAATGACAATAAAAATTTAAATACGATACGAGACCTGTGTTCAGTTACCTTATCATTGTGTTTCCTGCCCGAATAGCTGATTTAAAAAAGGCACAGACCCAATAACACAATTTCAGGTGAATTTAAAAATGGTAAAGAGAGCTCAGCTACTCTACACCGTTGGAATCCTAATTTTCATAACAAGTGTTTCAGAAAGTGCTTACACATGTTGTAAAAAGAAGAAAGTGCAATAGTATTTGAGCAGATTGATTACTTAGACACTATAATACTGTATTCCCCTTTCAGTCTGGGACACCTTTAAAACACAGGCACCAATATATAAACCCGCCCTAAAACGGAAAAGAAGTGATCACTCGCATTGTGTAAGATCAATAGAAAAATACATCGGGGTTCGCCTGTAACTTCTGTAAAATTCATAACTGAAGATTTTACTAGTTCGTTTTTCATACTTAAGACTTCACAGTATTCCAGAAATGTTGCTTTCACATTTAACTTGTCTGCTTTAGAAATACTACTAGGCTCCATGAACAAACAAGCATTGGCAGTGCCAAAAGATCTCGCCGTATATTGGAGTTTAGTATATAAAAAGTGTTAAAGAGCTGTGAAAGTATGAAAGAGCAGTGGTAGCAAAATGGAAAACAAACCCTGACAACGTCAACAGAATAGGAAAAAATAAATGATCTACCGTATTTTTAATAACATGCAATGCTTAATATCAGTAAAATAAAACGCTCCGTGTTTTTTTAATATTATTTTAGTTTGACTGTTTGGTATAGTTGTATTAATCACACCAGCAGACACAGCTTTAATTGGGTTGGGTTGGGTCCTGCCGGTGCTCACTGTTGTTAGCTCTAAAAAGCTGGTGCCGAAACAACTGCATATGCACTGCGATTTACTTTCAGCCACACCTTACATGACTCCGGCATCTCTGCCCATGTCCGCTGGCAAAACAGAAAACAAACCCTGACAATGTGAACAGCAAAAGAAAAAAAAATCACCTACAGTTTTTTTTAATAACACGCAATGCTTAATGTTACTAAAATAAAATGCTCCATTGTTTTTTAATATTTTTAAGCTGGACTATTTGATATAGTTGTATTAATGAGCCCAAGAGAACCAGCTATAATTGGCCCGGGTCCTGCCGGTGCTCACGATTGTTAGCTCTAAAAAGCTGGTGCCGAAACAAGTGCATAAGCCATGCGATTTACTTCCAGCCACACCTTACATGACTCCAGCATCTCTGCCCATGTCCGCTGGCAAAACGGAAAACAAACCCCGACAACGTCAACAGAAAAAGAAACTAAAAATGCTCTAACTTATTTTTTAATAACACCAGCTTTAATTGGCCCGGGTCCTGCCGGTGCTCACCATCGTTAGCTCTTAAAAGCTGGTGCCAAAACAAGTGCATATGCACTGCAATTTACTTCCAGTCACACCTTACATGACTCCAGCATCACTGCCCATCTCCGCTGGCAAAACGGAAAACAAACCCTTAACAACTTCAACAGAAAAGGAATCTAAAAACGCTCTACAGTATTATTTAATTAATAACACGCAATGTTTAATATTAGTAAAATAAAATGCTCCTTGGTTTTTTAATATAATTTTTAAGTTTGACTGTTGGAATAAAAGTCATACTGCAGTTACCGTCAGGATAATTCATAACTGTTATATCTGGGGGTCTCTAGTTGGCAGAGGTAGGTACCACAGTCCAAATAGGGACCCTTACTTCTGGTCAGGTTAAGGGGGATACACTCTTTAGATAACCCCTGCTCACCCCCTTGGTAGCTTGGCACAAGCAGACAGGCTTATCAAAGGCAATGTGTAAAGTATTTGTACCAACACTCACAGTAACACAGTTAAAACACCACAAACGGACTCCACACCAGTGTAGATAAATAAAGTACTTTTATATAAACTACACAAGACCAAAACGACAAAAATCCAACATACACAGTTCAAGAATATGGTTTCAAAAAGAGTTCTTAGGTTAGCGACAAAATCATCCACATTGGTGTCGATTTTAACCAACAGTACCTGGTGATGCAATAAAAGTTCTTAGCGGCGCTGAGGCGTCGAAAAACAAGCAACAGCGTCAGTCCTGAGACCCTAGGGAGGCGATGCGACAACCCCGCTGCACGCAGTGGGCATGTGCGACGAATCTGGTCTGTATGGGGAGTGAGGCGATACTTGTATGGATTCCAAGGCGTAGCTTCTCCGGTAGAAATTGACTCGCAAAGGCACGATGCGACAAAATACGTCCCGCTAACGAGCGGGGCGACAATCTCACCAGCAATGATCTTGGCTGGCTCTGCGACGATGTTCGCAGTGACAAAATTCGGCCCGCTAACGAGCGGTGCGATGATCTTGGCTGGCTCTGTGATGATGTTCGCAGCGACAAAATTCGGCCCGCTAACGAGCGGTGCGACGATCTCACTCAGCGGCGTTGACGTTGCAGCGGCGACAGGCGCTGCGACGATCTTCGTAGCGACAAATATTTTCTCGCTAAGCCAGCGGGGCGTGAAAAAGTGCAGATCTCTTGTCAGGGGAAACCACGCCAAAGATGCCAGATCTAACACGTGTCCTCTCCAGCTGAAAGTGGGGAGAACTACCCACCCTCTTGGGAGTTCTCATCACTAAGGCGAAAAAACCTGAACAGACCATCAGCGTTGGCGTGTTCTGTACCAGGACGGTGTTCCACCGTAAAGTCCATTCCCTGTAGGGAGAGGGACCACCTCAACAGTTTTGGGTTCTCACCCCTCATCTGCATTAACCATCTGAGGGGCCTGTGGTCTGTCTGAACCCGGAAGTGAGTCCCAAACAAGTAGGGCCTCAGCTTCTTCAGAGCCCAGACCACAGCAAAAGCTTCCCTTTCAATCGCACTCCACCTCTTTTCCCTGGGAAGTAGCCTCCTACTAATGAAGGCTACAGGTTGGTCCAAGCCCTTGTCGTTGATCTGTGAGAGTACCGCTCCCACACCATGCTCTGAAGCGTCTGTCTGCATTACAAACTCACTGGAGAAATCAGGTGCCTTGAGCACCGGTGCCGTGCACATGGCAGTCTTCAGGGCATCAAAAGCAGTTTGACAGGCATCGGTCCAATTCACTCTCCTGGGCTGATTCCTTGAAGTCAGCTCTGTCAAGGGGGCAATAATGGTGCCATATCCCTTGACAAATCGGCGATAATACCCGGTGAGTCCTAGGAAGGCTCTCACCCCTGTCTGGGTCTTGGGGGCCCCCAAGCCAGGATGGTATCAATCTTCGCTTGGAGGGAAGCCACCTGGCCGCTCCCTACCTGGTGTCCCAACTACACCACAGAACCCTGCCCTATCTGGCACTTACTGGCCTGGATAGTGAGGCCTGCCCTTTGCAGAGCCTTCAACACTTCACAGAGGTGCTGCAAGTGTTCCTCCCACGTGGAGCTGAACACAGCAATGTCATCCAGGTATGCGGCGCTGAATTCCTCCAGCCCGGACAGTACCTGGTTGACCAGTCTCTGGAATGTGGCAGGGGCGTTCTTCAAACCAAAGGGCATAACTTGGAACTGGAAGTGCCCCTCTGGCGTTGAAAACGCAAACCTCTCCTTGGCCCCCTCAGTTAAGGCAATCTGCCAGTACCTAGATGTTAAATCAAACGTACTGAGGTACTGGGCAGCTCCCAACTGATCCACAAGCTCATCAGCTCTGGGGATGGGGTGCGCGTCAGTCTTGGTGACCGCATTGAGCCCACGGTAGTCCACACAAAACCGGAGTTCTGGGGTGGCACCGGGCGCAGCAGCTTTTGGAACTAAGACCACCGGGCTAGCCCAGGGGCTGATGGAGGTCTCAATTACCTTTAGCGCCAACATCTTGGAAACCTCTTCTTTGATGCTGGCCCTGACCTTGTCAGCTACCCTGTAGAATTTCTGCTTTACAGGTAGACTATCTCCAGTGTCCAAATCATGGACGCACCAGTTGGTGACACCTGGGGTCAGGGAGAACAGGGAGGAAAACTGACCCAACACCTGGCAACAGTCCTTCTGCTGTTCTAGGGTCAGGGTGGGTGAGAGGACCACACCATCCACTCAGCCATCTTGCTCCTTGGCTGCCAGGAGATCAGGAAGAGGGTCACTGTCCTCTTTCATTCCAGCATCTGTAGCCAGGAGCATGGTTACATCAGACCTCTCGAAGTGGGGTTTGAGTCTGCAAGTTAACCAGGTAGGTTACTTCGCTCTTGCGCTCCACCACCTCATATGGCCCAGTCCACTTGTCTTGGAGTGCAAAGGCTCCACTGGCACCATCACCCTCACTTTCTGTCCAGGTTGGTATTCTGGTCGTACCATCTTTTCATCTCTTCCTGGCTGGCTTCTAGGTTCTCTTGGGCGAGCTTCCTGAAGCGCAGTGTCTGGTTGCGGAAGGCCAGCATATAGCTGAACACATCCTGGGGGGTTTCCCGGGGGATTTCTCCCACCCCTCCTTCACCAGAGTTAGAGGTCCTCTAACAGGGTGGCCATACAGAAGCTCAAAGGGACTGAACCCTAAGGACTTCTGAGGCACTTCCCTGTAGGCAAACAACAGGCATGGTAAAAATACGTCCCACTTCCGTCTCAGAGGCTCCGCAAGGCCCATAATCATACCTTTCAGAGTTTGGTTGAACCTTTCAACCAACCCGTTTCCTTGAGGGTGGTAAGGAGTGGTGAACTTGTAAGTTACCCCACACTCCTCCCACAGAGACTTCATGTACCTAGAGATGAAGTTGGTACCCCGGTCGGAGACCACCTCTCTGGGGAACCTCACACGGGAAAAGATCCCCATCAATGCACGGCCCACCACGGGTGCTGTGATTGTCCTGAGAGGGACAGCTTCCGGGTACCGGGTGGCATGGTCCACCAAGACCAGGATTAACTTGTTGCCTAAGGCTGTCTTGGGGTCCAATGTCGATGCCCACCCGCTCGAAAGGGGTGCTCACCACAGGAAAGGGTTGCAGGGGTGCCTTGCACTTTCCTCCGCTCTTGCCACTTGCCTGACAAGTCTGGCAAGTCCTACAGAATGTACCAACGTGCTTCTTCATTTGGGGCCAGAAGAAGTGGGTGACAAGCCTTTGGAAGGTCTTGTCTTGCCCCAGATGTCCTGCAAGAGGCACGTCATGAGCCAGACCCATTAGGAAGGCCCTGAAGCGCTCGGGTACCACCAGCACACGGGCTACACCGGGCTCAGCGACCTTAGGCTCACTATAAAGTAACCCATCTTCCCAATAAATGAAATGATCCTTGGACTCTCCACCTGCTGCCTGGTCTGCAGCCTGCTGCCGCACACCAATGAGAGAAGGGCATTCCCTCTGTGCCTTGCAGAACTCCTCCCTGGAGGGGCCACCCTCTTGCTGCCAATGGGTCAGCTCAGGTAGATCCCCCAGTTCGGCCACCTGTTCCCCTGTAGGTTCCAGGGCATCCCCCTCAGGTTCTGCTCCTTCCTGGACCGTAGGAACGGTGGGGGCTGGTTTCCCACGCCCTCTGCTCCTTCTCCTCTGGGCAGGTTCCTGGGCCACTGTTTCTGGCTCCAGGTCTGCTGAATCACCCCTACTGGCTGCCATAGACCGAGTGGTCACACAGATCCACTCAGGCAAACCCAACATCTCCATGTGAGCCTGGCGTTCCAGCTCCTTCCATGGGGAACTATCCAGGTCCTTACCTAGCAGGCAGTCTACAGGCATGGATGGACTCACAACAACCTTCAAGAGACCTGAGACCCCCCTCCACTCAAAGGGAACTTGCACCACCTTACAGAGGCGCACCGAGTTGTCAGCTGCAACTACTGGGTGAAGCACATTGGGAATGACCTGCTCTTCAGACACCCACTGACACCTCATGGATGTCACATTGGCTCCTGTGTCTCTCAGAGCCTCCACCCTCCTCCCATTGATGGTCACCCACTGTCCGTATTTCTTAGTGTTATCGGGCAGGTAGGTTTCCTGGACCATCTCTTGGTCTCCTAAAGAGACAAGGGTCATAACTGCTGGCCCCTCACCTTCACTAGAAATTAAATCCTCCCCCAAAGCTACACTCACTAAACCCGGTTTAGGAGCACCAGTGGGTGCTGGAGGTTTCTTGGGGCAACTAGGGGCAATGTGCCCCACCTCTTTGCAGTGATAGCTGGTAGGTGGGCCCCTGGGGTCCCGCCTGGCCCTAGGGGGCCAGGTCGGTTTGGGCTTGGGGGGTTGGGACTCCTTTCCCTGGTAACTGTTTTGGGGCCCTTTAGAGAACTCCTTTTGGTTACCCTTGTCCCCCCACTCTTTTGCTGGGGACCCTGCCCACCTTTGGCTGTGGTACCCACAATTCCTCTGTGGACCCTGGTACTGGTCCAGCGGTCCGCCTCCTTAGCAAGCTCAATGGGGTCCGTCAGCTTGCTGTCTAAAAGATGCTGGCGCAGCTCTGGAACACATAGACTAATCAAGTGCTCCCAACTAATTAAATGCAATCAATCAATCAATAAAAACTTTATTTCGGTCAGTATGACCTTAAAAGTGCAAATAACAATGCATAGAAATTTTTTCAAAGACATTTGTTTAAACAAGAGTAGGCATAACTTGGCATACATATTAGTCGATAAAGATTGCCTAACACAGTTTTAGGATGTCCTCTAATCAGTTTACTTCACCAGATAAATTGATCGCTTCCGGTATGGCAGTGGATTGGTCAGGACAGGAGGCAGTGCTCACATTTGAAAGTGCATAGTGCGAAATGAATAAATAATTTAAAAGATCAATTTATCCTAAAACATAGTCTCAGATACTACATTGAAAAGATTTAATGAAAACATTATATGGACATTATGGGGCCGATTCCAATCCTGGAAAAAGGCTGTACAAATCGTTGTATGGAGCATTTTTCCGTACAACTCATACCCGGTAAACTTTTCTTACAACCTAGGAAGTACGATTCGTACAGAAAGCCTCTTTCTATACAAATTGTACAAAAGACCATACAGCTAAAATATACCAACGATTCTGATCCAGAACAGCTTGCACGCGACGTCTGTATGTATATAAGCAGCGGTTTCCAGCCCAGCAGGTACGATTCGTCCCTACGGCACTCCGTACGGCTCTTTTCTTAGGGGAGCCAAAAACAGCTGTAAAAGCAGAGTCCCCAGGGGTACGAGTCGTACAGGCATACACCCCCGTGCATTGTGTATGTACGGTACGTACCCCAACATTGCGTATGTACTGTGTGTACCCCCAACATCGCGTACCCCAACATCGCGTACCCCAACATCGCATACCCCAACATTGCATACCCCAACATCGCGTATGTATGCACCGTACATACGCAATGTTGGGGTACGCGATGTTGGGGGTACGCACAGTACATAAGCGATGTTGGGGTATGCGATGTTGGGGGTACGCTCAGTACATACGCGATGTTGGGGTACGCACCATACATACACAACGCACAGGGTGTATGCCTGTACGACTCGTACCCCTGTACAACTCGCACCCCGGGAACAACTTTTCCCGGGATACGAGTCGTACAAAGTTCGCTTCGTAGCGGGTAATGGCATTCCCCGTGTACGGGATGTTTTCCGTACAAATCGTAAATCGGAAAGCCGGTCCGGATCGTACTAGTACGGTTGGACTGCATTTTTACAATTTGTACGGAAAAGTGTCCGGGTCCGTCTGGTACAACTTTTCCCGACCCGATTTGTAAGGATCGGGCCGATCTGTACAAATCTGATCGGGAAAAGTTGTATTTTTCCCGTACGAATCGTACTTCACGGGTCGGACGGGTCTTGTACGATTTGTATGGAAAAACTTACCGATACGAGTCGGATGGGAAAAAAAAATACAGGATCGGAATCGGCCCCTATATGTGGCAAATATTTGTAAAAAAAAGTATTGCCTGCCATAACTATGAGGTGCCATCATTTCGGGTTATTTCACCAGGAAATAATCACATCTAGTATGACAATAAATTAATCAGGGCGAAAAACAGTACTAGCATTTAAAAGTGCATAATGCATAGTAAATAAATAGTTAAAACAAATATTGATTAAAAAGTCAGTTTCTCCAGAGGCGTGATGCCAAACACTGAATACATAACTCAGGTACAGCTAGTCATTAGACAATAGGTCCTAGGTGCAGAACGGGTCGATGGATGTGTACTTGCAACAACCACTTATAATAAGTTACTTTGCTGCCCTTCATCCAACCTTCCAGTGCACGTGAGTACAGATTCACACACTCCATCCAAGTCTCAGACTCTTTCTTCTTGGAGTTCCTAAACTGCAGTCTATACTGTTCTGGAGTAAGTCCATACCTGAGACATAGGGCCTCCTTCATATTGGGATAGGTCATGGTACCTGCTAATTCTAAGGGCTCTAGAGCACTCCTCCCAGAAGCCTCAAAATGTTTCCACAGGCCTGCCACCCAATGCTGTTCAGGCACACCATTCATTCTCAAAGCAATCTCATACGAGGTAAACCAGGCATAGATATCCTCACTCCTATTATAATTCTGTACCAAATCCTTGGGGATATATACTTTACCCCCTGCACTGGCTGTGCACTGCCACCATTTGAACCGGACTCCGCCTGCTTGGCCTTGATATCCAGTTCTCTCATGCTCAACTCATGAGCCAGAAGCAATTTCTTCTCCTCCAGGGCAAGAGCATTCTTGCTCTCCTCCACCGCCTTTTCTTTCTCTACTTCTAATTGCTTCATCTTCATGATTTCCAATTCATGGTTTCTCACTCTTTGATTCTCCTCTAACTCCTCTGGATTGAAACCCCTACTGGAATGGGTGCTGCCAGTCCTTGAGCCTGGGTTGCTCACAGGCAAATCGTGGGGTTCAAAACCATTCCCTCTACTTGTATGATTTCCATCTTGGGCCTCCCACCAGGTCTTCAAGGCTTTCTGCAGCTCCTCCTTTCTAGAGCTGCTTTTCACAGAGCAACCATGATCTCTGCAGAATTGTTTGAGGTGCTCAACTTTGTATGAATACAGATCCTCAATGCAAAACTCCAATTCTGCTGGGTCACTTGTTGCCTTCCCATGCTGAGACATGATGCGTTGAAGAGTTACTCAAAAATAGAACCAAAACTACAGTATGTGGTTGCGTAGTGGTCTGCACTTAAACTAGTGGTGTACACCAATTACTGTGGGTCAAGTACAAATACAAGTTCAAATCCTCACCGCTGACTACAAATGTTAGATCTGGGGGTCTCTAGTTGGCAGAGGTAGGTACCACTGTCCAAATAGGGACCCTTACTTCTAGTCAGGGTAAGGGGGATACACTCTTTAGATAACCCCTGCTCACCCCCTTGGCACGGGTAGCTTGGCACGAGCTTATCAAAGGCAATGTGTAAAGTATTTGAACCAACACTCACAGTAACACAGCAAAAACACCACAAATGAACTCCACACCAGTGTAGATAAATAAAGTACTTTTATATAAACTCAGGAGTCGAGAAACAAGCAAAGGCGTCAGTCCTGAGACCCTGGGGAGGCGATGCGACAACCCCGCTGCACGCAGCGGGTGTGTGCGACGAATCCGGTCTGTATGGGGAGTGAGGCTATACTTGTATGGATTCCAAGGCGTAGCTTCTCCGGTAGAAATGTACTCGCAAAGGCACGATGTGACAAAATACGGCCCTCTAACGAGCGGGGCGACAATCTCACCAGCGATGATCTTGGCTGGCTCTGCGACAATGTTCGCAGCGACAAAATTCGGCCCGCTAACGAGCGGTGCGATGATCTTGGCTGGCTCTACGACGATGTTTGCAGTGACAAAATTTGGACCGCTAACGAGCGGTGCGACAATCTCACTCAGCGGCATTGACGTTGCATCGGCGACAGGCGCTGCGACGATCTTCGTAGCAACGAAAATGTTCTCGCTAAGCCGGTGGTGCTTGAAAAAGTGCAGATCTTTTGCTTCTATTCTCTTGGTCAGCTTCCCAACAGCAGGCACAACTTCCAGAGGCCCCACAATTGGATCAAGCACTCTAGGAAGTGCAGAACTTGTAGTGTGGGTTAGCCACTCCCTATTTACAACACTAAGTTAGCATAACCGAGCCAACTGTTAGAAAGCCAGCTTGCCGTTTCTGCTGCTTTGCACGCGACACTGTTGTTATAGGTTATTCATTTTAGAAATGCTTACTCGACTTTGCCTTACACGATAACAGTTTATTGTTTAACATTCTTAACAGTGTGCTGCGACCTTCGTCTGTACATCATGTAAAGAAGAAGTCTAGGACACTAGACGGTGCAGAGTGTTGTGTTCAGATTGATCGTACCACTTTTTAGACATATCATACATGCAGCTGCCAATATCTGAAGGACAAGTGTCTTTAATATTACAGTACAGAATGTCTTAGAATTCATTCGAACAGAAGAGCTGATGCATGAGAGACCTAGCTGATCCTTCGATGTGATTCCACTAAGCTGATCTATACGGTATGGGGTCCCCCCTGTTAGCCTAACAGACCTTCTATTAGTCTAATAATAATTTATTAGTTGTTAGAGAAAGGAGTGTGGCTGCATACCACTGTCATTATTATTATGATCGCTCCTTTTATTGTGTATGGTATTGTAACAATGCTGATGGTTCTGATTTTAACCATTTGTCTGCTAGTGTTAGCCAAAGTACTGCATCTTAGGACACAAGGTTTATAAAATAAACTCTTTAAACTTTACCGTGTCTGTATTATTCTGTTGTGGACTGCTAAATAAGTACAAACAGGTAGTTCGGATTCCCACCACTCCTGAGAAAATATCTAAGTCGCATGTTCTGGTTTGTCTATACATTGGGACCGCCTAGCTAGATCTAGGCTAACGAATGGGACACTAAGCTAGTCGGATATGGGGTTCTTGGTTCTGAGGGGAGTTTCTGGTACACCACAATTCTCTGAGGTCCTGGTTTCCTGCGCATAGTTCTGTGCATACGCAGAATCCCTGCAACATGGCGCCCAACGTGGTTAAATTCTGATACGCCTTAGTAGTGCTTTTATTAGTCCACAACGCCCTCACTCTGGTTTCCGAATAACGGGAGTGACGGCTTAATCTACCTGAGTTTCGACTACAGGTTCGTTCAAGCTTGACAATTAAAAAGATTAGTTTTTACTGAACCCAAGTGCTACTGTAGAACTTGTTGTTATTCTTTAGTGTGTCCTAATGGCGGTCAATATAGCCGCACATAGTCGGACTCCTCTACGTCAGCATTTGCGGATGTATGGGGTGCCTGATGACGGGCTGGCTGTGGTCTTTGTGGTAGCTGCTGACGCAGCACACCCTTATGAGTTGTTTTACTCTTGGGTGACTTTTCCAGAGGTGGTTGAAGATGATACGTTCCACACCTATACTGCCACACAAGTACCTGCAGCTTATGCTCCGTATAGGACACTAGAAATACCTATTCCTGCCTGGCAGCATACTATTTGGTTTAATGGCGCCCTTCCCCATACGGTGGCACCGCCAAGACTTGGCCCTTTGTCAATTGCAGGGGCTGATTGGCCGGTGCTTGCCGGTTTTACACCCCATCCAAACTACTTGACAGTTGGGGTGGCAGACTTACGAGTACTGCACACCGCCCTGATTACGGTCCATAGGGCTTTAGTGCAGTACGTGTCTCGCAACGTAAAGGTGGGGGCACCTGCTGTTGCGGGTCACACGACTGACCACCGAGCTGTGGTCATTAGTCCCGTGATGGTTAATGCGGTTGTAGGCAAGCGCCCCCAAAGTAAGGATGAATTTCCATACTGGCTTGCTGAAAAGTTTGATCAACTGAAAGCCGTGTTTCCAAACACTTCTCCTGTGGATAAACACAGGATACTCACCATTACCTTGCCGAAGGATCTGGTACCTGATATTGTCGATTGTAACAATTGGGGCACGGTCTTTGCTGCGACCTATTCGAAGAGCTATGGCACTCCGTCTATGTCTGTACTACCCTCTGTCATCAAGAAAGTTCAAGAAAATCATGGTGCGGAGGCGGCCATTGAATTGGGAATGAGGCTTGTCGACAGCTTCGATGTGGTTTCTTCCATGGTAATGGGGAACCTAAAAGGAGATGCTCTGCAGTTCCAAGTAGGTAATATGCTGGAACTTGTGGCTCCTGCCGACAGGCACAGGGAATTTGCAAAAATTATTGCAAAAGCCTACGGAATGGTGGGACGTAGCGCCCTAGGCGTGAAACCCACCGTTAAGATTCCTGATGTAGTACAGCAGACTAAGGTGAGTTCGTCTACAAAAGACGATAAGCCCAAGTTTCCGAAGGAAAGTTGGCGAACCAAAAAACAGGGAAAACAGCAACAAAAGCGTAGGTCGCGTTCTGCTTCGCCAGTTCAGTCGTCAACTGAACGTAAATATGATTTGCGCGATCGTTCTAATATTAAGTCACCTGATAGATTTCAGGTTTCTGAACGCTCTCCTCGTTCTTCACAGGAAACATCGGCTTCACAATCCGGTGGCGGAGACCGTGGAAGAGGAAAGGGTGCCCAAGGTCGTGAGCAACCCCGCCAGACTGACGTAAAAGGCAAGCAGGACGACGCTGCGCGTCAAAGACCTCCGTTTCAGAAAAAGAAAGTTGCTGCCCTAACTTCGAGATATGCCTCAGATGGTACGGACACTGCTTCAGAACCGGACATGGGCTCTAACGGTGTTAGACAGCGCAGCGGAAGTTACAGTAGTGCGGCAAGCACAGCGTCCGTATCTGGAGGTGACAGCAACTGATACATATGTGAGTGTTGAAACTGCTGATACTCGCGTAGCCCCCCCTGAAAGGATGTTTGACATAATCCTTAAGCTAGAGGGTGACATACATCGTAGAATTAGAGTAGTTTTTTGGGATAATTTGTCCTCCACTTATGACATTCTGTTGGCGGAGGAGGATTGGCCTCCGGCTTTCATTTTAGATGTTCCTAGAGGGGAGGTGGTGATCCTCCCCGCCTTTGGGCACATGGTGCCTATGGAACATACTAACAGGTTGGCCGGGGAGTGGGCACAGGTGCAAGCGCCTGCGTTGTATCGCAATCAAGTGGGCTGGGATAAAATTTCTCCTGACCATACGATTCCATTGCGGTCCGATCCCCAGCCTCAACCCCAATATCCCATGCGTCGCGAGGCTAGATCTCACGTCGCGACTATCCTTGAACAATTGGAATATCAGGGAGTAATTGAAACTTGTGTGACACCTATGAATAACCCTTTATTCACTGTGACGAAGCCTGACGGGTCGTACCGCCTAGTTTTGGATTACCGGCACTTAAACTCTCACTGCCGGACGTGCGCGGTACAGAAAACTCACGGGTCGGCTCTCGTCGATAGTCTTGTGAGAAAACGGTTTAAAACCACACTTGGCATTTCCAATGGCTTTTACAGCCATAACCTGTCCCCTCAAAGTAGTGAGTGGACGGCTTTTACCTCGGGCGGTAAACAAAGAAAATGTAATAGGCTGCCTATGGGCTATAAGAACAGCCCTGGGGTCTTCGCTGCTCGAGTGGTCTCGCTCTTAGAGTATATGGACTCGGATGCATACTCGTATGTTGATGACATTTATCTAACAGACAACGAGTTGCTTCCACACCTTGCTCGCGTGGATAGCATAATTACTATGTTTGCAGACTTCGGATACAAATTCAATTTTGCGAAGTGCCACATTGCCGAGCTCACAGTGTTGTTTTTGGGGTACGAACTCAACGATGAGGGTCGCGGCTTGGCTCCACACTTCCTTGAGAAGTGCGCACGCCTTTGTACTCCTACAACGCTGAAGAAATTACAATCATTGCTGGGTTTTCTGAATTTCGGTCGAACCTACATTCCTGATTATACCCAGCGTATCAAGACGCTTTATGCCTTGGTACAACCTACTTTTACCAAATCATGCTGGCTGCCAGAGCATACAGCTGCATTACAAACTTTGCAGTCTGATCTTCTTGCTTCAAAATACTTACAAACTCGTGATAACCACACTAACCTGGTCATTAGAATTGTACCAGGCGCAGTGGGTTTCACGTACTTAACTTTCAATGAGGGCGACACCGTCCCCATTGCTTACAAATCTCATCTGTACACTTCAGCTGAGGTGCGCTTTTCCGCTGTCGAAAAAGTACTGACAGCAGTTCAGATGGCGATCCTAAAAGAATGAGCGCTATCACAGGGAAAGCACATGCTGGTGGTAACACCGTACCCTGCTCTAGAGGCAGTCACTAAGGCTAGTGTACCAAATTCTAAGGCTTTGCATCCAAGGTGGATACAATGGGCAACTTCCTTAGCTTCGCAAGACGTCACATATATCTTTGACGCGGCGTTGCAGTCTCAGGAGTTTTTGGATTATGAATTCGTTCATCCGACTCCTTCGACATTGCGCCCACTTGAGGAGTACCGTTGTGTCATTTACACTGATGGGTCTGCGCAACCCGCAACTGGATCGAAGCACGCCTATTCAGCTGCCTGCACAATTGTTGTAGGTACTTTCGTGAATGGAGAATTCCAATCTGAAGCTGTGCATATACAGACATTGGGCGATTGTACCGCACAGTTGGCTGAGGTTCGTGCTCTAGTGCTTGCACTAGAGCACGCTGATCTTCGAATCCCCACTCTAGTGGTGTGTGATTCGTTCTATTGTGTTCAATCTTACAATGACAATCTACATTTTTGGATTCAGTATGATTTCCATGATTCCAAAGGTAGCACAATAAAGCATAAAACGCTTTGGGTTCGAGTGGCAGCACTTAAAGAAATGCTTCCACTCGTGAATGTAATTCACACTCTTGGTCACCAACGAGTTGGTGTCCATGCTGTCGGTAACAGTTTGGCCTACGAGGCAGCAAAAACACCAGTGGCAACATATCTAGTAGCAGCAGTTACAAGATCCAAAAGTAAGATCGATGATGACATCTTGGCAGCTATTGCTGCTTCCGAGACCGGGACGACTTTTCCGAAAGGTTTCCCTTCTCGATACCATTATCGCTTAAGTCCTGATAACGTCCCGTTAGTGAGGATTAACGACGTTGGTGACAGGGTGATTCCCAACGCGGACCGTAGATACTCTTTGATATCAGCAGCTCACGAAGGTGTTGCGTATGCCGGAGTGTCGGCTACTGTATCTCTGTTGCAACAACGTTACTGGTGGTACCGTTTGTACAAACAAGCGCGGGCATATGTTCTTACTTGTGAAATATGCCAGCAGATTAAACCTTCTTCTGCAGCGCGTCCACCACAAACACAGTTGCATATATCTAATCAACCACTTGCGTGCGTTTATTTAGATCACTGCGGTCCTATTACCTCTGATACTGCGTACAAATACATCTTGGTTGCAGTTGATTCGTGCACACGTTTACTGTGGGTATGGCCACAAAAGAGTGCTGATGCCAGAACTGTCATCAAGGATTTGCGTGTCTTTATAGGGAGTTTTGCATGTGGTACCCTTCATTCTGATCAGGGTCCTGCGTTTGCCTCAAAGGCGTACAAGGAGGCCATGAGAGAACTGGGGGTCCAAGTCAAATTTTCATCTCCATACCGGCCTGAGGGCAATAGTGTTGTGGAGCGGATGAACCGTGACCTAAAGCAATCTTTGACAGCGAGGGTATTAGGTACAGGCCGGAACTGGCTCTCCCACTTGTATGACATACAACGTGCACTTAATAATCTCCCTAGAAGGTATCTGGGTGGGAGGACCCCGTACATGATGCTCTTTGGAGTGAGAATGAGTGTCCCGGACCTTGAGGGTCTAGACATGGCGGCAGCAGCCGCCCCTTTTGACCTAGATGACCACTGTGCTGTATTGCAGAATCTACAAGAAGCCAGAGACACTCTAGCGAAAGGACACGTACCCTCTACCTCCGAAGCTGCGCTCCAGATTCCGGTAGTCGGCTGGCTACCTCGAGTTGGTGACCTGGTCCGTGAGAAGGTGGAGAACAAGAAGGAGTTCGGCCCCTCTTATCGTGCACCGGTCCCGGTGCTTGGAGTCCTGGGTACGCGTACAGTTGTTTTACCTCCACTTCCTGGTCGCAAGGATAACAGGTACATCTCGATTGACAATGTCAAGCTACAGAGGGTGGCCGATTCTCCATAGTATGACACCTTCAGTTTCTTGCCCTTCGATGCTGAGAAACTCTGTTGTGGTGCCACCCTCTACCATCTTGCCTGAAGTTTCCATTGAGATGCTTGCAGTTACTGGTCCTTCTATGCCATCTAATGCTGGTGGTTTACCTGATGATCCTGAGTATGCTTATCCAACAGAAGTACCTTTGCCTCTATTACATTCAACAACAATTGCCCAGTCACATTCTTCCTTTGAAACTGAATCATTGACTTCCACTGCCCCTTCCAAAATTTCTAAATGTTTTGCCTGGTTCAAGAGACATTTTTTGGTTGCACCTTGGACTTACATCTGGCTGGTGCTAATAAGTATTTTTTTGTTCATTTCAATAGGCTTTGTGGTAGTGTTTTTTAAATTGATCAATGGACACTACCTGAATGAACGATCTACAATTCGCTTAATTGATGGAACTTTAGCCCCCCATTCCTCATCACACATCATGAAAAGGGACCAGACTTTTGTGAACATCACCGCCTGGCCTGTACGTGATGGAATTGCTTGGGATGCTGTGAACTTTCAAATTCATGGTCCCACCGAAGTGATTAATGTACCAACTGTTTTTCGTGTTTCTATGGGTGATGTAGTTAAACAGAACATCCGATGGGATGATTGGGATGTGCACGCGATAGAAACACTGTTTTCTGATTTGAAATATTATGCTGCATTTAATGCTGAGGATTTATATTTAAATAATGCAAATTACGATGAACAACTTTGCTATCAACATTATGGCACACATTTCTTACACAGGGCAAATACCTTTCGAAATTTTGTTAATTTCACTCAGTGGGAACATTGTCCTGTCCCTATGCCTGGCAGTTCTGCCACTTTAGTGAAAAAATTCACATACTTTTCGGATTTTACTTTGTCTAACCCTGCCTCTTTTTATTTTAAGGTGGTGGTAGAACCAGCTTCTGAAATTAGACTGACACACACCAAATTATTATATTCCAAATCCTTTATGGATGAATTGGCTATTGGAGGTTATGACCTCTGGAAAGCTACTATCGATCTTAAATCGGTTTGGAGAACTAAACCGTGGCAGGTACAAGGAACAGAAGCTTTGCATCGTGCCTGTCTTATCCCAAATCATATGTTATTTTTTAATTCAACTATTTTTCAGACCACCTGTTTTGAATTGGCAATATCTAAAAAATTGAATTCACCCACAATCCCGGATCTGGGTGCTTATCCTAATTGGGCGAATCACACAGATCTGTCCCTTACTATGTTGCAGTCCCTCGTCTCCAACACCACCTTCAATATTTCAGCAGTAAATCCCGAAGGATGGTTGGTATGGCAGACGGGTTCAGATTCCTGTCAACGACGGTTTCTGGATTTGACACCAGGGTATACACAGCTTAGAGTAGACCCTCGTTTTCCATCATCACACACGGTAACTACCTACTCGGTAGGTAAGTTATGCCAGTCATGTTTGCAACATTCCACATTAGCTTCAGTTAAGCTTCATTTATCACGGTTAAATGACAAAATAGATTTGAATGATTTTGTTAAAGGTCCTGCGAGTGGCAGGTCCAAGAGATGGGTTTATGCTATTTACAATGAAGTTTGGAAGTTATCGCAAATTGAAGCTGCTTCCAGGCTACGTGCTATTGACCAGGCCAATATGGAGAAAGTATTGGCTGTTATAGATAATAGTATTAACACCTTGTCTTCTAGAATTTATACATTAGATAATATTGTTTCATCTGTCGTAGACATTGTGCAAGATGAAGTGTCTGTGTTATATCATGGTCAAAATCAGTTGCGTTCAATTATGCAGTTTGCATGGACCTTGCAAACATTAAAAGCAGGAAAAGTCCCTTGGGATTACATGAATACGTCTTCGTTATTCCTTCCTTTTAATTTGACCGATAAACAGCAGTTTATGTCGATGAAAGACGCCACTTACGCATTACTGCACATTGAAAAACTAGAACCATTACCTTTTTCTATTGCTGAGTTGAATTCGGCTGTGTGGCTTGTACACGGATTGATCACGTTGCCTTTCTCAAGGTTTAAGTTCAGTTCGTGCATGAAGCATTATGCCATAGGCAGATATGAACAGCTTGGTAATGCCTTCCTGCACGAAGTTTGGTCACTTCCTTTCACATATAGATGAGGGATGGCAAGGAAGTTTACTTGAAAGGTGAAGAGTGCACTTCCGCTCCTGATCATTCTGTGGTTTGTAGACATATACAATTACATGGCGCTTGCAATATACACGCTCCTAATTTAGCTTGTGTCCTAAAAGGTATTCCGATGCCGGTTATAACGTCTTCTTTTAAGCTGCTTGCCAACGGTAGTTATTTGCTTTTAAATAATGAAGCTTGCTGTGGGATGCTAGTGGGTATTCCTTACATAGTCACCGTTTCACAAAGGGTGGTTTGCTGTAATAACGTCCTTTTCCCGCCCCTGCACGGCAGGCTCGATATATCTATCTGGCCGGAGATTCCAACCTTGAACGCAGAGTTCAACAGGATGAGTAGAATAAGGGCTCTTTTGTCTCGGGAAGAAGTTTCTTTGACTTCATCCCGTGAAACATTTCTTCTTCACATAGCAAACACACGCACTGAAGTACAAGCTCTTTTAAATACTGACCTCCCCCTACATTTTGGAACGTTGATACAGACTATCTTTAATGCTTCGTCTACGACTGGCCTTGTTCATTTTTTTAAAATTGTCGGCTCAGGCCTCGTGACATCTTTCCAAACTATTTTTGGTGTGATCCCCGCGTTTTTACATTCTGTTTTTTCAAGTGTCTTCGGAGGGTTTCCCTTGCTACTAGCTCTTGGGGCCGGGATCCTCTTGTTGTTCTGCGCATTTCGTTATGGCTGCACACCTGGGGTTACAAGACGGAATGCTCCGACTGCTACGTCTTCGTAGCCAGATGCTTGATTACTACGGAACTTTACCTCTGGCGACCTTAAGCGTCAAGTATGGATTGTCATTCCGGTTTGCTTATTTTACCTGTGTGCAGCCTGCCTTTCATTGCCTAGATTGTCCCTTCCAATGGGCTCTGGACTTGTGTCTGTCAAACTTGGTGTCAACTGACCCGGATTTTGATAAACGAATGTGTCCGTTACTGGATCATGAGTTTGCTTGTTCTGGAATTGGGTTCATGGCTTTGGGTGCCGCTATTGAATTCCTTGAACGAAGTTATCTCGAGGATGCTGACAGAGTTCCTGTTATGGTGCTGGATGCTCCGATAATTGAGGAACACGTGTGTTCCTTTCCCTTACTAAATTGGATGGCAGATACTTTTGCGGAACGCTCCAATGACTTCCTCTTGGAAGCTGTTGCAACGTACGGTGCATATACCTTGATGGATTAACTGTTTCACATAGTCAAGACAGAATGCATCCATAGATGTCAATTTTTTATAAAATTTTTTTGAAGGTTTTTTCTCTGGGACATCGTTTTTATTTTTTCCACGATTTTTTCTTTTTTTCTTCTCGAACTTTACACTTACCTTATATGGACTTATAGTTCACGCCCTTGGTTCTGTTCTATATCACTTGAACTCTGTGTTCTTGATAAGTGCGCCCCTAGTGGTTAGTGATTCGATCAAAGGGCGGTGTAGTGTGGGTTAGCCACTCCCTATTTACAACACTAAGTTAGCATAACCGAGCCAACTGTTAGAAAGCCAGCTGCTTTGCACGCGACACTGTTGTTATATGTTATTCATTTTAGAAATGCTTACTCGACTTTGCCTTACAGGATAACAGTTTATTGTTTAACATTCTTATCAGTGTGCTGCGACCTTCGTCTGTACATCATGTAAAGAACAAGTCTAGGACACTAGACGGTGCAGAGTGTTGTGTTCAGATTGATCGTACCACTTTTTAGACATATCATACATGCAGCTGCCAATATCTGAAGGACAAGTGTCTTTAATATTACAGTACAGAATGTCTTAGAATTCATTCGAACAGAAGAGCTGATGCATGAGAGACCTAGCTGATCCTTTGATGTGATTCCACTAAGCTGATCTATACGGTATGGGGTCCCCCCTGTTAGCCTAAGAGACCTTCTATTAGTCTAATAATAATTTATTAGTTGTTAGAGAAAGGAGTGTGGCTGCATACCACTGTCATTATTATTATGATTGCTCCTTTCATTGTGTATGGTATTGTAACAATGCTGATGGTTCTGATTTTAACCATTTGTCTGCTAGTGTTAGCCAAAGTACTGCATCTTAGGACATGAGGTTTATAAAATAAACTCTTTAAACTTTACCGTGTCTGTATTATTCGGTTGTGGACTGCTAAATAAGTACAAACAGGTAGTTCGGATTCCCACCACTCCTGAGAAAATATCTAAGTCGCATGTTCTGGTTTGTCTATACATTGGGACCTCCTAGCTAGATCTAGGCTAACAAATGGGACACTAAGCTAGTCGGATATGGGGTTCTTGGTTCTGAGGGGAGTTTCTGGTACACCACAATTCTGTGAGGTCCTGGTTTCCTGCGCATAGTTCTGTGCATACGCAGAATCCCTGCAACAAACTCATACAGCAGAGTTCAGGGGGAAGCTGGGGGTGAAGTCCTTTTGTTCCTGGGACTTCTTAACAGGAGGCCAGGTCTACTCAGGCCCTTGGAGATTCCTTCAAGCCAAGGGACACAGCACACAGCAAAGTCCTTCCTCTCTCCTTAGCAGCAAAGCAACTGCAGGTCAGCCTTACAGCAGGTCAGTCCTTCTTCTTCAGTCTTCCAGCTTTCTCCTTGGCAGAGGTTCCTTCTTGATTCCAGGATGATCTAACTTTCTGTAGTCTGGGTCCCAATACTTATACCCCAAAATCCTTTGTCCTCTGAAGGCAGAGGGGACTTGGCCTAGTCAGAACCAGTTCTGGCCAGTCCTGGAGCACTCTATTTAGTTGGGGTCTTCTTTCCTTTGAGCGAGAGGGGCAGGGCCATCAGCCACCCAGCAGGGGGTGGAGCCAGCATTGTGGAAGGCAGGCACAGCCCTATTCAGGCCCAGGTGCTACTCCTCCCACCCATCTACAGGGGAATTTCCCTATTCAGCCCTGGGCTGACTCATTCAGCCTCTGGGAGCCACCCCTGTCCCTGTCACTCACAAACCAGACAGTCAATTTACAAACAGGCCAAGGCACACAGAAAGGGCAGAAAAGGAAAACAGCCACCTTCTAAAAGTGCTGTTTTCACAAACAGGATTTAAAAACCATCCTTCCTAAAGGATGTGTTATTAAATTCTGAGTTCAGGGATTCCAGACTTTAGCTTTCTATCTTGCTCCTATGGGAAGATATGCAGGTAAACATTATACTCAGCATTCTCCACTATAGCCTATGGGCAAGATAGCCTTTCAATAGTGAAAAACGAAAATGGCTGTAATTCACTACCAGAGCATGTCACCTACACCAATGCATGCTCTACCTTTCACATACACTGCACCCTGCCCAGGGGGGTACCTAGGGCCTTCCATAGGGGTGTCCAATGTGAACAGAAAGGGAAGGGTTAGGCCTGGCCAGTGTGGACACTGGTCAGGTCAGCATAGCAGTTAGCAACTGCACCCAGGCACTGCGGTGGCAGGCCTGTGACACCATTTTAGGGCTACTCCTGTGGGTGGCACAATCAGTGCTGCAGGCCCACTAGTAGCATTTGAATCACCAGCCCTGGCACACTCAGTGCACTTTACTAGGGGCTGACAGGTGAAACAAATATACCAATCAGGGATAACCAATCAATATAACAATTTACCTAGGGAGCACTGGCACTTTGACACTGATCAGCAGTGGCAAAGTTCCCAAAGCATCTAAACCAGCAAAAACTAAATCCAGCACAGCATCAAAAATACAGGAGGTAGAGGCAAAAAGTCAGGGGAAACCACGCCAAATATGCCAAGTCTAACAATAACAGATGCACGTTAAAACATAAACAACGGCACAGGGCTTTTTTAGGGCGGAATCAAAGTGAAATTGCAGTTACGATAAGGATAATTGCTAACAGATGCACGCGGAAACAGAATCAAACCCACAGAGCTTCTTTAGGTCAGAATGGAAGTCAGACTGCAGTTACGATAAGGATAATTGCTAAATGATGCATTTCTCTGTAAACAGGGGACATCACACGCTACACAGTGTGATAGCCAAACTAAATACTCACTAAGTGAAATCACCAGAAGGAGAGAAGGGAGGGACTTTTACAACCCAACACCAATACAAAGGCTACTAAATTTTTGAATGGCACAGCCAACAGCCAATAGAAAGCAGTTAATTTTTTAATACACATAGAATACAATACAACATGTCTTGCAGACCGCGCAAGCGCTGTCTAGGCTTGACCTAAAAAGACAATCCCAGAGTTACTATAGTGTCCTGGATATAACTCAACCATGGAACGGAGAAAGGGCCAGATGTACGACCCTATTTTGCATGCGCAAATGGTTTGGTACCCGCTTGCTCATGCAAAATACAAATGGGCCATGTACTAACCCTATTGAGCAACTCGCAAATTATTTGCGACTCGCTAAATAGGATTAGTGACTCGCTATTAGGAAGAGGCGTCCCAAGGACGTCCCTTCCTAATAGCGAGTCTGAGCCCTACCTATGTAAGACTGTTTGGTGACCGTAATTGCGGTTGCGAAACAGTCACAGTCTACCACCCTTCATAGACGGGTAGTAAAGCACTCGCAAACGGGAAGGGGTCCCCAGATGACCCCTTCCCCTTTGTGAATGCAGGGGAAAATATTTTTGAGGGGCAGCCAGTGGTCCCAGGGACCACTACCTGCCCTTAAAAAATGAAACAAAAATGTTTCTTTTTTTTTTTTTAAATGCATCCCGTTTTCCTTTAAGGAAAATTGGCTGCTCTTAAAAAAAAATTGTGAGCACCTCATTAATATGCATGAGGCATGCAATTTGCGACCCCATTAGGAATTGGTAACAGTGTCTCTGACACTGTTGTACATTGATGTTTGTGACTCGCAATTTAATGCAATTTGCGAGTCGCAAATATCAATGGTTGTACATCTAGCCCAAAGTCTTTTTGGGGTTGAGACACTCAAGGATGATATCCCTGCATAACTTTGCTGCCGGATTAGTCCTGATGCTGACCCACAACATTGCAGTCTTCTCAAAGCAGAAGTTACTCCAAAATGGCTGAAAAATTACAAACAGTTTACTTTTTTTTAAAGATGTAATGTTTTGCATCTTAAAATGCACCTTTGTTACCACATAACTTGTGCGTTATTTGTACAACAACGTCCTGCAAAGATGTTTGTTGTTGGAGAGTTGTCTTCAAGATGCTCTTCAGTGTGTATAAAGATGGAATCTTAAAAATGAACCACAGAAGGATGGTTTTAAACCTTAGATGATATAACCAGAATGTAAGAGGCATGCCTTTTTTTAACAATTGTGTACATCTGGGATTGTGTTCTGCTAAGCACAAGATTGCATATGGCATACATAAATTATTTTACTTTGTCCTGCTCCATTGGAACAATAATTTGGAGATGAGCACTCTGAAGAGCAAGCTTTGAACTGAAAAGTGCTTCTTTGATATTAGAGTTGTATAATGCTCATTTCACTACAGCAGAGACCAGAAGATAAGTTTGATCTGATGGGCCATGGTTTCCTTTGGGACCAAAAGGATCCTTCAACATGAAAAGAACTTCAGCATCTGGCCCCAGAACTGCCTGCCTGCCCCAACTCAGAGACTGAAATGCTAGTACAAGATATGACCAATGGATCCACACTGAGTCACAGACCTAGTTGACCAGAACAGCTACAAAGCATGGACAAACATTCTGGACTGCATACTCCATCAGTTGAGTATACTACTTGGAGTAGGCCTTCCATACCTCCTCTGGCACCACCACACCTCACACTCTGCCATGTTGTTACTGAATGTGGAGCCATGATCGCTTGTGGTACGACAGGTTTATGGAGACTTCAATTGGATCCAACGCAAGAGGAACACCTAATAAACGTATGTGGAACTGCAGCTTCACAAAAAAAATCTTGGCTTTGGTATCTGACTCCAGGGAGACCTCTGGTAGTAACTTGAGGTACTGCAGGTTTGAGGAAACCATTTGGTTGTGGCTTGAGATCACCACTTGAAGTACTGCAGCTTTGTAAAATTACTTTATGGATTTTGCATCTGACTCAAGAGGGAGACCTCTAGCAATGACTTCACGTACTGCAAATTTGTGAATATCTTGCCAGCCTCAGGAAAAAAAAAAAATATATATATATATATCATATTTTAGTTGAGACTGCTTCCATTGAAAAAGTAATGTTTGTTTTGCTTATAACTTCTCAACCTGTGGATAGATTGGCAGAAAACGTACCAGTCTACTAACTCATTGAGCTAGGTTTCAGCTTTCCTCATTTTGTGAAGATCCGTCCACGGAAAAAAAGACACAGCGGTCGTGAAAAAGTGCCTAATTTCCTATTTCAGCTCCTATAGGAATTGTTGCTGAAAGAAAGAGTAAAACCTGCAAAACAGATTTATACCAAAGTTGGCGTTAACAAAGAACTTCACCCAGAAAGTGTGTTTTTTTTGGGTGTATATCCGTTCAGTAGTATCTTTAAAAACTGGCGGGTTTACTGTCGGCTCATTTTGAAAATAATAATCTATCAATTTTACTGGATAAGTAAATAAAACAGTGGCGTTATCAATACAATAAGGTTATATTAAACGAGTCAGCATCATAAACAAACAATTGAAATAAATGATGCCATGTTTTTATTGGTTGCTATATTAAAAATAATATAGTTGTCAAATTGTGATCTCGGTTAAAAAAACAGCGAGCGTGAACAGTGTGTGTACATTGAAACTGCAGACGCTTAACTCAGTAGTAATATCCAGAAATGATGGTCTAAGAGCCTAGCTGTGTGTGACAATGGCTTTCCAGCCCCATCGGCAATATAGAGGTCATCATCAGGTCTAAATAAAGTTTTGAACAACAGCAAGGTTGGCCGGGAGGAGGTTCCTACTGAAGAGCAATGCAGCAATGCAGATAATGGAAACCAAGATGCTCACAAGGATATTCTAAGGGCGTCTTGACTAAAGAGACCAGCTGAAATAGGGTATCCGAATTTCCAGGAGAGTACACAGCCCAAGTTTATTTAACCAGGCAATGCCACTCGAACCACAAGTAGTGTGGTGTGTTAACATCACAAAGGGGAGGATAGAGGATAGTAATCATTGAAGGAATTTAGGGATGCCACTCGCATCAGATGAGAACACTGTTTAAGATAAAGGGAGTGCCTCTATATTGAGTCGGGGTAGACGATAAGGTTTACATTCTTTGCATCAATGGTTTTGCACTGTGGTTGGGAACTCTGATCTATCTACTTGAGCTTGCCTATTTGTCATTTTGTTTTCTAGGTGAACTCAACCATCTGCATGCTCACAGAGAGAGCCTCAAGTATTTGCTTACAATTCCATAATAGAACAAGGGGGTACACTCAAAGAATACGTTTACCCTTAATAGAAGGTGGCTCCTGTGCCCCGGCATGGTGGAATGACAGTACCCACTGAATCAATAGTTGAAGGGCAAAGACAATATTCGTTTTCTACCTAAACCCCTTGTGAGGAGAAGGCACTTACCTCCGTGTTAAAATTCACCCCCACTCCCGTGTGTGTGTACAAGGATAGAGAAAAGGTCTCACAATAACAGTAGTTTGGTTTGATCCTGTTTAACACTACATTATTCTGTTTAAAACCTATTTGTCGCTAAGGCCCGGGGTTCTTTAATACCACGCACTTCTGTTCTTTATTACTTTTATTTATTTTAAGTCTACACTATTTCTAAATGTATATTGGAGACATTTATTTTAAAATAAACTATTTCAGCACCAGAATACTAAACAACTGTCAAGTGCTTTTCCATTAGCCCTGTAAGGAAAATAAATATTTCTTACAACACTACTGTTTAATCAGGTGCATAAAGAGTCAATTAATTTTACATACGCAGAACACTACTGTTTAATCAGGTGCATGAAGAGTAAATTAATTTTTCATACTCAGACTCTGCATGAGTGTAGGAATAGTAATACCCTGCACAGACTAAGGGCGAGGGGGGCATTTTGAGTTTCATGGATGTGTGGGATCAGCCAAAAGACAGCAGACTCCTCAGATTCCCTTTGGCTTCTCTCAGCCCAGTAAGAGGCGGAGGAATCACAGAGTTTCCACTGGCTCTGCACGCAGAAAACCTTTGGCCTGCCTGCCCACTACTGGGCTGCAGGGTCACTGGAAGGGTCACTCAGACCTATGTAGAGCAGGATGACCATACCTGGACTTCCTCGTTCATGGATTCCATTGGAGGCATGGTGTGCCCGGACAGGGGGATCAATCTATGAACCTGGCGTGCAGATAGAAAACTCCATGCACACCATTGCCATTGCTTTTTTTGTTTTCTAAAACTCTTTGAAGGTTTTTTAGAAAATAAAAATGTTTGCTAAGCGGGGCCCCCATGGGCTCACTCAGCAATCTACACTGTACCTACAATGCCTCCGTCATAAGGATGAAGGTATTGTAAGCAGTGAGATTCAACAAGCAGGCAGGCAAGTCAAAGTGTGCCAGCCAACCCTCTGCCAATGGAACAGAGACGATGGCCTCCACTGACTGGCTAAAGGGTCGTCATCCAAGTTCTAAATGACCTCCTAACTCTGAATGGGTACAAGTAGAGACTTGTGATTGGCTGACTCTGCCTTATGGAGGTTTCGAACAATGACCCATGATAGGCTAGCAAAGCGGTACGCATAGTATGGCCCGCGGGCTGCCAGCGGCCCGGCAAGCCTTTCTTTGCGGCCCGTGGACCTTTCAGACATCGTACCGGTGTTTTTTGTTTTTTTTAACAGTGTCAGCAAACACAGACTCTGCTCTGTGGGGGCCCAGGGATTCAAGCAATAGTCCGAGTGGAGCTGCTGGGGCGCTAAGAGGTGAAATACAACAAAGCCTCGTTATCATGCAAATGGTCTCTTAAAGACCTGTGAAGTACTCGGGTGGGGCTGTGTGTGTGCCCTGGAAGGGAAGCTGCCTCAGCTGCCACACAAGCGGAGGGGGGGTGGGGTGGGGGGGAGGGGGAGAGGTGACAAATAATGACAAGAGAACAGCATGGTGTGAGAGTCGGGTAAGGAGACAGAGGGTGACAGAGGGCAGTAGGGAGAGACAGAAACAGACAGAGACAGATAGAGATAGAGACTAACAGACACAGGGAAAGACAGAGACAGATAGGCAGAGCAGGGACAGACAGATAGAGGCAGAGACAGACAGAGAGGCAAAGAGACAAACGGAGTGGGAGACGGAGAGGGAGGGCGACAGAGAGAGAGGGAGACGGAGAGAGAGAGGGAGACGGGGAGACAGAGGGAGACGGGGAGAGGGAGGGAGACGGGGAGGGAGGGAGAGAGACAGAGAGGGAGGGAGAGAGACAGAGAGGGAGAGAGATGGATAGAAGGAGAGAGGGAGGGAGATGGAGGAGGGAGGGAGATGGAGGAGGGAGGGAGATGGAGGAGGGAGGGAGACGGGGGAGAGGGAGGGAGACGGAGGAGGGAGGGAGACGGAGGAGGGAAGGAGACGGAGGGAGAGGGAGGGAGACAGAGGAGGGAGGGAGACGGAGGACGGAGGGAGACAGAGGAAGGAGGGAGACGGAGGACGGAGAGAGATGGAGGAGGGAGGGAGACGGAGGAGGGAGGGAGGGAGATAGGGAGAGGGAGAGAGAGAGATATGTGTATGCCGGGTCCGGTGGCTCAGTGGACGAAGGCGTCCGCTGCAGGGACCTGTGTTCCACCTCATGGTCACAGTTTTTTTTTGTTGCTCTAGCCCCGCCCCCTCCCCAATGACCCCGCCCCCAAGGTGCGGCCCTCGGCCACAAACCACACTGTAAATTTGGCCCCCAAGAGAAAGTTTGTGAGTACCCCTGGGCTAGCAGGTTGATTGAGCTTGTTAATGGATAGGTGAAAACCTTTGATTGGCTGAAAAACTGAAGATACAGGATTGTGACTGTTAACGTTTGAACACAACAGTAATAAGTAAATGTCTCTGATAGGTTGACCCAGTGCAGTACTGAATATTTCTTATAGGCTGACCAAGAACATATAGTCGAATTTTAGTGTTGTGGAAAAGTGGCCTCCTTGGTAGAAACTGAAATAGAGTTGTAACCAGGGTGGGATCTGAGTCAGGAGCGGAAAGGAACATGGGAGAGACAAAGTGCCCCAAGAGGAACTAATACAGGGCTCCCCTCATTGGAACTGGATGTGTGTGGGGTGAATGTGCATCAGCCTCAAATTGAGACGTTTCGCTACGAGAAATCTGATGATTGTGTGACATTGGTAGGGTACCTGAAAGAAATAGACCTATGGCCACTCATGGCAAAACGCAGTATCATGAAGAGCATTCATTCTGTAGCTAATGTAGCAAAACAAATTAAGCCTCCTCCTAGGAACAAACACTATTTTGTGCACTGGAACTGGTTAGTGCAGTTTGAGTCTTCTCAGAATAGAAGAATCAATTGCTCTCATTCTCAGAATAGATAGCATTTTTACCCAGATATGTAAGGCATGTTGATGTGCAGATGTGGCCCTTGGCGAAAGGAAATGGCATCCTGGTAGCTGAAGAAAGCTCTGGGGATTGAAGACACAGCAGTGGAACTGGGTCAGAAAGGGAGGACACATGGGAACTGCATGAAGTGACGAGGCAACCTGAGCCCTAATCCTGTTCTATTCTATGCACATTTGTATAGTGCATGGCTATCCTAGGGCATTCCAGCGCTGGCATAGGTGGTAGACTGTATGCAGAAGCCCTGGGGTGGAAAGAGGAGGCAGTCTCTAACCTCAAATAGATGAGGAAAGACTGTAGTTGGCATTACTTCATTAGGTTGGCATCATAGAGAGACGCTGCATAACCGTCTTTAAGGCCACCCAGAAAAACGTTTAGGATGGAAAGAGCAGTTTGGTCACTCTGCGGTCAGTGGTCCTCTCCCAGATAGAGAGGAGTAGGGGATCCCTAGGTCCGCTCTGCCGGGCAGTCTTTGATGATCTACATTGAATAAAGAAAATTCTTGCTGGATAACCTGCAGATGAGAACACACTGCATGGTTGCAACGGATGGACTTCATGTCACCCAGCTGAAAGTCTACAGTGGCATTCGACTGCCTGCTGCCCCAGACAGGCACAGCCCTTTGCAGACGCCTTTCAGGCTCCTGGACTAGCAGCACAAGGTGGGTCTCTAGTCATAGTGCGAGGACAGGTCATGGAACAACTTCACGTCTTCCACCAAGCACAAAAACAGGCAGATGGAACCCATGACCTGGGCCCATATATGCTCTCTTCTGGGACGGAGAAGGGTCCCTACATGGCTCTGGAAAGATTGTGTCCCCGCCTCAAATTCTCCATAGCAAGCTGAAATCTTTTTGACCCCCCACATGTGCACATGCCACAATCATGGCTGTGTGCTGAGGCCTTTCCATGATATGGAGTGAGACACAGAGCAGGGCTACTGGATTGGTAGGGCACACCAAGAGCACCGCCGTATCTTAGGACAGCGACTACTGTCCTCTCCGTGGACTCTAGAGGGCTGAGAGTAGTAGCAGCAAAGTGATATAGTGCAGGATAGTCTTTTTTTCAGTTACCTATCTGGGAGAGCATTATAAGGACCGACCCAATTGTTTTTAAATTGTTCTGCCAATCGCCTCTGACTGGGCTCGCCCATCCATGAGGTGTATGGATATTTGCATGGGTGTGCGCTACAGGTGTGTATATGTTGCATGGATTTGCATTGCTTGTATGTGAAGGATTGTGTGGAGAGCAGAGCAGTGCAAGTGGCTACAGCTATTGTGTGTTCCATTTTGTATCAGGCATACTCTGGAGGTGCCTAAGATAGAGGCTTGGCAAGAGATCCCACACAGAAGATGTATAGTGCAGGGCTTCCCCGCAGAACATTACAGGGATCTCTTTCAGTGGGTCAAATAGAGGAGTATTGGAACATTCCAGGGATCTCTTTCAGTGGGTCAAGTATAGGAGTATTGCTGAAATTAGGAAAGGAGAAAGAGGGCCCTTTTGAAGCTAAAGAGTTCCACATGCTCCTTCCCATCCTATTTTTATCTGAGAAGGGTTACCAAACCCACAAGTTAAGAGGCAGTTAGGTGGGGCAGCTTCACTTGCCGTTGTGCTCTTGTTGAGGGTTACTCCTGGGAGGAGACCCTCAGCCTTCCTGTTCATATTTGTCACAAATACCATGGTTGGAACATTCTACATTCTACATGGAAATCTCAAAAGGGCAGAGCTCTCCAGAATTGTTCATAGAACTGACCTGCTGGAATATTCGAGGAGCAACATGAGTATAAATGTTAGAAAAGGTAGACGGACCGGGAGGGCCGGCCGGGGTCAGGGGGAGAGGTCTCCGGGGAGAGCCGTCTCCAGCGATCGTACAGACAAGTAACTTCCCCCCCCCCCACAGACAGAGATCACACACGGATAAGGTTCAGTGTTCTTTATAGGTACTTAGTTATGATACGGTAGAATGGTACAAGGAGGTCTGGACGCAGGGGTCCCCTCGATTAGAGTCTCGTAAGGTAGGGAAGGGGGTAGCGGGTCAGTCTATTTACCAATCAGGTAGTTCAGATGAGATGATGACGAGCTCACAATCCTCGAGCTTGGTGTTTAGGCAGTACGGTCCGCGGCAGCGCCAGCAGGTCCCGGTAAGGATGGTTGATACAACGGGCCGCGGCAGCGCCAGCAGGTCCCCGGAAGATGTACGGTCCGCGGCAGCGCCAGCAGGTCCCGGTGAGGATGGTCGTTACAACGGGCCGCGGCAGCGCCAGCAGGTCCCAGGAAGATGGTCGTTACAACGGGCCGCGGCAGCGCCAGCAGGTCCCAGGAAGATGGTCGTTACAACGGGCCGCGGCAGCGCCAGCAGGTCCCAGGAAGATGAAGGTTGCAGAAGGCCGCGGCAGCGCCAGCAGGCAGGACGATGGTTCACAAGAGCGGGCTACGGCAGCGCCAGTAGACCGTCAGGGTTGAGTTCACTCGGTGTCTCTCGACTCCAGGATACAACTGCCTTCCTGCTCCGGAGCTGCCTTAGTTATAGGGCTGGTGCCCTTTGATGTCCGGACCCTCGCACTTGGAGGTCGGAGGGTCCGGGATGAAGGTGTCCAGACACCCAGCAGGGGGTGGAGCCACCGCCTGGGGGCTGCTGGAGGCGATCGGCACCTGGCGGGGGAAGAGCTCTTGACGCTTCGTTCTCCCATTGACCTGCCAAGTGGTCCGCTCACCTCCTGGGTGGATGGTGGTGCCGGGATGTCGGGCCGGCCAGGTCCGGGGTTAGGGTCGAGGTGAGGCCACGCGGCCGCGTGGTGCAGGGCCCAAGATGGCGGCTTGACCCGGCCGGGGAAGCCGGTGGGGCTGGGCCCCGTGATGAGTAGAGGTCCGAGGGCAGAGGGTCCGTCGGGAGACGGCGTACAGGGGCTTGTCACGGGGGTATGCCTGGTGGGCCGGAGCTCGGGCCCTGTCGTGCGGGGGGGAAGCAAGCCCTCTGTGTGGCCTGTCCAACATGCGTCCCCCCCAGCTGAAGGCGGGGAGAGTCACCCATCTCCTTGGGGACTCTCTTCGTCGAGGCGGAAAAAGCGGGACAGGCCATCCGCGTTGGCGTGGTCTTGGCCTGGCCGGTGCTCCACAGTGAAGTCCATTCCCTGCAGGGAAATGGACCAGCGCAAGAGTTTTGGGTTCTCCCCCCGCATCTGCATCAGCCATTGCAGGGGTCGATGGTCGGTTTGTACCCGGAAGTGGGTACCGAAGAGATAGGGTCGGAGCTTTTTGAGGGCCCACACTACTGCAAATGCCTCCCTCTCGATTGTGCTCCAACGCTGTTCTCGGGCCAGGAGACGTCGACTGATGAAGGCCACCGGCTGGTCATGACCTTCGGAGTTCAGCTGAGAGAGGACGGCCCCGATGCCGTGGTCGGAGGCGTCGGTCTGCACCACAAATTCCCGACTGTAATCGGGGGCCTGGAGCACCGGGGCGGTGCACAGGGCGGCCTTCAGCTCCTCGAAGGCCGCTTGACAATCAGGAGTCCAGTGGACCCGCTTCGGTTGATTCTTGGATGTGAGTCCCGTGAGGGGCCCCACGATGCTGCCGTAGTCCTTTACGAACCGCCGGTAGTATCCGGTGAGCCCCAAGAAGGCTCGGACCTCGGTCTGGGTGACGGGGGGCTGCCAGGACTGGATGGCAGCAATCTTAAGTTGTAGTGGGGCCACCAGCCCGCTTCCCACTTGGTGCCCAAGGTAGGTCACCGACCCTTGGCCAATTTGGCACTTGCCGGCTTTAATGGTGAGGCCGGCCCGCTGGAGGGCTTGGAGGACCTCTTGGAGGTGACAGAGGTGGTCGGACCAGTGGCGGCTGTATACAGCGATATCGTCCAGGTAGGCAGCGCTGAATTCTTCGAGCCCTGCCAAGACCTGGTTCACAAGACGTTGGAATGTGGCGGGGGCATTCTTCATGCCAAAGGGCATGACCTTAAATTGATAGTGGCCATCGGGGGTGGAGAAGGCTGACCGTTCCTGAGCCCTGGGTGTGAGGCCGATCTGCCAGTAGCCCGCCGTTAGGTCGAAGATACTAAGGTAGCGGGCGGCCCCCAGCCGGTCGATCAGCTCGTCTGCTCGGGGGATGGGATGAGCGTCGGTCCGGGTGACAGCGTTCAAGCCCCGGTAGTCGACGCAGAATCTCAGTTCAGGGGCGGTGCCGGGGGCAGCGGCCTTGGGAACTAATACAACCGGACTGGCCCAGGGACTGTCCGAGGGCTCGATGACCCCGATCGTGAGCATCTTGGCCACTTCCTCCTGTATGCAGGCCCGTACCCGATCTGGTACGCGGTAGGCCCGGTGCCGGACCGGGGGACTGTCCCCGGTGTCTACGTCGTGCAAACACCAAGGAGTGACCCCGGGGGTGAGGGAGAACAGGGCAGCGAACTGCAGCAGGAGGTCCCGGCAGTCCTGGCGTTGCTCCGAAGTGAGGGCGTCGAAGAGCCGGACCCCCTCCACGGAGCCGTCCTTCTCCTGAGTCTTCAAGAGATCCGGGAGGGGCTCGGAGTCTTCTTCTGTACCACTGTCGGTCGCCATCAGGAGGCTTAGTTCGGAGCGCACAAAGTGTGGTTTGAGCCGGTTGGTGTGGAGGACCCGCAGGGGGTTCCGGGTGGTCCCCATGTCGATGAGGTAAGTGACGGGGCTTTTACGCTCGACCACTTTGAAGGGCCCCGTCCACTTGTCTTGCAGGGCACATGGTTCGGTGGGGGACATCACCCATACTTGCTGCCCAGGCTCGAATTCAACGGAGGAGGCATTGTGATCATACCACCTCTTCATGTCCTCCTGACTGGCCTCGAGGTTCGCCTTGGCCATCTCCCTGAAGCGCCGGGTCTGGTTTCGTAGGGCCAGGATGTATTTGAAGACGTCGGGAGGGGTCGTTAAGGGGGCCATCTCCCAACCTTCCTTGACTAGGCTGAGGGGCCCTCGCACAGGGTGCCCGTACAGGAGTTCGAAAGGGCTAAAGCCGAGGGACTTCTGGGGGACTTCTCGGTAGGCGAAGAGGAGGCACGGGAGCAGCACATCCCACTGGCGACGGAGAGGCTCTTCCAATCCCCCAATCATCCCCTTGAGAGTGCGGTTAAAACGCTCCACTAGTCCGTTCCCTTGGGGGTGATAGGGGGTCGTGAATCTGTAGGTGACCCCGCATTGTTGCCAGAGGGACTTCATGTATTTAGATATGAAATTCGTACCTCGGTCGCTGACGACTTCTCGGGGGAAGCCTACCCTGGAGAAGATCCCCATCAGGGCCCGGCCAACCACCGGAGCTGTCACTGTCCGTAGGGGCACCGCCTCGGGGTAGCGGGTGGCATGGTCCACTAGTACCAAGATGAACCTGTGTCCTTGTGCCGTGCGGGGGTCCAGAGGCCCCACAATGTCTATCCCCACCCTCTCGAACGGGGTGGTGACCACAGGGAAGGGTTGCAGAGGGGCCTTCAGCTTCCGACCACTCTTCCCGCTGGCTTGGCACGTGGGGCAAGATCGGCAGTGGTTCAGGACGTCATTCCTCATTTTCGGCCAGAAAAAGTGGGTCACCAGGCGACTGTATGTTTTGTCCTGGCCCAGGTGTCCAGCCAGGGGGACATCGTGGGCCAGGTTGAGCAGAAAGTCTCGGAAGCGGAGCGGTACCACCAGAACTCGACCGGCCCCCAGCTCGGCGATTCTTTGCTCGCTGTAGAGCAGGTCGTGGTCCCAGTAGACCCAGTGGGTTCCGGGGGTGTCCCCTGCGTTTTGGGTATCGGCTTGTTGGCGGAGTCCCTCGAGGGAGGGACAGGTCTTTTGTTCCTGGCGGAACTGTTCTTGGGTGGGCCCCCCCTCTTGACGCCACTGAGCCAGATCCGGAAGGTCCTGGTGTTGTGCGCCTGCTTCGATAGTCGGGTCCGGGAAATCGGACTCGCCGTTGCCCTCGACGGGGGCAACCGGGGGCGGAGGTGCTGGCCATTCGGTTTCTTCTGATCGGGGGGTGGCCCGGGCGGCCATGGATCGGGTGGTTATGCAGGCCCAGTCCGGGAGGCCCAGCATCCCCAAGTGCTCTCTTCTCTCGACGGTGGCCCACGGGGAACTCTCGAGGTCATTCCCCAGGAGGCAGTCCACGGGGGCATCGTCCCGGACCGTCACCTTCAGTAGGCCGGAGACCCCTCCCCATTCAAACGGGACGCAGGCCATCTTACACATACTCTCAGAGTTATCTGCCGAGCGGACGGGGCAGAGAATGTTCGGCAGGATCTGCTCGGGCTTCACCAGATGACAGCGGACGGCCGTCACGCTGGCGCCGGTGTCACGCAAGGCCTCGGCTCTCTGTCCATTAATGGTCACCCACTGACCGTATTTTCGGGTGTTGGCGGGTAGGGGAGCCCGCGGAACCATGTCTCTTCCCCCTAGGCATGCCAGGACCATGGCGGCCGGTTCCCACCCTTGCTGGGCCGGCTCGTACTCTTCGGGTCCCTCCGATGATTGCTCTTCCCCGAGGGCAGCGGCCGCTACCTGGCGGGGCTTGGGTGTTTGATTTAGCGGGCAGTTCGGGTCATTGGCGTAGTGGCCTAGTCGCTGGCACCGGTGGCACGTGACGTTGGCTCGGTACCCAGGCCGCAACGGGGGGTTGCCCCGGCCGGCCGGAGGCGGGGTGCTGGCCACGGGTGTTGTTGGTAAGGCGTCTCTCCCTCGCCCCTGGCCCCCTCCTCCTCCCCGAGGACGGTGCTGGCCTTGGTTGCCTCTGTTCTGATCGTGGGGCCCTCTCCGGCCCACTCGGGTGCTTTCCCACCGGTCAGCTTCGGCGGCGAGCTGCCGGGGGTCGGTCAGCTTACTGTCGAGTAGGTGCTGCCGGAGCTCGACGAAACAGTTGTTTGACAGGTGCTCCCACACCATAAGGTTGAAGAGTTGTTCGTAAGTGGCGACCTGACTTCCCTTGATCCACCCTTCGAATGCCCGGCTGAAATAGTTCACGTATTCTACCCAAGTTGTACCTGGGATCCTGGTGCAATCTCTGAACCTCTGGCGGTACATCTCGGGCGTGAGGCCGTAGCGGGTGAGGAGGGCAGCCTTCATGTGGTCGTAGGACGACATCTGGTGATCGGGGAGCTGCAGCAGGGCATCGCGACCCTCGTTGATAAACCTCCCCCAAAGTCCGGCTCCCCAATCACTCCGGTCGATTCGGTGGGAGGTCATTGCGATCTCATAGGCTTTAAACCACTGTTGTATGTCGTCTTCTCGGACATATTCGCGGACAACATCCTTGGGGATGTGAACTTTTTTCTCACTTGGCCCCGGGGTGTGTGGTCGCTCAGGCACCCCCAGTTCCTTATTCTGTTTGCGCAGTTCTATTTCCGCTAGTCGGCGCTCGTGCTCGAGCGTTATTTTTTTCTCTTCCAGCTCTCTTTGTCTCTGCTTTTCTTCTCGTTCCTCTCGAAGCCGCATCTGCTCGAGGTTAAGTTTCTGTTCAGCCAACTTGAGTTCCCCATCCATCTTGAGTCGTGCCATCTCCAACTCGTGTAATCTGACTCTGTCTCTTTCTCGGATCTCCTCTTGCGGGAGGCCCGTTCCCCGCTCCTCGGGAGCCGTGGCGTTCCCCTCTGGTGTGATGCTGGTTTGGTCTGGTGTGACGCTGCTTTGGTCGGAGGGTCCTGTGACCCCCGTTTCTGTCCATGACTCCAGAGCGCGCTTTAGATCATCCTTGGTACTCAGGCCGGTGGTAGCAATGCCAAGTTCCATGCAAAATTGTCTCAGTTCGCGGTGGTTGTATTCTTCTAATTTCTCCATTTGGAATTTCTCGGTGGAGCTGCTCTCTTTGGTCGACATCGTGTTTTTGTCGTGGGGTGAGCTACTCTCTGTACGATTACGCGTTGATTCGGATCGCGCCGCTGGCCACCAATGTTAGAAAAGGTAGACGGACCGGGAGGGCCGGCCGGGGTCAGGGGGAGAGGTCTCCGGGGAGAGCCGTCTCCAGCGATCGTACAGACAAGTAACTTCCCCCCCCCCCACAGACAGAGATCACACACGGATAAGGTTCAGTGTTCTTTATAGGTACTTAGTTATGATACGGTAGAATGGTACAAGGAGGTCTGGACGCAGGGGTCCCCTCGATTAGAGTCTCGTAAGGTAGGGAAGGGGGTAGCGGGTCAGTCTATTTACCAATCAGGTAGTTCAGATGAGATGATGACGAGCTCACAATCCTCGAGCTTGGTGTTTAGGCAGTACGGTCCGCGGCAGCGCCAGCAGGTCCCGGTAAGGATGGTTGATACAACGGGCCGCGGCAGCGCCAGCAGGTCCCCGGAAGATGTACGGTCCGCGGCAGCGCCAGCAGGTCCCGGTGAGGATGGTCGTTACAACGGGCCGCGGCAGCGCCAGCAGGTCCCAGGAAGATGGTCGTTACAACGGGCCGCGGCAGCGCCAGCAGGTCCCAGGAAGATGGTCGTTACAACGGGCCGCGGCAGCGCCAGCAGGTCCCAGGAAGATGAAGGTTGCAGAAGGCCGCGGCAGCGCCAGCAGGCAGGACGATGGTTCACAAGAGCGGGCTACGGCAGCGCCAGTAGACCGTCAGGGTTGAGTTCACTCGGTGTCTCTCGACTCCAGGATACAACTGCCTTCCTGCTCCGGAGCTGCCTTAGTTATAGGGCTGGTGCCCTTTGATGTCCGGACCCTCGCACTTGGAGGTCGGAGGGTCCGGGATGAAGGTGTCCAGACACCCAGCAGGGGGTGGAGCCAGCGCCTGGGGGCTGCTGGAGGCGATCGGCACCTGGCGGGGGAAGAGCTCTTGACGCTTCGTTCTCCCATTGACCTGCCAAGTGGTCCGCTCACCTCCTGGGTGGATGGTGGTGCCGGGATGTCGGGCCGGCCAGGTCCGGGGTTAGGGTCGAGGTGAGGCCACGCGGCCGCGTGGTGCAGGGCCCAAGATGGCGGCTTGACCCGGCCGGGGAAGCCGGTGGGGCTGGGCCCCGTGATGAGTAGAGGTCCGAGGGCAGAGGGTCCGTCGGGAGACGGCGTACAGGGGCTTGTCACGGGGGTATGCCTGGTGGGCCGGAGCTCGGGCCCTGTCGTGCGGGGGGGGAAGCAAGCCCTCTGTGTGGCCTGTCCAACAATAAAGGTGTGTCAGAAACTTTCAGTCAGTGTGCAAACATTTCCTGACCCGTTGCCTTGAGTCCCTCCTCAGTGACGACCAGGAGATTCTTGTGAACTTCTGGGTCAGGTTGCTGACCACTAACTCCCCTTTCCACATTCAAGACAGTGACTTGGAGAAGATTCAACTGGATTGCCAGATGGGGCTACTTGCAACTAACTTTGAAGGAGAGAGCTGATGAAGAGACAGAAAGGGTATTGGAGGTGGCCATGCATAAAGGGGACGCAGCTCAGAAGATGCCAAGTCTGTGAAGGGGCTCGCGATACCACTACTGCGACATGTGGTGCGACCCACATCAAGAAACTGCAAGAAGGTTCTGAGGCCTGATGTGTCTCCCCAAATTGAATTACCACTTGTACTGAGGGTGTCTGGGAATCCACCTGGAGCAAGATTTCCATTTGCGACCTGGCACTGAGAAGTTCCAACGCACTAAAATTAACTTGACTGTTGGATACAGTTGGACTTCAAGAAAGACTTCAAGTCCTGAGAGAAATGAATCAAGGACGAATGTTACCACTATGACCCAGAGCGGCATCTCCTTGTTTTGAGACTGGTGCTGAGGAAGGCCTTAGATGCAAGATCTGTATGACAGCAAGCTTTACGACCCCCAGTGTGTTGCTGACTGGTGCTGCTGTGACTTATCCAAGGTTGCAGGTGCCAGTACTCATCGTGTCCAGTAACACGTAGGAAGATCTTGGACTTAGCGCCTTGACACCTCCGGATAATTGTTTGCCCTGATTAAATCCTTTTAATATAACATAAAATACTATTCCACACAGGGCAGAAAGATCGTGTAGTATTACCCCCCCCCATTGGATGAGAACAGTGTACTTATCCGCTCAACTAGTACTGTGAATAAGGGATAGGGCAAACCACACCAGAGTCATTCCAGTAGGACACACTTTGGCCTCCCATATTGGGTCAAATACCAATGCCAAGTAAATAGAGAGCCCCAAATCAATTCAGGGAGTATTTCCCATTGGGTACCCCATAATTAGCACAGTTGGTGTCTCGCGTGCAGTATAATTTTCCAGGGTTTGTCGTATGAAAGTACTTCTTATTACTTAACCATAAGCATTGACTTGACAGCAGTTTATTGATTGTTACTTGATATTTATTGAGTGGTGAGTCTCTACCTCCACGGCACGCCTCCTGGATTGCTGCGCTTTGCTACCTTAAGAGTCAACTGCTAACAGGTTGAAACCCCAGGACACTATTGATAAACGGCCCTGGTTAATCCAGTCTGAGGCTAGTAACTCCTGACTGCCCAAGGACTCTTGAAAAAATTCCAACACTTTCCCTTGGCTATTGACTTCAATGACACCCAGCACAACCAGGAAGAAATCTACTACCGGCCACCTCACACAGAAGCCAATCTGGGCTGGCTATGCAGTCTCCTTTGGCATAATAGTCAACTTTCTGTGACTAAAAGAGGTATGATTCTTGAGGTTTCCCACTTACAAATTTGTATAATGATGACAATTCGTGGGGCGTGGCCAGGCCAAGCTCCAAGATGGCTGCTCGTCTGTTAAGCTCTGGAGCAGCCGCAAAATGAATGCAGCAATGCTCAGCTTCCACAGTACTCTAGCAGCCACACAATAGATCTGGTGCCTGGGGTGGTGCTGTCTCCGGCCTTTACAACAGCGTGTTGCTGCTCACTGGCGGCGGCCTGCCACGGCCCTCAGAGGCCCTGCGGTCGCGGGTGAGCCTGAGGGCCAGGCCACAGCTGAGTGGCCGCGCTATAGCTCGAGGCGCAGTCGGAGGAGAGGTGTGGTAATGTGACGACTGGTTAGCCTCTCTGGCTGCTACGCCTGGAATCGCGAGGCCGGCCTGAGCTGGGTGAGTCCTGCACCTTTCCCCATGAGCCTGGACAAGACTTGCAGACGCGGTGCTTGGGAGCTGCCCTTGGAGGCGGCCTGACCCAGACCCATAGCCTCTGCATGGAGCTGAGCCCCTAACCCATGGCATATCACACATAAGAGCAGCTGGGTGGCCCCACTTTCACAACACCATACCAGCGTACAGACAATAAATGGTACTACATGCAACAGTGGGTAGAGAGGGGACGGCCCGAGCAATCGCCATGGCACCCTCCTAACCAGTTGAAAGTGGGTCTTGCTGGATGGAAAAGATTGGGTTTTAGATACCCTGCAACTGATTTGCCCATACATTTGTCAGGATAAGGAGATGCTTCCTAACCAGGCAGCCCGGGCGGCACTGCAAGCCCTCCTTTGCGATGCTCACCACCAGCACATGGCATCTCTCTGGTCCCAGCACCATTGCAGCTACCGTTTAAATCCCAACATGCCATGGGTCATGGAGACCCCAAACAGCGGCAGCTGTCGTTTGACATATCTAAAACTCCCAGATGGGAAAACAATGGCCCAACTGAGGGAATCCATCGGGCCCACCGGACCCTTTTGAGGCTGGCCTTTCCTCTGCAGATAGCGTTGCTGACTTGGTCAGGTCCCTAGACACCACGGGACCTGACCAAATCACCAAACCTACATGACGGTCCTGCAAGCTGGTTTCAAGGCGATAGACGTGAGATTCGACATGCTAGACACTTACCTGGATGACATGCACAGCCGGATGGACCAGCATGAGACCCATATTGACGCCTCTGATCAGCTCATCTCTGGGATCGAAGACACCCATGCAACAATGGTTAAGCGCCTTGAGCGCATTGGACGACACCTGAAAATGACGGCTACCAAGGCGGAAGACTTGGAAGCCAGGTACAGGCGCAACAACATCCGCATAGCCAGGATACCCGAATCCATGAACAAGGGGCCCATGGCGGCCTATGTGGAGTGGCTCCTAATGGAACTCTTTGGCAGGGAGGCTTTCTCCACAACATTTGCGGTTGAAAGGGCTCACCGCGATTGCTGATAGCCCGTCTCCTGAATTATCATGATCAGGACACCGCCCTACGTATGGCCAGGGAGCGGGGTGAGCTCCAACATCAGGGTATATCGCTCTATTTTCCGACTTCACCCCCTTAGTCCAAGAAGCACGGCGTAAATTCCAAGAGGTAAAGCGCCTCCTGCAAGCAGCAAACGTGCGATATGCCATGCTCTATCCAGCCTGTCTGCGTGTCCAAATTGACTGGAAGACTCATATCTTTTACTCACCCTCAGAAGCTGCTGACTTTTTGAAATGCCATAAACTGAACTTGTACCCCCATCCGGGAAGTGACCTGCCGACTTACGCTGCTTGGCACTTGCACTTTGCTACGATTGAATTTTCTACGAGCTGGGGTTCTGAGTTTATTTTACTGCTGGCTGTTTCATTATACTCCAACCTATTTGTCTCTCTCTCCTTTCTGCTAATTTCCACACATGCTGGCTGCATTCGACTTAACGTCACTATGAATATTGATGACATGGCGGCCTCCTCTGAGTGTTGTCTACCCCCCAGGAGATCTCCTAAGTGTTTGCATTGGGTAGCTGGGATTCACCGGATACAAGTTGGGTGGTTATCCGATGTGGGAGGGGGCAGGGGGGGTTAAAGGTTGTTGTTTTCTGTGTTGATATGTTCGGCTGCCTTATACAGGGTGTTGAAGGTATAGATACTCAGCCATGTGCCAAGGTGTATGATAGCGCTTTTTTGCTTGTACCGTTATGCTAGCGATGACACAGTTGGGTGGGAGAACTGAGGCACCAGAGCTAACGTGTATGTCCTGGAATGTGAGGGGGTTATCGAACCCCCATAAAGGGAGGCAAGTCCTAACTTATCTTACTCGACATGCCGTGAAGGTTGCCTTCCTGCAAGAACCCCATTACGCCCCCTGGCCCGATGATCGCTTTTCCTCAAACTGGGGAGACAATTGTTTCTTTGCCAATTATAGCACCTATTCCCGGGGGGTCAGCATCCTGATACACAGGTCGGTCCCATTCAAATTACATAAGGTGATTAAAGACTCAGAGGGACGACATATTGGTTGCCGGACATCTTGGAGCACAGAACATCTTACTGGTCAACATATACGCCTGATTTCTTTCCCAACATTTCCACACACATCTCTAACTTACATGTCGATTCTATCAAAATGGGGGGCGATTTCAATTTGACATTGCAACCCACCTTAGACACCATGGGACTTGACCAAGTCACCAAACCACACTCCATGAAATCGCTCGAGGCGCTGCTGCAGGCCCACATATTGACCGACGCTTGGCGCCATCAACATTCCACTGACAGAGGTTTTTCCTTTTTTTCAGCGCTGCAAGGTACATGGTTCCGGATAGATCACTGGTACCTGTCCCTGGACCTTCTCACTCACACACTCCCCCTGGACTACCTCGCCCGAACTTTATTAGACCACCCACCCCTGCTCTTATCCCTCGCAATCCCCAGCGATGCAAAGCCGTTCCTACCCTGGCGATATCTGTCGGAAGCCTTGCTTGACACTGTTTTTAATAGCGAAGTCAGAGAAGCCATAAATTAGTATTTTTAAGTAAACGTGGGCTCAATGCCCTGTTATGCCACTGTATGGAAGGCATTCTAAGGGGAATATGCATGGCCAAGGAGGCCGGAGTGCTTTGCGCTATCCGTTGTGACCTAGATGTACTCAAGAAGAAGCTCAGATACCTAGCTGCTTGGGGCCCAACGGACGTCCGTGAGCCACCTCCAGGAACAACATCTGCAGCGGGTACTTTGGTTGCATAGAGGCCCCCTGCTGACTTCGCTCTACGCAGACGACATGTTACTCTTTGTTCAGGAGCCTAGCACTAATCTTCCTTCACTCCTCAAAGAGGTGGTACGGTTTGGCGTTTTTTCTGGATTGGTCGTTCACTGGTGCAGGTCGGAGATATTCCCCTTGACCGACGCCACCCTTCCCATACAACTGGACTTCCACCTGCGCTGGTTTGAAGATCCCCCTCGATACCTAGGCATTTATTTTTACACCACACTCCCTCAGAGGTTATTCGCCTCCATTATGGGCCTGCTATTGACCGGCTATCGTCCCAAATTGACAGATGGATAAAACTCCCATTGTTTATGGCTGTCAGAATTGCTATTATAACAAGCATTTACAATGCAATGGTCTCGGCAATATTACAGGTAGAGCTATTGGTATTGCTCATTATTTTTTTATCATTTTTGTATCCCTAAATAAATGGCATTGTCATTTCTATTTGCATTAGTTTTTTTTTGCATATGTGATACCTATTGCATTAGCAGAGAGAGAGTGATGTAGTGAGATAGAGAGAGAGAGTGAGGTATTGAAATAGAGAGTGAGGTAGTGAGAGAGAGTGAGGTAGATAGACAGTGAGGTAGTGAAAGAGTGAGTTAGTGAGTGAGGTATTTTCTGACGTAGTGAGATAGAAACAGTGAGTGATGTTGTGAGATAGCGAAAGATTGAGGTAGTGAAAGAGAGAGTGAGGTAGTGAGGGATGTTGTGAGGTATTAAGATAGAAACAGAGAGTGATGTAGTGAAGTAGTGAGATAGAGTGCTGTAGTGAAAGAGTGAGTGTAAGTGACTTAGTGTATTTGAGAGAGAGAGTGAGGTAGTGAGATAGAGTGAATTAGTGAGTTAGAAAGAGAGAGTGAATTTGCGAGGTAGTGAGAGAGTGATGTAGTGAAGTTTTGAGAGAGTGTGTTGTGAGGTAGTGAGAGTGAGATAGAAATAGATAGTGATGTAGTGATAGAGAGTGAGGTAGTGAGATAGCGAGAGAGTGAAGTTTCTAAGTAGTGTGTTAGAGTGAGAGATAGTTACTGTGGTAGTGATATTGTGTTGCTGTGAGAAAGAGAGAGTTGAGTAGTGAGTTAGAGAGTGAGGTAGAGAGTTAGTGAGAGAGAGTGTAGTATAGTGAGAGATAGTGAGGTAGTGAGAGATAGTGAGGTAGTGAGAGAGAGAGTTAGGGAGAGAGACGTAGTGAGAGAGCCAACCCCACACACATACAGAACCACCCACGCAGCGCCACACACATACAAAGTGTATCCCCCAGACATACATACAGAGCCACACCTACAGAGTCAGCCAGACACAGATAGAGAGCTATCCGCACAAATATTCAGAGCTACAGACATCCACATACAGAGCCACTGACTTACACATACAGAGATAGCTAGAGACATAGAGGCACCTAACACATACAGAGCTAGCCACATAAAGATACTGAGCCATCTATACACACACAGAGGCACCTGTGCACTTATTGAGCTATACATACACTGAGCCACACACACGCACAGCTACACACATAGAACCACACAGACATACACAGACTTACACATACTGAGCCACACACACACAGAGCCACAAACACATACAGAGCCACACACACATAGTGCCACAAACACAGTTCCACACAGAGCCACACACATATATCCAGCCTAAACTTAGGTACACACAGACAGAGCTACTTCTAAATAGCGACACTTAGCCATAAAGCAATCTACACAGACACATGTGTACACACAGATGTATATACATTCACATAGTGCAATATAGAGTGACAAACATAAAGCTACACTTTTACACACACACAGAGCTATAGACTTACATACAGAGCATTTCCAATGCAATGGTCTCGGCATTGTTAAAGTTAGAGCTATTGGCATTGCTCATGACATTATTTTTGTTTATGTTTTTGTTTTTAAAACATTTAAAGAAACGGCATTGTTATTTACAATGTCAATATCTTAATCTCTCTCAAATGCGAGACCTATTGCATTTGCACCCACACACAGAGCCACACACACAAAGCCACCCACACACACAGAGCCACCCACACAGAGCCACCAACACAGAGCTATTCACATAGAGCAATCCACACACAAATAGAGCCACCCACACAGAGCCACCTACACACACACAGAGTTACCCACACACAGACAGAGCCACCCACGCATAGAGCCACCTACAAAAAAAGCCACACACACAGAGGCACACACATACACACACACACACACACACACACACACAGAGACCTCTCCAGCCAACACATTAACCCACTGATCCGACAAACCAGGATTTGATTCTGTACCCTGTAGAATACACAGGGAACAACGCAGCAGGCTCACTATACTGTTTTAGAAGGAAAGGAAGCTGTGTATACACATTCGACTCTGCAGCAAATGCATGAACCTGCTGAGATACAGCTGTGTGAGTGTGACCAGGGTGCAATTATGTGACCCTGACACTCATCCCTGCCTGGGTGAGTTATTTTGCCCGCTTATCTTGTTAACAAGGACGTTCCACACTGGCCTGTGTGAGGCAAAGGAAAAAGGTGACCAGGGCCAGTCCGGGAGGGTACACAGGTCACCCTTTCCAAATAATAACTCACACCGCGTGGCCTTGTTTGTCCCAGTCATATGACCGCAAAGAAGGAATATTGCGACAATCAGGGTGAGTCATAAGAAGCCGAGCACGGGCTGCTGAGTGACCAAAGGGCGGAAGTGAGGCTGCCGGAAGATTCTGGGACATCTTTAATACAGACTAAACGTATGGCTCGCCATGACCTGACCCCCACTGAACACCCGTCTGCTGAACCCCACGCCAATTTCTTTGTGGCAGAGTTTTACAACAAAAAGATGTATAAGTGTCTGCCAGGCTGGTTTTCATGACTCTCTTGTGACTTCTTAACGTTTTTGCAACACCTTGTGAACATGGGTTCTCGGAGTAAAGCTTTCCCTACATGGTGACGCTCATCCATCCTGTAGGACTCCTTGCTCCCTGCCTCCTATTCCTCAGTGTAATGTATACATTACAGTAACAGAGCAGCATAGGGTATCAGATCCGAGCAGTACCATATGGCATCTAGTTATACGTCTCGGCCTATCATGGCATTATAACAAATCGCAGCCTAGTATCACCAACCAGCGCTGGCGTTGCCCAGGATCACACTGTGCGATCGAGCAAAACATCACATGTGCCGTAAAACACTACTAGCACAACACAATTTGAAGTGGATTATGTCTCCGAGCCCTCTTCCCCCACACCCCAGAGTGAAGGGGGTGCATCCCCCCCTCTGTGTCCAAACCTTCCCAGTACATACCTTCTCTGTGGGGGTGGGGAAAGCGGGGGAGAGCCGACACCGCTGGAAGTTAAAAGAGTGGGTCCCGAGAGAGAAAGAGGAGCGGTAGTGGAGGGGGCAGAGGGTGGTAAAACGAGATAAGAGCAGGGAGAGAACGAGACGCAGAAAGGGAGACGGGGGCGGGGTGCGAGGAAAGGGTATGAGAAGAGAGAAGATAAGAGAAAGTAAGATGAAGAGAGAGAGATTGGTGAGGGGAGTGTAACTGCTGGGGGCGGAAGGGGGGGCAGGCACGAAAGAAGAGGAAGCGCACGTGAAAGATAGGAGGGAGTTTGAGGAAAAGAGTGACCCAAAGGAAGAGAGAGGAGATAGCTGGGTGGTGGAAGAGAAACGTGTGAGGTGAAGGGCAGCAGGAGGAAGTGAGGGGCACAAGGAAGGAGGGAGGGAGTGACACAGAGGGAGGAAGTGACACAGCAGGACTGGAGGGGCAGAGAGGAACTGATAAGGAGAGCGCAGAGCAAAGGAGATGAGAAAAGAAGAAATGTGGCGCCAAGGAGGGAGCTCGAGAGATGAACAGAGAGGGCGCGTGGTCGCGATGGGAGGGAAGAAAAGGGGGGTGGTGGGGGGGAGGTGAGCGTGTGAGGGAAGGGGAACAGAGTGGAGGGAGAGAGGAGCTCAGAGCGCGGATGCTACCAGTTTCAGCCGCCCCCCTCTCCTGCTCTGACCGTACAAATAACACACCCTGAAGAGCTAATAACCTTTTAACCCACGGAGCTGGACACAGGGCACCTCCGAGAAAGTGAGTAGTTGGCGGGGTGATCTTGACAACTCTGGGTCGCCGTACAAGCAGGAGAGCGTATGGGCAGGAATGGCTTAGCCCCGACCCCACCCAGGAGGATGAAGAGAGCAGCAGCAGGTGAGAGGCGCTGCGCAAGTTCGGCTCCCAGAGCCTGCAGGGGGCTCTCAGCTCTCAACAACAAAGGAGGCATCAGGGGGAGGGAGTCGCCATGAAAACCACCGCCTTTCTCCGAGGCAAAGCAGAAATGCCTCGGAGAAACGCAGTGGCGTTTTCGGATTCGGGGGCGTGTTTCTTTTTCTCTCCTCTTGCCATTGGCTGGAGGAGAGAAAAACACGCCTAAAAAAGGGCGTGGCTAAAAAGTGGAAAGAAGAGCACGGAACACGCCCCCGAATCTGAAAAAGACGGAGCCTATTTGGAGGGACGGCTCTCTCCTCCAATGGCTGGCCTCCGTTTAGGAAGCCAGCCAATGGAGGAGAGGCAAAAAGAGAGGCGGGCTAAATAGCCACTCTAAGAAACATAAGATCTCCGGACTTCCGGTTCTGCCTTCTGGCAGACCTGACGGTCCCTCGACCTAAAAATGGTAGTTACCTCGCTTCTTATATCTCTTCCTCAATATCTCCATCCCACTCACTGCTAAATTCTTTGACATTTTGCTGAGTATGCTTATTAGATTAATCTCGGCTGGCGGTCAGGCACGTATCGGCTGGCAAACATTAATAATGCCTTTTCAACGTGGGGTGTTTGGGGTCCCAGATCTTTATTTGGCTCTTTGTTGACCATTCTCCCAGGTCGACTCCCAGGATCCCCCTCCGAAATTCACGCGCTCCATACCACGTCGTGGGCTTGAGAAAAGTTGAGACTCTACATGGCTGCGGACTCTCTTTACTCTCCGCACTTGCCGTTACAAGATAATGCATGGATCCCCCCCACTTGTGAAACTTTGACGAAGCCGACGTTGTCCCGGTGTGAGTTACACACAGTAGGAGATCTTTTTCCAAAATAGCGAAGTGCGAGCTGTGGGGAGCCTGGCAGAGGGGCACACTGTGTCCCCGATGCATAGGCTTCTTTTGCACAGAACACGGATCTCCACACAAACTGCAATGGGCTCCTCGACTACAGAACCGGGAGACTTCCTCCTGCTCTCACTTATTATCACATCGGCTTATAACTCACATTTAGTCTCCCGACTGTACCAACTAGCGCAGACACTCCGACCACCTGTAGGGTGGAAGACCTGCGTGGCATGGGAGAGGGATGTGGGCCACCCACTGACTGACAAGATTTGGACTTTCTGCTGTGAATAGACATGGTATGTCTCCAACAACTACAGGCACAAACTTCTCCATTTTAAATACTTACACAGGGCATACATCACACCAGCACTACTTGTCAAAATGGACCCTTCTAGATCCCATAATTGCCACAGATTCACAAGTGATAATGCCAATTTTATACATTTGGCATGGTATTGCCCGTTGGTTCAGGCTTTCTGGGGGAAGTGTTTGGCTGCCTCACTTCCGTGACTGAAACTGACCTGGCCCCCCTCCCCGTTTCTTGTGCTGATGGGATATGTCCAACCTCTCGACACTGGAAAATGGCGCTTTACTGCCATTGCCCTACTTCTCTCTAAGAGGCAGGTGTCCAAAAACTGGGGTCGCCCCTACGGCCCCATCGGTTAAGGCCTGACTGCGAGACTTAATCTACTGTGATATGACTAGTGATATCTATGCAACACTACAGCACCCCCCTTTCCAGGCCTAAGAATATATGTCAACCCCGTCATACTTATTTATTGCTCCATCCTGAGGTCACGGACTGAGGGGGTCCGGTCCTGGTCACCCCAATGACCCCCTTTGCAGTGCTGGGAGTGGATTTCTGCCTACTGGGGCACACTGTGGGTACATTTTCTGCCCCCCGCCCCGCCCCCACTGCTATGGACTTCATAGATTTGAACTGGTCTAGCCTCCCCCACTTGTTTCTATTGCTCAGTGCCGATGACTCTGCAGCTGGACAAGTCACGACTAACAGTGCTACCGCTTGAATCGACCATGTGGACTCTTCAATGATGCTCTTGGCTGGCATTGGATCGCATGCTACTTATACCCTGATTTGTTTCATTAATCTGTACCATCGATGTGTTGCCTTTTGTGGCTGCATAAGTTGTTTTATTTTGTTTTTCTTCATTATCTTCTTTGACACATGCTGCTGTTTTACTCCTTTAGACTCAATGTCCTGTATGGCTATAACTATGCACCTATATGGCAGGTATATTGTTGAGAAAAATGCAATAAAAGCACTTAAAATAAATTTATGAAATCATTCACCAGCAGGTGCATTGTAGGACCTCTGCTCTGTGAGGACATCACAGAAAATTACTCCATACGATATGGGGTACAGATCAAAAGAAGTTACTTTGTGGTTTTGTCTGAGATGAGAAATATATTACATGGTGTAAATGATTGATCCGTGACAAGCCTTAAATACAACCACACGTCACCAGCAAACATACCAGAGCAGTGCATGATGTCAGATAGTAACTCCAGTAGCTGCTGCTAGGCTTGCATTTAAAAGACACTAAGCAGTAGCTTTCAAAGGGTTACTGGCATCCTATTTCTGCACAGGATGCTGGCACTGTACCTTTTAACAGGTGCAATCTGTAGCTTCCACAAAACAATGTGATTAAGTAAATGATCTGTAGACTACAGTGTGCCAAACTGTAGTAGTCTACTACTTAAATCCGAAGGGTTGGCAAGTATGCTTTGGATGTACATAGTTTCTCTTTGGTAAGGCTTCCAGCAGGTCAGAGCCTTCCCAGTGGCAGCTGGTACGGTACGGGTGTGGCCGGGGGGTGAAAAAAAAGAACCTTTCCCTTACCTCTGCACGGCCGCTATTGCTCCTCAGCTTTTCTTCCCAGGAGCAGGATGCACACATGCTCCCCTAAGCCAATCTCAACCCTGCTGTCACCAGCATGACAACTGTGTTGTGATTGGTCTGAGCGGCTTGGTTTTGCGCTCAGACAGGGAGTGGGAGCCTGTGCATGTTCTCTACCCAGGTTGTGCAATACAGATGGGTGGCAAACATGCTAAGTGTGCATGTCTGTTTGGTCGGCCCAAGACTGCTGGCTAAACCGTCATGCGCAGTTAAGAGCACCAACCACTACTCCTCCTGATGGCTGCGACGACAGCCAAGCCCCGCCTGCCCCAAACCTGGCTTCAGCATGGACAAATAAAATGATAATAACATTGTGTTATTGTTGTTTTATTTTAACTTTTTTGCACTGCTGGAAAGCAGTGGGCAGCGCTCCTCTGGCTTAGCAGAGGAGCCACTTCTGTCTCCTGCCCCTTGCCCATGCCAAGGAGAAGAGTAACTTCTGAAGTAGCCCGGTTCCACGTTCTAGGCTTACTCTGGAACCCCTGGCCGATGGTTCTTTATTACCTGCTTTGTAATTGTGGTGGGGAGAGAAACTCACCTGTCAATTATACATTACCAATGCCCATGACGCCGAAGAAATACAAACTCATAATCCAAGTTTAGTACATTTATTACAACGCCAAGAAAAGTTGAACATACAAACACCTCATAACAAGAATGTAAAGATAGATGGGCACTAATACAAAACCAAATCTACGAACTAAATTTAGGCGGTGCAACATGCTCAGAACCACCAATTCAAAGATCACAAATGATTATAGACTACATCAAGAGATTTCTTCATTGGCGGCTGATAAGTAAAAGTATTTAATCTGTCCCTACACTACTTCTAACATGACATCCCTACTTAGATTTTCCCAAACAAGCTCCCTGAAAGTTGTCAGCACGTGAAGACTTCCGAAGAAGCACACCCATGTCAATTGGGTCGAGTAGCATACAGAGCACGTTCTAAGATGCTTTCCTCTCTTCAGGTAAAGTAGAAGAACTGTGTTCGAACTCTGTCTCTAACCCCAATACAAAAGTCGAATACCACCCCCCCGAATACATCACAAGACCACTTCATCCAATTAGACACTTCTTGTTAGGTAACCTTTCATGAGGTAATGGACATCCAGTCTCTTGTTCGATGACCTTGGTTCCCAGGCCTTTCCAGACACGAATGACATCCTCCTACTTTATTGGCTCCACTTGTTCAAAGGCATCCTCTCCTCCCTAGGTCTGTCCAATTCCTAAAACAAAGACGTTATTCAAACTAACGAGGACAAATTCCTGCACCTGCATCGTAAACGTGAAAAGAGAGAATTTCACAAGCACATAAATTCTAATTAAAAAACCTTCGACCCGAGAGCGAACAAGGAGAAACAAAAGTTAGACCTTACCAAGTCTTCAGCTAACCTAAGAACAGTACACACATTTAAAATGCACGCATATATGAACAATTAATATACACATATTATAGGAGCCTTTATAAAAGATATGCTCATTAGTCATGAATATACTTCAGACATATATGGTTGCATAAATTCGTACATTTACTACATTCATTCTTTGGTTACATGAAGAAAATCTTTAGCACTTCGCTTACACGTTATTACAATTCACGTTCCAATAACATATTACGACGGATTATATGTGGATGCGGACTAACCATGATTGTAACGAACCCCTACAAATAAGAAGAGAAGTTGCACTCTATCACTTCGAAGTTAGATATTGGCACTGAGTCCATCGACTTTTCTAGGACTAGGTGGTAAATAGCATGACAAATACCAGGTTCACTGTCTCCAGGTTGGAACCAAGTGAGCTTTAGAAGCGGTGCAGATCGATGACCGCGACAGCAGGGCACACGCTCACAAAGGGATTAGTAAACCGGTGAAAGGCGGGCCTTGGCCCAGTTCAGGGCTGGGTAAAGGCTTCTGATAGGATGAGCATGGTCAAGTTCAGGGACAGGCAAAGACCTGTGATAGGCCGTGACAATAAATGGATAGGCAAAGACCTGTGATAGGCTGACACTGACTCTGTACTAACATAAACAAAGACCTGTGATAAGCTGACCTTGTCCCAGTTCAGGGATAGGATAAGACTTGCGGTAGGTTGAGCATCCTCAAGTTCAGGGATAGGCAAAGACCTGTGGTAGGCTGCCATTGACCCAGTCCTATAATAAAGACCTGTGATGGGATAGGCAAGCACCAGTGATAGTCTTGCAACATCCCAGTACATGATAAAATCTGATAGGCTGGCCCTCTGTAAGCACAGGATAAGGCCTATAAATGACGGATCAAGCCAGCATGGGGATAGGTAAATGCACTCTGCGCTTTAGCTGGTGCAAGGATAGGTACGTCCCTGTCCTTGGATGATTTATAACAGGGATAGGTAAGAATCTGCACGATGCTGACGCTTGCCTAGTTATGGATAGGCAAACACCTCTGATAAAAGAATCCTGACCGTGGATATAATAGGTAAAGCGCATATGATAAACTGGTGAATTGACAGAGGCACAGTGACAACATGAGATAGATCTTGGTTGACACAGGGATAGGTAAAGACCTGTGGTAGGTTAACCCTGACCTGGACACACATAGTAAAGCCTTGGAATAGAAGGACCTTATAGGTTAGAGTACAACATGATATAATCTAGGCATGGCTGACACAGGAACAGGTCGAACCTGTGATAAGCTGACCCAGCACAGTCATGCGATAGAGTGAGCGTTGCTGTTAAAGGGATTGGTAAAGAACTGTGGTAGGCTGCGTTTAGAGGTAAAGGAATAGATAAAGACCTGTAATAGGCTGAATTTATCTAGTGTATAGATCGGTGAAGACTACGATAGGCTGAGTTTCGCTGGTAAAGGGATTGGTAAAGATCTGGGATAGGCTGAATTGGCTGGTGCATGGATAGCTGAAGACCTGTGATACACGGTTAGTAAAATCCAGTGGTAGGTTGACTCTGGACGCCACGGCGTCGCCGGGCTGTGTGTTTTTCCACACAGTGGTCCGGCGGATCTTTGCCACGAACGAGCGTCGGGGGCCGAGGCCCGCGTCTCTGCCGTCTCGCTGTGAGGGAAACAGGATTAAGTGGGCAGCGCACACTCTGTCCCGGAGGGAGGGGGCAGCACCCCACGCCTGCCGCCTTCCAGCTGAAATTAATAGCTCTTGTTAATTAGAGTGCTCTGTCTTCCCGGCCAGGCAGCCAAGGCCCAGCTCTAGTAATAAATAGTTCATTTTTTCCCCTGCTTGGATATTATTGGCAGCGCATCAAGAAATAAGACATTTGCTGGCTCAGCAAATTCCTGTCCTAGACGTGATGTAAGAATGAATTTTACCAAGAGATACTTGTTCAATGAGGCCGAGTGGAGCGGCCTGTCCGTGACTACCCCACCCGCCGGGGAAACGTGGAAAATTACAGCGGCGGCCGCGTCACTGAGGCCGGGGTCCCTGACAGCCTCCGCAGGCCTCACTGCAAGGGAGCGTGGAACTAACCAATCTCAGGGGGGTGTCCTGTCCTGGGCCTGACCTGCCTGCGAAGCATGGGAAATCACTGCGACCTGATAGTTACAGGCCTCAGTGAGGGTGAGTGGGAGTGCCTGCACCATTCAGCCACTCTCAGGAGATGGTCTGAGACTTAAGAGGCATACAAATAAAGGACTTGGAGTACACCTGCTCTTACAGTCACTCAGCGAGTTATCTCAGGCCTCAAAGGGAGGGAGCCGCCATTGCAAAACGCACAGAATTCTGTACATGAATGTGCAGGATGACAAGACCACCCTGTAAGGGACTTCACAAGCTAACCTGTGACGTAGAAGAAACAGGCCCTTACAGCCACTCAATGAGTCCTCCCGTGCCTCGGGGGAGGGAGCCGACATTACAGCCAATCTGTTGCCAGCCCTGTAAGGGACTGGGCTACATGACTTGCCCTAGGAACAATGAAATCACTGCGCGAGTAGGAACAGGCCCTGAAAGCGGCCGAGTGCATCCTCCCAGCCCTCGATCTATATCCATCAACTCTAATTCAAATAGAGAGTGTCCCTCTCTTTCTTATGATGTTCGCTTTTCTTTAAAGCGATATTCTTTATAAAATTCAAGAGGGTCATCTTTTTTTTCCCAAATGTGTTGCTCTCTCCTTAAACTTTACTTTAACCATCCTCGTAAAAGTAGGACTTTACTCTCATGCACAAGCCAGCATGTTGACAGGTATGTCAGTGTGATTGGTGGGCCACAGAGGAGCTGTACCATCTCCCTCAGCTACATGTAAAATCACTGCGACCTGCAGGACACTGGCCCTTGCAGCTGCCCAGAGAGGCGTCCCCCGCTTCATTGGGATGGAGCGACCCATACTACCCTTCTTGGGGCAACGTGTTGGACTGCACCACCTGTCTGAACTGTAGCGAACTGTTCATGCACTAAGTTGTAGTACAGCTTTTTATTCAGAACTGGCCAGGCTGCACTGCATGAATGAGGTGCTAGCAAAACAAGCAGCCACTTTCAACAAGTGAGCCCAGTGAGGGTAAGTGGGCTATACAGCGGTTCTTGTGGGGGGAAGGCGGGCCATAAAAGCGATTCCAGGCACAGTGAGAGGGGAGCTGTCCAAACATATCAGGACTCTTTGCAGCAGAGAAGGGATGTGGGCCGCATGAATGTCTTCTGACCCAGTTAAAAGGAAGTGGTCGACACCCCTGGTCTCCGCCCTCATTGTGAACAAGTAGGCCTCTCAAGTGCTCTGAGCTTCACTGAGGAATGTCGTCTATACAGGGACTCTCAGTCACCACGGAGGGAGGCTGGAGCGCCCTTCATGTGGCTGCACTGAAGGTATCAAGAACATTCACCTGCTCTTGGCCACAGCGAAGGAAAGGGGTCTTGACTGTCACTCAGGGGCCTTAGCTGAGGAAAGAAGGCTTCCAATCCCAGTCAGGACGCGGGCAGTGAAAGTATCTGGTCTTGGATTCTTGTATCCGCATCTGGGCCATGGAAAAAGAAGAGGGACAAGAAGATGAAATGCCCTATGCAGACATTTTCAGACAGAGTGAGGTGAAGAGGCGCGTGCAGACTCTCTAGCGCCTAAATGATGGATCCAGGCTTCAATGAGGAGCTCAAATCGTTTCTCAGGCCTGAGTGAGTGGCTATAATCCATCCTAGTGTCAGAGGGGGCAACAAGTCAAGTAGTGTTCTCCTATTCTGAAGAAGTGACTCACAGCTAGCGAAGAAGGTTAGGAGTTCAGGCCATACACCTACTTTTGGCTTATAAAAGGAAAGCAGGCATGCAGCTTTCCCCAGACCCAGTGAGTGTAAGCCGCCAGGCCAGATACTTCAGTCCAGGGAGGCCATGAAATCCCATCCTCACACAATATACAGCGCTGGGTTGCCTAAAGGTAGCTATGCGCTATATAAATGCTACATAGAATAGAATATTACTTCCTTTTGATACCTCTGTGTTTTGCCGTCAGCAAGGGTCTGAGGCCTGACGTCATGTGCCTGTTCACAAATGTTTACTCTCCACTACAACCACATGAGAGTGATAGGCTTTCCACCAAGTCATTAGTCTGTCAGTGAGAGGTGTAAATAATTTACCATGTCACTGTTAATTGATTGCTCCTGCACATGGTCAGCCCGGCTAACCTTCCGGAGGCCTGTTGTAGGAGTCTGCGGGAGTGTGCATCGATGTATCTCCATGGCCGACATGTGTTTCCAGGTGCCTTCTGCCACTATCAGCGCTGTCATGTCTGATAACCCACAGCAGAGCCTCCTATAGAACTACAGTAGTAAGTAGTAGTACTACTACTACTACTACTACTACTATATAACTACAGTTCTTCCACATTTTAGCTTTTGAACTGTGGTTGCTCCAAGCTTTATTTTTGGAAGTATTATGGAATTATGAATACAACTGCCAACCGAGAAATCAGTTTTGGAATATGTTAATGTGACGTTTTTAGAGGCTGTATGTTTTGATACCGTATGAAGTCACCCGCTGCATTTACCTGGAGGGATTTTCCACATACATGCGCCAATCCAATACTGATGCACTTCAGCACAAAGCATTGCATTGCCTGAACCTACCAGTATCCCTTCTTCAGGTTCTGCACTCACCACTCATTCTCCCCCTGGGGAGCCCACCTTCTTACTTTGTATCCTAACTATAAGGAGAGAGAACCAAGCATACTCTTAGGTGTAAACCCGCGCCAGTGCATGTCCTCCATGTGAAGCCGGGCTCTGGCAGCAGGACTCTCAAGAAGCAAAGATCTAGCGTATCCACACTTGGGTTGTCAGTTCAGGGAGTCATGTCACTGATCATTCACTCACAGGTGGATGTAGAACTCGAGTGTCTCGAGTAGGCCTCACTTCTACCATGCAGCCTAGGAAGGAGTCACCCACTGGTCTCTAGGGCCTCTCTGGACGTAGACCCGGCCCTTTGTGTGCACTCATTTCTGGGAGAACCACACGTTCCAGTGTCAAGGATTTGTATCTGGAGACTTAGTGCTTCCTGACAGTCCTGGATCTCTACTGTAGACACACAGTCCAAAACCTGAAGGGTGGCACCCTCTGTGCCAAGCATGGGTCTGTCTAGTTGCGGTCTCCTGTCACCTTACTCTCAAGGCAGCACAGGCAGAAGTAGCCTCAGAAGTGGCAATCTCAGGGCCTTCTCCGGTCCGAGGAGGTAACCCTGGCCTACCACCTCATCCCTTACACCGGTCTTGTACCCCTTACTTTCCTCCTGGGCTTCCAGAACCGAGTCCCAGAGTCCGTACCATCAGAGACCTGCTCTTTGGCAACTTTAGTGCTCTCACTCTCAGGTTTCCCTCTTGTGTGTGGTCTTCACTGCCTAGGATGCAGTCTACAGCTAAATCTCGGCAAACATCCCCCCTCCTCTGAGAAACGGTCCTATCTATGGTGACTATGGCTACCGGGCAATCTTACCCTGGGGACCTGACACTTCACATAATGCTCTGAAGAAACCAAGCTCCCCATCAGCAGATTCTGACTGGCACAGGTATTCTGTAATTCCCACCAGATCTCCCTTAGAGCCCACCCCCCAGGTGACGGGCACGAGAGTATATGCCACTTCACCTCCCAAGAGTAATTCCCTGTTCCCACAGCTGCACTGGGCATAGCTGACGGCTGCTCACAAGTAGGGGGCTTCTTATCACAAGCAGAACCTCTCATGTGTTCTCTGGCTGCAAGTAGCCAAAGCCAAAGCAGCGGACCTTTTAATTGCGCCTCTTCCACTCTGGTGCCCTCTCTCCTGACCCAAAAGTTGTGGGGTCTCCCATTCTTTAACAGAAGTTTCGGGACCAGTTGGGGACATCAGAGGAATTTTAGTTAGAGCCTGACCCACCTTTTTTGGTACCCCCCTTGTGTCCTCCTTGTACCGACTTACAGGTCAACTCACTGCCCACGCTTAGTGGCGTCAGTGAGTTTTGAGTCAGCTGGATACTGATGCTGCTCTGCAGCATTTATTAAAAATGTTCTCTTGCATAAATAAATCAGACAGTTCCCCATAAGCTGCCATACTGCTGCCCTTAGCCAACGGGTTCCAATGACTTCGATAAAATATCCACAAACCTGCCACAGGAATATTGGGACTCTTGAGTGGCATCCCTGATAATTATCGCAGGTCAAACCAAAACTGTGCAAAATTTCATTCATAGTTTACTATGTCTAAATTGTAGGATTGCGTATAAAATTGGCATTTCTCCGTCTTTAGACATAACCGCAGGTAACTTGTCACCCCCGATATTCCTTCACTGCCTGGTGCAAGTCACAGACTTACTCAAAGTATAATAACAACTGTTCAAAAAGCCCTATGGATAAGCTAGGTTTAGGCTTACTAGTCCACTCACCACATTGTTGCTGCGTCCTTAAAGATTACGCATTGACGCCTTCTCTCTTTGAAGGCAATAACAACCTTCCTTTCCTTTGCAACAAATTTCCTCTGCTCCCGAGGCAGAGCTAATTCTCTTCCTTCAGCTGCGGGCATTGTCAACTTGAATTAATCATCTATACTGTTCTGTCCTACAAGTCAAGCCTCTTGTCTTCCAGCACACTCGCGGATAGATTGCAGCCCAAAATGCTGCGTTCTAAACTGGAAGGGACAAGGGAAGAGGAACAGCTCTGGTCTTCTCTTAGCAGCCCTCCTTCCACCTCTTCTTTATCGTCTGCTGGAGTCATCCATGCTTGCCTGGTGTTGCATTTCGGTCATTCTGCAGGGACATTCCCTCATTTTTTGCTTTCACCGTCCTGTTTTATGAACCTGTTTTTGTTGGGTTTCAGGACTCTGTGCTCTTTACTACTGCTAACCAGTTCTACAGTGCATTTGCTCTCTCCTTCAATTGTGGTAAAATTAGCTTACACCCAATTGTCACATGCAATTAACTTGTAAGTCCCTAGTAAAGTGGTACAACATGTACACAGGGCCTGTAAATTAAATGCTACTAGTATGCAGCACTTATTGTTACACCCACATAAGTAGCCCCTTAGACATGTCTCAGGGCTACTGTATCAGCCTGTATCTGTAGTTTTTAAACTGTCATGTCGACCTGGAAGAATAAGCCTTTTGCAGCCTAAACCTTCCATTTTAATACACATAGGCCTCTAGGATAGGCCCTACACAGCCCAGAAGGCAGGGTGTAATGTGTTTAAATAGTAGGAGATGTACAGTTACGTTTTACTTTTACTGGTAGTGAAAAACTCACTTATATCCGTTTTTCACTACTGCAAGGCCTATCTCTACCATGGGATACCATTGGGTTGCCTTATTACATTTAATAAGTGGTGACTTTCACTTGGGAGCAGGTAGTAATATCGAATTTGGTGTCTAAAGAATTGTAGTTTAAAATCCTCTTTAATGGTAAAGTTGGAACCTAAGTCACAATTCTGAAAATGTCACTTTTAGAAAGTGTGCATTTTCCTATTCCAAACATTTTGTGTCTGCAGCCTACATCCTGGGTCACATGCCTAGGTATAGCAGGCAGTTGGTCTTTGTGTATTACTCCTAGACAGTGACACAACGGGGGAATAGGTGTTGGCAGGATGGGCCATCTCGGACTTCACGGGGGGAGCTATCACCTACCATACTTACACATCACAAAGGCTCTGCCACAGCGCACTCACAAAGAGTTTCACACTAGTCTTTTGTGCACCCAGGGAGTTTTGGGCCAGGGCAGGGAGGGAGAAAATTCAAAGCACCTTTGGCGTTGGAAACCTCTAGAAACTTCAAAACTGGCGCCAAGTATAAATATTAGACCCCGAGACTCAACTCATCAGTACACGCCAGGGGGCGTGTGGATACTACAGATGAAGGATGCCCTGGTGCCCTGCTACTAGAGGCATGCCCGCATGCTGAGAAGGAAGACTGTGCCTGCACACTTCTTCCGAGGCTGAAGTGACTCCTAGGGTCAGTTGACTGACCTCCTGTTCTGGGGTACAGGGACTTAATATGTTCCAAAGGCCTCCCTGCATCTGCCCAGCTGAGCTGCTGCGTGGACCTGCAGGTAGATCTACCTGAGCCCTCCTCGAGTGAGTCCCTTATCACCAAGAGGTGCCCCACAGGTCCTGGCCCCCTGGTGTGGCGGTTCTCTGACAAAATATCAAAACCAAAAATATTGTGATACAGAAATATCGTGTCAAAAATATCGATCACAAAACAATATTTTTTCTATACATATAATGGTAAGTAAAAAATATCAAGAAAAATATTGGTTTACACTAATATCGAAAACAAATATACAAACATCGTTTTTTAATATATATAGTTAAAAAATAAATATGAAATATTTTAACATAACATGAATATAAAGTAAATTAAATATGTGTTTAAGTAATATTTAAATATATATATATATATATATATACACATTATTAAACAAACACACATATATTACTGTATATATATATATATATATATATTCACTGAAAAAACCATAGGTTTCACACATGTTATAGTTAGCGGAAATTTTACTGATAAAAAACCAATGAAATTGCCCCGTTATAGTTAGTGCTGGCAACTATAACTCACGCAACCGCAATCCTCTGCCGATGCTAATACTGTATTTAGACACTTATTTGCCCATGTCTTCTTCCATACATTTTTAGCTATACATATATTACAAATATTTTTTTTTATAAAGACTCATATGTCATCAGCAGAAGATTGCGGTCGCGTGAGTTATAGTTGCCAGCACTAACTATAACGGGGCAATTTCATTGGTTTTTTATCAGTAAAATTTCCGCTAACTATAACATGTGTGAAACCTATGGTTTTTTCAGTGAATTCGCAAGGTTTTTTAAATGCTAATTCCTAACTATAACGTGTGTGAAACCTATGTTTTTTTCAGTGAATTTGTACGGTTTTTTAAATGCTAAGTTACTTTACGCCATTCGAGGCGTGCGCGCCCACTTAACGCAGTGCGTTCCGTGCACGGTTTTTATCAACTTTAATAAGCCCTGTACATTTGGTGGCCTTCGGCCAACAAAAGCACAGGGGGTGGGGTCAATGTGGATAGTGTTTTTTTTATTTCGATTTTATAATTTCATGTTGACAAAATATAGTTTTTTTACTGATGTAATAAGCCCAGCACATTTGGTGGCCTACGGCCACCAAAAGCACAGGGGGTGGGGTAAGTGTGGATAGTGTTTTTTTTATTTCTATTTTTTACCGTACGCTTACGGTAAGCGTACGGTAAGCGTACTCGGCGAAATTGCCGAAAAAAAAATAAAACCGTTTTTGCTCTTGGGGGATGTTTGGGGACTCCCTCAACATGACTATGTGGGAGGGAGTTGTCAAAACAGCCCCGTAACATGTTTTTGGGCATCATGTTTGATAAATAACACTCAGTGCGAGAGACAAAATGGCAGACGCCGCTTCCTGGTTTCGGCCGATTCGAATGTTTACTAAGATCTAAGAGCCAATCAGAATCGCGCTCGCGCACGCCACCGTACGCGTACGGTAATCGTACGGTAAGCGTACCGTAAGCGGGCTCAGATATATATATTGATTTAAAGGCTATTTTCTCAGAATCTACTGAACAGATTTACACCAAACCTACAAAAGGCACTTCCTTGACATAGGGACTACCTCTCTGCCAAATTTCTAGTAATTCTGTTCAGCCGTTCGGGCTGTAGCTCGTTCTAAAGGTCCTATGGAAAAATGCATGGGAAAAACGCGTTTTGGGACCCCCCTTTTATCTCAGCCCCCACTTGACGAATCCCCCCGAGACTTTCAGGGTAGGAGCGGAGCGTAGCGCCCCACCTATTTTGAAAAATTCGTGAGGATTCGTCGACCGGCGCCAAAGTTATTCAAAATAGAATGTTGCGGATTTCCTATGGAAAAGGGGTCCTAACTATAACTACCTACTGGCGACCGCCAGTAGGTAATATATATATATATATATATATATATATATATATATATATGTATATATACATATGTAATATACTCCTGTTTAAAAAAATAGTAATCATAATCTATATTTTAATTTTCTAATATTTTTTAAATATACCAATATAACAACTATAGATATATATTGATTACAATACCCTATTCCAAGATGGCCACCGTTTTATCTCTAAGGATAAAACTAGCATCAAATACTCATCGTCATCTGTGGCATTTTGCCTTTGTCGATATATCGCAAAGTCCATTTTTGAAAGTATGTGAAATACAATATGAGTTGGCTGCGAAACGATCGGTATTACTAAAATGAATGCATTCAGTTGCACATATCTAAAGTTCACAACTGGAATTGACCTACTACAAAATGGATGCCACAGTAGAACTACCAGAAGGCAGATCTGTATAAGGTGTCTTTTCTCTATGTCTAAATATCTGTTTCTAGATCTGTATAAGGTGTCCTTCCTCTATGTCTAAATATCTGTATGTAAATATGTGGTTTGGCAGAAAATCCAGTTTGTAAACAAGACTGCTTTAACAGTCAAAATGTGTAACTGGCATTAAATCTCTGGCTCAGCAACTTTCCCCTGAGTATGTGCTTACTTGATTCCTCTTAGACATATGTCTATATATATTCACTTAAAAAACCATAGGTTTCACACATGTTATAGTTAGCTGGACATTTCACTCGTAAAAAACCAATGAAATTTCCCCGTTATAGTTAGTTCAGATAACTATAACTCGCGCGCCCGCAATCCACTGCTCATGACGTCACATATTACATCACTCATGACATGGTCAGTGGCATCACTCATGACATCACTGATGACATCATCCTTGTGATAGAGTGGCGGTCGCGCGAGTTCTAGTTATCTGAACTAACTATAACGGGGGAATTTCATTGTTTTTTTACGAGTGAAATGTCCAGCTAACTATAACACGTGTGAAACCTATGGTTTTTTAAGCTAATTGGCAAGGTTTTTTAAAAACTAATTCCTAACTATAACATGTGTGAAACCTATTGTTTTTTAAGTGAATTTGTAAGGTTTTTTAAATGCTAAGTTATGTATGTATTATTATATTTTTTATATATTTATTTTACAATAAACTACCTATGTATATAGTTATAGATTGACTGTATCCTGTAATATGGAATGGCTCATTTAAAATGTTTTTTTTTAAGGGTTTTCACCGTGCGCGCACCCCACGATTTTTAAAAAAAATAATAAAATGTTTTTTTCACCCTTCTGGGTCCTTCAGGGACCCCCTGACAAAGGCTAGGGGGTCAGGAACTCTCTACCCTGCCCCCTTTTCACGTTCTCCACCTTTCTTTTTCACTGTCACACACCAAACACACAAAATGGCGGCCGACACTTCCTGATTTCGACCGATTCGAATGTTGACTGACATGTAACCACCAATCAGAATTGCGCTCGCGCAAGTTATGGTGCGCGCACCGTGCGCGCACGGTGCGCGCCTATAGATATTTATGTACTTTTAAATGCAATTTTCTCAGAAACTACTGAACAGATTGACACCATATATGCAAAAGGCACATGCCTGACCTGAGGACTACCTCTTTGCCAAATTTCAAGTAATTCTGTTCAGCCGTTCGGGCTGTACCTTCGACTAAAGGTCCTAGGGAAAAATGCATGGGAAATACGCGTTTTGGGAACCCCCTTTTTTCTCAGCCCCCGCTTGACGAATCACCCCGAGACGTTCAGGGTAGGAGCTGAACGGAGCGCCTCATTAGGTTTGAAAATTTCTCGAGGATTCGTCAACCGGCGCCAAAGTTATTCAAAATAGAATTTTCAGATTTCCTATGGAAACACGGTCCTAACTATAACTATCTACTGGCGACCGCCAGTAGATAATATACATATATATCTATATCAATCACAAGTTTGTCCTGTGCATAAGGGAGCACTCACACGGCAGGTGATTCATCCAAATCATTTTCCATCTGGGGGACCGGCAAGTGGCATTCCGAGTTTATATCCTGCCTAACGCGTTTCAAAGCCCCAGGCTTCTTTCTCAAAGGCTGCTTGCAACTCGCATCAAAAACCCAAGTTCACTCACGTGGTTTGTTCAATCAAATGTATTCCCTCCAGTGGGTTCAGGTGAGTATATTTATACAAAGGATTCTGGTATCCGGAGTTTCCCCAGGCCGATTCTTCCTTACAGTAAGGTTAGCGAAGTTACAGCCAAATAATTACACTTGATCAATACCCTCAGTGGGCCCCAGATTGTCACTTACTCAGTCAATTTGCAAAACTGCTGTGTCGATAAAGTTAAAGACAGTTCTTCAACCTTACGCCCCATATTTCCTTGATGGGGGGTTCTCTCCTCCACGGCCGGACCGTAGTTGAAAACATCAATCACAAGTTTGTCCTGTGCATAAGGGAGCACTCACACGGCAGGTGATTCATCCAAATCATTTTCCATCTGGGGGACCGGCAAGTGGCATTCCGAGTTTATATCCTGCCTAACGCGTTTCAAAGCCCCAGGCTTCTTTCTCAAAGGCTGCTTGCAACTCGCATCAAAAACCCAAGTTCACTCACGTGGTTTGTGCAATCAAATTTATTCCCTCCAGTGGGTTCAGGTGAGTATATTTATACAAAGGATTCTGGTATCCGTAGTTTCCCCAGGCCGATTCTTCCTTACAGTAAGGTTAGCGAAGTTGCAGCCAAATAATTACACTTGTTAAAAACCCTCAATGGGTCCCAGATTGTCACTTACTCAGTCAATTTGCAAAACTGCTGTGTCGATAAAGTTAAAGCCAGTTCTTCAACCTTACGCCCCATATTTCCTTGATGGGGGGTTCTCTCCTCCACGGCCGGACCGCCGTTGAAAACATCAATCACAAGTTTGTCCTGTGCATAAGGGAGCACTCACAGGGCAGGTGATTCATCCAAATCATTTTCCATCTGGGGGACCGGCAAGTGGCATCAAGGAAATATGGGGCGTAAGGTTGAAGAACTGTCTTTAACTTTATCGACACATCCGGTTTTGCAAATTGACTGAGTAAGTGACAATCTGGGGCCCACTGAGGGTTTTTAACAAGTGTAATTATTTGGCTGCAACTTCGCTAACCTTACTGTAAGGAAGAATCGGCCTGGGGAAACTACGGATACCAGAATCCTTTGTATAAATATACTCACCTGAACCCACTGGAGAGAATAAATTTGATTGCACAAACCACGTGAGTGAACTTGGGTTTTTGATGCGAGTTGCAAGCAGCCTTTGAGAAAGAAGCCTGGGGCTTTGAAACGCGCTAGGCAGGATATAAACTCGGAATGCCACTTGCCGGTCCCCCAGATGGAAAATGATTTGGATGAATCACCACCTGCCGTGTGAGTGCTCCCTTATGCACAGGACAAACTTGTGATTGATATATATATATATATATATATATATATATATATATATATATATATTACCTACTGGCGGTCGCCAGTAGGTAGTTATAGTTAGGACCCCTTTTCCATAGGAAATCCGCAACATTCTATTTTGAATAACTTTGGCGCCGGTCGACGAATCCTCGCGAATTTCTCAAAATAGGTGGGGCGCTACGCTCCGCTCCTACCCTGAAAGTCTCGGGGGGATTCGTCAAGCGGGAGCTGAGATAAAAGGGGGGTCCCAAAACGCGTTTTTCCCATGCATTTTTCCATAGGACCTTTAGACAGGGCTACAGCCCGAACGGCTGAACAGAATTACTAGAAATTTGGCAGAGAGGTAGTCCTCAGGTCAAGGAAGTGCCTTTTGTAGGTTTGGTGTAAATTTGTTCAGTAGATTCTGAGAAAATAGCCTTTAAATCAATATATATATCTGAGCCAGCTTACGGTACGCTTACCGTAAGCTTACCGTACGCGTACGGTGGCGTGCGCGAGCGCGATTCTGATTGGCTGTTACATCTAAGTAAACATTCGAATCGGACGAAACCAGGAAGCGGCGGCCGCCATTTTCTCTCTCGCACTCTGAGGGGGGGATGTAAATAAAGGCAAAAAACATATAAAGGGGCTGTTTAGACAGCGCCCATGCACATAGCCATGTTAGTTGAGTCCTCAAAGGCCAAAAACGGTAAATTTTTATTTTTTGAAAATTTTGCCGATTACGCTTACCGTACGCGTACGGTGCGCTTACGCTAAAAATTTTAATAAAAAAAAAACACTCTCTGTGCATGGCATATTATTGTCATCACTTACAAATTAAATTTAACAGATTACCTATCACAAGGAAGCGCATAATATGTCCTACATGTGCGCACGGTGCGTAACGTGGGCACGCGGTGCGCGTAGCGCACTGCGTGCCCACCTTGCGTGTATGGCACTAACTGCGTAAAGTGGGCGCACGGTGCGCGAAGCGCACCGTGCGCGCACGGAATGAACTGCGTTAAGTGGGCGTGCACGCCACGAATGGCGTAAAGTAACTTAGCATTTAAAAAACCGTACAAATTCACTGAAAAAACCATAGGTTTCACACACGTTATAGTTAGGAATTAGCATTTAAAAAACCTTGCAAATTCACTGAAAAAACCATAGGTTTCAGACATGTTATAGTTAGCGGAAATTTTACTGATAAAAAACCAATGAAATTCCCCCGTTATAGTTAGTGCAGGCAACTATAACTCACGCGACCGCAATCTTCTGCTGATGACATATGTGTCTTTATGAAAAAAAAATATTTCTAATATATGTATAGCTAAAAATTTATGGAAGAAGACATGGGCAAATAAGTGTCTAAATACAGTATTAGCATCAGCAGAAGATTGCGGTCGCGTGAGTTATAGTTGCCTGCACTAACTATAATGGGGGAATTTCATTGGTTTTTTATCAGTAAAATTTCCGCTAACTATAACATGTCTGAAACCTATGGTTTTTTCAGTGAATATATATTATATATACACACTCACACATACACATACAAATAAATAATAAATGTAACAAACAAACTGCAAAAGAATAAAAGGAATTTTACATATTTCCAATTTAATTATAGATGAAAAGTAAACAATAGATAAAAATACGTTTTACTAAAAATATGTTAAAAGTTACATACATGTATATATATTAATATATCAAATTAAATCCCAAAACACATAATAGTAATAAACATTTAAAGAATACCACAAAAAACTATTAAACTCCGACAATAATTAATTTACTATTCCCACTTCAGTATGTGCAACAGTAGGGAAAGCACTGGACACTGAAGTTGTAAAATGTATTATTTTCACTCCAGTGTGTGCAACTGTAGGGAAAGTATTTGACTAAGGAGGGCTAAAATTTGCAAGTATAGGGAAAGCGTTGAACTCAGGGAGGTTACATTTACTATTTCCACTCCAGTCTGTGCAACAGTAGGGAAACTATTTTACTAAGGCAGGGTAACATTTATTATTCCCACTCAGCTCTGTGCAACAGTAGGAAAAGCGTTGGATTCGGGAGGAGTTACATTTAATATTCCCACTTCAGTCTGTGCAACTGTAGGGAAAGCATTTGACTCAGATGGGTTAAAATTTACTATTCCCACTCTAATGTTTGCTACAGAAGTGAAAGCATTGGACTCAGGAGGTGTAAAATGTACTATTCCCACTCCTGTGTATCTAACAGTAGGGAAAGTCTTGGACTCAGGAGGGGTTACATTTTCTATTCCCACTCTAGTCTTTGCAACATTAGGGCAAGCGTTGGACTCAGGATGGGTAAAATTTACTATTACCACTCCAGTCAGTGCAACAGTAGGGAAAGCGTTGGAACCTAGAGGGGTTAAATTTACTATTCCCACTCAAGTCTGTACAACATTTGGGAAAGCATTGAACACAGGTGGGTAAAATTGACTATTCCCACTCCAGTCTGTGCAATGGTAGGGAAAGGGTCGAACTCAGGAGGGGTTAAATTTACTATTCCCACATCATTCACTGCTACAGTACAGAGAGAGTACTTCACTTCAAACAAACAACATATTTTAGCAACTCTATTAAATACCCAGAAATATACAATTCTAAATATAAAATTAAGGGGCCGATTCCGATCCTGTAAAAAGGCTGTACGAATCGTTGTACGGAGCGTATACCCCATACGACTCGTAGCCGGTAAACTTTCCGTACAACCTAGGAAGTACGATTCGTACAGAAAGCCTATTTCCCTACGTTTCGTAAAAAATACGGGTAAAAAAAACCTACGATTCTGATCCGGAACAGCTTGTACGCGACGTCCGGACGTATTCAGGCAGCTGTTTCCGGCCCAGCAAGTACAATTCGTCCCTACGTCACTCCGTACGGCTCTTTTTTTACGGGAGTCAAACACAGCACAGACCGACGCGAACCGCTACGCAACGGAGCCCCGGTACGCGACGTACACGCCATGAACCCCGTTGTATGTGTCATCCCGTTCCTCTTGGCCTATGACCTGGTGCACCGCACCCGACGCACATGCCGCAGAAGGTGAGAACAACACCCAGGGGCCAGGGTGGGGTGAGGGGCAGGAAACAAACTACGGCACCATTAGAACAGTGATACAGACCGTACACACGCAATGAATGCATGGGTACGGTGCGTACCACACGTACCCCTACGGCACAGTAGAACTGTGATACGGACCGTACACACGCAATGAATGCGTGGGTACGGTGCGTACCACACGTACTCCTATGGCACCATTAGAACTGTGATACGGACCGTACACACGCAATGAATGCGTGGGTACGGTGCGTGTCATATGACTCCTAGCAGTGGACAGAGATATGAGGGGTGGGTGCATATGACTCCCAGCAGTGGCCTACAATATGAGGGGTGGGTGCATATGACTCCTAGCAGTGGACAGAGATATGAGGGGTGGGTGCATATGACTCCTAGCAGTGTCCAGACATATGAGGGGTGGGTGCATATGACTCCTAGCAGTGGACAGAGATATGAGGGGTGTGTGCATATGACTCCTAGCAGTGGCCTGCAATAAGAGGGGTGGGTGCATATGACTCCTAGCAGTGGACAGAGATATGAGGGGTGGGTGCATATGACTCCTAGCAGTGGACAGAGATATGAGGGGTGGGTGCATATGACTCCTAGCAGTGGACAGAGATATGAGGGGTGGGTGCATATGACTCCTAGCAGTGGCCTGCAATATGAGGGGTGGGGGCATATGACTCCTAGCAGTGTCCAGACATATGAGGGGTGGGTGCATATGACTACCAGCAGTGGACAGAGATATGAGGGGTGGGTGCATATGACTCCTAGCAGTGGACAGAGATATGAGGGGTGGGTGCATATGACTCCTAGCAGTGGACAGAGATATGAGGGGTGGGTGCATATGACTCCTAGCAGTGGACAGAGATATGAGGGGTGGGTGCATATGACTCCTAGCAGTGGACAGAGATATGAGGGGTGGGTGCATATGACTCCTAGCAGTGTCCAGATATATGAGGGGTGGGTGCATATGACTACCAGCAGTGGACAGAGATATGAGGGGTGGGTGCATATGACTCCTAGCAGTGGACAGAGATATGAGGGGTGGGTGCATAAGACTCCCAGCAGTGGACAGAGATATGAGGGGTGGGTGCATATGACTACCAGCAGTGGCCTGCAATATGAGGGGTGGGTGCATATGACTCCTAGCAGTGGACAGAGGTATGAGGGGTGGGTGCATATGACTCCTAGCAGTGTCCAGACATATGAGGGGTGGGTGCATATGACTCCTAGCAGTGGACAGAGATATGAGGGGTGGGTGCGTATGACTCCCAGCAGTGTCCAGACCTATGAGGTGGGGTGCAGAGGACTCCCAGCGGTGGACAGAGATATGGGGGGGTGTACATCATCATCAGATGACCACACCTACATGGTGGTATGGACGCATCCCTAACTTTGGACTATGATTTTAGTGGTATTAGAACACATCACTGACAGCAGGGTCCCACTCCCAGGACGATGGATGTCTGTCACACACTGCATGACACACCACACGTGGGTGTGAGGACATATAACACATGCATACCCACCCATGGCGGATGCAGCACAATACACACCCTGATTTCATGTCAACAGACTGTATTGTCATGTAACTGCATACAAAACTAAGATAGCCAAAGTAAACATACACTGTCACGCACATCCCAGGAGTGTTAGGAATGTACAGGTGCTGGTCCAGCCACCAAGATGTTGTCTCTCCTGGGAGGAATAGGGTTCAATTCCACCAGATACAAGGCCCACAATTGTGAGTCAGGTGCCCAAATACCCTGCATAACAAGTACCATTTGTGTGATAGGCCGTGATTACACACATGCATAGTGCTGAAAAGGGCCAATTTGTCCCTGAAGGCATTCCTACATACCCAAAACAGAAGTACAGTGACTAGCAAGAATGGCACAGATGATTCAGCAGGAGACATCGGTGAGCAGGCATGGCCATTGTTGAAGGGATCCGTCACCAACAAAGGAAATGTGGACACAGGTCAGCACAACAATTGTGCAATTGTTTGCAGGGAAGATGTCAGGTGCCACAGAGGAAGGAACACTCCTTGGGACAATGTCTCCAAACTAAATGAACACACACTACCAATGATTCTTTGCAGAGACATTGTGATGGCACACAGATACCATGGTCCACCTCATGACCATCATACAAAAACATTTCTCAGAACCCTAACACATTACCAGAACACCAACTCCTGGAGCCTCATCACCACCATCAAGTACCTGAAATGCAATAGTGTTGAAAGTAAAAGCAAAGGCTTTATTCAGCACCAACAACAAATACATTTAAAAGATACTATGTACAAAGGCCAATGGCCAGTCCATTTCTCAAGTCCAAGTATGGACGTAGGGGACCGCGTCCACCCCTCCTTGCCTGCACTAAGGAATCTCAAGGTTCGTCGACCGGGGGGGCATCATCTGTGGCAGGACCAGGCACCGCAGGGACATGAGGGGGAGGGGTAGGTGTGGTGGGTGCAGGGGTGGACGTCGCCACCACAGGGGGTGGGGCAGCGCCAAAGGTGGAGGTGAGCACGGCGCTGCACACCGCTGCTAGGGCCTCCATCCTAACCCCTGCACCTGAAGATACCCCAGGGCCAACGGAGGGTGTGGTGGATGAGGGATGGGGTGCAGCGCTCTTGGGGGAGGGGGGACTCAACTCCTGTGCCCGGGGACTTCCTCGCCTGCTTGTGGGGTGGTGGCTCAGTGGGGGCGAGCCCCAGCTCATCCATATAGGACTCCTTAGGTGAGAGTTTGGCAGGGGAGCTAAGGGGAGTGGTTTTGGAGGAACAGGGTTGTGAGGACTGCAGACTGCGACTGTGGCTGCGTGTATGTCGTCTGCCCCCAGACCCTGTGGGTGTGCCTACATCCCCCTGAGTGTGCGTGCCAGGAGGTGTGCGCTGTGCCTTACTTGGGGGTGTGCTGGATGTGTCTGGTGGGGTGCGTGCCCGTGACTGTCTGGGTGTATGTTGGGCAGGCATGGGAGAGGGCAGTGTGGATGGGTCCAGGGTAGGGGGGGACGGAGCGCTGCAGGAGAGAAACTGCTGCCGTCATGGAAGAGTCCATGGACCGCAGAAACCTGCGTTGGTCAGACATTGTTGCTGACATGCCCTCCATGAACAACATCATCTGTGTGAGCAGTTTAGTGTGTCCATGGAGGACAGTCAGCACCGATGCCTGCCCAACCTGCAACTGCCGAAGTATGTCCACAGACTCTTCACTGAGGGCAGCAGGGGTGACAGGGGCAGGGGGTGCGGTGCCTAGGATGAAGGAGACATGATGGGGCTCTGCACGGACAGAAGGGATGGGAGCAACTGGGAGGACGGAGATGGTAATGGAGGAGGCGTGGACAGATGTGGGGATGCTGCCAGTTAGTGTTGCAGCCTCCGCCTCCTCAGGGAGGTCAGCCTCTGACCCGTCGGCGTCGTAGCTGGTATTGCCTCCACACAGGTCCTCCGACTGACTCCCCTCGCCCTCCGTGCCACTGGCTCCTTCTGACTCCACAGCACTGGTGGCACTGTTGCTGGGTCCCTCCTCCAGGTCCATGCAGGTGTCTCCCTCGGTTGTGGATGATGATGCTGTGGGCAAGGAGAAGAAACCGAAAAGCATCAGTCACCTGTATACATCTGACACATGAGCACAAGAACAATTGGTCACAGTGCATATCAGGCAATGCATCATGAGAAACAGCTAGATAACTTCGCACATATGTAAGCCCTGTACTGCCCAGTTGGTAGACCCACTATGCCACTTGGACACCAGGAAAAAAAGAACACAAAAGGCCACAACTTGAATGAGAAATACACTGAGAAGCTAGTGTCTGTGAATCGGTGAGCACAACAATACAATGAAGTCATGCCACCTCTTGTTTAACCTGTAAGAAACAGTAGTGATGCACCCAATGTAAACTGACACACCTCAATACGCAAGGTGTCACCACACTCATAGACCTGTAAGTACTTTGGAACACAAAACGGAAAAAAGTTGCTACCTTGGGACTCACAATACTTTACACAATCTACATGTTTTGAATGTGCCAATTCGCCATTTCGTGAAAAGAACACTCATGTGCCTGCATGAAATATGTCGCACAAGGCAGTGCACACAAAAGTACATTTACACTGTCATTGAAGAAGCTGGCACCTTTTATAAGAAGCCACTGTTAGAAATTAATGGTGTTGCAGAAAGTACATATACATGGGCCCACGGAGGTCTTGATGTCTTGAGACTCGTCAGTTCGTATCACCAACAACAAGGGAGTCTCACAAAATCAAGAGCATTGTGGGCACATGCATATGGAGAATCTGCAACACCATTTAATTCTAACAGTGGGTTCTTCGAAAATGTGCCAGTGTGTTCCATGAAAGTGGAAATGTCGTTTGGTGTGCACTTCCTTGGGAGACTTTTTTCATGCAGGCACATCAGTGTTCTTAACACAAATGATCAAATTTCCACTTTTAAAACATGAAGAACTGTTGACAAGTGCTGTGAGTGCCAAGGTACACATTTTTTAAGAGTAACAACTTGAATTATGTCAGTTGTCACATGGCCATCCGTCACCTGATTACACAGTTGGCCACACATATGACCTACTGCCTGTCATCTTGACTGGCACACATGTCCACACCCAGGACAATGCATGAGCTAATGGGCCTGCAATTGGGTAGAAAAAAAGCCTAGCTGTACTGTGGGGACACCCTCATGGCAAGCCAGAATGTACACACAGATGTCAGCACACAAAGTCCAAACAGCGTTGCATCTGAACCACACACAGGTGCTAAAAATTTATGAGCAGGAATCATGTCTTTAAAAAACTGACACAGGCTGCAAAGCAGGTAAATTAAGCACTGGCCTGCATCACAGGGGTACTGCACGGTGATTCTTTGTACAGCCAAGTCTCACACACAAGTCAGACCTGGCAATGAAAAATCAGGGTTGCACATGTATGCCTCCCCCACACACCCCACCCCATGCCTGAGTCAATGTGATTGATACAGATCAAGAAGTGACACCTCTTATTCAGGGTTACAATAACTGTGCTGGAAAAATAGCTTTATTTACACAACATCACCTCGTGGGGCTGGCAACACATATTTGTGACAAACAACCATCAACAGATTGTTGTGAATAGCCACACAGGCACTGCCCAGTGTGAGTATGCACAAGCAAAATGGTGCATCCCTGTCCAGTGGACACATGTAGCACACATTTGCAAAATACTAACTAGGCCAGGGAACAATGCCACAGAGGCAGACCTATGCTGAACACACAGAGAATGTGCACAGTGTTGGATGACACACATGATGGATGACACACATGATTAGGAGGCCAGTGTGTCTCAGGGGACTGTAGTGGGCACACTGCTCTGTGGTCCTGGAATGAGCTGACTGTACCATGTTCAACAGTAATGGCAATATGCATATCTCCCACTCATGCACATCATGTCTGAGGCCACAACATTGGTCATGCATGCTGCAAGGGTGTTCATTTTAAAGCTCACACTCCTATGTTGAGAATCATCATCAGTGACAACAAATATGGACCCCCAACATAGTGAACAGGTCATAGCACAGGCAAGGTACCAACACAAGTCACAGACCACCCTCCCACATGATGCCGAAAGCAATGTGCACTTAGATTTACTGGCACCCTAGATGACATGTGCAAATGTGATTACACACAGACCAGGGGACACATGTCAAGGAGGGGAAAGGATGAAAAAGAGCACCAGGTGACATTGGGGAACCGAAAATGCACTGCACATATTAACTCTGGGAGTGTATCCAGGCTACAGAGCACTTCCAAAAGCTGGCGACACATAACACGACAAACAGCCATGTACCTACCCCCTCCTTGCTGCAGTCTCTCCTGTAATTGCCTATCGAGCTCAGGGAATACCACCGACAGGACACGTTTCATGTGGGGGGTCAGGCATCGGCGGCCGCCGTGGGGGCGCGGACTGTCGAGACCCAGCTGGACCCGGGCGATCCCCCGGGTCCAGCACCGGATGTCCTGCCACCTCTTGTGCACCTGGGGCAGCTGCCGACACCGCTCCCCCTCAGATCTCACGGCCCTGACGATGTCTTTCCAGATCACGCCCTTCTCGTAGTCAGTTACCTGTCAGGATGACAAAGTGACACAACATCAATACACCTGCTCCATGTCCCAGAGAAACACATTTGAACATCATTGAAATGTTGCACAGGGCATAGGATGCTGACAGGAATTACATCATACACAATAAGAAATTGGCCTGTGTGCAAGCCCCAATGCACTACATGGCATTGAAAGTCAACAGGTTGGCATGAGGAGTGCGACACACTCACTGATCATACCACACACTGTGCAGCACATGCAACAGCAGGCTTAAGGGCAGCACGTGCCAAGCAGTCACATGTCCCACTCCACTGACGCACCATCAGCATATTAGACAGACACACCCAAGCACAGATCACTCGCCTGTCATTGACAACAGCGGATACAACCCTCACTCTGCACATGTGCCACTTGCCAGTGGGGTGTCACAGGTATCATGCTAGCTCTGCAAGTCAGACACACAGCACGGCTTACTTGTCACATCCGATGGGTTGATCTGTTGCCTCCTCCATGCAGCTGTGGTGCAACACTTCACATAGACACTCACCCACATGACAAGGAACATTCACACACATCACTGTCCATGAGGTCGTACACATCATTTGGACACTCTCACCACGGGGCCACTCAACTCATACACATCTGTGGGTACAGTCACCGGTCACACCAGGGGGACCACTGAATCACCTCAGGACAATAGGAAAAAAGCCACCAAGGATTTGCCAGGCTGAAAGTGTCATGCACTATGCAGTGAAAGTCACAGTAAGCACAATGCAAGTGAGGAGTGCACACAGGAACTACATCATGCTCTGCATGAGAGACATCAGCATGTCCCCCCCCTGGGACCCACTCTAAACAACATTGCATGTCTGTCCCACCTGGACACAATATTGACACTCACACAACAGGTGCATAGGCAAAGTTAGTGGACTCAGCACTCACCTGCTCCCCTGGTCTCCCATACAGCTTGGTGTACTGTGGGAGGAGGATGTCCAGCAAGGCCTGATTCTCTTCCTGGGTGAATGGCTGGGCCCTCTCCACAGTACGTGACATGGTCCAGAGGAAGCAGAGACAGCAGCAGTGTGGTCGACAGGAAAGTTGTGCACGCAAGTGCCCTCTCATGGGTTCTGGCTGCCTTATATCTGTCTTGCTGAGGGGCATTCATTTAGAGGAGTACATAGTGATTGGTCAGACTCATTCGCATCCTACGTTTACTCCAATCCCTTTAAACATACACCAATGACTTTAAACATACACCAATGACAGCATTGGCATTGTTCAAATTTTGAGCATCATGTCAAGTCAACAATCACTTTGCAACATTGTATTTTGTGGCCAACTGACTGTTCCAGGACACATGATCGACACTTTTCAACTGAAAACTCTGTCTCCATGACAACCAGCATGCATTTAGGGCCTAATACTTGTCCCTTATGTGTCCTCTATGTAATTTTGAAATCCACACACAGGTACGGTGCATTTCACACGTACCCCTAAAGCACAAGTACAATGGTGAAACGAAGCATACACACGTGATGATAGCGGGTGTACGGTGCGTTTCACACGTACCCCTACAACACAAGTACTATGGTGAAACGAAGCGTACACATGCGATGATAGCGGGTGTATGGTGCGTTTCACACGTACCCCTACGGCACAAGTACTATGGTGAAACGAAGCGTACACACTCGATGATAGCGGGTGTACGGTGCGTTAGACACGTACGGGTACGCACTAGTTCACACGTACGGGTACGCACTAGTTCACATGTACGGGTACACACTAGTAGTACAGTGCGTTAGACACCTACGGGTACGCACTAGTAGTGCAGTGCGTTAGACACCTAGGGGTACGCACTACTTCACACGTATGGGTACGCACTACTTCACACGTACGGGTACGCACTAGTTCACACATATGGGTACACACTACTTCACACGTACGGGTACGCACTAGTTCACACGTACGGGTACGCACTAGTAGTACAGTGCGTTAGACACCTACGGCTACGCACTAGTAGTACAGTGCGTTAGACACCTATGGGTACACACTAGTTCACACGTATGGGTATGCACTACTTCACACATACAGGTACGCACTAGTTCACACATACAGGTACGCACTAGTAGTACAGTGCGTTAGACTCCTACGGGTACGCACTAGTAGTACAGTGCATTACGCACTAGTAGTACAGTGAGTTAGACACCTACGGGTACGCACTAGTAGTTCAGTGCGTTAGACACCTACGGGCACGCACTAGTTCACACCTACGGGTACGCACTACTTCACACATATGGGTACGCTCTAGTTCACACGTACGGGTACGCACTAGTATTACAGTGCGTTCGACACTTACGGGTACGCACTAGTAGTACAGTGCGTTAGACACCTACGGGTACGCACTAGTTGACACGTACGGGTATGCACTAGTTCACACGTACAGGTACGCACTAATTCACACGTACGGGTACGCACTAGTTCACACATACGCACTAGTTCACACGTACAGGTACGCACTAGTAGTACAGTGCGTTAGACACCTACGGGTATGCACTAGTAGTACAGTGCGTTAGAAACCTACGGGTACGCACTAATTCACACGTACGGGTACACACTACTTCACATGTATGGGTACGCACTAGTTCACACGTACGGATACACACTAGTAGTACAGTGCATTAGACACCTACGGGTACGCACTAGTAGTACAGTGCATTAGACACCTATGGGTACGCACTAGTTCACATGTACGGGTATGCACTACTTCACACGTACGGGTACGCACTACTTCACACGTACGGGTACGCACTAGTAGTACAGTGCGTTAGACACCTACGGGTATGCATTTCACACGCTTACAATGGTAATACAGGTGCACACATGCCAGGAATGGAGGGCTACGAGTCGCATAAGGATGTCCATCAAGTACTTGTCATTGCATACTGTTATGTGCAGGCCCTAGGTGTGGCAGCCAGTGATATTGCACAGGTCATCTCATCTAGTTGCACAATTGATGTGTGATGACCTGTGTACACATGTCATGTGTGATGGGGCACTATGTGGCACACATCACCTTGACACTTGCCACATGTATGTCTGTAGTCCAACTGTGTCATGCACATCAGCAGTGGGATGGCACAGTCATCACCACCCTCACCTGTCTCCTGATGCCAAGGACAGGGACACTCAATCAACTGACATGTCACGATCTGCGTGCCCCTTTGTGACTATGTCAGGTGTGTGTCATGTGTTCCCATGAGCTTGATGTCAGTGTTCCGTCAACTGCATCTGCTGTTGGTGCATCCAACATGGGTCTGTGTGGAGATGGGCATGGGACACATCTATGCACACCATGCCACATGTGGATTCCCACCGCTGTAGGGTCAGTGTGCATCGGACATCATATTTTCCCAGGCATACATGTCTGCGTTGTCTCAATGGCTGTGTCTTTCTCTTGTCACGTGTACCCCTTCATCGCAATGTGTTTGATATGTACATTTGACATTCATTGTGACCTGTGCGTGTGCCTTGCAGTCAGCTATGTGGATGAGATGACATCCTTCCTATGCAGCTATGTGGTTGTGTGTCACTCCGGTGATATCTGTGGCCTTCACTCAGACTGGCCACCAACTCATTTCAGGGCATGTCATGTAGACTTGACAATCAACAGGTGTATCTGGCTTTTTGTAGGAGTGCCAGCAAGCTGGCATATGTGTCCTGTATGTATTGCACACACCCGACTCCATAGTTACCTGATGTGTATTAGCAGTGTAGCATGAACTATGTTCATTGACATTGATATTGGCAGACTCTCTGAGAATCTTCATTCTTACAAACAATGTCTTGCACGGCACCTCCTGTTTCAAGACCAATGCCAGACTTGGGTGCCATGAGGGAACGTGTCTGCATCCGACGTTACAGATTCACTCAACAGTTGATTGAGGACTTGACTGACAGGCTGGCACCACACCTCCAACCGCGACACAGGTATCCTACTGCGCTGACCCCAAAGATGAAGGTGATGGCAGCCCTACATTTTTTTGCCACAGGTACGTTTCAAATCACCATAGCTGATGTTGGTGGCATGCCACAGACAATGTTCAGCCGTGTTCTACGTGATGTTTTAACAGCCATGTTGGAGCACCTTGATGAATTCATCACATTTCCTACTCCTGAGGAATTGACAGATGTCAAGGGGGATTTCTATGCCCTGGGAGGGATGCCCCATGTCATTGGGTCCATTGATGGTACACATGTGGCTTTGGTACCACCACAGTCACAGGAACAAGCCTATTGCAATAGAAAACATTACCACTCGATAAATGCCCTTGTGGTGTGTCTTGCTAACATGCTGATTTCCCATGTCTGTGCATGTTTTCCAGGATCAGCACACAATGCCTACATCATGAGGCGTAGCAGGGTGCCACAAATGATGCTGCGGCTGCACAACGAACGAGCATGTCTTGTTGGTGGGTATACTCTGTTTGTCCTGTGTGTTGCGGTATCTTTGGCTCTTACGGCATCTCCTGACCCACTTTTTTACATGATGTTTCCATGTAGGGGACTCTGGATATCCCAACATGCAATGGCTAATGACACCTCTCCGCAACCCAAGAACAGCTGCAGATCACAGGTACAACAATGCACACAGGCAGACCAGGCGAGTGATTGAGAGGACGTTTGGCCTCCTGAAGTGCCGATTCCGGTGCCTGGACAAGACAGGCGGGTCACTCCCTTATGCCCCGGAGAAGGTCTGCCTAATCTTCCTCGTGTGCTGCATGCTGCACAACATGGCAGTTGAGAAGGCAGTGCCACTCATCCTGGATCCGGATGAGCAGGAACATCCACCCGTGGAGGATCAAGGGCTTGCTCACAAAGCTAGTGATGAGGAGGAGGAGGAGGGGGATGATTTCCGGAGTCAGCTCATACACAACTTCTTCTTATAATGGTGAGTCACTGGGTATGAGTGTGCAAGCTTGTAGCATTGAGTGGCATGTGTTGCAATGTGTGTGTCCAGCTGACTGAATGCAAAGTTACTTTGATATGTGGTCTGATGTGTCACTCGAGTGATGATGTCATGCCACACAGTTTTGTGGAGAGACTTTCTTTGAAATTTACATGTGTCCAACATTGTTCATGTTTTGTAAATGTCCCTGTGTGCGGCAAGAATTCTTTTAGGTGACTTCTTGTGTGTCTGTCATTCCCAGGTTTTTGCGCCTGTTGTCTGCTCGTGTCATCTTTGTCCTCCTGCTATTCCTCATGAGGATTGCAACTTGTGCTGAATCAGCGTTCCATGCACAAACATGTGGAAATGTCAGTTTGGGTAAGGATTGCAGCAAGGCTTTTTGGTGGTGGTACGGGTTGGGAATGTGTGGGCCTGCTTCTGTGCATGTTGTGGTACCCTGCATACATGTCTTCTCACCATGGAGCATATAACATGTAGCATCACTCCCATGACATGATAGTCACCCTTCTCGACTGTCATCTGTAGTGGAGTGTGGCATCTGATGAAGGCATCAATGTGTGTAAACCTTGCCTCTGAAACATTGCGGATGCTACGGGTGGACATAGTGTGGGACATCACACCAACAGGCTCTATGGGGAATTGCAGCCTCTCCGTGTGCAGCAGGATTTGTTTGGCTCACTCCCTTGACTTGTGTGCCAGTTCATTGGGATTGACATCATCCGTGTCGTGAAGGGGGGGTCCAGCGTATGTCCCACATGTTCTGTCAACTGACCTGTGAGTCTGTTCACATGGATGCATTTCCCTTTGTGTGTGTATGTGGAATAAAGGTGTTCAGCAAAATCCAAAGTGCCTCATCTCTGTCACTGCAGCTCTCTTGCCAGTTTGCATGCGTCATCTATGGCATACTTGTCAAATATTGAGCATATGTGTATGTCTATTTCGGCAACATGCATGCTGTTCTTCATGGCTAATAATATCTATTGTGCATGAAGTCCCTGGGTGTGTATGTATTTGTGCAGGTGGCTCCACACAACGGGACGTGAACACCTGCTGATGGTGTGTCTCCTGTGCGCAGCTCTGCATTTTGTTGCCTGACCCTGTGACCGTCATTTTTGCTGATTGGTCATAAATTTTCTCGTAGTGACCCATGAGTTACCTGACACTCCTTCCTTTACATACACCTGTTGCACTGTGTCTTTCTGACCTCCTTGTCTTTGTGTGCTACTTTTTGCCTAGTTTCTCACCCCTTCCGCCTGCTGCTGCCTCACCTGCGGCACCGCCCCGCCGAGTGGCATGATTCTGCAACCCACATGCCTCCAAAATGCTCCTCCCTTCCACCCTCCACCCATTCTTAATGCAGCCAGCAGCTTGTCTGTGCTACTGTTGCGCCAACGCCGTGCCAAAGGCAGGACCGTGTGCGCTTGCAACGTGCACAGTGCCCGAGCATCTGGTCTTTGCATGATCCACGTCACACAATAGGCTCATGCTGCAGCCAACCTCCAAGCAATGTCCTCCAGACAATCATCCGCCTGCTATCAGGCAACCCCTAAGCGCACACACGACACCTTCGCATGCTGAGTGTGCAACTCCAACTGCCTACACACTGCTGCCCAGCCTACCAGACACTGTCAGAACAACCAGGTCATGTGCCTCCTACTCCACACCCACTCCGTCCACCAGCACGCCATTGGACTCTGTTACCTCCTCAACGCAACAGAGCCACACATCACATTCATGACAGTAACCTGGGCATAAGCATCCTCAGCACACAACTTCTTCATTGCCATCTCAGACGGATACAAGATCACCCGCAGGGACGGCACCAACAATCCCGGAGGATGAATTGCAATTGATTCACAAGTACACCCTCAGAGTCACAAATCCGGGTTTGCAGCAACTCCCTGGCAACCCTCAGAGTAACACTCATCTACAGATCTCCAGGCCTACATCCACAATTGCGCTAAGCCATCAACACGTACATCTGCACGCACGCCCTCACCTCCACAGGCTACATGTGGCTGGGGGCCAGTTACTTCTGGCTGGAGGAGAAACACACCACCATCCATCATTGGTCCATCAACATTTGAATCGACGTCTCCGACAAGCAACACACTGCCCCACACCCTGCGAAAAATCCCCCAAAGATGCTTGATGTAAGTCACCACAGACAAGCTGTGTGATACACTCAAAACAACACCAACGCAACATCCTGAAACCTCACACACTGGATCAGCAACTGATCCAACAATCTTTCCACTATGACGGACTTTCCTGTGAAGCACAACAAAAGTTAAGGCACCTGGGACAAGGCAGACCTACTGGACTCCTACAGACGTAGCCGGACTCGTGTGCACACCTTGCAACACAAAGAGCCATCAGTTACCTTACAGGCCTGGAAAAGACCACAGACAGCCATCACCATATCATCAGCAAGGACAAGTGGAGATCCTTCAGTTAGTGCTGAGACACCAAAACACACAACATCAAGGAGCTCATCAGCATTGTGAGTGAACTGACAGCAGATCTCCATCCAAGACACCCCACCCTTACAAGGCAGATCACATCCCTTGCAACATTGTACCACTGCTAGCTCATGGTCAAACACAACAGCCTTGGCACACAGAGGCAGACAGCACTTTTATACGCAGGACAAACCCCCCTCAGGTTCTGGACTCCCGTCAGCAGCAAGTACACCACCTTGCTCATGTGCACCATCCACTCTGGCTCTCCATCAGGCCCCTTCCCACACAACATCTCAACCACATCATTCCCTGTCCTCGAAGCCCACGTCCAGCGTATCCTGAATCTCTCCTTTGAGTTGGCCACATTCCATGGGTGCTGGAGGCATGCAGAGACCCAGGCCCTTCTTAAACAATGGACGGCAGTACTGCAGGATCTCCTGGTACATCACCCTGCTTCCCTACCCAGCAAATGTCATCCGGATGACACTCAACAAGCAACTGACATATTTCCTCCAGGCAACCAGCACCAGAACATATTCCACAGTAATCACACCACTGCAACCGTCATCATTGCCACCACCAACAACAACTTTGCCCTGCTCAACAATGGTGAGCCCACCCCCCTTGACCTCTCAACGGCATTGTACACCATGTGCTACCACACTGTCAGCTCACACATCTCCAACACTGGTATCCAGAGGAGGGCCCAGGATTAAATCAGAAAGTAGCTCACTAGCAAGGCCCAGGGAGTCTGCCTCCACCCTGCAGCATGTAGTACACTGCGGTCATGTGGCACATGCCCCAGGGCTTTTCTCTCAGCGTGATGATCTTCAATGTCTTCATGACCCCCCTCTCCACCATCACATGCGCACACGACCTCATCATCATCTCGTATGCCATTGACACCCAGCTGCTCCTCAAACTCACCAAAGAGCCAGCCATTGCCAGATCCAAACTTCAAGAAGGCATGAGATCTGTTGACGAATGGCTGAACATCAGCCACCTGAGGCTGGACTTGGACAGGACTGAGGTCATCATCTGAGGATTGTCCCCTTACGGCTGTGTCAATTCCTTGTGTCCCTCTGGTCTGGGCACCGCACCAGCACCCAGTGGCCACGCACGCAAGCTGGTGTTCATCATGGACCCATCGCTGACATTTACCATGCAACTCACCACCATCTGTACCTCATGCTGCAACACCCTCCGCATGCTGCAAATGATCCACAGATAGATCCACTACAAGGCAAGACAGACCGTCCCCCAGGTCAACGAAACCAGCCGGCTGAACTACAGCACCGGCCTCTACGCAGAATAACAGCATAACTGCAGGAGAAGTTGTCCACATTCAGGGTGCATCCGCACACCTCATCTTCAACATCCCCAGCCCCAGCCACATCACCGTCCACCTGAGATAGCTAGAATGACTCACTGTCTGCTGCAGGATCACCATCAGACTCCTCAACCACACTCAGGAGGCAGTCCACAACCCCAGACCCAAAACAAACCTTGGACGTTTGTCATCTAACACCCCGTTGGCCCAACTCCGTGCAGCCCACCTTGCCCTGGCCACCATTCATCACATCCACATAAACACTGCATGCCGGAGATAGTTCTCCCACCTCGCCACACAGACCTGGGACTCCCTCCCCGGGCACATCAACATGACCCATGACCTCTACACCTTCATGATACTCTTCCAAATTGGTCTGTCTGAGCAGTATTGCAAGCCCCCGCTCATCAGCTTGATGCCATCACGGCTGAGTATTGGGCTCCATGTTTGTATTTGGTGATACATTGAGACACATGTGTGTCCTCGACCATACTGAGATCCAAGTATATGGATGGCTGGTGTTAGTTCCACACTCAAGCATACTTTGACATATCCCCACACGTATGTTGTGGACTCATGCTAAATGACTGCAACATCAAATTTCACGTATTAATTATTTAATTATTTAATTATAGGTCTGGGGCGTGATTTGTGCACTGAAAAATGTGCAATGCAGGGACCATAGAATCCAAAGTTCACAGGGGAAGATGGGATCCTTGCCATTTGAAGTCATCAGAGTCCAGACCACAGTGTTTGGCATCATTAGTCAGACTGTGACCAGCAGGTTCATGTGGCAGATGATGTCAGTCAATGAGGTGATGCTGTCGCACATGAAGGCCAGGTGCCAGGCCAGGTGACCTGGGAGATGTAGATGGTCCGCTGCCTCTCACGGTCTTTTCCATGGACGACCCACCTTCCTTCGGGGACCCTCAGATGCAGGCCTTGACGATGCTTGGGACGCTCCGTCGGACGAATCCTCCTCCTCCTCCTCCTCCTCCCTCCCTGTGGCTGGTGGTGGTCTTCACCTAGTGGCAAAGGGAGGGTTGCCCATGTTGTCGGCGATCCAACGGAGTGAATGGCTTATGTCCCTTTGCACCGCCAGGAGCTCAGCCAGTCTTGCCTCCATCCGTCCTTGGTGTTCTTGTTGACTGGCGTGTTGCTTGGCCTGCTGGTTCTTGATCTCTTTGAGGGTCAGCACTACCTGGCTGAACTCCCTGGTGTCACGCCGGTATGCCTCCATGATATTGTGTATGTGTGACATACCGGTCCCTTCAGTTGGCTGGTCAGGTTCTCGCCTCCGCCTGCCTCCATTCCCACCACCCCTGCCCACACGAGCCTGGCCTGCCGTTGTGGGCACATCGGGTCTACGGGACCCCTGAGGGATGGCAGTGGCAGTGTTGTCTGCCTCCTCCTGGGTGCCCGGCGCTCCTTGTCCCTCCTGGTCAGACTGGCTCAGTTGTTCACTGCGGGCAGGGCTCCTCGGTGTCTCCTGGGCAGGAATGGGGGTGGTGGTTGGCACAGATGGTCCTGAACCAGGTTCTGCAGGGGCTTTGACACCAGAGGGTCCAGGTCGGTTGGGGTCATCCGCGGAATGTTGAGGGGCGTCGCTGCCGGTGGGATCAGGTTCCTCCTGGTCCAGGGACTGTGAATCTTCACCCCCATTGTTGGGGGTAGATTCATCACGTTACCCTGTGTGTGAGAGACAGACAATGTTAATGCTGTTTCATGCAACATGCATGTATCATACACATTCAAGTTGGCACTGTTCCTCCAGGTAGTTGTATGTGCCTAGCATTCTCCTCAATGTTCACTTGTGGATGGGTATGTTGCGGGGGACAGATTGATATGTTCTCCTGAGTCTTTGACATGTAGATTTTTGGCTTGGATGCTTCTTTGGCTATGCATTGGTGTTGTTGTGTTACATGTCCATTGTGACAGTGTGTAAATCCATTGCCTGTCCCGGGGGTGTCTGCTTGTGTGATGGGTGTGTGTGACAGGGCCTGCTGGTGGGTGTAGTGTGATTTGGCAGTGGGGCTCCCAGGTGATGTAGCTGTCCCCGCATGGAGCATGCTGCCATGACAGTGAGTGTGAGTTCCTGTCCTAGATATCTGACCTTGTTGTCTTGGTGTTTATGTTTGCACTGGTCACAGGAGGGCCTTGTGCTGCCTACACCCGGGCCGAGTGTGAGCTATCTTGTCAGTACTTTTCCAATCCCTGTGCATTGTGGATAAGCGCCCTGAGACCTTTTGGTGATATGTGCGCTGTACAAAAACATTTGACATTGACATTGACATTGTGCATGGTGCATAGGTTTGTACCTGGACCATATGGGATGAAGGCAATTGTGTCTGATTTGGAGTTCAACAATGTGTTTTGTGCCACCCACCCTCCCAGCATACGGAACATCCATTCTTGGGTTGCTGCTTCATGTAGCATGGGACATAGCATGGCCTTGCTCTCTCAATGGGGCATACACATGTTAGTGGCATTAGCGTTATTTTTGACTGTGGTTCTGGCCGGTGAGGGCTTGGGGGTAGTTGCGTGCATTTTGTGTAGTTGGGTTGTGGATGCCATTACCCCCATGTTACGTAAGTTGTTTGTGTACTCACCAGGCTCTGGAGGTCCTTGCAGTCCATGTACTCCCACCGGCGTAAGCAAAGCCATCACCTTCTCCTCCCAGGGATGGGAAGGTACTGGTCTGTGGGGCGCACCACCTCCAGTGATGTTGCTCTGGGCGTAGTCATCATTCATTTTGCGCTTGACCGCCCTCCGCAGATAGTACCACCTGACTTGGCATTCATTCCTGGTCCTTCTGATGGGTGCAACAGCATTCACCCTATCGACGATCCTCTGCCACAGGCGTGATTTTTCAGCTATGCTGGTCTGTCTGACCAATGTTCCAAACAGCTGTGGCTCGACTCTGATGACTTCATTGACAAGGATCTCCAGCTCCTCCCTAGTGAACTTTGGATTCTTGTCTGTGGTCATGGTGTGAGGTGAGGGTGTGGATGGTTGTGGGTGTGTGGGTCTGAATGTGACGGTGTGGGTGTGAATGTGTAGAGGGGGTGTGTGTGAAGGAGGTTGTGTGACGGTGTATATGTTAAGGTGGATGGGTGCAGTTGTTGGTGTGTGCTCTCTAGCTGCAGTGAGTCTGATGCAAAGGCTCATGGTTTGTGTGTGTGGGCCCTTTTTATTGGTTCATTTGTGGGTGGGCCTCAGTTTGAATTTTTGGTGGGTGTGTTATAAGGGGTGGTTGAGAGTTTTCCCCTCTGTTTGCCTGTTTGGATGTGTTCAGGTCAGTAATTTCCATTTTTAGTGCACTGTAGACGTGTTTTGTGGTGTTGTGCGAGTCGAATAGACCCTCCTTGTGCTGTTTTACAGTGTCCGTGGTTCAGTACGATACAGGGGTATGAGTCGTACAGGCACACTCCCCCCAATGCGTTGTGTATGTATGGTGCGTACACGGCTATTGTGTATGTACGGTGTGTACACCGCCATTGCTATGTACGGTGCGTACACCGACATTGCGTTTGTACAGTGCGTACACTGACATTGCTATGTATGGTGCGTACACCGGCATTGCGTATGTATGGTGCGTACACGACATTGCATTTGTACAAGTCATTCCCGTGTACGGGACGTTTTCCGTACGAATCGTAAATCGGAAAGCCGGTCCGGATCGTACTTGTACGCTCGGATTGTCTTTTTACGATTCGTACGGAAAAGTGTCCGGGTCCGTCTCGAACAACTTTTCCCGCTACGATTCGTACGGATCGGGCCGATACGTATGTGCTTTTTCCCGTACGAATCGTACTTCTCGGGTCGGACGTGACTTGTACGATTCGTACGGAAAAAAATACGGATACGGGTCGTAAGGGGAAAAAAAAATACAGGATCGACATCGGCCCCTAAATGTCTATATTTTAACAAATATTACAATTTGTAATAAATATTATCAATTAAAACAAATATTATTAATATACTTAAAATACCACAGTATATTCCCACAAACATAACAGCCAACAATTAAAATGTAATGCAAATAAAAAAAGTATAACACAATGAACATATAAAATAATACAAAACAATTTTTAATAAATTAATAAATATTCCTTAATTTATGGTTACTTAATTAGCTTCTCACCCTAGTCCTTTATCAAGTAAACAAAACACACCTAAAATATAACTAATACAAGTATGATAATTTCACATTTAACATAATTATCAATTAAATAATTAAAAATAAAGTAATAGTTATCAATACATTAATTCTTAATTAACTCCCCACCTTGTAAACCTGAGAACATAACCCACACCTAAAACATGTATTACACATTTAAATCAGTATACAATTTATATAATTATTTAATAATTAAACGATTAATAATAAATAACTAATGATGGATTCATTATAATTATTTAACTTCCCACCCTTTACCCCTACAAACTCAACAACCCACACCTGAAATATAATTTTAGAAATATCTTAATTACACAATGTATATGATTAATAATCAAATAATTATTAACAATTGCAATTACTTATTAATTAATTATAATTAATTTACTTCCCACCATGTCCCCCTAAAAACTCCACAACCCGCACCTAACTCATAACTTAAAAAATCAATGAATTACACAATTTCCATAATCGATTATCAATTAAATAATTAATAATAATTGCAAATGAATTATTAATTAATTATTAATAATTTACTTCTCACCATGTACCCCTACATACACCACAACCTGCACCAAAAACATAACTTAAAAATAAATGAATGGCATAATTTAAATAATTATCAATTAAATAATTCATAATTTGAAATTAACTATTAATTATAAGTAATTTACTTCCCTTCCTGTACCCCTACAAACCCCACAACCCGTACCTAAAACATAACTTAACTGATTTACACAATTTATATAATTATCAATTAAAAAATAATTAAGTAAAAATAAATTATTAGTTAATCATAATTAATTTACTTCCACTCTGTTCCCCTACAAACCCCACAATCAGCACCTAAAACATAAGTTAAAAAACGAATTAATTGAACAATTTACACAACTATGAATTGCCGCCCTCATCAACCGGTACGGCGAAGCTCCGGACTCTTTGTGCTACAGCAACTTCGAGTGACGACCGGCAGCGAGTGATTTGTACTTCGCGCTACAGCATCAATGGCCTGCAGTGACAGCCAATGCGAACCTCCAGTAAAGACTGTCTGTGACACCTGACAGGATCTTCGTGCTACAGCGATGACCATCCCCAACACCCGGCCAGCTCTTCATGCAATATTGACAACCATCCGCGATGCTCTCCCTGCTTCTCTCGGCCGCCTCCACTGCAAACTGGAGCCTTCGTGCTAGACTTTCGAGGGTAACCCTTGAAGCAGGACTAACCTGGTGCTTGTATCCGGCCTGTGCTCTATCGTGGTTGGCCTGAACTTGTGACGCTTTGCACTTTTGGGCGCTATACTTACCGTAAATCTTTAAAATTGCATATCTCTGGCTCTACTGATTGGAGTTTTGTTGATTTGTTGTCAAATAATTTAGAACATTTAACTCTATTTTTCTAAATTGGTGTAGGATTTTTCTTCTGTTGCATTTTCACTTTATTTACTGTTTGAATTTCTTCATAAATACTTTACACACTGCGTCTAAGTTAAGCCTCAGCACTTTTGTGCCAAGTTATCAGAGGGTTAAGCACAGGTTAATTTGGGGTTTGCTTGTGTTTCACCCTGAGAATAATTGAGGTTGCTGGTTGACCAGAGTTTTACCCCCTCAATCAGTAACCCAGTTTCCTACACCTAATGATCTTTTCCAAGCAATCTTTCTTTACTTTGCTACTAAGCTGGAGCCCTCTTTTCTGACATAGCACCTCCATAACTGCTACTCCCAGGCCTGACAATGCTCCTGTCAGTGAGCGGATAAGGTATGGGAGCAGTGCTCACAACCCATCTCCACCTAAGGAAAGATGTCACGACATTCAAAGTGTTGGGACCACCTGGCAGAAGGCTTTGCACTTGTAGAGTGCGCATTATGCGATGACACACAACAGTGGACTACAAGATCCAGGATTCTGGAACTCTCATGATATTTGCAAATGGCGGCAGCCATCTTGGCTTACTAGTTTACATTTCCCAATTTTACAAATCAAGTTGCTGTATGGCTGCAGCTAGGACACCTGCTTCATGGATTTGCCCTTCAAGTTTGAGGAAATTATCTTTTTTGTGGAGAACAACCACATTACATGGAAGTATTCTGGAAGCCAACCTGTGTGGGGAAATACAACTTTTGAACTGCTCTTGACTAGCCATTTAAAGTCAAAGTCTGCAGGAACGTATTACAGTCTTATAAACTTGAAATTATTTTGTGAAGGAACTGAAGGAATCTATAATCAAGGCACCATTAATATTGTTATGTATATATTATGAGCACTGGGGTGTTAGTGGTGTTTAGTATGTGATATATGTGTCATCAGGATATGTGTTTATGGAGCATTAAGAAATTTACTTTCCAGTTGTATCAAGCTTTATCAAAAAGAACGACAATTCTGGGTGTGCATGTTGAAGTTAGAGCTAGTTGTCTTACCAACAAAGAGGGAGTTGAGTCAGCATTGTACTGGTGACGTATCCCTTGGTGTATTTCCGTTTCAGGGAAAGTCTGCTTCATACTAAGATCCTGACAGTAGGTGACACAAAAATATTTTAAAGAAATATTCTTTCCTGTTGACGTGAAAGGCTAGATATTCATTCCAAACTTCAACCATCCATGCCAAGCTTTGTGACGTGGCAGAGAGGGATAACCAGGATCTCCGTTTCCTCTATTATCCTATTCCCCTTTCCCAGCCTCTACTATCTGTCATATAGCATGTGATGGTGGATGTGGTGAAGGTCAAAGAGTGCATCACTCCCATTGGATATGAGAACAACGTTAGCCCATTTGTCAGCTCCAAGATCCCACAAAAGGTCAAAAATTATCTGAATCAAAAAACAAAAATTATTTATTCAAAAGGAATATTTGCCAATAAAAATAAAAAATATGTTAGTATCAAAGGAACTTTTAATTTCCCCAGTTGGTATCAAATGTGGTAAGGCACTTTTAGTTACCCATCTCTTTCAAGTAGCTCTTTATTAAAATGTGTTTCCCCCTTTAAACATCGTGAGTGCAACATAAACAGTTAAAGACATCAGGAATATACAATCAGCACAGTTAACATGCCCTGGTTCTTTGGGGTTCCAATCACCTAGAGATAAGGAAAGAACAAATTAGAAACACAATCTATGTCTCACACAAAGGAAAGGCACCCCATGGGATAGCCCATGGACCAGAACCAACTCTATCCTGAAATGGTTCTGAAAGGGTTGAGTCCAGGTGTAATGACTATGTAAGACCCATGTAGGTCAGTCGCACCGGGAAAGGAGCATAAACATGGCAACAAAAGCCACACATGGGAAATAACTAATAATATCTGTGAAGTGTGGATCATCAGCAAGAGAGTGGTACAGTGTTGTATGCCATCCGTCAGTGAAGGGGGCTGAGAGGAAGTGGAACCAACTGCCCACCCTTCGTGGGGGGATGCGCAGGGAAAAAAGAGAATCTCCTAAGTGTTGCATCTGTGAGCATGGGTAAGAAGAAGTAGGAGCAGGGAACCAGCTCAAACGTTCAAGACCTAGTAAACAACTAATTAAAGAGAGCCGTTAACCAGTGGATGCCCAGTGGGCCAGAAAACACTGGATAGAAAGCACCCTGTCTCAGGAGGGGTCTCACATCCGTCCGAACCAACAATCTGTCCAGATACGCATCCCAAGAGTCTAGCAAAAGCGCTGCTCCATGCTGCTGGGTGAGTTAATGCCACGCTGTTGTCTTGACAGACACCCATTTAAGAAAGTCCTTCAACCAGAGCGACAGCAATGGTGCTACCACATACTTCCAGGCCATGGCTATACGGCATTTGAGGAGAATGAACGTCAAGTCGATGAACCTGACAGCGTATCTGTTGCTATGTGTGCGAGCAGTCAGATCCAGGAGGCAATGGAAGAGGATCCATCTGTGACTGTAGGGGACAGCCCATGATGTGAGACAAGATCTGGATGGCCTCCCCCCAATAGTGATCAATCTCCGGGCAGGTCCACACAATATGATAAAAAGTCAGCCTCTAGGCAGGGGCACCTGGGTATCTTGGAGTTACACCTGGGAAGATACATAATCGGACTGTGTATATTTCAGGCTGGAGTTCCTGGAAACACCCCCCCCCGTACCTGCTCCATCATGCGGGCCAATATCTATCAGTCAGGTCCTGGCCAAGAGATAGAGCCCACTTATCCCATGAAACTTCGAGGTTCGGGATGCGAAGTTCCAACAAACCACTGTAAATCAGTGTTGCCGCGTGCCTGTCAATTCTGTGCCCCATCAGTACCTGCACCGCCAAGGATATGACAGGCTCAGTATGCTCCGGCCCGCTCACAACCCCAATGGCTGCCTCCAGGACATTATATGCCAAACACTGGCCCTTGTTTATGTCAATGCTCCCTGGGTTTCTGAAAGGACACCAGGAGTTCATGTTCATACAGATCCCCCAACGTGAGTACACACGCCTACATCCAAGTCCCCCAACGCGAGGAGACCTGTCTCCATCCAAGTGCCTGTGCAGTGATGACTCGCAACCTCATGAAACGCCGGGAGCACCCACAGCGATAGAGTGGGTGTATATGGCACTGGACTGTGTTGTGGGTTCACATATTTGTCCTAACAATGCTTAGCCACTCTAGGAAGGTACCCCGACTGCAGGGTGCCATGCTGGAGGGCCATGAACAAGTCTGGGATGCCCCGTCACTCCCAGTTCCTGACAAAGCAGGCTTGCTCTGGAGTGGGGACTGTTGCCAGCCATCTCATGGGCCACTGCAGATGCGCAGCAGAATAGTACAATTCATAGTGCGGAGCTCCCAGGGCCCCCTCCTCCATAGGGGCGAACAACTTGGTTAAGGCCACTCTTGCCTCCCAGTACTCCAACTCAAGTGGGAGAGCAGTGTGTTCAGTTCTCGGAAAAAGCGATGGGGTAGGAGGACAGGCAAAGCCAAAAAATGGTCAAGCAACCTGGGTAATGCCAGCATTTTTGCAATGGAGACCCTGCCAATTGGGGAGAGCTGTAAGGAGTTCCAGAAGATCAGGGAATAGTGCACTCCTGAGAAAGCCCTACCCATATTGCCATCAATCAGGTCCCGCTCCGTATAGTAAACATTCACTCTAGTTACTCAGCTCTTAACGTACAGTAGTTTCTGGACACACACAGAAATTGTATCACTTAACTTTGAGGAAGGTCATTTATTGCTAGTTAATAATCCATTTTCTCACACCAGCTCAAACAGGCCCTTAGTCTGTTAAAGTGCAGACAATGCAACCTGAAGTTTGCAATCAAAGTACCACAAATCTAGAAGTATCATCCTTACAGATGTGTGCTCCACGAAACAGAGGAAACTGCAACCTACACTATGTGGAGATTTGGAAGGCCTTTGGGGCATTTTCCATATTGAGTGGTGATCCCCAGAAGCTGTTCCCAGTTGGATTGTGCTCATCAGACGCAGTCTTAAGGGACTTCCCATCCCTAAGCATGCACCACCATCCATCTCCAGCTATAATGACAAGAAGGCGCATGGGCAGGAGAGCTGACAGTGTCCCGAGTCCCAAGAAGCAGCCCAGCAGGGATAACTAGGAAGGAAGTGGGAAAAAGGAGAAGCTGAGATTGTGGTATCTTGTGAGGTAATTGGGCAACTCTGATGCTCGCCATCTTCCAAGCCCATTGGTCACGGCAAATCGTTTACTTTTCAAAGCTTCGGTTAGGGAAGAACACAGAAGGCAGTGGGCACCACAGGCCTCATGCTCCTCATGGTCAGAGAGCCAGCATAAAGCATTGTCTGCTGGCAGGAAGGGAATGGTGTAAGGACAGGAGGGGTGAGTGTAGTAGCATAGTGGGTTAAGAAGAGGCGAGGAATAGCGTGAGAAAGAAAGATAGGGAGAAGTATGCCAGAGTTTGAAAAGTAGAGTTGAGGACCATGGTAGGAAGATAGAGGCAGGCCGTCAATAGGAGATGCGAGGAATAGGGTAAGAGAGTGGTGAGGTGAGGAATGGTAGGATGTGAACATGAGAGGTTAGAAATGAGGTAAAGAAGTGAGGAGTGGGGAGGAAGGAAAGGGGTGAACCTTAAAGCCCAGAAATGGATTAGGAATTGGCAGAAGAAGGGAAGGATGTTAACCTGAGAAGTAAGAAATGGAGCAAGAAGAGGTGGGGTGCATTCTGATGCATTTAGAATAGCAACAGAGAAGCCACGAACACCAGAGTACAGATCTAAAACAGGCAGAAGGAAGTTGTCCCATTGCACACGAGACACATTGAAAGTGCTCCAGAGGAAGTGACACAGGATGTCTGTTGTTGCTTCCAAAACCCAAACGGCTGAGGGTTGAAAAGATCACAATACCACTGCAGGCATGGGGCTTTCTCCACTCCACTCACTCCTCTTACTCCCTCCCTTTCATCAATTCATCTTTGTATCTCACTTCCCTCTTCTCGCCTACTTTGTTTGCTCCTTTTCTTACAGTCTGCTAAGCAGGATACTCTAGAGCATTTTTGTACAACAAACCAAACAGTAAATGTTCACAGTTTGAATGCACAGCACCGCTTCAAATGTACATGTACCTAGTTAAGTGGCTTGTTTCCTATAGCCTAGGCTAAGATAAGACATCAATTAGTAAATATCTTGCTGCTTTCTGATGTTAGGTACTGTTTATTAAGTAAGGATCTATGTATCAATTTCTAAAAACAGTATAGTAGCCCACGCAGATTAGACCACACTGTTAGGGACATAAACCACGCCTTTTGTAAAAGGCCCTTAGTTATGCTTTGTTACTCAAAGTACTTTTTCAGACTCCAGCCTTTTTTGTTTAACTTGAAGAACTGGTGGTGTTGCTTTTGGCTCGCTCTCTAATGTGCAGTCAGATGGTGTGGGATTATGAGTGTAGTCTGGTCAGCAGGCAGGCTGTGTGTATAGGAGTAATCTCTGATTTGCAGTCAGTGTGTGAAAATCTTTGAAGTCATCCGGTGTTTGTATTTGGTGTGTGGCTGTGTTTTTGGGTTAGGGAGGTTTGCAGTCAGGTTATAAGTGCCTCTGGTCAGGTTGGCCTGCACTGAGGCTGTGTGTTTGAATCTCTGCCGTGCATTCAAGTAATGTAGTTCTTGAGTCCGTCTCTCCTCTGTAGTTAGGTGATTTGCGTGTGGAGGGTGGTTTCTCCTATTGTCTTCGGTTCGGTGTATGCAGATAGACAATTAGAGCTCAGCAGTCAAGAGATCCATACACATGTAGAGTAGTTTCTGTTCTGCAACCAGGTGGATCACATGTGTAGGGGGCAGTGGGCTCTGCAGCTAAGCAGTGAGTATATGGGCGCAGGCAGTGCCCTGCCTGTGATGTGTGGAAATGGTTTTGCGTGTATATTTGTGTGGCTGCCTGTGAATGTCTGTGATTGAGTTTATCAGCTTCTGGGTATGTGCATGTGTGTTAGTCAGAATTAGCTATGGCAAGACTAGTGCTAAAGGAGGCTGGTATCAACATTCAAAATGCGACACAGCTCGGTGATAAAGAACTTGATTTTGGGCCTAGTTACAAGTCTGGCGGTCTGAGGACAGTCCAGCCACTGCCACACTGGCAGTCCAACTGCCCAATTACAACTTTGGCGGTCGGACCGCCATTGCACCGCTTCAACCGCCAGGAAACTGCCTTTCCCTGGCGGTGGCCCGGCAGTCAGGGTCTCAATAATATGCTGGTGGTGTCGCTGTAGCACAGCCATGTATATTATGAGTTTCAGGACCGCCAGTGGTGCCATGATGGTCTTTCCTCCATGAAAAGACTGGCGGTCCTTAAACAAAGGGGGCCCTACAGTGCTCCCTGTTGGTCATGTGCTTGGGGATGCATACAGGGGGCTACAACATGTGCCCCCTGTGTGCATGCACCCCACTTCCTGCACAGCAAGGACTCTACAGTTCATGCGGTGCAGTAACTGTTTTTGGATTCCCATTGCAGGGCCTATTTTCAGAGGCATCGCTGGGGCCTGCCCAAAAAAGCCCATAAGACACAAGGAAACTTGTAATCTGGCAGGCGGTGCCCACATGGGTATGGCAGTGCAGGAGTGGGCCGCTGGCATGGCGGTCCTCTCCCGCACCGCCAAACTCGTAATCGGCTCATTTTTGTGTGATGGCATGTATGCAGAATGTAGTGTGTGCCTATTTGTGATTGTGTGTGTATGAGTGTGTGTGTGGTGTATGTGTGTGCACGAATTACTTAGTGCCCAGCTGTGTTTGTTTGTTGTTGTTTGTATCTTATGTCGCATATTCCTGTTTAGATGCTGTTTACCTGCACGTGAAGGTCAAAAATAGGCTACAGGAAGACAAGATATCAGTGCGTTCGTATAATGGCAGATCGATCTCCCATATCTATAATGAGAGAGCGAGTGAGAGATGTCCTGGTGTCTGTCTCCACCACGGCTATTGTACAAAGAACGAGTGCACAGAGCCCAAGGTCACAGCTAGATTCAGCCTGAGCTGGTAGACGTAGCCACCAGTTCCTGAAATGTCAGGCTTTCCACGGAAGAGCGGAGCCGGGAGGTTTGGCTTCTCCCAGGAGAGTGGAGTATCTAAATATAAAGTTAGTAAAATTCAGATGTGCATGAAGGGCATTATAGGCTGTATTAAGGAGCAAAGCCAAATAAAAGAATGTAATGAACATAAGTACATAAAAGGTAGGGAGAAGTTTAAGGCTTGTAATGAGATAAAAATAAAATAAGGCGAGCCATAAAGTTCATTACATCCCTAAGGGCTACTTTAAGAGTACGGGCACTTCAGCTCTGTAATTGCTATAGGGGAAACGCTAATGCCAGAGTGTGCAGAATCTCCAGGGTTCCCTGCCGCAAAACAGCTGTTCATTGGGGGAGCCGCAATGATGCATAATAGCTGGTTTCAGAGCTTGTGTACAAAGAATGTAAGGATTTTTCCTGGGGAAAAATAATTCAGAAGTGTGGTAAATCTGACTCGGGGCGGCTCCTCCCTTAGAGCGTAGGAGTGTCTCCCCACTTAAATTACCCCCAAAGGGGAAAAATAAAATGGTAACATTACAATTTTATTTTTCATCCTCCTGTCCTGAACCGAGTATCAAGACGGGGGCGGGGCCGCTGCTGAAGGACAGGGTGGGTGAGCTGTTCGTTCACTTTTCAAAGTGCAGGTCTCTTTGGCTGGCTAGACATGCGCAATTTGAAACCACTAACCCAGCTATTCAGGCCTCCAGGGCGCTGAGGAGCGCAGAGTGAGGCTGCTCCATCCAATCAGGGCGCTGCTCTCACAGCCTGAGAGCAGCACCAGGATTGGTGCCCACACAGTAGCATGCAATTCATCAGAAGAGATCTGGAGCGGAGGATGTACGTTCAGGTAAGTTTTATCTTTTAATATTTGGGCGTGCGAGCCCGCCCACCTCCCCGTAGATGCCAGCCACCACTGCTTGTAGTCGCAATTGAGTTGCAGCTCCCCTCTGTGCCCGAAGCGGGGCACTTGTCATGAGATGCTATGTTTTTAAGAATGCCAGCCAGTCGCAGACTTATTATTAAACCTGACCCGTAAGACCCCCAAAATTATTTTGTAATATGGCACATGGTACATGCTGAGTGCAGGTGCTAAGCAAAATATTTTCAAATAAACAAATTATTTTAAAGTTTTTCCTACCTCTGATTTGTTATCCGGAAGGGTCGCTGTTGGCATCTCTTCCAAATCGGTTTCTTGCGACAGAAATCTGGACACAAAAAAATGACTCTTTTTTTACAGACACCTCAAAGGAGGTGGTAACCCATTCCCAAAAGGTCAGGGTCCCTTTGGGACCATTTCCCCTTTGTCAATGTAAATAATAGCTTGTTTAAAAGGAGGCAGTGGTCCAGAGGAACGTCTGCAAAATGGAGGTTGAAGACAAGTCAAATTAACAGTTTTGGATGGATGCATTTGTCCCAACCCATTTATGTTCAACATGGACTCCGTTTTAACAATAAGATTACATCTTCAAAGCTTATGAGCACACATATATTATTTTCCATAATTTTCCCAAACAGCTAGAAGCTTTATTGGTGGGATATCCAGATAAAAGTGAGATGAGCAATGTTAGAGCTGTGTCGATGAAGCAAGGCCTGCAGAGGGACATTCGATGCCTCTGTCCCTGCATGCAGAAGACATTGCAGGAGGAAGCAACTGTGTGATGTGGGGCTCGAGCCAGACAAGTGCGTGTGGAATGTCACACTGACAATGACCACCATAAACATATGGCAAATTAGATGATTTACCGATTCGAAACAACATGAGGCCAGCAAGCAATGAGAACTCACTGGTGACAGATGTAAGACACGTGCTACTGCCCATAGAATGGTATGTGCCACAACAGGCGGGCATCAGAAAGTCGAATTTCATGTTTCACCTCAGATTGAACAGCAGTTTCCAAATGCAGGCGAAAGAGCCCGCCTGACCAAAGTCCAAAGTGGCTTTTTTTTTAACATAGCATACTCATCTCTATAGGGTTTACCTACAATTGCTTATTCCAGCATGTGGCTGCTAATGTTGAGTGTCGAATACACCAGCTGCCACTTCCAGCATTTTATCTCCTGCCATGTTGCATACACTGCCTTAACCTCAATTCACTTCCATCTAAGCATAACGTGACCACTTTACATGCAGTACAGGGCAGTGCCTTTGTAGGCAAGACATGGTCAACGTGCATTGTGATGTGTGGCAACACATCCTCACCAGGCACCTGTGTATTGTGAAACTGACAGAAATCATCAGAAGCATATATGAATAAACATGTGTAGTAATATAGTAATACATGTTTGCAGTGTGTTTGTTGTAAGAATGAGCTGCTACAGTGCAACAGCATCTGACCAATGCACACAATCCATATTCATGAAACTTTTTGTTTTGTTCTATTCCAGCTGGGTGGAGCCAAACGGGGGCAGGCTCACACACTGGTCAAGCAGTGGACGCCTGCAGTCGCGCAGCAACCAATCCGTATGTCTGCGTGGAGGAGGGTGAAGAAGATGAAGATCAGTCTGCGTCCACCTGGAGAGCTCACAGACTACCATCGGGTGTTTCTAAGACTCTAGGAGAGAGGACAGGTAGTCGCATTTGGCATAACAGTATCTCAGGAAACAAACAGCTGAGGCAGATGTTCCTGGGTCTGAAAAGACAGCCGTGCCTCCTGGGAAGGCTGCCATCCCTCACCCAAACCACTGGCTTACCCTATGTAAGGTTGCCATTGACCAGATTCCTCATCTTATCCTTATTGCATATTAATTACCCTACTTGCCTATTCTGCAATGCATCATCCTTACAGTCATAAGGTCTCTTTAATGGTTTTCATCAATCACTTTTTTAACTGCTGTGTCAGTTCCACTTCTGTTGATTACTTGGTACAGCGGGTCGTGGCTTCAAGCTTCACTTGCTACCGAATGTCTGGCGTTCCTGGCTCCGTGCCCATGCTTGGGTGCTGTGTCCGCCAAGCGCTGACCATTTCTTACCCCTTTGTCTGCCATCCTAAGGACCTAGTCAGGACAATTATTTCAAGTATCCCTAGGACCTTGTTCGGGGGCAATTGCCCTTTTTTACATCCTTGTGTGAAAATATTTATTGTTAAATCTTGTGACTCCTTGCCTCCTCATCTCCCTACGGCTGCGATGCCAGCGTTATCCGGTGTGGGTGTGTGGGAACAGTTTCTTACGGCGACAATGCTGAGGACTGCTTACCCAGTCGCCTTATGGCTGTGCTTGTGGCTATATACTTCCGTCCTGATTGGGCCCTTTAAACCCAATCTTATTTTAGCCTTTCGCTGACCCCCTGGCTTGGTACGCTCTTGTGCCCAGCTGCTGTTGTGCCGTTTGTACCCCGCCCGCCGGGAGGGAGGGTTAGCTGCCTTCCCACTAGGGTTAACCTCACCTCCCGGTCTGCGGTAGTTCTCTCTCCTTCTCTACTCTCTTGTATTTCTCTAGTTGATGCAGTCTAGGAGGCATCCAAACTGGTACTGGATGGATAAAAGGCTATACTGAAGTCCCAGGCAGAGCTCGACCTTGACATAAAGGATGACTTTGCTGGGTTTTGGGAGAGTTTTGCTTCCCAGTGCAGGGACCATAGCAGTCTGATGTGCTCCTCAACTGCTTTCTTATCAACCCCAAACCTCCTACCCTTCCCAATGTGAGCTGACCATCAGCACAACCCATCCCTCAACAAGCCACTTCCACTTTCTTCTCATCCCATTGTTGCAATGCCAGGAACTATCCCCCTGACCCAACTGCACCAAAGGCAATGACATGAGCTGTGCAGGCATGACTAGGTGCATGTGAGCAGGGATGGAGTGGCCTATAAGGCAATAAGATAGTGCCCTATGGGTAGTCTCAGATCCTTATGTGGGCTGATTTTGTAGCAGTTTGTGGGCCTGTATTATCGCTTAGTGGCCCAGTTTTTCCTGTTGATATGGCTAAAATTAGAAACAAATGCATGCATTCTCCCATACTGTGCGAAATACTCATACAGTTTGTCTTTACAAGTTCAAAACTGACCTAATCTGTAATGTGTAACACTTTTTTAGTAATCTGATTCGCTAACTTTTATTTTGGTACCTTGGCCTAGTTTGTCCCTTTCTGACCCTGCCTGTGAGGATATGGATGTGATAGATGTGCTCAAAGATTGGTGGGCTAATGTCTTCATCAGCAGGGATTCTGCACTAGGCCTTGACTATCAGGGCTGGACTGGGAACCCAAACCGGCCCTTGCAAAGAGCTCGGCCAGTTGGAGGGGTGGGGGAAGGGGGAGTAAGCTTTGTGTGGAAGGAAAGCTTTGTGCCGCATTTGTTGATGGGGGCTATGCTTCAAAACCGCCCCCGGTAACAAAAAAGCCCCCCCGGGGTCTAAAACCGGCCCCCACCCTGGCGGCCCACCGGGGGTACGCCCGGTGCCCGCTACGGCCAGTCCGGCCATGTTGACTATGCAAGATATGACTAGATTTGAAGGTTGCACCTGCCTCGTCTCATATCAATTCCTATGGCTACAGATGATCATCCTGTGACATCCAGGTGCAGCACATTTACAAAAGATTTCCTTGGACTCCTGAACTCAGGGGAATATGTTTTAACCATCCTACATGATATCTTTTAAAGTTTCTGCCACAAGTTGCATCCACATGGGAATTTGCATTTATATAGTTAATTGATAATATGGAGCATCACTGAGAAACTTAAAGCTGTGGGTCTCTATTTAATGAGAGTAAATGTAAATGTTTCCTAAAATATATCACAGAAATCACAGAAATATAACACCATTCTGCTTTTAAGCCAATGACATGGTTGAGCCTTATTTGTCCATGTTCGTGTAGGTAGTTCAATGGACGGAATACAGACATCTGTATTAGGCACTATAGCAACACAAAAAGATGATGGATAGAATGCTGACGATTGTCAAACACTTACCCCCAGACACAGATCTGGGTTAATAACAATGGATTAAACTCAGATCTGTGATGGGGTCAGTGTTTGCAAAGGTTCAACACTCCGTCCATCATTTTATTTTGGGATGTTGCTATGTGTGCCCCAAGTGGCTAAGAGTATGCCCAGAAGTGGGTCCCTTGCTCGCTGAGCCACTGGATTCAAGCTAGGCTGGCTGATGAGGATTGATACCACGAACCCCATCCCAGAATGCTTGTTTCCGGTCAATGGTGAACCTGGCCTAGCAGTTCAGGCTGGACGGTTCCCATGGGGAGCAGAGTCAAGACTGATTTGCAGATGGCTGGGTCCAAACTGGGGTGATTTGGCAAGATATATAACAATGGATTAAATCCAGATCTGTAACTGGGGGTGGGTGTTTGAAAATTTTCAACAGTACTTCCATCATTTTATTTTGTGATGTTGAATTATGCACTTTGCCAGGTAATGAGGGAATATAGGAACACTCCACACACCTCAACATGTCCATGCTTATCAGACCTAGTTTTATTACGCTGTTCATTATTGATACCTGAACCGGCAACTTTAGTCTCTCTCTTCAGGTCAAAAAGTAGACAGGCTACAAATGAATCCTTCGGCATTAATGCAGTCAGTAGAGACGTCCAGTGTGATGTGGGAGGCCTTTAAGTATTACATAAGAGGTGTGAGTATTGCTAAACAGGATGGCATGTTGAAAGCTCTTCGAGCTGTGGAATAAATTAGGAGTCAGTAGAAGACTGAAGAACATCAGTTTTATTGGCATATGCAGGAGCCCACGTGCGGCACTGATCACCACCATGGGGTGTCTTTCCAACTGCCCAGTCACCAATAATGACCCCCCAGGAGCGTCAGTGCTGAAAGTGGTAGCAACATTAAAACACAACAATGCATGAGGTAAATACACAAGGTAAGTACAATAATAGACCCGACATTCTACAAGTCATATGCATAACTAATATTACATCAGCTTCCCCTTTCCAAAACAAATGAAAACAAAACCCCCAAAAGTAAAAGAACCAGTGTATACAGCAAGAAAGCGATGTGTGCATATTTGCTGATAGATTAACTTTGTGAAAAGGTCTACCTTCATTGCAAATAAGCCCATCAACAGGGGAAGGAACATTAAAAGGCAAATTAGATTTGTCCAATTGCTCCATTGCAGGAACTAATTGCCCAGTGAAACCCTTTTCCAAAGAGCAATCAGCACTTGACCGTGTGGAAGGTTCAATAGATGGAACATCATCTTTCCCAGTGGTGTGCAACCACCATGAACCATCAAGTTGGCTAGATGACACTGGAGAGCTAAAAGACCCAACTTGCGAATTTAACAAAATGTCAGTCTGTTCCTGCATGTTTAATAAAAAGTTGTTTACTCCACCACCCTTTGCCAGCACCTTTGGAAACTCTGAGAATTTTCATGGGTGACATGAATTGAGATTCCCCTTTCTGCCCTTTTTTAGGTCTCGCCTACGCAGCGCACATGCGCTGCTTAGGAAAGAGACCTTTAGTCATTGGCACAGCTTTCCCTGCAAAAACGTGGACGCGGTTCATTGCTTCCAATGGCAACGCGTGCACGTCTGGCGATTCACTTGCGGGAGTGAGTAGCTCACATCATATGGTAGCAATGATCGCGCCTTGCCTCTCGCTCTCGCAAGGGAATCGCCCAGGCCCCCTCCTCTCTCCCCTCCCCCTGCTGCCACGCGAGGCTCGCTCGCTTGTGCTTGTCTCTGTTAGCCTTAAGCCTCAGACGGGTGTCCTAGCCTCGTCCGATACTTCGCTCACCGTCAGCACCCATAACATAGTTTCCCGCACGCATTTTGCAGCCCAGAAGTCAGATAAAGCAATGGCACCCACTTTCGAGTTACTCCTTTTACTCCTAACGACTAACGCAGCTCTTTGACTGCTTACCTCTTTCCCCTCTTTTCCTTCCTGGTCTGCTCAGCCGCTTCCTATCACCTGACTCTTCTTCAATAATAGCATGTGATGTGCCGGTCACACTCCACCGTGCTGGCCGGTCCGACGAGTTTGAGCAATTGCAAGGAAAAGAAGCCTGAACGACGCTTAGCCCGCAATACGAAGATGAAAGAGCTGCTGGGAGAACACGTTTGCATACAAAGATTTAGATAGGGTGTTTGAAATGTAACAGACAGAAATCTGGCAATAAACAAGTTCGCAAAACGTATTACATGAAAAAAAAAAACATGCATTTTTAAAAACATGTCTCTGTTCACGTTATTTACAAAATATTTTTTTCGGGATTCGTGGTATTTTCGTATCTTTCTTAAACAAAAAACACAAATATGTGCCCTTTGCAAGATGGCTGAAAGATAGCTGCCAAGATTTCGAAGTCCATTTGAGACGAGCTGATCGAGTCCAGATTTTTTCTTTCAATTCTGGGACTTATAGTATTGGTTAGGTTGTAGCCTGCCAGACAGTGCAACTGTCTGGTTTGCTGAAGACATTTTGGGGAAATTCAGAAAGCTTCCCTGGGAATGCCATCTGCCTAATGCTTAACATTGGCTTTGTGGTTTGATACTCACATTTCCTTGATTTCTATTTGCTGGCTCTATTTGTTTTGGCTTTTTAGCTTGAGTTGGTCCATTCCCTTGCCCAAACCTTGTTTACAGTATCCTTCCAAGATCGCACTTTTTGTAAACAGGCTTTAAATCTTGTTCTTATCTTGTAACATTTGCTGTGCATCTAAACACAAAGCAGCCCTGTTAAGTACCACACATCAGGCATTAGACTAGCGCATTCCGGTGTGGTGGTCTGCATAACCGCACTGAAATGTATTAACCATGCATTATAGCGCTGCTCAGCTGTCAAGGACGAGATGCACTTATTTTCTGTGGCGGTGCTGAACAAACACAGAGCAAACACAAGGACATGATGGACGGACCACTAAAACTTTTCAGATACTCATCCCCAGACACACATCTGGGTTGAATTCATCATCATTCTTTAGCTCACTTCGCCACCCCAGTTCAGACCCAACTATATGCAAATCAGTCTTGACCCTATTCTTCATGGGAACAGTCCAGCCCGAGCTGCCAAGCCAGGTCTTCCCTGGACCAGAAACAAACATGCTGGGACCGGCTTTGGGGTAACACCCCTCACCAGCCAGGCTAGCTTGAATCCAATGGCAAAGTGAGCAAGGAACCCACGTCTGGGCATACCATGCCAATTTAGGGCGCGCAAAGCAAACACAAGGAGATGATGGACGGAGCGCTGAAACTTTTCAAACACTCACCCCAGTCACAGATCTGGGTTGACTCCATCATTGTTCTTTAGCTCACTTCGCCACCCTAGTTAGGACCTAGCTGTATGCAAATCAGGCTTGACCCTACCACCACAACTTAACACTCATCTTCAGTGCACAACCATCAACAACACATCTCTCCCTCTTCATCTGTCATTCGGAGATACACTTGCTAGATTGCAATTTCAATATGTGCAGCAGGTGAAGTAATATCAACACACAATAATGATTTATTTTTAAATTTTCATAAGACTCCAGAACCACATTTAGTTACTTCAACTGCACACTTTTTAAAATATTCTTAATTTTCTTGAATTATCAACTAAAACATGGGGAGAGGAGTTGGCCTAATGGCTAGGGCGGACGACCTCGAATCTGGGGAACTGGGTTCGAGTCTCTGCAATGACGCTGAACATCCTGTGATTCTGGGCAAATCACTTAATCTCCCAGTGCCTAACAAAAATGAATGTGTCCTCATGTAACACAACTGGTGCTATGCAAAGCGCTCTGATACCCGGGTCAAGTTTGTACTATTTAAAACTCTATTAAAAACAAGTATTGGCATAGCCAATAGGTCTCGCCTTTGGGACCTTATAAGTATTTAGTTATGCAGCACAATATCATTGGTACAACAGCATCAACTGTTGCATGGCTAAACACTTATAAGGTCCCAAAGGCGAGACCTATTGGCTATGCCTATGCTTGTTTTATAGGTACCCAATCACCAACATTTAAGACAAGTTCATTAACATTGTGTTTTCTATCAAAATACTCTTTGGAATGTTTCTGCGGAGACAGCACAGAATTCATTTATGTATCACTTATCTTTGCTTCATCAAACTCTGCAGAAAATTTAGTCTTCAACAAATCAGGACACAAATTAGACCTGGGAATATGCTTTCTCTGAAGCTTAGAAAGAGAAACTCCAGTGGTGCTATGTGGCGTAATGGAATAAGCCCTTAATTTTTGTCTCCAAAAATCCTCCACACCCAGACCAGTAGCTAGGGCAGTCTAAATACCCTCTTGCAAATATCTATTAATTCTTTCCACCAAACCTTCTGAAGTGGGAGAATACAAAGCCACACGCAGATGAGTTACGTGACTAGAGTCAACAAACTGTCTCCTGGGAACAGAGGTGTAATGTTTACAGTTATTTGTAACCAGAACAAAAGATATAACTTCAACTTGAACAATCTTCCTCAGGAATGTGAGCAAGAGGGCAGTAGTGGGAGCTGCAGCAAAATCAAAAGTATTCCCACTTTGAAAAATAGTCAATTAGCACAAACAGTAATCTTTTATCAGAAGGTGAAGCATCATAAGGTCCTGAGATTGTGAGGGATGGGCACTATGTCTAAACATTACCATACACATACTGACATGAGTTGGCATGGGACTCTAGAGTCCATATGCTATACTACTGCTTGACTAAGGAAGCTATGTTAATTATGCACATTCAAATCAAAATAAGCTTTATTCGATTTTAGAGTATAAAATCACAAAAGCAGCAAAACAGGTACAACCATGTTAAAATATTCCTAGCTAAAAGTACAATTGCGCTGCATTCCTATATCTTGTTCATTTGTAACTGTACTTGTACTAGGCTGGTAAGCGAATTCATCATTTAAAAGAAAGAAAAAAAAGAAACAGAAATATACACTACATACATACAGAGCAATCCTAAACAATAAAAGCTAAACTGCTTTCTAAGAGGGTAGTAATTAATGCTTTTCCTTGCTCTCAATATGCTCTTTAGATAACCAATCATAACTCCAATGCAGAAATCGCTTTCCAATAGTTGCAAGTATAGCAGAGCCGGTCGACATTGTCTCCATCCCCCCCTCCTTAGCAGAGGCAGAATCCATCTTGATCGTTCAGTAACATAAAATGTACAAAATAAAATTACATGAATATTCGATTAAGGGGGCATATCATCACAGGGGCAAGCATAATTCTGGACCAATTGTTAATCTCTGGATAAATAATGAATTGATAAGAAGTCCCAAATCTGAAGCAAGTTAAACATACCTATCGTACCCCCCTAAACATCTTAAAAGGTATGGTTGCATGTCATAGGTTGATAACATCAATTGATGCTGGATTACTGTAGGTTTTTTCATCTCCAGTGCAAATTCGGATTGTCTCTACATGAGACATGCATAAAACTTCAAACTCTTTCCGGGAGATGGAATTCATTGTCTCTGGGCAGGCATAATAAGCTGAGTGACAAAGATCATTCATAAAATTCTACATAGTTCAACCAAGGAATCTTGGCAGCATGGTCCAACCTCATTGAGTCTTTAATTATTTCTCGATTGAGACTAGTGCTACTGGAGGTCCAAATCCTGTGCCAAAGTGACAATGGTTGTACCTTAATAACATCTGTGATGGACAATATACCCAGCTCACTATGACAATTAAACATAGGCGAACTGGCAGGCACTTCTAAAATTACCCTTAAAAATGCATTTCAACGTATTGAATAGGGGCGGGATCATGAAAGCACCAAACCCCTGCCCCATAGTAGCAATACTTGCACATTTTGCCTGGTAAATCTTGAGGAGAATCCCTGGGGGCCTTTTACTCATTTTAAAAAAAAAGTTGACAAGGGCCGCGGTTGACTTCATAAACAAGAGGCTTCGACTCTTGACAGCTTGATTCCAAGAACCAGTGCGATCAAATAGGACACTCAGGTACGTGAACATATTGGTGGATTCCACCCTACTTTCCCCAAGTGGCAGAGTCCTCAATTTCTGTTTTCCTTTCCCACAGGTCATAACAAAAGATTTTTATACACAATTCAATTATTGCCATTTTAGTTCAAAGATTCTAATGTGGATGGATATAACTGATAATTGTTATGCTTGATTCATTGAGATTTTGCTCTGTAATTACTGAAAATTCTATACAAACAATATGAAAAACATAAGTGATGTCGAACCACCAAAAGACAATGAAACAACGAAGAAATATTATCAAAGCGCAACATATAAAATATGGTTTTGAAAAGAAGTGCTGTCCCTTTGGCAGTAACAAAATAGGAGATGAGGCCGATCCCTATGAAGGCAATTAGGAAACCCGACACTTAACTTTGACAATTATGGTTACTCACAAGTGGTAAAGAAAGCATTGCAGTGAATCTGAACGTTATATTGTGACCAGCAATATTATGTCTAAAACAGAATGTCAACTGACACGACTCTATTCTAAATGCTGTTTTTCTCAGCTCTTTCAGTTTCTTCTAGTGCCGGGACACTCTTGCATAGCTGCATGTCCTTGAAATCCCCGAATCAATCAAACAAATAACCCTAAATAAAAGATGATAACAGAGTCACAACCATCCTGCGTGGTGCCAGCACCACACTCACACACTTCTGGAACAGAAAAGAAGGCACAGATATAAGAGTCATTAAAAGGGCCAGGTTGTACAGAGACAAGGTACACAATAATGTGTGCACACATATACATGCCTGGGTATGCAAACCTCAAGCCAATAAAGACCTTTTGGGTTTGCCAGTGCTTATTATCAAAGTGTTAGAAGTCTGTCGATGTATCAGTTTCCATTTAAGGAATAAGAAGAGTGCATCATGGTCAGAATTTTGAAAGAAATGAAGAACTGACTTGACCAATCCAATTTACATGTGGTATTTATGAAATTAAAGAACAGGACAGAATCCTTATAGTTGCCAGCTGCAATGTTATAGTACATGGGTTCTTAACCTGTGGTCCAGGGACTTTGGGGGTCTGCAACACCTACTCAGGAGGTACGTGACTGCTTAGAATATTAAATAATATTAACAGATTAATAAGGTATATATATTAAAAGAAGCAAAATTAAAATGTTTAAAATGTTCTCTAAATGTGACGGAATTTGAAATTGGAGGCTAAAATTTAAGTGAGTATCATCAGATTGATTCCTAGGAGTCATGCAAGAGCATCACGCAGAATACAGTATGGGCAATGGGTGGCATCAATTGAAATTAGTAAAGCTCCAACCTTCTCATTAAATTTTTTTTTTTTTATTTGTTTGTAAATTAAATACAATATTTCCTTATTTGTGTATGTGCTTGATGAATGCCCGTTTCCGTATTTTTGTGTATTGTTTTTCCATTCAAATTATCGAAATGCTTAGGCTGGGATCCCCAAATCTAAGTAAATTTAGTGGGGATCCAAAGAAATCAACAGGTTAAGGACCACTATTATAGTCGGTAATCTAATAATAATGATTTGAGATGGGATGTATGGGTCACATGTGGAGGCGATTTGATTAGTTCACACTAGAGTATAACAAAAGGTGACTGTTTTTATGGTTGTCCTTATTCTGTATATCATCATGGCTCGTGGAGCCCATTTTTGTGAATTGTTGATCATTTGACATCCGAGCCTCTTGCTCTGCACTTGCGCCACTTGCCAACTGTGGATTGATCTAACCATCATGGGGAAAAAGGCCATTGGTCCCGGTGATGCTACTACCCCACACATTAAAACTACTTCCATTGGGCTTAGTCGGTAACTATGTGGTATTGATCATAGGTATAATGGCGCCTCATTAGATTAGCACTTGTGTTTTGTACGCTATTCTATGACGGTGCTAATGGGTGTAGAGGAACCACAAACTCTACAATGAAAAAACAGTAACAATTCTTTTGAATCCCCAGCACACGTAAATGAGTATTTACAACATTAATTTAAATATCGGAAGTAGACACATTAAATAAGTAATTGCAGAGGACATGGGTCAGATCTTCTTTCTTTCTTTATTTTAGAAGTGTTCCTTAGAAACTCCACAGCCAACACGTGTTTCGTCGTTTTGGGAAGGCTGGTCCCACGACTTTCTCAAGGCTGTACAAGTAAAGAAACAGCAATGAAGAGCAATATAGTCTTTCTTATAATCCCAAAAGAGGGGTTTCTTAGTGTATCAAACAAAGTTGTAATGTCTATAGAAATTAAACAACATATGTACATCAGCTCCAACTTAAAGTCAGACAATGAAAATGGAAGAACACACGTGAGTTTAAAAGAACTATGATCCCAAAGGAAGGAGAGAGAAAAGGAAATGATAGACTATGAGTGAGACGATCCTGTAGTACGGGTTCGAAGTCGTGATCCGTGTCATACGGGTGAAAAAGTCGAGTGAGTCAGGTGAAACCGAGCAAAAGAGCAGAACAAAACCGAGTGGAAAGCCCATGAATGGCGCACTCCCAGTAAGCCCTTCCAAACATGCAAGACCGTGAAAAACTCCTGTGATATCACCCTAAGTAAAAATGTGCTTAAATACCTATTCCTTCTCGTATCTTGTGTCTAAAATATGCAGAAATATAAACAAAACCACATCAGAGGAAAATCATATGTGGTATGTCTGTGCCCAAAACCCGTTATGTTATTTTAAGTTCATACTCGAAGCGTGGTACAAATTCCGGACCACACGGGGTTCTGTTCGTGGACGGTGTAAATTATATGCACTCTTGTTGATTCCTCCTGAGTGACGAGGTCTGTCAATTATGCTGTAGACAGAAAGGAATACAAACCGCGTTGGTCTATGTGAAACGCACAACGGCAGCAAATAACAGTGTCAATACACAAACTACTTAAAATAATGTCCTCCCAGAGGGTGGACTGAACTTAATCAAGTTTCTTATCAATATCCATTCAAATAAAAATCCTCTACTACGCGCCCTTTACACGCAAACATCCTTTCAACACAAAACTGAGTGCGTGTTTCTAGATTCCCTCGATTCTTACCGTTTATCGCAGATTCATTCTCGGTTTCCCCATATACACCGTCCCTTCGATAAAATATGTATGATGGTCGAGCTGAGTGCAGCTAACCTCTTCCCGAGTGTTGACGGCAAATAGTTGTGATGAAGCCACTCCCTCTTAAAAGCGTCATGTCTCGTCAGACATAAGCACAGAAGACAGACTATCAGTAGTCTCCCCCGAAATACCTAAACGATCTTAGTCTGTCCTAGTTCAAAATTTGAACCGGTCATTTAAAAACCCCTGTACTAGATAGAAAACAATCCTTGTCTCGCACGCGGTGTTAAAGTACACGCCAGCCGTGAGAAAATATTAGGTGCTATCCGTAGGTGGAGTGATCTCATTGTATCGATGTGCCGAGTGCGTTTCACGCCATTATGTCTCTCCAACAGATGCGGTCATTACAATAAGTCAGTATCAAAACAACAGTTTATCTCGTATCGGCCTGAAAATCATTGGAAACATTGTGCAAACTATTAAGAACATAGACATTGGACATCAACTCGCAAAGGGTCATTTCGCATTTAAACAGATACAAATCATGGCTGTTCTTTGCAATTCAACTCTTCAATTTCGTATCCCTTGTAGATAGCAGATCTGGTAAGTTGTTGGTAGATATACCACTAAAAGGTCAATTAATCCAACAAAATTATATCCCTATCTGATCTCAGACATCACACCAGGGTTCCCATGCTCATTATATAAAAACCTGTGAATTCATCTGCCCAAGAAATAGTGCAGCTCCTGATCAATATTCAGGCCGCACTCTGTGCTTCTCATTTTCAATATCCAGAGTGCTTCTCTCTTCCTCAATGACAGCTCCCTATTTCCACCCCTTGGGTGTCTAGGTATATGGTCAATTCCGTAGAATGTAAAACTTTTTGTCATGGTTTGTTCAGTGCAGATGGATATGTGTGCCGCTAGAGGGTATCTCATATCTCCATTCTTCACTGCCCGTATGTGTTCCCCAATTCTGTCCCGTAGTTGTCTGATGGTACTTCCAATATACTTCTTGCCACATTTACATACAATGGCATATACCACAAACTTGGTCAGACCTGTAATGTTCATCCTAATCGTGTAAGTCTTGCCTCCAGGTCCCTGGAAATCCTTTATCTTAGCATTGGACCATTTGCAAGCTATGCAGCGACCACAACCATAAAACCCCCATGAGTGCTGACTAAGCCAATTGGCATTAGTTCTAGTTGTCGGGTAACTGGGACTCATAATATTCTTCAGAGAGAGTCCCCGTCTGTAAGTAATATTCGGTTTCTCTGTAATTGCCTCTCTCAGGGAACTATCTGCTTTGAGTAGGTGCCAGTGTTTATTTAGACTCTTTCTGAGTGTCGAGGGAATCTAGAAACACGCACTCAGTTTTGTGCTGAAAGGATATTTGCGTGTAAAGGGCGCGTAGTAGAGGATTTTTATTTGAATGGATATTGATAAGAAACTTGATTAAGTTCAGTCCACCCTCTGGATGGACATTATTTTAAGTAGTTTGTGTATTGACACTGTTATTTGCTGCCGTTGTGCGTTTCACATAGACCAACGCGGTTTGTATTCCTTTCTGTCTACAGCATAATTGACAGACCTCGTCACTCAGGAGGAATCAACAAGAGCGCATATAATTTACACCGTCCACGAACAGAACCCCGTGTGGTCCGGAATTTGTACCACGCTTCGAGTATGTACTTAAAATAACATAACGGGTTTTGGGCACAGACATACCACATATGATTTTCCTCTGATGTGGTTTTGTTTATATTTCTGCATATTTTAGACACAAGATACGAGAAGGAATAGGTATTTAAGCATATCACAGGAGTTTTTCACGGTCTTGCATGTTTGGAAGGGCTTACTGGGAGTGCGCCATTCATGGGCTTTCCACTCGGTTTTGTTCTGCTCTTTTGCTCGGTTTCACCTGACTCACTCGACTTTTTCACCCGTATGACACGGATCACGACTTCGAACCCGTACTACAGGATCGTCTCACTCATAGTCTATCATTTCCTTTTCTCTCTCCTTCCTTTGGGATCATAGTTCTTTTAAACTCACGTGTGTTCTTCCATTTTCATTGTCTGACTTCAAGTTGGAGCTGATGTACATATGTTGTTTAATTTCTATAGACATTACAACTTTGTTTGATACACTAAGAAACCCCTCTTTTGGGATTATAAGAAAGACTATATTGCTCTTCATTGCTGTTTCTTTACTTGTACAGCCTTGAGAAAGTCGTGGGACCAGCCTTCCCAAAACGACGAAGCACGTGTTGGCTGTGGAGTTTCTAAGGAACACTTCTAAAATAAAGAAAGAAAGAAGATCTGACCCATGTCCTCTGCAATTACTTATTTAATGTGTCTACTTCCGATATTTAAATTAATGTTGTAAATACTCATTTACGTGTGCTGGGGATTCAAAAGAATTGTTACTGTTTTTTCATTGTAGAGTTTGTGGTTCCTCTACACCCATTAGAACCGTCATAGAATAGCGTACAAAACACAAGTGCTAATCTAATGAGGCGCCATTATACCTATGATCAATACCACATAGTTACCGACTAAACCTTTTCCTGATAGGTGGCAGCCCATTAGGCACAATGACTTCTAACATCAGAGAGAGACCTAATAGAGACAAGGAGGCAGAGGACCTTTTCAATAACGTTGCTAACAATGCCCCTCTGAACACACTAATACAAGGGGGTTCGAACTCCAAGAAAGAGGGTCTAAGAGACAAATTTATAAGACTTGAGAGACTGAAAAAAAACGAATTATCACGGTGGTGGGATGCTGCCACTCTAAAACAGTACATTAAGCTAAAGAGGATACCAAGGGGTCTGAGGTCACAGATCATCCCGGCTTACGAGGATCTAGAGCCCGACCTACTGACAGAGTGGGAAAAGGAACTGAACAATAATTCTAACAAACTTATGTGCATCTTGATAGAGAACTGTGAGAGGAAAGTTTTGCAACTACAAAAGGACATAGACATAGTGGAGTCAGAAATTAAAAATCTCAACATACCTGAGGGCACTACCAAGAACTATGCCATCTTGAATGACATTATTGAACAACACGTGACAGACATCAAAATACGTAAGGCACGTAAATTAAGGAGGGACGAACGTGACTATTGCGATGGTCGCATTTTCACGTTCGCTAGGAAGTACGACCACCTGATGCCCACAGATAAGAAGTCAACTAACACCGAGAGCGGCTCGTTATGTTCCAGCACCACCTCTCTTGACACAACACACACCAGTGGTAGTGAATTAGGAGATACTAACAATGTTAACAACACTGGTAACAGTTTTTTATTAGAAGTAACCAGAATCAAGAAGGGCAACAAGGAGTACAGGCGATTACCACCAGAAGAAAAACTAGGAGGGGTAAAAGAGGGGGCACGCACAGAAGAACAGCCAGGGGTCAGGACCAGGTCCTGGAACAGGAGGAAATAGACGATGTTAGCGTAGTTAACCTGACTGACATACAACTGACAGAGGATGCCCTTTCTGTTCTAACCCGAGGAATGAGTTTTTGCCCAAATACCATTGGGAATGTGTGTGATGTCAAAATTGATTTATTTAAATTTGTCAGGCGATTGAAACTGAAGAAGCATTTTGATTCTGTTAATACTGGCAATAAAAGCATGAGCAAACATTTGGGTATGTCAATGTTGGGTGGTAATACGATACAAGACATTTTGGACACCAGATTACTTCTATCTATTACGGATTGTGAGGATGAAGTGTTGACTGCGGAGGCATTAATGAGGGATTTGGATATTACAACTGATTATGCTATCTCTAGCAATTTGAAAGATAAATCGAGATGGACCCCAACACTAGCTGCAGGTAACAACATAGACATATTCCACAAGATGGTATTAGCTGATTTGGATAAATTTGATGACAAAAATATTGTACACAGGACAAAATTAGACAACCTCTCTGTGAAAGAACGCGCAGCCTTGAAAGAATTGAGCAGTAATAAGGACATCACCATACGTGAGGCTGATAAGGGAGGTAATTTGGTGATCATGCGCAGTACAGATTACAATGATGAGATTTTGACCCAACTTGAGGATTTGGAATGCTATGAGCCATTACAGATGAACCCAATATGGGCTCTCACTGACAATATTAACATGCATCTCAGGAGATGGCATGGCCAAGGCCTTATTGATGATAACGAATTAACCTTTTTGACAGTGGACAGGCCGAGATATCCTTGCCTGTACACCTTACCTAAAATCCACAAGGCATCACCTTTTCCCCCTGGGAGACCAATCATATCGGGTATCGGGGGTCCTACAGAAAGGATCTCAGAGTACGTGGATACATTTCTTAAGCCAATGGTGATTAATCTCCCGTCATACATCAGGGACACCAAGCATATCTTAAGTACACTGGCGGATTTTAATTGGGACAAAGATATGATGATGGTAACATTGAATGTTACGGCATTATATACTAGCATAAGAAGGGACATGGGAATGATGGCCATCAGGAGGATGCTTAACAACAGAGCAGCAAACACATGGACTCACACAGAGATGCTAATGGAAATGGTGGCGTTAATACTAGACAACAATGTATTCCTATTCCAAGAAAAATGGTATAGACAGAAACAGGGCGTGGCTATGGGTTCCAGATTTTCTCCCTCCTATGCCAATCTGTTTATGGGTTGGCTGGTGGCGACGAGGATCTGGGGCCCATTGGGAACGGAATGGAATGACTCTATACTATACTGGGGAAGATATATAGATGACTGCTTCATGATATGGACAGGATCACAGACCAAATTGGACACCTTTATCAGACATCTCAACTCAAATGAACACAACATACGCTTCACATCAGAACAGAGCAATGACAGAATATCGTTTCTAGATGTAGAATTTTACATAAAAGATGGGAGTATTCAGAGTAGACTTTTTAGGAAACAAACAGCCTGCAACTCTGTACTCCATGCCTCCAGCTCACATCCACGACACCAGATACATGCTATCCCTTATGGGGAATTGGTGAGAGTGAGACGTAATTGCAGTTTGGATACTGATTTTGAGGTACACAAGAAGGGTACACTGGCTAGATTCAGGAATAGGGGTTACAACCAGGGGACCTTAAAGAAAGCTGAACAGAGGATAGACCAGATAAAGAGAGAAGAAACGTTGAAAGATCGGGTGGTAGAAGCAAGGGGTGACGACAAAATTAGACTAGTGACAGGCTTTACTAACTGGTCAGGGACACTCAGAAAGAGTCTAAATAAACACTGGCACCTACTCAAAGCAGATAGATCCCTGAGAGAGGCAATTACAGAGAAACCGAATATTACTTACAGACGGGGACTCTCTCTGAAGAATATTTTGAGTCCCAGTTACCCGACAACTAGAACTAATGCCAATTGGCTTAGTCAGCACTCATGGGGGTTTTATGGTTGTGGTCGCTGCATAGCTTGCAAATGGTCCAATGCTAAGATAAAGGATTTCCAGGGACCTGGAGGCAAGACTTACACGATTAGGATGAACATTACATGTCTGACCAAGTTTGTGGTATATGCCATTGTATGTAAATGTGGCAAGAAGTATATTGGAAGTACCATCAGACAACTACGGGACAGAATTGGGGAACACATACGGGCAGTGAAGAATGGAGATATGAGATACCCTCTAGCGGCACACATATCCATCTGCACTGAACAAACCATGACAAAAAGTTTTACATTCTACGGAATTGACCATATACCTAGACACCCAAGGGGTGGAAATAGGGAGCTGACATTGAGGAAGAGAGAAGCACTCTGGATATTGAAAATAAGAAGCACAAAGTGCGGCCTGAATATTGATCAGGAGCTGCACTATTTCTTGGGCAGATGAATTCACAGGTTTTTATATAATGAGCATGGGAACCCTGGTGTGATGTCTGAGATCAGATAGGGATATAATTTTGTTGGATTAATTGACCTTTTAGTGGTATATCTACCAACAACTTACCAGATCTGCTATCTACAAGGGATACGAAATTGAAGAGTTGAATTGCAAAGAACAGCCATGATTTGTATCTGTTTAAATGCGAAATGACCCTTTGCGAGTTGATGTCCAATGTCTATGTTCTTAATAGTTTGCACAATGTTTCCAATGATTTTCAGGCCGATACGAGATAAACTGTTGTTTTGATACTGACTTATTGTAATGACCGCATCTGTTGGAGAGACATAAGGGCGTGACACCGGAAACGCACTCGGCACATCGATACAGTGAGATCACTTCACCTACGGATAGCACCTAATATTTTCTCACGGCTGGCGTGTACTTTAACACCGCGTGCGAGACAAGGATTGTTTTCTATCTAGTACGGGGGTTTTTAAATGACCGGTTCAAATTTTGAACTAGGACAGACTAAGATCGTTTAGGTATTTCGGGGGAGACTACTGATAGTCTGTCTTCTGTGCTTATGTCTGACGAGACATGACGCTTTTAAGAGGGAGTGGCTTCATGCGACTGGCGGGATCACAACTATTTGCCGTCAACACTCGGGAAGAGGTTAGCTGCACTCAGCTTGACCATCATACATATTTTATCGAAGGGACGGTGTATCTGGGGAAACCGAGAATGAATCTGCGATAAACGGTAAGAATCGAGGGAATCTAGAAACACGCACTCAGTTTTGTTTTGAAAGGATATTTGCGTGTAAAGGGCGCGTAGTAGAGGATTTTTATTTGAATGGATATTGATAAGAAACTTGATTAAGTTCAGTCCACCCTCTGGGAGGACATTATTTTAAGTAGTTTGTGTATTGACACTGTTATTTGCTGCCGTTGTGCGTTTCACATAGACCAACGCGGTTTGTATTCCTTTCTGTCTACAGCATAACTGACAGACCTCGTCACTCAGGAGGAATCAACAAGAGCGCATATAATTTACACCGTCCACGAACAGAACCCCGTGTGGTCCGGAATTTGTACCACGCTTCGAGTATGTACTTAAAATAACATAACAGGTTTTGGGCACAGACATACCACATATGATTTTTCCTCTGATGTGGTTTTGTTTATATTTCTGCATATTTTAGACACAAGATACGAGAAGGAATAGGTATTTAAGCACATTTTTACTTAGGGTAATATCACAGGAGTTTTTCACGGTCTTGCATGTTTGGAAGGGCTTACTGGGAGTGCGCCATTCATGGGCTTTCCACTCGGTTTTGTTCTGCTCTTTTGCTCGGTTTCACCTGACTCACTCGACTTTTTCACCCGTATGACACGGATCACGACTTCGAACCCGTACTACAGGATCGTCTCACTCATAGTCTATCATTTCCTTTTCTCTCTCCTTCCTTTGGGATCATAGTTCTTTTAAACTCACGTGTGTTCTTCCATTTTCATTGTCTGACTTCAAGTTGGAGCTGATGTACATATGTTGTTTAATTTCTATAGACATTACAACACTAAGAAACCCCTCTTTTGGGATTATAAGAAAGACTATATTGCTCTTCATTGCTGTTTCTTTACTTGTACAGCCTTGAGAAAGTCGTGGGACCAGCCTTCCCAAAACGACGAAACACGTGTTGGCTGTGGAGTTTCTAAGGAACACTTCTAAAATAAAGAAAGAAAGAAGATCTGACCCATGTCCTCTGCAATTACTTATTTAATGTGTCTACTTCCGATATTTAAATTAATGTTGTAAATACTCATTTAAGTGTGCTGGGGATTCAAAAGAATTGTTACTTCCATTGGGCGATCAGCATTGTGAGCGGAGAGATTGCGGTCTCTGAGTGAAGGCTGCCCATAAACGCTGGTGTTGGTGGTAATCAGAATTGTAGTGGTGGAACCAGTCAGTCAAGTCTCCTTTTGGTGGATTGCTTACCTGCCTGGCATCTCACCATGTGCATCCCCATTATGCCAGAATCCCTTGATGTCGCCTAACCACTATTCTTTAAAAGTAGTAGTATCACCAAAAAATCCGGAGACTCATAACAGTATTGCGATGATATCATCTTCAATCTGATTCCTCAGTTAACTTCCTCTCAGAACAATGAGTTAAGGTCCTGTCTTCTCCCCCATTGTATTTCTCCCTTTGGGGAGGGGCCATCAGCATATGGCTAGCGACAACTCATTTCTTCAATCGGAAGGCTTTTTTGATCAGTTTAAGACTTGGCTTAAGTCTGAACTCTGCCTCTTGCTATTGCATTTGGACGCCCTGGAATCCAAAATAGCTTTGGCCCTGTTATGCTTTCGCTCACTAGCAAGATAACCTCCCCCCATCCAGCTGTTTCAGGATGCACAAACACTAGTTTGTCTAACAGCGAGGCTCCTGTCCTTGTATCTAACACTGAGGCCCACAGGGGCTCGGCTCCTCAGAAATTCCCCACACGAGGAGCATGTCAATCAAAATCACCTGAAGACCAGGCACACTGTGGCCACCCTACAGGATACTCGCATGAGCGTTGTCCCAGCCACTAGTTTGGGGCACCATAGTGTGACTTTTCAAGCACCTAAGTTGACCAAGATTCCCCATAAGGCCCGAGTTGGTGCCCAACAACTCCATAGTCCATCTACCACCTGCTGCGTGTCCATACCCGGCTGTACTTATTGGGGTCCTTCCTTTGAGAAAGGACCAGTCTGAAGCATATGAGGAACTATACAATAAAGCACTGGACTGGTTAGTTCGCCACAAAGGGTTCCCGTTAACTAACGCCAAAAATATATCAATGGTGAGCAGATGTGCATGGGTTGGACCAGACCCTGGAGACCACTGCAGTGACTATCATCATCTCCAATTTTAGATTTCTGTGTTTATTGTATAATTTATTGTTTAGCTTTTGCTCACCCACTGCTCTGAGGAGCGCTTTTACCTTGGTCCCATTGGGCTTCTGCTACAAACCGCAAACTATCATCTGAGCCCTAGGGGTCCTCCCTTTAAACAACCTAGAGTTGTGCATGATTTTCGGCACTTGTCCTCCCCTTGTCAAATCACCACGCGTATTTTTGGAATATGACCTGGGGCTCCTCCCCAAGGTCTTGTAATCACCTCGCAGCAGCCCACTGCACTGTTGACAATATCCACAGCGAACAGATTCGACGCCCTTGCAGACATTGATTGACTGTCACCCACGGCAAACCTGCCCATTGACCCAGGTGGTGACCAGATTACTGCCCCTTTGGGTGAAGTCTTAGTGGACCACAACACTGTGCGCACTTATTCCCTTTAAAGTTGGAATGTTGCAGGATTCAGGGAAAGTAGACAAACTCGACTGGGGGACTTTCATTAACACATCTGATATCATCGCCCTGCAGAAGACCTGGGTGACCACTGCCATTTAATTTGATGGTTATGCATGTTATTCATGCCAAGCAACTCCCTCTCCTTGTGGCAGGGCTATAGGTGGGCTTGCAGTTTGGGTCCGTGTTAATCTCTGCGTGGATGTGATACCCATTGTCACCGGGTCCTCAGCTGTCCAAATTATAAAGGTCTAGGACACATCCTCTCGCGCAACTTTTTATGTAATACATTTTTATAATAAGTATGTACTTCTTTTGCTCAGTTGTTTAATTATTTGTCCAATTTTAAACTATCAAAGGATATTGTCAAGTCGCAGCCTCCATATATCCTGTGTGGAGATTTGAATGCACAAACAGCCGAGGGAGGGCTCCTGTAGGGGAGAGCTTCAGGGGAGCTCAGCGACCCAAGGGGTATCCAGCTGGTAAAGTACTTGGTCTCACACGATGTTATTGTTTTAGTTGATTATTTAAACAAGGATAAATGCCTCATGCCCTCTTATAGGGGTCACCGCCGCCAATCGACCCTTTACTATATTTTTGTAACAAGGAATTTAATTGATCATTTCTTTAAGGGGGAGGTTGTGAAAACGGACTGGGGGGACCATGGTGCATTGTCTATCACATGGCTGCTTCCTGTGAGGTGGCTTAAACCAACTAGTAATGTCATACCTACCCAGCATTCTAGAGATGGGCTTAGACTGGTTTGGTGCCTCAAAGACCCTTTAATCATCTTTACTTCCATTCTAACCCAGTGCCAGGAGTTATTTCTCAATTGCTTATCAGAAGCCTGTGGGTGTGATATGTTAGACCTCTATGATGCATTAGTTCAGACCATTAAACATTTTCTCTCCAAGCCAGTGCGGCCAGACAAGGGGGGCCCTCGATGGTTCGATGAGCACTGCTCAGCGGCAAACATTTAAATTTGAGCCTAATAACTAATAAGCACATTTCAGTCAACCGCTGTCCTCTTTATCTGGCCTTTATGGACCTTTCAACAGTGTTTGACTCTGTTAACAGGTCCAAGTTGTGGCTGAGGCTTTTGAATGTGGGTGTTGAAGCATCTCGAATGTGGGTGTTGAATTGTTTTGCATAGTTTGCACGTTGACCTGGTGGCTAAAGTGCTGTTAAGACCAGAAGGTGAAATGTCCTCGGTATTCAGCCTCAAAATGGTGTGCACTAAGGATGTAGTGGCCTCTATACTTTTTATCCTATACATTGATCACCTTTGTCACACTTGACCTTTGTTCAGGTCAACCCCCAAGAGCTGCTGGAGCCTGCACTTCTGTATGTAGACGACATGGCCATATTGGCCCAGACCCCAAAAGCACTGCATGTGCTTGTGGATATCTTTGTCAAGTTAATGGATTGCCTCTACCTGGCCACCAAATATGGCAAATCCCATATTATGGCCTGTGGACCAGGTAGAATTGATGCCCGTAGAATTATTATAAAGGGCAGCCGTTGCTTAGCGTAATAGATTACAGTTATCTGAGCATCTCTTTTAATTCTTTGTGTTCCAACTGTCCAGTTCATGCCTCAAACTTAGCAGATCAGCCAGACCCATTCTCAATTTAACTAAATCGAGAGGGAAGGGGACGATCGCACCACTTTAAAAAAATTACAACGCGAAAGGCAACCAGGTTGCTACGGATGGGGTTGGAACATGGATATTCTATAAATGTTCCCCTCTACAGCATGAAAAAAATCTCATATGTAGAAGGTTTTTACAGATTTCCCCACCACGTCCAGTTTTATTCTACATGCGGGGTTAAACCAGAGTTATATTGAGGATTGTGTTCGACTGGCCCCTTTGTTACTCTTAGTCAACATATGATGAACCCTCAAGTGAAGTTCTATAGGGACATCATATTATTTGCTTTGCAACTATTTTAGTTATTCATGAAGACTTTTCTTATACCCCTATTAAAAATTTTAGGGTACAATAGATTTGCACAGGCCTTGCACAAGTTGCAATCACTGACTACGCCAATTCTCTGTTTTAGGGTGAGTGTTTTTCTCGAGGCTGCAATTTGAGCCAGGAAAACAATGGAAGGATAACAATGTGTGTTTTATTGATGTAATAGTTCTTTAGTTTTAGTTATTTATTGCTTTTGACCATGTAGTATTCATATCTTATATGCACTTTGCACTTTTTACTTATGATGCTAGTTGTGATCTATACACTGCTGTTACACACTTCCAAGAGTTTTGCCTGTATGAATTAAGGGTCAGTGGATTATTTTATTGCTATGGATGATGACGCCCTTTTTAACCCCTTCGCTGCTGCGGACATTCCGCTGCAGCGCTGGGGGGGGCAGGGGGGCAGCGCGGTGGGCCTGTGCTCATGACGGAGCCGCGCCGTCATGAGCCACAGTTGAGCTGTGCTCATGACGGAACGGTTCCGTCATGACTCCGCCCATTTGCGTTGTCCCCCCGCACAGGCGGGGAAACAGCGCCGCGTAGGCGGAGCGGCCGCCAACGGGCGTGTCATGACGGAACCGTTCCGTCATGAGCACACGGCAACCGTGGCTCATGACGGAACGGTTCCGTCATGAGCGGGGAAGGGGTTAAATCTTTTTTGAATGTATTATATTGATATGTGTCTTTTTTTTTAAGTTTGAGTTTATTGGAACCACAAATATATTACAATATACAATCAAAAATACATTACGAGAACCTAAATAACCATAATATATATAATAAGGAATGAGAAATATACAGGTTACAATAAACATTGTATCCTAGAATGAAAAGAAAAGGGGGAAAAAGGAGGGGGGGATTGGAAACAATATAAATGTCATGTGAAAAAAGTTCAAAGCAAGATATAACAATAAAGTAAAGCATTGCATGTAACTAAAACTATAAAAAGGATATAATGATATAATTGTGTAAGTATAATATGTAAAACAGTTTTAAATGTCGCAATAAAAAAGACAACGAAACAAAATCACGGCGATTTACAGACATCATCTGATGTTCTCACAATAGTAGAAATTAAAGTATTTGAAGAAGCAGAGGCAGATAAATATGTAGTGATTGCTAATGATATAGGGGTAACATAATTAGTATCAAGTCTATGATGGAAACAGAGGGCATTCCACCAGGCTCTATAAGTAACTTTGTCTGCATGTTTCCAATTAGAGGTGATTAAGTGTAAGGCAATAGCGAGTAGCAAGTCAATTAGGTGAGAATGTGATGGGGATTGAGGCCAAGAGGGGGATAAAGAACCTAGAAAGATATTTAGGAGAGAGAAGGAAACCTTAGTGTGAAATATTTTGTTAATTTTAGACCAAACTAAGCGCCAAAATTTGTCAATATTTGGGCATTGCGCCAAAAAAAGGGGGAAGAAGGGGGGACCAGGAGCTAATTAATGGTCCAGTACCTATGCTCCGAAATATCAATGAGGTAATCACTATGGAGTTACTGTTCCGTGGTGGATGTGGTCAAAGATCGACCGGTGTCCACCCAAAGGTTAAGAGAGAAAAGGGAAGTGAGGTCTAGGGTAAGGTACTAAGGGTGGGGGGTGACATAAGGTGTCTCTTGTTGCCCTCACACACCCCGAGGGATGTCATGCTTCATCATCGGGCGTATGCTCCTCGTCGGGCCGGCGGTGCAATGCCCTACGGGTCCCCCAAAGGGTCTCTTTAGCGGAGATCTTTTCGAGAACTTCCGATGGGTGCATGCGGGTATGTGGAATAGAAGTACCAGGATCAGTGATAAGGGTTGTGTGTGCACAGTGAGATAAAAATACCTAAGGGTTACCAAAGGCTGGGGGTGTTTTAATAAAGAGGTACCCTTGGTACAGTAAAAAACCCGTAGGTTAATAGTTACCTATCAAGACGTAATGTGTCTAAGGTAGCTTACAAAGTGGTCGACATGTTTCACGCCTTATGTGGTCAGAGCGATCCTTGGCGTTTCATCAGGACCGGGGAAGGTGAGTGATGTGAAAAAGGTGCACAGACTAAGTGTAGTGAGTGGGGTATTAATCACCCTCTCACTGGGCAAAGGAGGAGGTAGTCTCTCTTACACAAGTAGTGTGTGGTTGGGGAGTGAGTTATGCCCCCTTTGCATTAGACCTAGACCAAAGGGAAGAACAACAAAAAAATAACAAAAAGAAAAAGAAGTTAAAATGCGGAAATTCCGTTCCGTACGGTATGTGTAGACAGAAGTCATCTCTACACGGTGCCGAGAGGTAGTCACAGTTACACACATAGGGAGCAAGTTTGCTCGGTATAGTAAATGTAAACAGCTCTGAGTAGTGTCCCATGCCAGCCGTATATGAAAAGTATCGGAGGGAGGGGGGGCTGGGTAACCACTGGTTCCCACAAACACTCCCAACTGTCACTACCGACCGGACATCGGGTACACCACTCACAGAAGGATATGCGATAGTAAGAAATATATATCGTGGCCTCAATCGTAGCTTCAAACTCCCGCAAGCTCAGTGTGAGCCGTGGCGGTGAACCCAGGGAAACAATCTTACCTAAGAAGGGAGTTGGGATTACGCCATAAGCTATGCGGCGTAGGAGGCCCACACCATCTAGGGCTGACGGCACACAATCACGGGTACCAGAAATGAGATAGCCGAGTGGGGGGATAAGAGAAAGTAAAAACGGTGAAGCGTTAGATATACCGAACAAGAGTACAGATGGCACAGTGTAAGGACTTACTTTCAGTGAGCGTGTCGTTCCCTCGAGGAATACTCACGGGTTACTCAGGTGATGGCACTGGAAACCTGCCCGATCCAGACGCCAGCTCGAAGGTGGGTGAGTGAGCAGAACCCGTAGTTTTTAAGGTGTAGGACCAGGGGAGGCGGGAGGTGCCTATTTCCTGTGTAGCGTGAGAACGCTGTGTCAGTGGATCCGGAGCTAATCATGCGTGAAGGTTTTCCGGGTTTCAGTGCTCACTCGCGCATGCGTGTCACAGTGCTCACTCGCGCATGCGTGCCGTGAACAATGCTAATCCTGCGCATGCGTGGAGTGAAGGTGTTCGCGTGGTAGGTATCGAGATCTCAGATTAAAGTCTTGTGAGATATGTATACACAAGTAGTAGTCGTATATTCCCCAGTTTGTCTAGAATGGAGACCTCCAAAGGAGGTTGTGAAGGCAAATGCCGGACGAAAAACGGGAAAAGGTATAAGAGGTGTAGAGACTCTCAGTGCTGGTGGAGTCAGAGCCTCATGTGGTGCTGAGAGTAGGTAATGTTACCAAAGAATGGACATGCTGGTGGCGCGGGGAGGGGGAGACACGACCAGCTGGAGATGGTCCTGAGTTGGATCACAGGTGTTTTATGAAGGTTGCTGTTGTGAGGTTCATGCTTAAACCTGTCTGAAGGTGGGGTGGTCCAATGACCGGGGTGAGATAGCCCCATCCTAGAGAGGGTTGGTCTGGACATGACCTTTTACAGTTCTGACCATTTACAGTTCTGACCATGGAATGTCGTCATTTAACCCTTGAGTGTCTGTGTGTAAGCGGTGGACCCAACGTTGTTCTCGCCTAAAGAGGGAGTCACTGGTCCAGTTGGTATTGGCTTCCAAGATGGTCCATTGGATTGCTCCACAGGGGTGGCCCTTCTCCAGGAAGTGGTTGGTCAATTTTGTGGCTGAGCGTACTTTTATGTTCACTATTCCTTGTCTTGATTTGTCGGGTGGTCATCCCAACATAATATAAATCGCATGGGCACGAGATTAAATATATGCAGTTAGTCGTATTGCAGTTAGTATGCCTGCGTTGTTCCCATCTTGGATTGCACCAGTTGTAAGGATTTGGTGTGTCGTGTGGAGGCCCAAGCACTACATGTGCCACATGGATAGTGGCCTTTGACTGCTGGGAGGTCCCATAGGGTGTTCTCTCTCCTCATCTGCTTGGGACGTGGTCGTGTGTTGATCAGCTGGTCCCTTAGGTTCTCAGTCCTTTTGAAGGCGAAGCGGGGTGTTGGGATATTCAGGGCATCGCTGTTCAGGATTTTCCAATTGCGATTGATGATTTTCTTAATTTTGTTGGAAAGAGGGGTGAACGTGGTTACACAGGTGATCAAGTTGTTGATTTCGGGCTCCCTTGATTCCAGGAGGCCTTCTCGTGTGTTATTCCTGGCCCCTTTCTTGGCCTGCTTGATCACCTGTGCCGGGTAGTGTCTTTCTGTCAGATTCTCTGCCAAGTTATTGGCTTGCAGTGCAAAGTCCTGTATTTTGCTGCAGTTACGTCTAATTCTAAGGAACTGACCATATGGTAGGTTTTCCCTTAAGGCTTTTGGGTGGTGGCTTTTGAAGCTCAGGAGGCTGTTGCAGTCCGTGTTTTTCTTATATGTACTGGTTTGTAATACCCCATTTTCAAGTTTGATGGACAGATCCAAGAAGGGGATCATCTCCTTACTAGATGTCATTGTGAAGCGCAGATGGGGGTCTTGATTATTGATCCATTCGAAAAATTCAAGTGTCAAGGATGCAGGGCCCCTCCAAAAGATCAGGATGTCGTCAATATATCGTTTCCATGTTACCAGATGTTGGTGGAAAGGGTTAGTATCTGTAAAGATGTGGTTGGTTTCGAAGTGGGACATGTACAACCATGCTAAGATCGGCGCAAAGGTGCTACCCATGCTGGTACCTTATACCTGGTGATATATGGTGGTTTTGTACATAAAAAAGTTGTTAGTTAGAGCTAGAGCAATGAGTGCCGTGATGAAGCTGGCCGGAGTTTGAGTGGGGAGTTCTGATTCCTGTAGAAGGTTGCTGATGACCTCGATGGTAGCCTCCTGCGGTATGTTTGTGTAGAGTGCTTCTACATCAAGTGTCAGTAGTAGGTTGATTTCCTCGGTGTTCTCTTCATTTATGACCCGGATGAGATTGAGGACATCGCGGGTATCCTTCAGGTATGCTGGTGTTGCTTGAACCAAAGGGCGTAGAAAGAAGTCACTGAACTGACTCCAAGAGGGAGCCGATCCCAGAAACAATGGGGCGGCCTGGGCAGGGGGTTACCCCCTTGTGAATTTTAGGAAGGAGATAGAAGTAGGGCATCTTTGGTGTGGAGTTTACCAAAAAAGCTGCTTCTCTCGGTGTGATCCAGCCTTCTGTTGATGCTTCATTGACCATGGTACGGATCTATCCCAATAGTCTCGTGGTCGGGTCAGTCTCCAGTATTTCGTAGTACTCTGTGTTATTGAGCTGACGTGAGCACTCCTGTTCGTAGTTCTGTGTATTAAGGATTACCGTTGCTCCCCCTTTGTCCGCTGGTTTTATGACAATCGTGTCGTCATTTTTGAGAGAGGTAACCGCACCACGTAGTTTGGTAGGAAAGTTGTTGTGAGGCTTTGGAGATTCCAAGAGGTTGACTTCCTTCAGGACTGCTTTTTCAAAAGTGAGAACCTCGTGTGGGACCATGCCAGCCGTCGTCATAAATTTCGAGGGGGGTCTCAGCCCCGTATCATCCTGTGTAGGCATTTCGGTGTCATTAAAGAAAGCCCTCAGTCTTACTTTGCGGAAGAGTTGATGGAGTTCTTCATTAATCCTAAAGTTGTCTTCTTTAGGGGTAGGGACAAAACCCAGTCCTAGTTCCAGGGCTGCGGTCTCGTCCAGGTTGAGGGGTCTGGAAGACAAATTGACGATCAATTTTTTTGGTGTGACATGCTCCTGGTTGTTCTCTGCTGGTTTTCCGGATCTTGCCAATGGACCTGTTTGTTCCCTCTTCTTCTTCCCCTGCCTCTGCCCCTGCCTCTGTTCTGAAAATATTTGGGCATTCAAACAACATATGTTTTAAATCAGCCTTTAGGCAAGAACAGGACCAGCATGATGATCGGGTGTTAGAGGAAAAAGAAGCTAAAGTTGCAGGCGAGTATAGTAAACGCTGATACACAAAATAAAGAGTTTGAGTCGTGTTAGCTGCCCGTGAGGTTTTGTGAATCTTTAACCATAATTTATCCCATAGAGAGATAGACCAGCATTGCGATAGATCTCTTTCCCATGCCAATTCAGTCTTCGTTTTACACCGTACCGGAGAAGATAACAGACATTTGTAAAGGGAAGAAGCAGAAGGGGAGGTGCTTGATAACGGAAAAAATGTAGAACATGTTATAGGAAGATCAGGGGAAGGTGAAAGTAACGAGAGATATTGACGGAGAGAAGGGAGTAAAAGATCATATTGTTTCTTAAAAGAGTTAGGAAGAATAAAGTTAGATTTAAGATCTGAAAAAGATAAAGGTTTATTATCAGACAGGTGTTGAGAAATCCAGCCCAGCCCTTTAGAATGCCACGATTTCCAATAAAAAGCACGATTTTTAATACGTAACAATTAATTATGCCAGATAGGTTGTTGAGAAAGTGAAACAAGCGAAGGATAGGAAGATGGCAGATGAGGGGTTAAGATTTTATGTGTATGAGAGATGACAGAAGGATGTAAAAAAGAGGTGTTAGCAGTGAAGGCAATGGATTCTAGAAAGCCAAAGGGGGAAGTGAAGAATTTTTCTATGCGCAACTAAATCGGGGGATAGGTAGGAGAGTCAGAGGAAAGCCAGTGAGAAGCTTGTTTTAGAGAAAACACGTAATGGTAGGATTTAAAATCAGGAAACTTAAGTCCACCATTTGATTTATCTTTTTTAAGAGTGGATAAAGCTATTCAAGAGGGTTTTCCCTTCCAAAGAAATTTTAACAAAATGCGATCTATTCTTTTAAAGTAATAGTCCAGAATATGTACAGGAATAATTGAAAGAGAATATAAAATAATGGGAGCAAGCATCATCTTAATAGAGTCTAATCTACCCCACCAGGAGAGAAAAAGAGGGTGCCATTTAGTAATTGAATCACTTAGTTTCTTAGTGATGCAATCAAAATTCTGTTTCAAAGTTTCTGAAATGGATGGGGAAAACCATAAACCCAAATATTTCAATTTTGAGGGTTGCCAGGAAAAGCCAGTTTGAGTAAAATAGTGTTTAAGACACAAGACCTTAAGGGGTAGAACTTCACACTTATCTCGATTCAGACGATATCCCGATATTTTTTAAAACGCATCTACCTGAGAAAGGAAAGGGGGAAGAGAAGTTTCCGGATTGGAACAATATAAAAGACCATCATCTGCATAAACAGACAATTTAACTTGATGGGTACCCATTTGGAAACCCGTAATTTGAACATCTTGCCTAATTTTAGTGAGAAATGGCTCCAACGTAACTACGAATAAGTGGGGGGATAGGGGAAAGCCCTGACGTACACCTCTAGAAAGAGAAAAATAATCAGAGACCTTACCGTTAACAAAAATAGATGCTTTGGGACCAGAATATAACAGAGAAATCAAGGAGATTAATTTAGGAGGGAACCCTATCCACTTTAGAGCATAGAACATGAAGTCCCAACCAATCCTGTCAAAGGCTTTTTCAGCGTCCAATGCTATGGCAGCAAGCGGGTAGTCTATGGAAAAAGCCTTGCTAAGGATATTGAAGAAAACTCTAGATTTATCAGAAGATAAACGACCCTGAACGAAACCTGACTGCTCCGGTCCAAGAAGCTCAGGCAAAACAGGGTCAATACTCAAGGCAAGAATTTTAGCAAAGATTTTGTAATCGGTATTAACTAAAGATATAGGGCGATAGTTTTTACAAAAAGAAGGGTCTTTGCCTTCCTTAGGAATTAAGCAAATCATAGCATCTTGAAAAGTGCCTAGAGACGATCCATTCTCAATAAAGAAAGTGAATAGAGAAAGAAGTTGTGGGAGAAGAAGCTTCGAGAAATGATCATAAAATTCAATAGTAAATCCGTCGGGGCCGGGAGTCTTACCTCGTCGTAAAACCGACACAGCATGGGTAATTTCCGCCAATGTGACATCTATCTGTAGTGAGTCAAAATCAATGTGGTGGGAAGGGGGAGGACTAATGGATTGAAAATAAGATGATAGGTCCAAATGAAGTGGTTGGGTCTCGGGAGTGTAAAGAGTTTTATAAAAGGACATACATTCAGATAGGATATCTTCATCTTTGAGAAGCGTGTCCCCATTAGAATTAGTCAGAGAATCTATCCGAACTCGATCCCGCCGCGCTTTTAGATAATTAGCCAGTAATTTCCCCATTTTGTTTTGACCCCCGTAATAACGAGCACTACTCTTCAATAAATAGGAGGAAGCTGCTTCCGTGGAGAATTTATTAAAAGAAATCTTAGCAGTAAGGAGATCCCTCAAGAAAGTTTCAGAGTAAGAATGATAATAGGCATATTCTAGTTTTTTTATTTGGGCAAGCAACTGAGCCGAGCGTTTTACAGAATTCTTTTTCTTCTGGGAAACAAAATTGATAATGAAGCCTCTTGCAGCTGCCTTGAAGGAATCCCAAATCATAGCAGGAGAGGAATTAGGAGTTGTATTTATGGTGAAGAATTCCGAAGCGAAAGAACTGAATTGGCTAGAAAATTTAGGATCCATGAGCAATGAATTATTAAATCGCCAACGTCCAGTAGATGAGGTGTAAGGAATTAGGTCAAAATCAACAAAAACCGGGGCGTGATCTGAAATTAAAATGGAGTCTATTTCAAGTGGAGAACATGTTGCGTTAAAGATTTACTTAAAAAGAGGTAGTCAATACGAGACTGTGATTTGTGTGGGGGGGAGAAGAAACTGTACTCTCGTAGGTCAGGATGACACAATCTCCAGATATCAACTAAGGATTTTTGATGAATGGTAGAAGTGAATTGCGAGTGCATTTTATTGTGTACAAATCTGACTGGGGAATTCCTATCCAAAATGGGGTCATATATTTGATTACAATCACCTCCAAAAACAATATAATCATCATCAAGTGAAAGTAATTTATCAGAAATCCGCAACCAAAAAGTATTATCAACAGAAACTGGAGCATAGACATTAAAGAAAACCAACGGTCTCTTATCAATAAGTAGCTTAACAATAACCCAACGACCTTCAGAGTCAATCTCTTGAGAAATAACAGAGACAGTAAACTTTTTATGAGATAAAATGAGAACACCATTCCTCTTACCCAAAGCTGGAGAAGAGAATACATTACCAACCCAACTTTTTTGATATGTGTCTTTTATTGCTGCGATTGGCCAAATAAAGATTCTTTGAAGATTGTGATTAGTTCTATAATAAAGGAAGCCAGCAATAAAACTCTGTTTTCTGCCACTTCTGGGTTATATTAGGTTCAGCCTCTGTGATTAAGGTTTTTGTGTTTGAAATTGCTACAATTTGTTACAATTCCATCGTTCTGATTTGGGGGACTCTGTACATATGCTATGTTATGTTAAAATAGTTTTATAATGCGCACAGCTACCCAAAAAGGGTTTCTCAGCGCAGGACTGAGGGGACCAAGGAAATGAAAAATTATTGATTGAATAACCAAGTTTTTAGTAGTTTACGGAAATTCGTATAAAGTGATAGATCATCTGCAGCCTGGAATTCACCATTAAAACTTATCCAAAGTCCCTCTCTGACTTCTGCCTGCTTCCCATTCCAGTCTTGTATGCAATTGAAAACCTACATTTGCTTCCATGGACTTCAGGTTCCAAAATGCACTGCAAAGTGTTCAATATGACCTGGAATCTGCTGTGCATTGCTTGCTATGAGACTATTCCTGCTCTTCCTCAGCAATGGATTCTCTCCTCCAGGACTTTTAAGAGACTGGAATTGCACCCACCTGTGACAAGTCTTCTGCAGCTAAGTCATATGTCTCCTCCCTGAGCCTGCTGCTACTGCTACTGCTTATAATCTGCCATTTGCTCATGGTCCTTGCTAATGCATTGAAGTTTGTTCCTCTGTGTACCAAACCTCTTTCTGCTTGTTTTCCAGTCCAGCTTCTGCCTTGCATCAGCTAAAGACTGTGTCCTGTTCCTGTGCAGCCTCATACAGATTTTCCCAGCCCTGCTTTGCTTTCGCTTTACTCCCTTGTTTGATTTTTTTCTACATTTTGGTGCAGCCCCAGAGCAGCTCCCTTTCCAATTGTTCTTAGTTTGTTGCTTCTTTTCCTACTATTATTTTCCCTCAACTTATTCCTTTTGCTTCTACTATATTGCTTGTATTTTCTCCTAGCCTCCTAGATTTTGCCACTAGTTCCATTGAAGTTCCAGTCTCCTACCTGTTACAGTTCCCAGAATACTTATGCTTGACTTGCCTGCTTGTTCTCCAGTTTTCTAAAGAATACCTTGCTCCTGATTATTTTGTACAGCTCTTAGGTACCTTTCTAGTGCTTGCTCTGTTTTCCTCTTGGGCTCTTGTTTCTGGTAAGTGTCTTATATGGTCCTTACTTGTGTAAATGTGTATTCCTTTGTACAGGAGGTGGTTCTGGGTTACCATGAGGCAATTCCTGCCCCATCCTTTGTCTTGTGTTGTATGTAGTGTTAAGTGCCATATCTGTGACAGTTTGCCATTTCTATTGTTCTTAAGAATTGCCACTGTGTCTCCAGCTAGACCCATAAGGGCTTGTCTCATGTATGTAAATCCAATCCTTGTTTGTGCCTTAGGATCCAGAGACAGAATCCCTTTTGCTGCCTCCTTTCTTTGGGGCTTGCAGGGTGGCTATCTGTAAGAGTAATCTGAAAAGAGGCATTGATATACCTTGTTGCTGTGGGAAGTTCTGAGTCTTACCTGTGTACAACCTTAGCGGTAACCCAGAGCGTTTGTCCATTATTGGTCCCATACCAGTTTGTTCACGTTAAGGTTGCTTGCCTTCCCTATCCTGTTCCTGTGATTTACTCTGCATCTATTCTTTCCTGGTGTATGCCTTTGCCTGCTCCTCTGCTTCGTTATACTACATCCGAAGGGAGATATTCCTTGACCTTGAGGAACGCTCTGCCCGAGTTCTTGACACAGTGACTCACTGGAAGAAGAAGGTTATTTACTTATTCAGTTACATTTATGGATCTCCCCCATAGACAATCTCTCACTAGTTTTTTGCCTTATCGAGGTGTAGGATGTTGTGTCCAAGTAGTGAGATAGTGGCAGAAAGCATGAGTAGAACAAGGTTTTTGTGAGTGCAATAGTATTAGAAACAAGAGAGCCACAGTTCTGAAGGTAGCTTTGATGTGATGTGTAGGAGTTGTGTCACAGGGTTGGGGCAATTCTTTTGAGGTTGCTTGGAGATACTGGGGCATATGTGCAAGCCCCTATCGCTACCACAACATCACCTATATTGACGTTGTGGTGGCGATAGGGGCTGCACCTCATGTACAAGGCAGCGTTAAGCCACTTAAAGTGGCTTAACGCTGCCTTGTACTTAAGGTCCCCTTTCACGCTATGGTTAGCGTGAAAGGGGTGGGTTTTGCCGTGGGCGTCAGGGCCGGACTGACCTTAGCGGGCACCGGGCAATCCCCAGGTGCGCCGCACAGGGTGGGGTTGGTTTTGGGCCCCTGGGGGCTGTTTTTGTTACAGGGCCGTTTTTGCAGCATAGCTGCAGAATCGGCCCTGTAACAAAATCGGCCGAAAACCAGCCCTGGCAAGAGCTCGGTGGCACCCCAACCCCCTAGGGGGTCGGGGGGGGGCAGCCGAGCACTTTGTCAGGGCCGGTTGTGGTTCCCAGTCCGGCCCTGGTGGGCGTTCCACCACAACACCCATTCATTTTGACACAAGGGTGGCATACATAGGAGGCAGCTCCAAAATTAAGACCAGGTAAAATCTGGTCTTAAGATGGCAATGTGTGCTGCCTTGTGCAGCCCACATGGAAAAAACAAAATGCCATTGTTGTTTGTGTTTGTGTGTAGGAAGGTGTCCCTTTCTGCACATAAACAAACTTTAAAAAAATGCCATTTTGTCACTTTCATGTGTGCTGCATGAAGCAGCACACATGAAAGTGACACAATAGCATTTCTAGGATTGTTTTTGTGCAGGAAGGGACACCCTCCTTACACCACTCTGCAAATGCGCCCCCTGGCGCGTTTGCAGAGGGGGAACTAATTCCCCTTGAATACTGGGGGTCCCTGGGGGCCAACTAGCCCACAGAAACCTCCAGTATGCGCCAGGGGGCTGCGTTGCAGAGAGGTGTAATGAGGCCACACCACTTTTTACACCTCTCTGCAATGCAGCTCCATGGCGCTTACTGGGGGTACCTGGTGGCCTAGTTGACCGCTAGGGGACCTCAGGATTCAAGGGGACTTAATCCCCCAACTTAAAACGCGCCACAGGGCGCGTTTGCACAGTGGTGAAGGTAGGGGGCAGGGCCTAAGGTAATACTGTGCAAAGACGCCCTGTGCGCGTTTTAAGTTGGGTAATTCATTCCTCTTCAATCGAGAGGTCCCCTAGGGGCCAACTAGCCCGCCAGGTACCTCCAGTAAGCGCCATGGAGCTGCGTTGCAGAGTGTTGTAAAAAGGGGCGTGGCCTCTGAACAAATCTATATAACGCAGCTCCCTGGCGCATACTGGAGGTACCTGGTGGCAAGTTGGCTGCCAGGGGACTTCAGGGTTCAAGGGGACTTAATCCCCCAACTTAAAACACGCCATGGGGCGTGTTTGCACACGTCACCTCAGGCCCCGCCCCCTTCCTTCACCGTTGTACAAATATTCCTCTAAAATCAGCTGAACTACGAATTCCGATTTACTCACCTGTTATCAGGAGAGAACCCAGGGCTGCATCTTTTAGCCCAGCACTGACCCTGAAAAGTAATTCTAAGCGTACTTACTAGTAACTTGTATTTCCTTCCATAGGAATCCATTGTGTGGTTTTCAGCAGAAAAGTTTGTGTCCATTTTTGAAACGTACAAATATTCCTCTAAAATCAGCCGAACTACGAATTCCAATTTACTCACCTGTTATCAGGAGAGAACCCAGGGCTGCATCTTTTAGCCCAGCACTGACCCTGAAAAATAATTCTAAGCGTACTTACTAGTAACTTGTATTTCCTTCCATAGGAATATATTGTGGGGTTTTCAGCAAAAATGTGTCTGTGTCCATTTTTGAAACGTACAAATATTCCTCTAAAATCAGCCGGACTACGAATGACGATTTACTCACCTGTTATCAGGAGAGAACCCTGTGCTGCATCTTTTAGACCAGAATTGACCCTGAAAAGTAATTCTAAGCGTACTTACCAGTAACTTGTATTTCCTGCGATAGAAATCCATTGTGTGGTTTTCACCAGAAAAGTTTGTGTCCATTTTTGAAACGTACAAATATTCCTCTAAAATCAGCCGAACTACGAATTACAATTTACTCACCTGTTATCAGGAGAGAACCCAGGGCTGCATCTTTTAGACCAGCACTGACCCTGAAAAGTAATTCTAAGCATACTTAACAGTAACTTGTATTTCCTTCCATAGGAATGCATTGTGTGCTTTTAAGTAGAAAAGTTTCTAAGTGTCTATTTTCACAAACTAAAAATATTCCTAAAAAACTTGTCTGTATGACTTAAACACATTCTTTCAACTGTTTACAGGAGATTCACCTGTGCTGGATCCAGGATCCACCACTGAGTAAGAAAAAGTAACGATAACACTACTTACCTGCTAAGTGAATTTTCTGCCATAGGATAACATTGGTGATTCTATGTGAACATTTTTCTAAGTGTCAACTTTTAAAATACAATAATAATCCTTAAAAATCACTTCTGTAACCAAAACGCTTTTACTCAACTGTTTACAGGAGATGTCCAAGGACTGAATCTAGCATGCAGTCCTGTGGTTAGAAAAGTAATCCATAAAGTAACTAATTGCATTTGACTAGAAATTCACATTGAGCTCAATGTTGCTTTGTGTTTGAAATAGTGTTGCCCATTGCAACAACTGTAACTACTGTACTTAAAAGTCTATTGCCTATTTGCAAAGTATTTAAACTAAAGTAATTCATTCTGAGAAAGTATATTTTGTATTGTAATTTATAATGTAAATAAAAAAATAAAATATCTAAAAATAAACAGTTTAAACAATGTAGTAAATCAGAATCAAAAAAATCAGTATAACAATTAATACATAAAAAATTGTCATTTACAAAACCTTTGAAATTCACTGAAAAAACCATAGGTTTCAGGCCTGATATAGTTAGGAATTAGTATTTAGAAAACCTTAGAAATTCACTGAAAAAACAATGACATCATCCATGTGACAATCAGATACACCTCATCATACACTAGTATAACCTTTCATCACTCACTGTAAAATAGAGTGCCAGATTTAAAACCATTGACACACCAATACAAGTTTCTAAACACCCACTCAGTGATTCCTAGATCTATACACACATCTAATCACTTACCTATAGATTCACTCATACATGCTGTCAATGATCAATAGAACACTATCAAATATACTTATACACCTATATCGACATTACACACCAGCACACATCCTAATCACTTATGAAGTCATCCTACTCACTTATGCAAACAATGGATCATACTTACTTTTACTTAGCTATACACTTATAAAAACACCACTTCATCTATTTATATAGATAATAGCTCATACTTAGTGTGTTTTAAAATCACTATTACAACTATACAGTTATCCATACAATCACTGAGTCTTATGTATACTTATTTATATACAACAACTGACACATACACTGGCTTTTATTTTTCTACTTTGTTGGACATGTACCATTGAGACATATATTTGCTCATCGCCACACCCATAAAGATATTCACTCACCCAAAAAACTGTTATAACATGTAGTTTTAACTTAATATACCTACTGAATCAACTATTCACACATCTTTGGGCAGTCACACCCCCCACCAAACCATACACACATTCACTCTCCCATACAAATACTCAGTTAACTAATCAATAAATAATATAGACTTTCACATAGCTAGTTACCAACTAGTGCAGCAGTTTACACAACAACTGTCAAAGTGTTACAGATATTCACACAGTTTAGTCACTATCCAATATATTTAGTGAGACACTATAAATTAGTCAAGTAAACAGTCAATCACAGTGCTACTAAATCCTCCATCCAGATATTTATATTTATATATCCACTCATTCTTCAATGCAAATTGCTATATATATAATACATATTGAAATAAAGAACCAAACCACATTCTCTGGAAAATGTCATCAGTGATGTCATCAGTGATGTCATTTGAGATGTCATCAGTGATGTCACTAACCATGTCATGAATGATGTAATATGTGACATCATCAGCAGTGGATTGCGGGTGCGCGAGATGTAGTTAGTACAACTAACTATATCGGAGGAATTTCAATGGTTTTGTTCGAGTGAAATGTCCAGCTAACTATAACACCCCTAAAACCTATTGTTTTTTCAGTGAATTTCTAAGGTTTTTTAAATGCTAATTCCTAACTATATCAGGTCTGAAACCTATGGTTTTTCAGTGAATATGTATATATATATATATATATTACCTACTGGCGGTCGCCAGTAGGTAGTTATAGTTAGGACCACGTTTCCATAGGAAAACCTCAACATTCTATTTTGAATAACTTTGGCGCCGGTCGACGAATCCTCGCGAATTTCTCAAAATAGGTGGGGCGCTACGCTCCGCTCCTACCCTGAAAGTCTCGGGGGGATTCGTCAAGCGGGGGCTGAGATAAAAGGGGGGTCCCAAAACGCGTTTTTCCCATGCATTTTTCCATAGGACCTTTAGAACGAGCTACAGCCCGAACGGCTGAACAGAATTACTTGAAATTTGGCAGAGAGGTAGTCCTCAGGTCAAGGAAGTGCCTTTTGTAGGTTTGGTGTAAATCTGTTCAGTAGATTCTGAGAAAATAGCCTTTAAATCAATATATATATCTGAGCCCGCTTACGGTACGCTTACCGTACGCTTACGGTAAGCGTACGGTGGCGTGCGCGAGCGCGATTCTGATTGGCTCTTAGATCTTAGTAAACATTCGAATCGGCCGAAACCAGGAAGCGGCGGCCGCCATTTTGTGTATTTCACTCTGAAAAAAAAGAGTGAAAACAAGGAAAGGGGGCAATGAGGAGAGTTACAGACCCCCTAACATTTGTAAGGGGGTCAAAGAAGGACAGAAAAGTACAAAAAAACATTTATTGATTTTAAAAAAAAATCACGGGGTACGCGTACGGTAAGCTTACGGTAAGCGTACGGTAGAAAAAAAAAAAAAAAAAAAATGAAAATCAGATTTAAGTGTTTAGATATTAGGGGGCTCTAAAAAGAGCCGTTGTGTTTATGAAATGATTTTTTAGTGGTACCTACAAGTAAGTACCGATGCAGAGTCTAAGGTTCAAGAGGAAGACTCTGTTCCCTTCATCATTGAAGTGCACACCATCTCCTCTATAAATGTCTTGCATGTCATAACGCAAGTTGTTGTGGTAAATGGCACCCATACCATAGTCACGGAGGAAAGCAGAAACAGATTTGTTGACGTGCTTTCTTGCTTTGTCATCGCACCGCGTGCCCACCGTGCGTACACGGCACTAACTGCGTAAAGTGGGCGCGCGGTGCGCGAAGCGCACCGCGTGCTCACTGTGCGCGCACGGTGCGCGAAGCGCACCGTGCGCGCACGGAACGAACTGCGTTAAGTGGGCGCGCATGCCACGAATGGCGTAAAGTAACTTAGCATTTAAAAAACCGTACAAATTCACTGAAAAAACCATAGGTTTCACACACGTTATAGTTAGGAATTAGCATTTAAAAAACCTTGCAAATTCACTGAAAAAACCATAGGTTTCACACATGTTATAGTTAGCGGAAATTTTACTGATAAAAAACCAATGAAATTCCCCCGTTATAGTTAGTGCAGGCAACTATAACTCACGCGACCGCAATCTTCTGCTGATGACATATGTGTCTTTATGAAAAAAAAATATTTGTAATATATGTATAGCTAAAAATGTATGGAAGAAGACATGGGCAAATAAGTGTCTAAATACAGTATTAGCATCAGCAGAGGATTGCGGTCGCGTGAGTTATAGTTGCCTGCACTAACTATAACGGGGGAATTTCATTGGTTTTTTATCAGTAAAATTTCCGCTAACTATAACATGTGTGAAACCTATGGTTTTTTCAGTGAATATATATATATATATATATATATATATATATATTACCTACTGGTGGTCGCCAGTAGGTAGTTATAGTTAGGACCTATTTTCCATAGGAAATCCGCAACATTCTATTTGGAATAACGTTGGCGCCCGTTGACGAATCTTCGCGAAATTTTCAAAACTTTTGGCCAGCTCCGGTCCGCTCCTATCCTGAAAGTCTCATGATGATTCGTGTAGCGGGGACTGAGAAAAAAGGGAGATCCCAAAACGTGTTTTCCCCATGCAATTTCCCATAGGACCTTTAGCCGCAGCTACAGCCCGAACAGCCCGAACTGCTGAATGGAATTAAACCAAATTTGGCAATAAGTTAGACCTTGGTTCAGAGTCGTGCCTTTTGCTTAAATGGTGTAAATCCGTTCAGTAGTTCCTGAGAAAATCAAAAGTAAAATCACATATATATCTGGGCGGAGCCTAACCACACATCTCATCGTGAGATCTGATTGGCTGTCAGCACTTCATCCAAGAAGTGTTGGCAGCCATCTTGGGACCAATATACATGATAGCACCTCATTAAAAAGCATTGCAGTTAATAGAAGGTTTTAAGACTTTAGTTACATTATAAATCTTTTTTTGATGGTACCATACTCATTTTAGGAATTGTGGTATGTTCTAAGGTGATGTTACCATGTGAAAAAGCCTTCTGCTGAGATATCATGAATCATGTTTGAGAGAAAACTATTTTCTCATGCTTTTTCCACAGAGGTTTGGAAGGTGATCTATAAGCTAAACTGAGAGCATATTTTCTGTAAATTCACATTATCTTTCTCAGTCATGTGAGAATGAAGTCTGACATTCTCAGTAAAACATGTACATCCGACAAGGGCAGAGACTGTCAGTTGATTCCTTTGTGTTCTACTGCAGCTTCCCAGAGTGTTCCAAAGAACAACTAGAGCGCTAACAGTCCTACTTATGATAAACGTATGGCGCACCTGGAAGCCATCTTAATTGGAATAAAGTGGTAACTCTTAAAACATTTAATTTAAAAAGGAACAAAATGAGGGGGTTCATTTTGCCATAGAAAGTATGATTAGTGCAGCAGAAAGCAAAATTAGGGCACATTTTGAGTGACTTCACAATTCCTCTTGCATTTCATAAAAAAATTCTGACATGCAGACTGAAACATGCACTTTCAATACCAGCAGCAGACTTCCCTGGTGAGCAGTAGCTTTACTACAGTGATCCAATGAGGAACTAGAGTGCTACCATTCAGAATTGATGGCAAATGTGTGACACATCTGAATGCCTTCTTGATGGAACCAAAGTAAAAAACTGAAAGTATTTCCTACTGAGGAGACTGCAGTAAATGAGGAAATTAGGAAAATTCATAACAAATAAGTCTCCCAAGATGGCCACCAGAAACAAAAGAGCCCAAATGTAGCCCAAATATCACCAAGATGTAGCCCAAGTATAGCCCAATGACAGAATGTCCCAGAGTGTTCTTAAGAACAACTAGAGCGCTTACTGTCTTACTTATGACAAAAGTATGGCACACCTGAAGCCATCTTGATTTGAATAAACTGGTAACACTTAAAACATTACATTTAAAAAGGAACACAATGAGGGGGTTCATCTTGCCATAGAAATTATGAATAGTGCTGAAGAAAGAAAAATTAGGGCACATTTTGAGTTACTTCTCAAATCCTCTTTTATTTCATTAAAAAATTCTGACATGCAGACTGAAACATGCATTTTTAATACCAGCAGCAGACTTCCGTGGTGAGCAGTAGCTTTACTACAGTGATCTAATGAGCAACTAGAGTGCTAACATTCAGAATTTATGACAAATGTGTGACATATCTGAATACCTTCTTGATGGAATCAAAGTAAAAAACTGAAAGCATTTCCTACTGAGGAGACTGCAGTAAATGAGGAAATTAGGAAACTTCAGAACAAATAAATCTCCCAAGATGGCCACCAGAGACAAAAGTGCCCAAATGTAACCCAAATATCACCCAGATATAGCCCAAGTATAGCCCAATGACAGAGGTTTGGAAGGTGATCTATAAGCTACACTGAGAGCATATTTTCTGTAAATTCACATTATCTTTCTCAGTCATGTGAGAATGAAGTCTGACATTCTCAGTAAAACATGTACATCCAACAAGGGCAGAGACTGTCAGTTGATTCCTTTGTGTTCTACTGCAGCTTCCCAGAGTGTTCCAAAGAACAACTAGAGCGCTAACAGTCCTACTTATGATAAACGTATGGCGCACCTGGAAGCCATCTTGATTGGAATAAAGTGGTAACTCTTAAAACATTTAATTTAAAAAGGAACAAAATGAGGGGGTTCATTTTGCCATAGAAAGTATGATTAGTGCAGCAGAAAGAAAAATTAGGGCACATTTTGAGTGACTTCACAAATCCTCTTGCATTTCATAAAATAATTCTGACATGCAGACTGAAACATGCACTTTCAATACCAGCAGCAGACTTCCCTGGTGAGCAGTAGCTTTACTACAGTGATCCAATGAGGAACTAGAGTGCTACCATTCAGAATTGATGGCAAATGTGTGACACATCTGAATGCCTTCTTGATGGAACCAAAGTAAAAAACTGAAAGTATGAGGACATTAGGAAAATTCATAACAAATAAGTCTCCCAAGATGGCCACCAGAGACAAAAGAGCCCAAATGTAGCCCAAATATCACCAAGATGTAGCCCAAGTATAGCCCAATGACAGAATGTCCCAGAGTGTTCTTAAGAACAACTAGAGCGCTTACTGTCTTACTTATGACAAAAGTATGGCACACCTGAAGCCATCTTGATTTGAATAAACTGGTAACACTTAAAACATTAAATTTAAAAAGGAACACAATGAGGGGGTTCATCATGCCATAGAAATTATGAATAGTGCTGAAGAAAGAAAAATTAGGGCACATTTTGAGTTACTTCTCAAATCCTCTTTTATTTCATTAAAAAATTCTGACATGCAGACTGAAACATGCATTTTTAATACCAGCAGCAGACTTCCGTGGTGAGCAGTAGCTTTACTACAGTGATCTAATGAGCAACTAGAGTGCTAACATTCAGAATTTATGACAAATGTGTGACATATCTGAACACCTTCTTGATGGAATAAAAGTAAAAAACTGAAAGCATTTCCTACTGAGGGGACTGTAGTAAATGAGGAAATTAGGAAACTTCATAACAAATAAATCTCCCAAGATGGCCACCAGAGACAAAAGTGCCCAAATGTAGCACACATATCACCCAGATATAGCCCAAGTATAGCCCAATGACAGAAGTGTGCAAAACACATATTTTTTGTGTTTTTGAAGTTTTATATAGTGTAGACTTGTCAGGTATTGGAGTGCTTTACATGAGCATTGGTTACATCACACAAGAAAAAATTCATTTTGGTTGTAGACATGGGGAGATTAAGTGATTTGACCAGTATTACAGAATGTCGAGCTGAAGCAGAAACTCCAACCTGGTTCCCCAGTTGCAAAGTCTGCAGCTCTGGAAGTAACACCACATCCTCTCCCCTAAGTGCAACATTTAATTAAGTGGTCACCTGGATAAACAAACATAAAGATGACAAATAATTTAAAAGTGCTTTGTCGCTATTTGAAAACTCAAAATATATGTCCTCATTTTAGTTTTTTAGAGCACTAACCATAATTTTGATGCAAATAAGACCCTCTCATATATGTAATTTCTAAAGGAAATGCTCTAGGTATTACAGTTTTGATTACATCACGATGACGTCAGGCGTTCCACACTTTTGTAATAAATATAGAATGTTAGCAATCTAGTTGTTCATTAGGATACTGTTGAGAGGCAGAGGTCAGGGGCACGGACTCTGAAAATTGAAGGCAGGTAGGAGGGTGCAGAGGCAACAATTTGACCACACTGGGCAGGCAGGAAGGGCCGTGGCAGCACAACAGACTATGGAGGGCAGTGGAAAGGGTGGCAGGGGCAACAAACCAACAATACAGGACTGGCAAGAGAGGCTGTGGCAATATAATAGACCATTGTGGTGAGGTTCTGTAGCGATCCGAACCCGTGTATTCGGTATCGTAGTACTGACACGATTTTGGTACCAATGAACCGCAAATGATCCATTACATACATGACAGTGTTTTCGCTACGCAACTAGCATGAATTCACTGAGAAATAGGGCATTCTGTTGTAAAGTCATGGCATCCATTTTAGTTACGGCATCCATTTTGTTTCTTGCCCTCACATAGTCAATGAACGGGCAATGACCCCGACAGAGTCACCTTGTTAAGGACACGTAAGCTCAAGCCCCGAGAAAGGCTGACGCTGCATGACTAGGCAGAATCAAGCTGCCTCCCTTGCCTGAGGCCAGTCCTGCTATACTGGTTCTCGTGTCCATTGTCCTGACTGAAAGGCCGAAGACGGTAGCCATGCCCATTTATGATCCATAAACACCTCTTATCCTACTTTTCAATCCTTCGCACCTGGCTCTGCTCCTCTCCTTCTGGGCTTTTACAATGGGGAGGTTACGATTTTTATGATGGGGAGGATCGGGTAAAGAATGGAAAACTGACGAGGGGACCTGATCGAATACCGAAAACCTACGACTAATTATTGTTTGATGTCTATTTACTGTTTATTTGGGATACCGGGTTGGGCATGAGAAATATTCATGTAATGTTGCCTAAAGACATTTTCCGTGTATTTAAGGAACAACCCACTTAATGCAATTCGAACAGTCTCGTAGATTCGGCCTCTGTGTGGTTCCTATGACTTCTGTGTCCCTGCAGTAAATAAACCTTGGTCTTTGACGCCACCATCGAGAAGCCCGTGTCTCTGTTTATTTGTGCACCGAGACAGGAGGAACTCAGGGGTCTTTGGGTGTTGATTCCCTGACACCTCTGGACTCTTAAAAGTCCAGAACCTCACATTGGCGCCCAACGTCGGGCGACGTCATCCGGTACCGGTCCAAAGCCTGAAAAGTTCGAGAAGTTTCGTGTGAAGATTCCGGAGGGAGGTACCCCGCTTCATCGATCCCTGCATGTCGTAAAAGTGGCCCGACGAACTCTTCTACGAGGGTTCCCGTTCCCAGACGGCTACAGAGGACCGTTGCCCTGACTGTCGCCCTGTCTTGGACCCGAGGTGCAGACCTTAGTACGGCGAGACGTAGACGGGTTCTCCTTGGTGACGTCTTCTACATTTCAGTTAAGTATTAAGTGGGTCGCGCTCAGTTTGGTTGTCTAGATACGTTTGTTTTTGAATTCGTAGATTATCATTGGTTGCTCTTGTTAAGATAATCTTTGTTTTGGTATTGGTTCATTTTGGTAGGCCTAAGTTCTCTGCGCATTTTGGTTGGAATTTGTCTTTGTTTGTCATGACTACTAGTAGTAATTGTTTCCTGTCCTGGTTACGTTGCAACGGGGATTCCCGGTTGGAGGATTCGTGTTCGGTTCCTCCGATTGGAACTCCTACATATGAGCTCTATTGTAAACATGGTGTGGGTCCTATTACGTATAATGAAGTATGGGTCCGTTACACCAGAAAAGATGGTGTCCTTAGTTGGCCACCACATGGTAGCTTCGAAACCGAAATACTAGACAATCTAGAAATGAAGTTGTTTAAGAGAAAAGCCCGGCCGGCAATGTTTGATTCTTTTCGCGTATGGCGTAAAGAAGCCAAACAGAGAGAAATTAGGAAGACGAAGAAAGAACAGAAAGAGAAAGGGTTGACTTTAATGGAGTCTGCTAGGCAGCTACATGTCAACGAGACAGAGAAAGCAATGGAGATGGCAAATAGAAAATATAATTAGGCAATTGATAAATGTTACCCTGTATTGCCATCTTGTCCTGCTAAGCCGATGGAGGATCATGAAAAGGATCCTCTGTTGTCTTACCTGTTGAATTCACCTCCACCGTATGCACAGGGTATTTCAGTACCACAGTTACTACCTGTTGTACAGCCAGCTGCTGGTCAGCCTGGAATAGTTGCTCCAAATCCTTTGATTCCAGCTCCTGTCCTTCCCGTAGTTAATGTTCCTTTGGCACCCCCTCTTCCTGGGTCGCCTGCTCCGCCTTTGCCTGTCGTTACGCAAACTGCTTTACCTGCTACTCCCACCCTTGCTATTTCATCTGCTCCAGCTGCCCTATCCCCGAACCCTATGAACATTCTGACTCCGCTTTCCGTTCGTCGGAAAATAACCGACTCTGTAACTAATATCTTAACTCCTCTCTACAGGTCTTTAATTGGGACCCCCGTTTCTGACTCTATACAGAGACGTAGCCAGCTTCCTGGTCCTCAGGAACGAGACATGTTAGATTCGACAGCTCTTAGGTGGATGTCGAAAGCTGTGAAGTATGATGCACAAAGAGTGTTAGATACCTTTATGCAATGGAATGAACCAACTCAACGTTATGTTTTTGATGTGATGTGTTCTCTTGTGCGTGAAGAATGGGAAGATGATGACTTAGATTCTGTCCCCTCTGATCTGATAAATATTCAGCAAAAATTCGCCGCAGGAATGGTGATAGGTTCAGAAGTAAGGGGAGCGATAGAACTGATTTTAGCTTATAGGGATGATTCCCCTATTCGAGCGACAAGGGACCCTGATGGCTCACCGATTACTACTAGGAAAAAACGAGGTCAATATCCGATGAGGGAAGTTCCACCGATATGGCGTGATGCAGTCCAAGCTGATGCAGCTAATGGTATTGCAGCTGCCCCGGCACAATTCCAGTGAGTGTGGATACACATCCCTTGGAAACGAGCTGAAGTATTAGCAGTAAAACAAGCGTTGCCAGACCCACGTAAAAATCCTGCTGGTTATTACAAAGAGTTAACGCAGACAGTTCAGGCGTGCGTCATGAATTTGGCAGACATTGAAATGTTATTTGGTAATGTAGTGCCACAGCCTATATGGGCCAAGATTCGGCAAGAGAACCACCCAGTCGCCTTAGGAGGTGATTGGCCAGCTATTGTAGCAGCAGATGCGCAACAAGTTGGCGGTGCTAAACCTGAACCTCTGATTGCTGCCCTACCTGGCAGAATAATTAATCTGATGAAAACGCTGATGCCAGCGTTACGAGTTAATTGGGATAAACTATCGGCATGCAAGCAAAAGAAGGACGAAAGCGTCTCTGACTTTTTCACTAGATTTGAAGAGACCTTCGTAGACCACAGTGGACAAGATATGAGTACTGAGGGAGGCCAGAGATTGTTTGTCGACAAGTTTGTGTTTAATTTATTAGCTGAACTTAGTAACAAGTTAAAGGATTCTGAAAGTGCATGGGCAGTGTCGACAACAGCACAGATACTTGCAACTGCTCAGTATTACGAGAATAGAGAGAAAGAAGAGAAGGAAAAGTCAGAAAAGAAAACAAAAGATTTAAAGACTAAAGTCCTTTTGCAACAGGCGTATCCGCCTCGCTCGAATCAGTCAGATTCACAGCAGCGACCCCAGTTTCAGCAGCAGCCACAATTCCAGCAAGGGACGCCCCAAAGATTTAATTATGGTTTTTCCCGACAACAGTTAGCATGGAATCAGTGTGCCTATTGTAAAAAGGAGGGTCATTATAAGAATGAGTGTCCAGTACTGCACGCACAGACTAGTGGTGTCCCAGCTCAGAGAGGTAATGTTGGGTTTATGCAAACCCCTAGGGGTAGAGGACGTGGTACAATGACACCACAGGCTGATCGCCAATCGAATTATTTCGATCAGCGAAATGCACAATCTGCGCAACCAGGTAGATCTCCACAGTATCATGTTGAAGATTATTATGATCATAATGAAGAGATTCAGAGAAGCGAGTACTAGGACAGCCACAGGCAAAGAGAGGGAGTAGTATCAGTTCCAGTTGATCAGAGTGGACCTTATGTCGCAGTAGTTACATCAGGCGTGGTCGAACCGTTTCTGTTGGATACTGGTGCGGCAAAAAGTTCAATTATGCATGCGAAACTCCCTGGCGCACCTTTGTCTGGCTTAACGAACACTTCAGTAGGTTTTTCAGGCGCCCCTGTTCACAATCCTGTTTCTAGTCCTTTGTCAATTTCTGTTGGGCCATGCGAACTAGAAGCACCCCTTATTCTAACAACCGGTTGTAAAGAGAATTTGCTTGGTTTAGATCTGTTGAAACGTCTACATGCGACACTGTACTGTTCTCCTTCGGGAGTACAGCTCACATTAGGCAAAAGAGTAATATCTCCAATGTATATGTCGATGGATAAGCTCCCACCGGAGCTGTGTTCTCTCCCTGATACTCTTTGGGCAACTGGTCCTAACGATGTAGGCCTCTTGGAAATTCCCCCTTATGTGATAAGTCTGAAAGCGAATGTTAAATTCCCACGAATCCCACAGTATCGGATATCGAATGAAGGGGAACGTGCGCTCTTGCTGATTGTGAAAGACTTGATACAGAAAGATGTGATTGAGGAAACTAGAGGAAATGTCTGCAATAGTCCTGTTCTACCGATTTTGAAACGTACTGACCCTTCCAAACCTCCAATCTACCGGTTTGTGATTGACCTCAGAGAAGTTAACAAAATAGTGATTCCACAGTTTCCTGTGGTACCAGATATCACTGCATTATTAACGTTGATTCCTGCCTCAGCCTCATGGTTTACAGTGATCGATTTGAAAAATGCATTTTTCAGCATTCCAATAGCCGAAGAAAGTAGAGACATCTTTGGTTTCTCCTTAGGAGGTCGCAGTTTCAGATTCAAACGCGCTCCACAAGGTTATTGTGAGAGCCCTTCAATTTACAGCCAAGCATTGAAGAGTCAATTAGATGCTCTTGTACTTCCTCCTGGTGTTGCTCTGATCCAATACGTAGATGATCTTTTACTGGCTGCTGATGACAAAGAAACTTGCAAAGCAGCTACAATTTCTCTATTACGTCATTTGTCAGACTTACATCACAAGGTGTCACCTTCTAAACTGCGATATTGTTGCCAAGAAGTGACCTACTTAGGTCATCTTTTGTCAAAGGAGGGAAGAAGGTTGACCCCAGAGAGAATCAAAGCAATTTCGCAGATGACTGTACCAAGCACACAGAGAGAAGTGCGCGCGTTTTTGGGTATTACGTCATACTGTAGGCAATGGATCCCAAATTTTTCTCTCATGGCAAAACCATTGGTAGCCCTGACTGGAAAAGGTGTTCCGAGCCCTTTGCCATGGTCTGACGAATGTCAACAGAGCTTCTCTAACTTACGTGATGCGCTGTGTTCAGCTCCTGTGTTGGGTACTCCTGACTACAGTAAGCCGTTTACACTATATGTCCATGAAAGAGAAGGTTGTGCTTTGAGTGTTTTAACGCAACAATTTGGTGACAAACAGCGGCCTTGTGCATATTTCTCATCTACATTAGATCCGGTAGCCAGAGCATTGCCAAGTTGTTTGAGAGCTACAGCAGCAGCTGCAGTGTCTATTCGACAGTCTGCTGGACTAGTCATGAACAACATGTTAGTAGTCATGGTTCCACATGCTGTGGATACACTCATGAATCGAACGAAAACTCAGCACCTCACCAGTGCTAGACTATCAGGCTATGAGCTGACGCTTTTGGCAAACCACATTCAGATTAAGCGATGCAACATATTGAATCCAGCAACGCTGTTGCCGACTACTCTAGAGTCGAGTGATTCAGAGCCCCATGATTGCTGTTTTAGAACTGAGGAAGAGACAAAAGGTCGGATTGATTTGAAAGATACTCCGTTACTAGATCCAGACGGCACTTTATATGTCGATGGGTCGTGTTTTAAACTACAGAATGGTGATGTGACGGCCGCGTATGCAGTTACGACTTTGAGTACGATTGTTGAGACTGCAAGAGTAAGTCAGAATTCTGCCCAAGCTGCAGAATTAATTGCATTAACAAGAGCGTGTGTTTTAGCTGAGGGAAAGAGAGTGAATGTGTTTACTGATAGCCAATACGCCTTCGGCGTAGCACATAGCTTTGGACGTCTCTGGAGAGAAAGAGGTTTTCTCACGTCTCATGGAACTAAGATCCAACATGGACAGTTAGTCAGCGATCTATTGGAATCCCTGACCCTACCGAATGAAGTTGCGATTGTGAAGTGCAGTGCACATCGAAAGATTACGGATGATGTTGGCCGTGGGAATGCGTTTGCTGATGAGGTCGCTAGAGAAACGGCCAAGAACATGACGAGCCGAATGTACGTTGCAACGTCTGCAAGATGGATTGCTGAATCAGGAATGTGTGAGAATACGATTGAAAGTGTGAAGGCAATCCAGAATGAAGCAACTGAAAATGAGAAGAATGAATGGAAGGAGAAAACGGGTAAAATGGATTCAAGTGGATGTTGGGTTGATTTGTCTGAACAGCAGCGTTGGATGTTGCCTGATGCGTATGTGCTCGCAGTAGTCACGATGGCGAATGGAGCGGCGCACATCAGTTCGAAAGGGATCTGTAAAATGTTAGCTCCAGTATGGAAGAACGATGGAATTACTAAGTGTGCGGAAAGAGTGGTGAAGAACTGCATGATATGCTGGATGCATAATCCTGGCAAGGGAACCCCAACCCCAACTGGTCACTTTGCTCCCCCTTCTTGTCCCTTTGAAGTGATTCAGTTGGATTTCATCCACATGGACAGGTGTAATAATCTTAAATATGTCCTAGTGGTGGTCTGTGCCTTTTCAAGATGGATTGAGGCATATCCGTTAAAGGATAACACTGCTATGTCCACTGCCAAAATCCTCCTTAAAGAGTACTTCCCCAGGTATGGTATGCCACGGATTGTTTGGTCGGACAATGGAAGTGAGTTTGTAGGGAAAGTTATGAAGAGTGTGTGTACGGGTTTAGGTATTACCCAAAAATTTCACAGTGCAAATCACCCACAGTCAGCGGGTTTGGTTGAAGGGTACAATGGCACCCTGAAACTGAAACTTGCTAAAATTCAAGCTTCCACTGGTCTACCTTGGCCAGATGCACTGCCTTTAGCTCTATTGTCCACCAGAGCGACTGTACACTCTCGAGTAGGGCTTAGCCCTTATGAGATTGCGTTCGGTCGTCCTGCTAATGTTTGGGGAGTCCCTAGGCCAAAGGAATTCAAACAGATTGAATACCCAATGTTGATTGATTATCTCTATGATCTGACTGCTAAATTAAGCCTTATTCATCAACAGGTATTCGAATCCTTGCCTAAACTGCCAGAGAGTCCAGGCCACACGTTGAAACCAGGCGACCAAGTGGTAGTACGGAACTTTGAACGAACTCGGAACCTCCAGCCAAGATTCGTGGGTCCGTTCCAGGTACTCCTCACAACAAGAACTGCTGTACGCCTAGCTGGAAGGAAGAATTGGGTGCACGCTAGCCATACAAAACGTGTCCCTCTCCCACTCCCCTATGACAACTGGGTTAGACAGGGATTTGGCGTATCCGAGACAGAACCTGTTCCTAGGCACATCCCTTTCAGTGATGCAGAGTATATAACGGACCACCCACGAACTGAAACACAGAACTCTGACACCTCAGCAGGAACCGCTCCTTTGAATCTTGGACCGAGTATTGTACAAAGTGAACATTTGTCACCTGTGGAGTCGAACATTTCCGCACCTGTAGACCGGCTATTTTAAGATCAGACAAGACCCGGAAAGTACAGATATAATCTACGTTCTCATGTTATGAACTAATGACATTGCATAATTACCTTTCTGTTTGAAAACTGTTTTGATCTTACTGCATTCCATTCAGTCAGGAAGTTTGCTCTAAATTTTTATCTTTTTGTTTTTATTGTTTCTCTCACCTTGCCATCTGGGTTACCGTAGGGTCGTAACGTGTGCCTTGTTTTAATTTGCAGGGAATCAGACATAAGGTCGGTTTCTTCTGTCTATCTTGGGAACTCCCAGGGTAAACAGAGGCAAGTTTTTAACAGGTACATACCATCCGTTGCGAACGGTTGTAGAAGATGGAGCTTCCTGATCTGCGACGGGTTAATGTCATAAATGTGCACAAGACAAAGCTATATGATATATTATATAGCAAATGCTTTCTAATGCAATGTACTTTGACACTTCTAATTGTTTTAATAACTTTGGTAGGCGGAATTATTTTTGGTATTCAGTTGATCTTTACACCTGTTACATCTACAGTATCGCCCCATGTTCCTGTTTCTCCGACTGTTGTTTCTCTTCATTCTTTCCATCCTTTTCCTGCCCACGAGCAAGCTCGACGCTCTGAGTTTATAAATAACACTTTCATTCAGCTCTTGCACCAACATCAACTAGTAGTTAACACAACAAACTGCTGGGTGTGTGGTTTGATACCACATACCATGGACAAGGGCATCCCTTATCTGGTTCTGCCCTTTAGTTATAATGGATCATTCTGGGCATTTCAGACCATGTTCGCTTATGCCCTAGAGACCTATCCTCCACGACCTCCGCGTTCCACTCGGTATAACTCTGCTAATAGAGCCTTGGTAAAAGGAATCACGGACATGGTTAGAGATGTCAATAACACTCCGTTCATCCCCAAGGATGAATTGCGAGTTTACATGGGTTGGAATGTTACGGAATATGGCATTACTCTGGGTGAGAACAAACGTAAAAGCTCGACTCCGATCTGGGTCGTACCCCACCAAGGTCAGGTCTGTTTGCAAGGAAATGGGAGGAATCCGAAAGCTCGACTAGGAAAGAGTGACTGTATCGAAACATATGTTTTCCCGTCACAGTCTTCCCCTGCATTCTTAGCTGCTAAGGGTACCTATTTTGTTTGCCAAGACAGAGCTTACACATGGCTGCCTGCTGACTTCTCAGGCTCATGTTATATCGCTCAACTGCTACCTCCGACATATACTGCTGCACCGGACTATCACAAAACCAGAGTTGTGAGAGGTGTTTTCAGTAAAGAGGATACTGCTGGCCAAGCAGCAGGAGACTTCTTCAAAGGTTTCCTTCCGTTTTGGGGGCCTATGGTTAACAGTAGAAACTTACGTCAACTAACACGGGTAGTTGAATCCACTATCACTGAAACTGCGGGTGCCCTTAGTAACCTGACAGCTGAGCTTCAAGCGGATCGTCTCATGACGTTACAGAACCGTATGGTTCTTGATGTGTTACTTGCAGATCGAGGTGGAGTATGTAAAATGATCCAATCGAGTTTTTATCCCAGAAAATGCGCCAACGGTATACAAGGCCATCTCTAAGTTACACAAAATCTCTGACTCTATTCATGTAGAGAAAGGTGACTGGTCATTAATGGGATGGTTCTGGAGCCTGTTGTCTGCGTGGGGATGGAAGGTTCTGATAGTCACTGGTGTTGCGTTGGTATTTTTATTTTCGTGCTGTCTCATTGTCCAGTGTGGTCCTGCCTTATGTAATCTCTGCATTTCAACATGCGTAAGAAGACCACCTGTTTTTAGAGATACGCCACGGGATAGAGTAATGCTTCAGCAACATATCAGTGACCTGATGAACATAGAAAAGGACTCTGACATAGAGTAAGTTATTGCCTATGTAAGGGCAAAAGGACGGTCTGAGGTTCTGTAGCGATCCGAACCCGTGTATTCGGTATCGTAGTACTGACACGATTTTGGTACCAATGAACCGCAAATGATCCATTACATACATGACAGTGTTTTCGCTACGCAACTAGCATGAATTCACTGAGAAATAGGGCATTCTGTTGTAAAGTCATGGCATCCATTTTAGTTACGGCATCCATTTTGTTTCTTGCCCTCACATAGTCAATGAACGGGCAATGACCCCGACAGAGTCACCTTGTTAAGGACACGTAAGCTCAAGCCCCAAGAAAGGCTGACGCTGCATGACTAGGCAGAATCAAGCTGCCTCCCTTGCCTGAGGCCAGTCCTGCTATACTGGTTCTCGTGTCCATTGTCCTGACTGAAAGGCCGAAGACGGTAGCCATGCCCGTTTATGATCCATAAACACCTCTTATCCTACTTTTCAATCCTTGGCACCTGGCTCTGCTCCTCTCCTTCTGGGCTTTTACAATGGGGAGGTTACGATTTTTATGATGGGGAGGATCGGGTAAAGAATGGAAAACTGACGAGGGGACCTGATCGAATACCGAAAACCTACGACTAATTATTGTTTGATGTTTATTTACTGTTTATTTGGGATACCGGGTTGGGCATGAGAAATATTCGTGTAATGTTGCCTAAAGACATTTTCCGTGTATTTAAGGAACAACCCACTTAATGCAATTCGAACAGTCTCGTAGATTCTGCCTCTGTGTGGTTCCTATGACTTCTGTGTCCCTGCAGTAAATAAACCTTGGTCTTTGACGCCACCATCGAGAAGCCCGTGTCTCTGTTTATTTGTGCACCGAGACAGGAGGATCTCAGGGGTCTTTGGGTGTTGTTTCCCTGACACCTCTGGACTCTTAAAAGTCCAGAACCTCAGTGGGCAGAAGGAAGAGGCAGTGGTAGTACAACCATACATGCCAACAGACCCGATTCAGCCAGGAAATGTCCAATGTTTTTAAGCTCAAATGGGCTTTATTTGATCTGTCTCCTGTCTACAATCTCCTCTTTTTCAATGTAACTCAAAGAGGAAAATCAATACCCCAGTTTTTTTTCAAAATCTCCCTCTTACCAAGTTCAAAATGTTCGCAAGTATGGCACATTGGATCATGGAAGGCAGGAGGAATTGGGGTAGGGACATGGACTTCGATAACAGAGGACAGGAGGGACATGGAGAGGTGCACCAAACTGACCCTGCGGGGCAGGCATCAGGGTTTGTAGCAGCACAATATACCACACAGGGAGTGTGGGACGGGAGTGCAGCACAGCAATCCATAGAAAGCAATAGGGAGGGGACAGGACCATGCACATGGACAACAGAGAACAGAAGGGAAAGAGGCAATGGTAGCTAGCGGACCATAATGGACAGACAGGAGAGAAAGCTGTAGCATAACAGACCATAAAGGGCAGAAGGGACGGATCAGGGGCATTACAATGGAACAGACAAGCCAGGAGGGAGGGAATAGGGGTCTGCACATGGAAACAAAGGGCGGGGGCCAGGGGGCAGGGCAGAAGCAGCAAGATGACTATGGAGGTCAGGCAGGATGGGCACTAGAAGCAAGACACACAATGGAGAGCAACAGTGAGACTATGATGGCATACACACAGACCATGGAGGGAAGATGGGAGGGGGTCAGGGGCAGCTGGCTGACCACACACGGAAGGTGGGATGGGACGTGGCAGCACAGAAGACCATGCATGGCAAGCGGGAGGGTTAGTGGCAGCCCAATGGCTATGATGGGCAAGAAGGAGGGTGCAGGGGCATGCACAAAGGACCATGGAGGATAGAAGGGAGGGTCAGGACCTGGGCACAGACAAGAGAGTTCAGGGGAAGGGGCCTCACAACAGACTGCGCGGGGCAGGCAGGAGGAGCAGTTGCAGCACAACAGACCAGGGAGGGTAGAAGGGTGTGGCAGTAAAATTGACCATGGAGGACAGGAGGAAGGGGATAAGGGCATGGCATGTGGACAGGCAAGGTGGAGGTGGCAGGGACAGGTTACAGTCATCTGACAATGCTAGGCAGGTGGAAGGGGAGTGGCAGCTCAACAGAACACTCAGACTAGATAGGATTGGCAGAACCATGGAACATGGTGGGCAAAAAGGATGGAGCAGGGGCATGCACAAAGACATCGTAGGGCAGGGGGAAGGAGAATAGGGGCAGCAAGCTAAGCACAGAGGCTAAGCGGAGGTCAATGATTGGGCATCGAACTGGGCAATGGAGGGCAGGAGGAGTGGACTGGTACATCATGCTAAATGGAGGGCAGTGGCAGCACATCTGACCATGCATGGCAGGACGGAGGAGGCTAGTCCATGGATTCAGACAACAGAGGATAGGGAGGAGGGGGATGGGGCAGCAAGCTAACTGTTCAAAGAAGGTGGGTATTACAAACTTTATTGTTTTTAAAATGTGTGTCTGTGCGAACTACTTAAAATATGAACAAGTATGCAGCATAATCTCACTTTTATTCAGGAAGAAGAGGACGTTTGTGACTGTGACTCCGGGCTCACTTGGCAGAAACATCCATTGACCCTCCACCCCCATCGCAAAATGTAATGCCTGTGAAAAGGGTAGGTGAACGCAGTGTTATATAGAGCATAGTCCTGAGAGCACGATTGAAAATGAAAACTAGATATAGTGTAGGGTATTAACCATGCACCAAAAAGTTTGATATAAGATGAACCGGGCGTGAAATATAATATGCAATACATTGTGCGCAATGACAGATTCATTGGAGAGTGCGAGATAGCACAGGCACTAGCGCGTGCTATGCAATATGTGCCTTGGAGTGTAACATGCACAGGGCAGTGTTGTGTAACCTAACTAGTCTCTAAAGTTGAAATATAAAATATGTGCTGGGGAGTGTAACGTTGCATAAGCACTGTGACAAAGATATGGATCCCAGATTTGAATATGTATGGCATAGCACTGTGCGTTATAACATAGGCATCGAGGAAGGCACGTTAAATGGGGCAATATAACCCGTGCGAAGGCAAGTGTGGCATGACATATTCACGGGATGGTGTTACAGTGCACATGGGCTAGAGAGTGTCAAAGCATACGCAATAGCTGGTGGAATACAACACAGAGGTGTGTGGCACTCGGCGGGCACTGGTGGGTGTAACACAGCATTGGGCTCAGCCAGGAGCGTGCTGTAACTCCCAAGTGAGGTTCATCTCCTTTCCAGAGAGTAAAATAAAAAGTATTACACATCCAGCAGTGGATGTGTGTTTTATTAACCATGAGGGGGGTTTCTTGCATAGTTTTGGTCGAATTTTTGTCGAATCCCCTTTGAATGGCTTGGTGTGCGTGTGTATTAAATGTGCCCGTCAATAGCTACCCATGTTTGTATAAATAAACGACAAGGGTGTCTACTTGGAGAGTACCCACCGGCGGGGGCGCCGGGATTAGGCACGGTAGGACTTCAGACACGTCAGAGCTTCACTAGCGGTGTAAATACATTCCACGTGGATTCATTGTATGCATGGTCGCCTTTTAATGAATATCACACAAATCATCATGGTGATAGGTACGTACGGTTTGTCCAGCATGTCCTAGGTGTTTCTATAAATATAATTTTTTTAAAAATAATAAAAAACAATGGGGTCCCCGGGGCCATAAGTGGCCTGAGGAGGGGTGCAACGCAGCCCCCCTCCTAAAGAATGTTTTTTTAAAAAGGCCATGCCCCGAGGGTTGGGGTCTCTGGGGCCGATGAAGGCCTTGGGAGGTGGGCCACGCGGCCCTCTTCCAAAATTCTTAAAAAAATAAAATAAATAAAAGACCGGCATCGCGCCGGAGGCCACGCCCCCTCCTTCCAGCACTCTGCAAACGCACCCCTTGGCGAGTTGTAAGTTGGGAAATTAATTCCCCTTCAATACTGAGAGTCCCTGAGGGCCAACTAGCCCAACAGGTATCTCCAGTATGTGCCAGGGAGCTGTGTTGCAGACAGGTGTTCTGAGGCCACGCCCCTTTTTACACCACTCTGCAACACAGCTCTGTGGCACTTACTGGAAGTACCTAGTGGGCTAGTTTGACCCTAGGGACCCCTAGGATTCAAGAGGACTTAATCTCTCAACTTAGAATGGCCACAGGGCGCGTTTACACAGTGGGGAAGGGAGGGGACGGGGCCTGAGGTGACGTGTGCAAACACGCCCTGTGGCGCGTTTTAAGTTGGGGAAATAATTCCCTTTCAATCATGAGGGACCCTGGTGGCCAACTAGCCCACTAGGTGCTTCCAGTAAGCACCACTGCGCTGCGTTGCAGAGAGGTGGTGCAGGCCGTGTCCCTTTTTACACCTCTCTGCAATGGCGCTTACTGGACGTACCTAGTGGGCTATTTTGCCCCTTGGGACCCTCAGGATTCAAGGGGACTTAAGCGCCCAACTTAAAACGGCCACAGGGCGTGTTTACACAGTGGGGAAGGGAGGGGACGGGGCCTGAGGTGACGTGTGCAACCACGCCCTATGGCACGTTTTAAGTTGGGGATATAATTCCCCTTCAATCCTGAGGGCCCCTGGGGGCTAACTAGCCCACCAGGTGCTTCCAGTAAGCGCCACTGAGCTGCATTGCAGAGAGGTGGTCCAGGCCGTGCCACTTTTTACACCTCTCTGCAATGCAGCTCTGTGGCGCTTACTGGAGGTACCTAGTGGGCTAGTTAGACCCTAGGGACCCTCAGGATTCAAATGAACTTAATCTCCAAACTAAAAACGGCCACAGGGCGTGTTTACACAGTGGTGAAGGGAGGGGACGGGGCCTGAGTTAACGTGTGCAAACACGCCCTTTGGCATGGCGTTTTAAGTTGGGGAAATAATTCACCTTCAATCCTGAGGGACCCTGGGGGCGAACTAGCCCACCAGCTGCTTCCAGTAAGCGCCACTGCGCTGCGTTGCAGAGAGGTGGTCTAGGCCTTGCCCCTTTTTACATATCTCTGCAACGCAGCTCTGTGGTGCTTACTGGAGGTACCTAGTGGTCTAGTTGGACCCTAGCGACCCTGAGGATTCAAGGGGACTTAATCTCTCAACTTAAAATGGCCACAGGGCATGTTTACACAGTGGGGAAGGGAGGGGACGGGGCCTGAGGTGACGTGTGCAAACACACCCAGTGGCGCGTTTTAAGAGGTAGTTTTAATCCCCCTGCCCTATTATATACTAGGGGCTTACAGAGGAGCTCATGCTAATCACAGGGGGACCCCAACGCATAGGTGCCGATCACGATCCGGTAAAAAATTTCCCCGTGCGACTCGTATCCGGTCTTTTTACCGTACGAATCGTACAAGTGCCGTACGAACTGGCAATCACGATTCGCATGGTAAAAAGTCCATACGAACCGCATTGGGAATCATTCCCCACACGGCCTCGGGTCGGAAAATGTGTCCGACACGTCCTCGGACGATTTACCGTACAAACGTGAAAAGTCAAGTCCGACCGAGGAATCACGATCCATCCCGTGCGTCCGAGGGTACAACCGTATGGAAAAAACACCGTCCGCACCGAACTCCTATAGCAACCATGGAGACATGTGCCCGCATACGCGCCCAACACTCCCCCCAGCCCCCGTACGTCTGACACGTACCCCCGTGTATGTACACCCCCACCCGTCTAGGTACACCCCAGTACGTTCGAGTCGTACCCCCACCCCTGTACGTGTCGTACCACCGTGTACCTACACCCCAGTACGTTCGAGTCCTACCCCCACCCCTGTACGTGTCGTACCCCCGTGTACCTACACCCCAGTACGTTCGAGTCGTACCCCCACCCCTATACGTGTCGTACCACCGTGTACCCACACCCCAGTACGTTCGAGTCGTACCCCCACCCCTGTACGTGTCGTACCACCGTCTAAGTACACCCCAGTACGTTCGAGTCGTACCCCCACCCCTGTACGTGTCGTACCACCGTGTACCCACACCCCAGTACGTTCGAGTCGTACCCCCACCCCTGTACGTGTCGTACCACCGTGTACCTACACCCCAGTACGTTCGAGTCCTACCCCCACCCCTGTACGTGTCGTACCCCCGTGTACCTACACCCCAGTACGTTCGATTCGTACCCCCACCCCTGTACGTGTCGTACCACCGTCTAAGTACACCCCAGTACGTTCGAGTCGTACCCCCACCCCTGTACGTGTCGTACCACCGTGTACCCACACCCCAGTACGTTCGAGTCCTACCCCCACCCCTGTACGTGTCGTACCCCCGTGTACCTACACCCCAGTACGTTCGAGTCGTACCCCCACCCCTGTACGTGTCGTACCACCGTGTACCCACACCCCAGTACGTTCGAGTCGTACCCCCACCCCTGTACGTGTCGTACCACCGTGTACCTACACCCCAGTACGTTCGAGTCCTACCCCCACCCCTGTACGTGTCGTACCCCTGTGTACCTACACCCCAGTACGTTTGATTCGTACCCCCACCCCAGTACGTGTCGTACCACCGTCTAAGTACATCCCAGTACGTTCGAGTCGTACCCCCACCCCTGTACGTGTCGTACCACCGTGTACCCACACCCCAGTACGTTCGAGTCGTACCCCCACCCCTGTACGTGTCGTACCACCGTCTAAGTACACCCCAGTACGTTCGAGTCGTACCCCCACCCCTGTACGTGTCGTACCACCGTCTAAGTACACCCCAGTACGTTCGAGTCGTACCCCCACCCCTGTACGTGTCGTACCACCGTGTACCCACACCCCAGTACGTTCGAGTCGTACCCCCACCCCTGTACGTGTCGTACCCCCGTGTACCTACACCCCAGTACGTTCGAGTCCTACCCCCACCCCTGTACGTGTCGTACCCCCGTGTACCTACACCCAGTACGTTCGATTCGTACCCCCACCCCTGTACATGTCGTACCACCGTCTAAGTACACCCCAGTACGTTCGAGTCGTACCCCCACCCCTGTACGTGTCGTACCACAGTGTACCCACACCCCAGTACGTTCGAGTCGTACCCCCACCCCTGTACGTGTCGTACCCCCGTGTACCTACACCCCAGTACGTTCGAGTCCTACCCCCACCCCTGTACGTGTCTTACCCCTGTGTACCTACACCCCAGTACGTTTGATTCATACCCCCACCCCTGTACGTGTCGTACCCCCGTGTACCTACACCCCAGTACGTTCGAGTCGTACCCCCACCCCTGTACGTGTCGTACCACCGTGTACCCACACCCCAGTACGTTCGAGTCGTACCCCCACCCCTGTACGTGTCGTACCCCCGTGTACCTACACCCCAGTATGTTCGAGTCCTACCCCCACCCCTGTACGTGTCGTACCCCCGTGTACCTACACCCCAGTACGTTCGATTCGTACCCCCACCCCTGTACGTGTCGTACCACCGTCTAAGTACACTCCAGTACGTTCGAGTCGTACCCCCACCCCTGTACGTGTCGTACCACCGTGTACCCACACCCCAGTACGTTCGAGTCGTACCCCCACCCCTGTACGTGTCGTACCCCCGTGTACCTACACCCCAGTGCGTTCGAGTCGTACCCCCACCCCTGTACGTGTCGTACCACCGTGTACCCACACCCCAGTACGTTCGAGTCGTACCCCCACCCCTGTACGAGCCGTACCACCGTCTATGTACACCCCAGTACGTTTGAGTCGTACCCCCACCCCTGTACGTGTCACACCCCCGTGTACCTACACCCCAGTACGTTCGAGTCCTACCCCCACCCCTGTACGTGTCGTACCCCCGTGTACCTACACCCCAGTACTTTCGAGTCATACCCCCACCCCTGTACGTGTCGTACCATCGTGTACCTACACCCCAGTACGTTCCGGTCCTACCCCCAACACAACCTCCTAAGTACGGAGCGCACCCCAGGCCCCAACATCACACCCGCATGTACGAGTCGTACCAACCCACACACAAGGACAGCACCGTACAACCAAATGGCCCATGTACACACCATACACACGCTCAAAACGCACGTACGCAACCAGGCCAAAACTAAACAACACAAGAATACACCATACGAATGGCACAAAGCCACTAAACATGGCCAACAAACACTACAAAAACACCTTCACTGACCTGCAACTGCCAAAGACAAACAGAGGCCCAAAACACCACCACTACTTATAACACACCCACCCAAACTTCAAACACTGCCACACCCACCCATGGACCAATAAAAAGGGCCCACACACACAAACCATGAGCCTTTGCAACAGACTCACTGCTGCCAGACACCACAGAACCATACTACAAGCTACACCACACCTTACACTTGCACACCTTCACACAACCACCTTCACAAACACCCCCTCATCACATTCACACACACACACCCACGCCCATCCACACCCCCCCAACATCCACACCCCCCCCACCATCCCCACCCACACCCCTCACCATGCCCACTACCAAGAATCCAAAGTTCAGTAACCGAGAGTTGGAGGTCCTTGTTGATCAAATCCTCAGAGTCGAGCCACAGATCTTTGGAACATTGGTCAGAAACACCAGCCTGGCAGCAAAAACAGCCATGTGGCAGACCATCGTCGATGCTGTGAATGCTGTTGCGGACACCAGAAGGACCAGGCAGGAATGCCAGAACAGGTGGTACGATCTGCGGAGGAGGGTCCGAGCCAAGAGGCAGGAGGAACACGACCAGGCCAACGCCACCGGAGGAGGGCCCTCTCGCAGACCCGTACACTACCATCCCTGGGAGGAGAGGGTGATGGCCATACTGCCGGTGGAGGCAGTCGAAGGATTAGAAGGACTCCGAGACCCGGGTGAGTACACAAACAACGCACCTCACATGGGGGGAACGGCATCCACAACCAAAATCACTAACAGGCACGCAACCTCCACAAGCCATCGCATGACTCAACCACACTCCATGAGCACGCACATGCCACTGCTGCCACCATGCCCCATGCACCCAGCTGGACAATGTCAAGTCACAGGCCACAGAAGACAACAACACATGACACGGTAACCCGGATGGCGGGAGGCTGGGCACCAAAAATCACATAGTGCGACTCCGAAGCAGACAACAATGCACTATGCCCATATGGCCTAGGTCACAGCCAGACAAACAGTGTGTCCCAACACAGGAATGACTTGCCAGCAAATGGCGGACGCCTTGCATCAACACATGGGGGTGAAGGCACTGTTTTGCACATGACAGCAGCTAATGAACAGCCAACATTGTGAAAGAGTGGCAGCACACACCACCACAGCAGCAGCGCACAGACACACATCACACCCAATGGGTGCCTGGAGATCAGAAACAAACTCACATCAACAAGCCAAGGGCCACTCAAAGATCTGCTAACAGTGTGTGCCCAGGAAGCTGGGCTGAGGTGACAGAGGGTGACACACAGAGGGAGGGAGAGGGGGACAGAGAGGGAGGGAGAGGGGGACAGAGAGGGAGGGAGACACAGGGAGACGGACAGAGGGAGGAGGCTGACACACAGAGGGAGGGAGAGGGGGACAGAGAGGGAGGGAGAGGGGGACAGAGAGGGAGGGAGACACAGGGAGACGGACAGAGGGAGGAGGCTGACACACAGAGGGAGGGAGAGGGGGACACAGAGGGAGGGAGAGGGGGACAGAGAGGGAGGGAGACACAGGGAGACGGACAGAGGGAGGAGGCTGACACACAGAGGGAGGGAGAGGGGGACACAGAGGGAGGGAGAGGGGGACAGAGAGGGAGGGAGACACAGGGAGACGGACAGAGGGAGGAGGCTGACACACAGAGGGAGGGAGAGGGGGACACAGAGGGAGGGAGAGGGGGACAGAGAGGGAGGGAGAGGGGGACAGAGAGGGAGCGAGACACAGGGAGAGCAAATCAGCCGTGTGGCGTGTGCGAATGTCTGCTCGTCAGCAGGTAGACTGCGTGCATGTAGACAAGGGTGGCCAGTCCCAGAACCCCCCCTCTTCACCATGGGAAAACACAGGGCCATGTCACAACCTGTTCACGAGCACAACGACAGCTACCTGGATCATATAAGTGTGTGGATCCACTCCATGTGCACATGTACAGTGCTACACGGAAGGCGCCAATGCATGGCTCGCCACACCTGCCCACTCCACTGCTGCCTGCAGTCACACTTGACGCAGCAAGTAAGACTGTGCCACACATAGTTAAAGGGGCCAAAGTGGTGCCCAAGGGACACACCCATGCACAAGTGCACTCTGAGTGGAATGCAAGACAGATCCTAATTCCAAGAGGAAATGTGCCAACTTTGAAACTGATGAAACATGGATGTTGCATGGACCAAAATTAACATTGTCTCTCTCACTCACAGGTCAACGTCGTGGTGCACCCCCCAACACAGGGGGGGAAGACTCACAGGACCTGGATCTGCAGGAGCCCGATCCCACCGGCAGCGACCACTCTCACCACTCTGTGGACGACCCCGACCGACCTGGCCCCTCTGGTGTCCAACCACCTGCAGCACCTGCGTCAGGTACAACTGTGCCAACCACCACCCGCACTCCTGCCACATCCCAGGAGACACCCAGGATCCCTGCCCCAACACCACAATGCAGCCAGGCTGGCCAGGAGGGACACGGTGTCCTGGGCACCCAGGAGGAGGCAGGCGACAACGCCAATGCCACCCCTCAGGGCTCCCGGAGACCCGATGTGCCCACAAGGGCAGGCCAGGCGCAAGTGGGCAGGGGTGGTGGGAGTGGAGGACGGCGGAGGCGCGAGCCTGACCAGTTGGCTGAGGATCCGGTATTTTCCCATGTCCGTAACATCCTGGACTCATACCGGCAGGACACCACGGGCATGGCCCAGGTTGTGTCCACCCTCAATGAGATCAAGGGGAGCCTCGATGAGATAAAGACCCAGCAGGCCCAGCAACATGCGGAGCTACATGCCTGTCTACTGGTACACCAACGGAGGATGGAGGACAGACAGGCTGAGCAAGTGACGGCATTCCAGGGGATTCACGCTACACTCCGTCGGATGGCCGACAACATGGCCGACCCTCCCTGTGCCAGAAGGCGGAGAACATCACCACCCACAGGGAGGGATCAGGAGGAGGAGGAGGAAACATCCGTCAGAGCATCCCAGATGTCGTCACAGCCTGCTGCTGAGGTTCCCCGCAGGAGGGCGGGTCATCCACGGAAAGGACCGTGAGGGTCGGCGCTACATCACCATCTCCCAGGACACCTGGCCTGGCACCTGGCCCACTGGAGCAACAGCATCACAGCATCAAGAGACATTCTCTGCCACATGGCCCTGCTGGTCACTGGCTGACCAATGTTGACAAAGACTGTGGCATGGACTCTGAGGATTCCCAATGGCAAGGACACCAACTCCCCTACTGAACTTTGGATTCCAAAATCCCGGAAAGACCCTCACTTTGTCCCCCCCCCCCCAATAATAAATCACACTATGAAGAGTAGATGCCTGCTGGTAGCATTATTATCTAACATGTGTCTTGTAAAGTCAAAACATGCCTGAGTCATCTTTTGTCTTCAACCACCCACACCCTGGGGCCTGAGTCTGGCACAGGACACATGGGTCACAGTGTATTAGGCAAGACAGACATGGAGCACCATACACACCCGTGATGGGCCCAACCAGCTGAGGGGGTTACCGAACAACCGTGCTGACACACACATTGAGTACAGCAATAGTCATGCGCAGAGGTCAGGGATCCAGTCCAGTGTCCTGGGGGGCACCCAGGTATGTGTAGACAGGTGGCAGAACCATGTCCTGCAAGCTTGAGTCCGGTGGATGCAGAGAATGGGGGCCTGGCCAACGTTGGATGCATGGGGATGGCACATGTCACAATACCCACACAGTCATGGACATCATGCCCAATACACAGTCTCAGCCCACACACACAGCTTGCATCTTGCCACTCGACACATTGACACATAGCCACAATCAGGGAATACCATTCCAGACAAGCAGGATGCACCGTGGCAACACACCAGCATTGACTGAGAAGAGGCACCTTGGAGGCATAGGGACACCTTTATTAGTCATGTATTCGGGATTGCTGAGGCAACTCGAAGTACACATGAACACATCATGTGGAGTAACATGTGGGTCCAACACTGGCACCCCCCTTCAGCAGCACACATGCGTGTTCGCCATGGAACTGGCACACAAGCGTCGGCTAACAGCTAAATACCCACAGCTGCACACGGAGAGCCTGCCATACACCATAGATCCGCTGATGTCGAAGTCCCACACCATGTCAAGCCAAAGCTAACCGTATGTGTCCGAGGGCAGTGTCACACACATTGATGCCATCATCACAATCCCCTATCCCATCACTGATGACTGTCAACCAGGCAGACCATCTATTCAGGGGTACACAGCTGCATGTCGTGTCCCATGGGGATGCGACATGGCTGCAGAGGAACCAAACATCGACAGGGGCAGTGTGCATACATCGTGAACAACTGCCACACCCAATACACCCCTGATGCATCCCTTACCCTATGGAGACTTCCAAACGTGTCCGTGCCTGTAACGCTGAGTCAGCCCACGATGACGTGTCCCTGAGGAATAGCAGTGCCACAACAATGCAAGCAGCAGACGGCATGCGCAAGTACCTGGGGAAGAGAGACACACAAGAAGTCAGCCACAAAAAGCACAGCCACTTGCATGTGCATTTACTCGACACATGTATGGATGACAACATGCTAGGTCACAATTATGACTGGGGAATTACAACCATCACTGGCACCATCACTCCAGTGACACACCCACACACACCTCTGACTCACGTGCCATACATGCAGGTGGAGACACACATCACAACGCATGCCACACGGGGCCAAATGCGTGCACACTCAGACACTGGTACTCACCACTAAGCAAAGAAGTCGCGTATGAGTCGAGTCCGGATGTCCTCTTGCGGCTCCACATCCTCCACATCACTAGCCCCATTGCCAAGCCCTTCGTCCTCCACGGGTGGATGCTCCTCGTCATGTTGATCCAGGATAAGTGGCACAGCTCTTTCAACTGCCATGTTGTGCAGCATGCAGCAGACCATGAAGATCTTGCAGACCTTCGCCGGGGCATATGGGAGTGCGCCGCCGGTCTTGTGGAGGCACCTGAATCGGCTCTTCAGCATGCCAAACGTCCTCTCTATCACTCGCCTTGTCCGGCCATGGGCGGTGTTATAGCGGAGCTGGGCCGGCGTGATGGGGTTGCGGAGAGGTGTGAGCAGCCAAGGCATGTTGGGATAGCCAGCGTCCCCTACATGGGAAGCACATGCTCATCGTTAGAAGTGGTGAAGCAGTCGTGCTGGTAGGCTATACAGAATACAGGACAGACAGACTGTACCCACCAACAACACATGCCCGTTCGTTGCGCAACTGCATCATCATATCAGGCATCCCGCTACGTCTCATGATGTAGGCATCGTGTGCTGATCCTGGAAAACGAGCACAGACATGTGAAATCACCATGTTGGACTGACACACCACAAGGGCATTGATGGAGTGGTAGTGCTTCCGATTGCGGTACGCCACCTCCCGTGCGTGTGGTGGTACCAAAGCTACATGTGTACCATCTATGGACCCAATGACATGGGGCATCCCTCCCAGGGCATAGAATCCACGCTTGACCTCAGTCCTCTGTTCAGGGGTTGGGAACTTGATGAAGTCATCCAGGTGAATCAACATGGCCTCTAAGAAATCATGCAGCACACCGCTGAACGTGCTCTGGGACATGCCACCAACATGAGCTATGGTATTTTGAAAGGTACCCGTGGCAAGAAAATGTAGGGCAGCCATTACCTTCAGCTGGGGTGTCAGTGCCGTGGGATACCTGTGCTGCGGTTGCAGGTGTGGTGGCAGTCTCGCCGTCAACTCCAGAATCAACGGTTGGGTGAAGCGGTAGAGCCGGATGCTGTCATTCTCCTGCATGGCAGCCAAGTCTGGAATTCTTCGGGCAAGAGGCGGCGCTCTGCAGTAATTTTGAAGTGACAAGGAAGAGTGAGTGCACTACGACAACAACTCATGTGTACTGAGCACATGTTAATCTGTCAATACACACATGCTACATAGGGAGTCAGGTATGTGCTACATGGCCAGGACACGTATGGATGCAAGGTGACACTCCTTCCAAGACCCAGCTACACACGGAGATTGAGAACCTCCCCATGCCACGCCATGGGAATAGCTGTGTCCCAGTGCAAGTGAACAGCCAGACGCAACACAGGAGTGACATACGCCCACACATAGGCAGCAGTAGGATGCCGATTGCAGAGACTGGTAGCGGAACACTGGAGCCACAGGTCACATGACATTACACTAGGACAGCCCACACACCTTGCCATGAAGGTGCACGTCATGACTCACCACACATACCTTGTGAGGATGCTGACATGTCCTTGTCACGCTACTCCGTGTCCCATGCATACATGTGCACCTCACATCCGATAGCACATGTGGCATGGTGTGTGGAACAGTGTGCAATGACAAACTACACACAGACACATGTTGGTTGCTGCAACGGCTGCAGCTTTTGAGGGTGCTCCAACATCAACCTGATGGGAAGCCCCCACACATACATGCCATAGTCACATTGTGCACCGTGGGTAGTGACAAGTCAGGTGTCATAACCCCTGTACCGGGCATCAGGGGACACTTCCGTGTGTTGTTGTCTGTGCCATGCCAGTGACGCTCACCCCAAGTGCGCAGTACGACATGCACACATGTCAAAGGAGTCAAGGGCATGCCTGGCACACATCGCACCATCACACAGTACATCTGTACACATCTCATCATACATCTGGTGCCTTCTCGACTCAGGAGTAATGTTCCACATCACAGGCCGTCACACCTGTGCCCCACACATGTAGTGATGCACAGACGATGCCTCGATGTCAATTAATGGACAAGTATGTCCATCCATGTACAAGTATGTCCGCCCTATCCCTACCTGTGTGCCGCCTGTGACCACTGTGATGTGTGAAAACCGCTGTACTGCTGCCAAGAGGGCCTGTGTACGTTCCCATATCACTATGGGAGTGCTGCCGTATGTGTACCCATCGTGATGGCGAGCGTACAGGCATGTGTACGGCCCGTACCACTACGAGTACGCATACGCGAGGCCACCCATAGTGGTACGGGCCGTACACACGCCTGTACGCTCCCTATCAGTATGGGTGGCCTCGCGTATGCGTACTCGTAGTGGTACGGGCCGTACACACGCCTGTACGCTCCCTATCACTATGGGTGGCCTCGCGTATGCGTAGTCGTAGTGGTACGAGCCGTACACACGCCTGTACGCTCCCTATCACTATGGGTGGCCTCGCGTATGCGTACTCGTAGTGGTACGGGCCGTACACACGCCTGTACGCTCCCTATCACTATGGGTGTCCTCGCGTATGCGTACTCGTAGTGGTACGGGCCGTACACATGCCTGTACGCTCACTATCACAACGTGTACGCATACGCGAGGACACCCATAGTGATAGTGAGCGTACAGGCGTGTGTACGGCCCGTACCACTACGAGTACGCATACGCGAGGACACCCATAGTGATAGGGAGCGTACAGGCGTGTGTACGGCTCGTACCACTACGACTACGCATACGCGAGGACACCCATAGTGATAGGGAGCGTACAGGCGTGTGTACGGCCTGTACCACTACGAGTACGCATACGCGAGGACACCCATAGTGATAGGGAGCGTACAGGCGTGTGTACGGCCCGTACCACTACGAGTACGCATACGCGAGGCCACCCATAGTGATAGGGAGCGTACAGGCGTGTGTACGGCCCGTACCACTATGGGTGGCCTCGCGTATGCGTACTCGTAGTGGTACGGGCCGTACACATGCCTGTACGCTCCCTATCACTATGGGTGGCCTCGCGTATGCGTACTCGTAGTGGTACGGGCCGTACACACGCCTGTACGCTCCCTATCACTATGGGTGTCCTCGCGTATGCGTACACGTTGTGATAGTGAGTGTACAGGCATGTGTACGGCCCGTACCACTACGACTACGCATACCCAAGAACACCCATAGTGGTATGGGCCGTACACACGCCTGTACGCTCCCTATCACAACGTGTACGCATACGCGAGGACACCGATAGTGATAGTGAACGTAGGCACGCGTGTACGGCCCGTTGCAAGGCATTTGGGGTGCCCTAGGGCCCCGGAACGCACCGTACCTGTGTGTGTGAAGCTCCAAATTACATAGGGGACACATGAGGGACAAGTATTAAGGCCTACATGCATGCTGGTTGTCATGGAGACCAAGTTCAAAATTTGAATTTGTTCTGGAAGGTGCACAGCAGAAGTCAGTTGGAATTAATCTACTTTGTTGCAATGTGTTTGTGGGGCTGACATCATGCAGGAGAATGAAACCGATAGAGAACCTACAGACTGCTAGGTTTGAAGGGATTGGAGGACACATAGGATGCAAATGTGAGTGACCAATCACTCTGTACTCCTGTGCATGAGACAGGGCAGAAAGGCAGATATAAGGCAGCCAGGTCCCATGAGGGAGAACTTGCCTGCACATCTTTGAATTCGTCGACCCAGCTGCTGCTACTGATTCCCTGGAACCATGTCAAGGGCTGTGGAGAGGACACAGCCATTCACCCTGGAGGAGAACCTGGCATTGCTGGATGTGATCCTCCCACAGTACCCCCTTCTGTATGGGCGACCAGGGTACCAGGTGAGTGCATAGGCCACTGGCACAGACTGTCCCTTTGTTGTGACTGTGACTTCTGGCATTGTGTCCTGGTGTGACACACATGCTATGTACTGTAGGGGGGGTCCCAGGGGGGGGATGCCTGATGTCTCCCAGCCAGAGCATGCTGTGGTGCATGTCTGCTCTCCTCACTTGCATTGTGTTTACTGTGACATTCACTGCATGTGGCATTACACATTGTGCCTGTCTAATCCGCCAGGGTATGGAGCTACTACAGTCCTCCTGTGATTCTGTGGTTACCCCAGTGTGACAGGTGACTGTACCTACAGATGTGTGTTTGTCCACTGTACCTATGCTGAGAGTGTCCACATGATGTGTTCGTCCCCTGGACATCTGTGTGTGTAAGTCCAATGTCATTTGTGTGGGTGCATATGTGTAGTGGACCACCCCAGATGCATGAGGCCTGGATATGCCCTGCACATCTCATGTGAGCAGGGAGCAGTGCTGTGTGTCTGACGTGCAGAGCCAGCCCCACACCTGTGAGCCCCCCCGATCTAGTGGCACATGTGCAGTGAGGTTTGTATCTGCATTTGGCAATGGCAGGTGAATGTCCTGTGTCTGTGTACTCTGCTGAGGTGGCGTCAGTGGCCTGTGGCATGTGACTGCTTTGAGGTGCTGGCCAGACACAGGAGGTGTGTGTGCAGAGTCCTCCCAGCAGTGCCCTGAGACAGGAGGGGTGGGTGCAGAGTCCTCCCAGCAGTGCCCTGAGACAGGAGGGGTGGGTGCCTAACACTCCCAGCAGTGCCCTGAGACAGGAGGGGTGGGTGCAGAGTCCTCCCAGCAGTGCCCAGACACAGGAGGGGTGGGTGCCTAACACTACCAGCAGTGCCCTGAGACAGGAGGGGTGGGTGCAGAGTCCTCCCAGCAGTGCCCTGAGACAGGAGGGGTGGGTGCAGAGTCCTCCCAGCAGTGCCCTGAGGCAGGAGGTGTGTGTGCAGAGTCCTCCCAGCAGTGCCCAGACACAGGAGGGGTGGGTGCCTAACACTCCCAGCAGTGCCCTGAGACAGGAGGGGTGGGTGCAGAGTCCTCCCAGCAGTGCCCTGAGACAGGAGGGGTGGGTGCAGAGTCCTCCCAGCAGTGCCCTGAGACAGGAGGGGTGGGTGCCTAACACTCCCAGCAGTGCCCTGAGACAGGAGGGGTGGGTGTGATGCACAGTGTGAGCCTTGATCATTGATTGTGACATTGCCATCATTCCACCTGTGTACCTACAATGGCACGTACTGCTTCTTCCCTCCCCAGAGGATCATGTCCCCATGACAAAGGTGCAATGCGTTGGCTGCATGGCATGCCTTGTTGTAACCAGCTAATTTTTCCTCATATGTCTCTCTGTGACATGTGGCTGGTGTATTGATGTGGTGTCACTTGTTCTTCCTCACAGGTAGGCGCCACTGCCAAGGAGCAGATCTGGCTGACCGCCGTCAGTGCCGTGAGGGGTGTGGATGGTCGGAGGCGGAGCCTGTCCCAGGTGAGGAAACGCTGGCAGGATATCCGGTGCTGGACGCGGAGGATCGCACGGGTCCTGCTGGGGGACTCACCTGTGGGCCACAAGAACCGCGGGCGCCGCCGTCTGAGCCACCTCCACAGGCATGTGCTGCCGGTGGTCTTTCCAGACTTGGAGAGGCGCTTACAGGAGATGCAGCAGCCGGAAGGGGGTAGGTACATGTGTGTTTGTTGTGTGTCACCGGCATTTGTAAGGGCACAGTAGCATGAATTCACTGCCAGGGTTTAAAGGTGCTGTGCAGATCCAGTTTGCCCCAGTATAGCGCAGCGCTCCTGCCACCCTTCCCCTCCATGCAATGTGTTCCCTGGTCTGTGTGTGGTCACTCCTTCACAAGGTAATGTAGGCTGGCGCTTTGTCCACGAGAACTATGCCTGTAGCATCATGTGTGGGGGTGGTGTGTAACAGGTTTTGGGACCTTGCCTGTGCCCTGTCCAGTTCACTGCATGTGGGTTCCATGTCAGTTGGCACTGATGCTGAGTCCAGACATGGGAGTTAGTCTCTCAAGTGTCATGCCTTACAGCGCGCATGTCCTATGTAGTGGCTTGTGACATGATGTGCATGAGTGTGCGATACGCATAGTGCAGGGATGGTGGCGTGTGTTGCAGTCATTACCATTCAGGAGCATGGAGTTGTGTGGCCACTACTGTCCCCTGGGGCACCTTTTCCTCGGTGTTGTATGTGTCATCCAAAAACGTGGACACTCTCAGTGTCTACAGCGTAGGTTGTGCTCTGTGCCATTGTCCCCTGGCACCATGTATATAGACGTGAAATTTAGTACAGGTGTCCACTGTGCAGCCTGACCTGAATGTCCTTCTTCATACTCACAGTTGCCAGTGCCTGTGTGTCTTGTTATACTCATCTGAGGATGGGCACTGGTACCTCATTATTTGTACAGGCGCACCTTGGGTGTTTGGCGTCCAATCTTGCATTTTGCCTGCCCCTGTGTTTATCACCCAGACTATGAGATGTTGGTGCCACCTGTGTCTTAACAATTTGCCTCGTGTAGGGGGTGGTTGGGGCGGGCAAAGCCTATATGTCAAATCCTGATTTCTACTTGCTGGGTATGGGCAGTGTGTGATGTTTGTCTGAACATACACTCAAGGTGCAGTGACCCAGTCATGTTGGGCATGTTTTCAGCATTACCTATGCAGCATGTGTCTCAAGTTCATGGATATGGTCCCAGGTCATCCCTATTTTCGCCAACGCTGTGTGGTGCAGATGCAGTGCTGGATTGTCCCCAGGGCCTGGGTGCTATGTCAGACTCCGTTTCCTGTCATTTGCTATTGTCTCATGCTCTCCATGGTATTTCAGTGGCATGGTGGCTCAACCAACTGTGTGTGTAATGCCCTACATCGGTACCTTGTTTAGTAGATGTTAGGGATCTTCCTTTTCAGGCTATGCAATGTAACCTATGTAGATTGGACTCATGTGACAGATGTGTACAGGTGTCTGATTAATTTCTGTCTCTCCACCCTGCCCACAGCATCGTCGCGGGACACAGAGGGAGACATGGACACAGACCAGGCAGAGGGACCGAGCACCAGTGCCAGCCGTGACATCGTGGCTGGCACATCGAGTGGGACAGAGGCGGAGGAGAGTGTGGCCGAGGACCTGTCGACTGGCACGTCAGTATACGAAGCTGACAGGTCCGAGGAGGATGTCACCGAGTGGGCGGAGGCTGCACCAGCAGCTGACAGCGGAACAACACCTTGCACCGCCCCCTCCGTTCCCATCAGCCGCCTCCCACTTGCTCGTGTCCCTTCCCAGCGTGCCCGGTCACCGCATGTCTCCTTCCTGCCTGTGGTAAATAATTTAATTACCGGGACTTAATTTGATACAGAAACATAATAAAATAGCTCAGTAAATAAGAGGCAGAATCCGTGGTATTAGAGGTTCGGAGTGGGCTTTATTCCAATGAACGATTATAATCGGTTGCTCCAAGTTCCGTCACCACGAAGGTTCAGGAAGTGAAGTACATACTTTATTGACACGAAGTGATTTTTATAGAACATACATTAAAATGAAACGAATGCAGTAGGCGTAACAATTGATAAGGAAAATGACGATTCATATGCGTAACCGAAAATGGGTGTAATAAGGAGTAAAAAGGAACATGATTGGTTATGATGTCATATATAGGTGGATTTATAAGATAATACTTGGCATAGATGCGCGCGCAGCAGCATGACGTGTGATTGACGTGCAACTAGGGGGTGAAGGGGACTTGACGTTTAGCTCTACATGTGGAGACGAAAAGTCTGGGGGGTCAAGTCAACCTAATCCCAAATCATATCTAACATCCTATGTTTATCCACAAAAGAAGGACTCTCGGACAGAATCTATTCTATACTGACTGTGCGTGCGTGTACAAGCGTCTAAGTGTCTACACTAAATGCGAAGGGGTAGGAATATTCCATGGTAACAGGACTATGAATTACTTGCATAAAGACAGAGAAGCCGAGCCATTGCTCGGTAGCTGGAAGGAATGTTTACTTAAACTACTAGACAGGAATGCATCGGCTGAGGGGCGAAGCAGATAACTCGAAGGTGAAATACAGTTCTTGGCAGAGAATAGGCTGATGTCAGGCTTCGTGAGCCGCGCAGAGAATGAGACAAAGTTCATGGTCACGGTTGCAGGCTCAGACTGGAGCTTTCAGAGGCAGAAGGCAAGAAGAGTTCGATGACAGAATCAGGGCCTACTTGCCTGGACTGTAAAATGTCATAAGTGAACCATATAAAGCCGGTGGCCTTTCATACTTAAGAATGGAATATCCGGCCTATTCATGGCGGATCTGACAGAGGACATGTTGATGGTGGACGCACATGTGTTTGCGTCTTCATAACTGGAACTGGAGGGAACATACATGTACTTGTAACATGCACATGGAACCGTTGGGGTCCAAGATAGGGGACATAACTGACCAGAAAAATCCATATTTCCACATTCCCTCCTTGTCCCCTACTTGCCCGTTAAGAGATATCAATCTTCATCAATCCATTGATCTGTTCATATAACATCATTTGTTCTTCTTTCTTCTTCCGTGACGAATGAATTCTTGGTGGTGGAATACATGATGTGGCACACAGACCACAGATCGCTGGACACATTGTAGACATAGACAGCAACTGAATAGTATGAGAAGGCCAATACCTAGGAAAGATAGGACCTTCCATCCAAAGGTAGATAATATACTCCAAAACCAACCGGACCAAGTCCAGGTGCCTGGGTTCTGGTGTATCTGGCTTACAATCTTATGAAGGCGAGTTATGGCCTTATATACAGATGGCGAATTTTCTGGTATGAAAATGCAACAGCTTGATCCGATGACCCTACAAGCTCCGCCCCTATCAGCCAGGATGACGTCAAGGACAAGACGATTTTGAAGCACAACAATCCGCATAGCAGACTGCTCTTCTGTTAAATTGCCTAAAGCGGAAATAGTTTCATTTACTACTGCTTCAAGGGTTCTAGTTAATCTACGTATCAGCTTACTATTAGTAACAGTACCTATATAGGGAAAGAGACCTTTATTGAAATCTGTGTATTTTTCCCATGCTGTTTCAGTGTAATCGACTATTGGGAGATCTCTCCTTACTCTACTATTTACTAAATGAATATTTCTGTGATAATCAGGAGGAGCTAAAAAAACAGGTGGCAAAAGAAATGCAATGTAGCAGGTACCATCCCAATCTAGGGGTAGACGCATATATGCAGTCTGACCACATATAAAGTAGGAGTGGCGATAAGCTCTAAATGAGGATTTGCCTTGATCACTGAATTCTACTATAGTAGTGCATTTACTATGGCCCATATGTATGGAACCAACCTTTCTTACACACAATTCACCTCTTGCTGGGAATACTGACATTGTTGGTAAAACTAGTTCAACTTCGGATTCGACATTTAGAATCATGAGATTAGGTGTAAAATTACCTAATCCATATACTTCATTTTCTAGATCAGTTCCTGTTCCTTTGGGGCGACCCTCCTTGTCAGGGTAACAGACCTTGAATAAAACTAGGTTCAGATTTCCCCATACCCAATGGTCTTGATAAACTGCTGTGTCTGAGTCTATGGAATTGATTAAGCTGAACCATGCTCCACAGGAGCCATTATGTGTAAACGGATGTGGAAAGAAAGGCAGGACTCCTTCATAATTCTGATAGGGAGGGAGCCGGCCACACACCCAACAATTAGTAGCATTACTAGTCTGGTGGGAATGATGTAACATACTAATGAAAGTGTTATTGCGCAGCGCAAGTCTATAAGACAATTCATGCGGGGGTAAGTCACTAAAAGAATGTTCAGCAGTAACATTGTAAACATTTCTGGCAATAGGGTAATATATGTGCAACAATATACTTGCAGTAATTATTAAAAGACTTAAGAAAAACAAGATTAATAATGTCACTATGCAATGGCTACGCAGTGATTTACAATACGCCTGTCGTTTCATCACTTTTCGTGGTTTTCCATGATTCAGGTCTGGAGGATACATGTCGGAGACAGATTCAACCGCTTCACCTAGGAGAGGACTTAAACAATCAAATCGTCCGACGGTCTAGGCCTTAGTTTTAGTTTATAGAGTTCCTTGCTGTTGGTCTCAGCCAAAGGTAGTTTTGAGTCAATGGGTGAAGACACACGAGGTGGGCTATTTACATCTGCAGGAAGTCCATGAAATTTCTTGATATGACTCGAATGAATCCATCCTTTTCTGCCTTCAATCTTCACGGCTGTTCTTGTGGTCAGCAGGACCAACTTGGGTGACTTCCACCTGGGCTCCAGTTGTGTCTTTCGGTCGAAATTCCTCACAAGGACGAGGTCCCCCGGAATTACGTCAAGGGGTTTCACCTCAGTGTTGTCGGGAAAGGCTGCAGCTACCTGTGAACGACAAGATTGTAGTGCAGACATCAAGGAAGCCAAGTAATCTGTCAGCATATTACAGTCAATATCAGTTATTTTGCGTGGTATAGGCGTCCCCCACATATTTGGTGGTCTGCCGAAGATCACCTCATACGGGGATAGCCCTGTTCGAGAGTGTGCTACCATTCTCGTGAAAAAGAGTGCAACTGGTAGTGCTACTACCCAGTCGACACCTTTCTCCCTGCATATTTTGGACAATCTAATTTTCAGGGTCTGATTATGTCTTTCTACGAGACCTGCTGCCTCAGGGTGTCGGACACAGTGGAATTTCCACTGATAACCTAACAAAAGTGAAACATGTTTCATTAATTCGGATGAGAACGGCTGGCCGTTATCTGAGTGAACAACACGTGGTAAACCGTATCGTGGGAAGAATTCTCGAACCAACTGTTTGGCAGTAGTCGGGGCAGTGTAATCTGAAACCGGGTATGCCTCCGTCCAACGGGAAAGGGCACAAACAACTACGAGAACGTATTTGAATCCTCGACATCGTTCCATCTGGATATAATCCATCTGGAGGACTTCAAAAGGGTGATCAGGAGGATGAAATCCACCCTGTTCTACGGGAACGCTTTTTCCTGGGTTGAACTGGCAACAGATCATACAGGTACGGACCTTTTGTTTGGCTGCTGCTCGTAAATGTTTATTGAACCAAATGTGTTGAATGCTATCTAGCATAGCTTTTTCTCCTAGATGTGCTGGACTATGTATAGTGTTAATTATAACTTGGACCATTGAATCAGGAAGGAACCACACAGACTTTTCCTTCATAATCCATCCTTGATCCGTTTGGATCCCTCCTAATTCGGTCCATTTCTTTATTTCATCTGGTGTAGCATGTGTCTGGATGTCAATTACGTCAAAAGTAGGATCTTTAACTGTCATACAATGTGTCGGCATCGGGACTATTGTCTTTGTCATGTCGGAGGTTTGAGCTTGAGCAGTCTGTTTAGCTGTTCTATCGGCTAGATCATTGCCTTGAGAAATGACATCAGTAATCTTCGTATGAGCCTTACATTTCATAATTGATATTGCAGTGGGTAGATGTATTGCATCTAATAAGGCATGAATGAGGGGTCCGTGCTGAATGTGGGCACCGTGGGAAGTTAAATAACCTCTCTCTCGCCACAGCACGCCGAAGTCATGTACAACTCCGAATGCATAACGTGAATCAGTGTATATGTTGACTTTTTTATTTGTGGCTTGAATACAGGCTTGTGTCAGAGCGACGAGCTCTGCTGCTTGAGCGGACAAAGTATTTATATGATTTGTTTCAATGACCTCAGTATCTGTTGTGACTGCGTAAGCAGCCACTAACTCTCCTGTATTTGTTCTCATACATGAACCATCTACATACAATGTCAGGTCTGGATCTGACAACGGGACATCGGTTAAATCTTGTCTGGGTTTCGTCGTTATAGTAATAACTTCAATACAGTCATGGGCTAGTGGGTCTGTTCCGATTACTGGCAAAAGTGTGGCAGGATTCAATGTGTTACAGCGTCTGATTTCTATATGTGGCTGGAACAATGTAAGTTCGTACCCTGTAAGTCGCGCTATAGTCAAGTGTTGTGTTTGCGTTCTATTTACAAGAACCTCTACCGCATGTGGTACTTGAACTGTCAATGGATGTCCTAACACTATGGCATCGCTTTGTCGTATTGCTAAAGCTGTCGCTGCCACTGATTTCAGGCACGCAGGAAGAGCCTGAGCTACTGGATCTAATGTACTAGAAAAATAAGCACATGGTTTGTGTGCTCCTGCTTGTTCCTGTGTGAGTACTGACAAGGCAGTACCTTCGCGTTCTGTAACAAAAAGTGTAAACTGTTTTCTGTAACATGGCGTTGCTAAAACAGGTGCTTGACATAAAGCTTTCTTTAGGCTTTCAAAAGCTTGTGAATGTTCCTGAGTCCAAGGGAGAACAGTCGATGCGGCTGCCTCCTGTGTTGTCAACTGAATGAGCGATTTTGCTAGAAATGCATATTGAGGGATCCACTGTCTACAGTATGAAGTGAGGCCTATGAAAGCCCGTACTTCCTTTTGTGTCTTGGGTATTGGCATGTTAGCTATTAACTGAATGCGGTCGGGTGTAAGCTGCCTTCCCTCCTTGGACAGCGAGTGTCCAAGATAAACAACTCGCTGGACACAGAATTGCAGCTTAGAAGGGGACACCTTGTGTCCCTTTTCAGCTAGAAATTGTAAAACTGTCAGTGATGCTTTCTCACATTCGGGTTCGCTTCTAGCGGTGATCAACAGATCATCGACATATTGAAGCAAGGCAGTGTTAACTGGCATGTGGATGCTGTCGAGTTCTCGTTTCAGTGCTTGGCTATAGATGCTGGGGCTTTCTGTAAATCCTTGAGGTGCGCGTGAGAATTTAAAGCTACGCCCATTTAAACTAAATCCGAACAAATATTGGCTTTCCGGATCTATTGGGACGCTGAAAAAGGCATTCTTGAGATCAATTACAGTAAAGAATGTTGCTTCGGAATCAATAGCTGTCAATAATGACGAGATATCAGGGACCACAGGGAATTGTGGCACAATACACTTGTTTAATTCGCGCAGATCAATAACCAATCGATATACTGGCAGGGCCTTTGTATCTGTTCGTTTAAGAATCGGAATTATTGGTGAATTACATACATTGGAGTCTGTTTCCACAACCACTCCTTGGGCAATGAGCTCGTCAATGATTTGCAGCAAAGCCACTACAGCATCTGGTGGTAACTTGTATTGTCGCATTCGTGGTAGTACCACTCCTGCCTTTAATGTGACTCGATATGGTGTAATATTCATGCAACCAACATCAGTAGGGCCTTGTGCCCATAGATGTGTAGGTAAAGTCTGCAGTCGGGGATCCATGTCTCTAGATACATAGTGACCTTTAAAATCACGTAAAAACAATCTTACTCCTTCCGGAGAACAACATATTATGGCTCCTAGAGCTTTCAGTGTTTTTATTCCTAACAGATTTTCTGGACATGATTTAGTAAGCAATAAATCGGTAGTTCGGGTCAAAGGTCCTATCGTAAGTGGAAGAGGTTGTGACACTTCATTAACAATAGGTTTTCCTGAAAAACCAAGGGAGATATTCTGAGAGCCTGAGAGGGGTGCCCCTGGAACTTCACTACGTTTTATGGTCGTTCGACTTGCCCCTGTATCGAGTAAAAATTTTCTGTCTTGGCCTAACAATTCACTATGTACATAAGGTCCTTCTTGATCTACAGGGATCTCGATAAGGGGTAAATCAACTTCCCTCTCTAGGCTGGTTCATGCGTATCGTTGATAATCAGGATAGTCGTACTGTGCGGTCTGGTACAGTTGTCGTGTCGTGGTTTGTGTGGCAGCAACGGGCAGCGCTGGTGCAGCTGGCACAAACTGTACAGACTGTGGTGGAGCTGGCATGGACTGTGCGTGCTGCAAGGCTCCTTGTTCATTCTGATCCTGTCTAGGTGGCCGTGGTCTTTCTTTTGTATTACCTATGGCGATATTATGTTTCAAAACTGGACAATCGTGTACGTAATGACCTGGCTTTTTACAATAATTGCATGTCCCTTTTACAGGTCCTGCTGAATCACCGGAATGTGTCATACCCTTTTTATGTCCTTCAGCTGGAACTGTCTGAGAAACTAGCATTTTCATTTTTGTGTCTTTCATGCGTCTGTGTTCATGTTCTTGTTCCTCTCTAATTCTATTGTGATGGTACTGTAACATTTGTAACATTTGTGATGGAGTGTTACCTTGCCAGGTACTCTCGAATTTTAATACTCTATTCTTTACTTGGGGCAGGGCATTTTCTACTAATTTTGTTACAAACAGATGTGGGTATGATTCGCTACTCGCTTTTATGCCACTATTTATACCAAAACATTTTTCAAATCGGGCATAGTAATCACTAGTGTCTTCATCTTGCTTCTGTTTACAGGCTGAAATTGTACCCCAATCTTCCTTTTTCGTAGTTAATAAACGTGGCAGTACCTGTACTAATAAACCTGGTAGTGCTTTAGTTTTATCCCCAAGTCCTGCTCCTGCAGTTCGGGCCTTTTCTTCTGCTTCTAATACTGACCATTCTATCTTTTGGTCTCCTACCTCCCACTCTTTTTCCCTGAGTTTCTCATAAATGCCAGCAGGCATTAATACCTTTAATATTGTCATAATGTCGGGATAGGTATACTCTCCCATGAGTAACATGTCTTTAATTTCTCGGTGAAAACCCGCTGGATCTTTGTCATGACTGGGTACCACTTTCTTCATTTCTAACAATTCTATTTTTGATATGGGCGTGTATACAAATACGCGTTTAAACTCATTGTCCTCGCCCTTTATTGGGTGTACTTCTCGTAGAGGATTCTGTCTGTCCATGTAATACGTGGTTCTTTCCTTAATGGGTAGTGAAACATGTTCTGAACATACAAAAAGAATGTATTGCTTTCTTGATTCTAGTATTTCTTTAATTAATTTAGTACCTGAACCTCTCCATCTATTCATGAGTAATTCAGTCAATATATCAGGTAAGGGACCAGGGTCCGAATGCTGACTCTGATATAGTATAAGGAGTTGTTGAATCATATAAATCCCAGCTAAACGCTGTTCATCTGGGGTGAGATTCAAAAATGTGCGTGCTACTGTATCATCACTATATTTTCAGGGACTGTCAACCCAATGGACAGCTGACCTGGCTAATTCTTGTTCATCCATAGAATCGAGAAAATGATAACCCCTTCGTTCTCGAAGTAATTTGTCAGCTGCTTGGAACGAATGCTCGTTAGACCTTATATGGACTATGGGTGTTGGGAAACTCCTGTTATTGTCTGGACATATCGGACGTATCGGGTCAATAAGACATCTATTACTATTACAAGATCTTCCTCTACCTACATAGGCTATAGTGTCTGACTGTCCTGTGGGCAGTCCTGATCCTTCTTCCTCGCTTTGTTCGAACTGGTCTACCGCTAATCTTTCTTCGTGTAGGCGTTCTATTTCTTTTCGGATCTTTCGGCACATGGCTATTATACAATTCTGCTTATCATGTCTTCCTTCTGATATATTCTGACTCCATCTGGTAAGAATTTGCATTGCTTCCGGGTCTACCCCTGGTCGGTCTTGATTTCTGATCACACAATTTATGAGGAAACGTAACAGTTCCCCCTGTATCTCCACTTTCTGATATTCCATAGCTCTGTTAATACATTCAGAATCTCGCCCTGTTTGAACAAAATGATATATATTATCTAGATGCGCAGTCATTCCTGGTAACTTCCCTAGATACACCGCGGCTCGTCTGATACGTAATGATGCCAGGGTCATTTCGTCCTCTTTGCCGGGCACAGGGTCATATCTACAATCTACAAGAAGTTCCTTAAGCGTACGGGCATTTATGAGTTTGGGGGTACGTGAATGTGCTGACTCTTGAAACGTAAGTTTATTTATTCTGGGTGGCGTAGAAAAAATGTTGCTAGCACCTCCCGCAGCCCCATCTGGGGTGTCGGGTGTGAAAGGATTCGTTGAACGTGACACAGCAACTATAGGTGTGGACACAGCTATAGAAGCAGCTGTGGGAACAGATGTAGAAACAGATGTGCTTGCCGGAACTTGTGACACGATCTGTTGCTGTAGGGATACGGGTACTGGATCTTGGCGTTGAACCTCCCTGGTATGCGGTCTATGTGGGGCGGAATTAGCATATTCGGGAGCTGCGTCGTCTAAATATGAGGAGAGAAAGACATCTTCTGCGGTTCTAGGATGCCCCTTAGGATGTACCTTTATTGGGAATAATGGGGGCGGCAAGTCTTTCGGTATTTCTGGAGTAGCTTTAGGTAATCCTTCGGCTAGAAGGGGATACATACCATTCATAAGGGCATTTCTTTGTCTGTCTACTTGTTCTGATTTCACTCGGATACCTTCCTTAATTAGTAGATTTTCTCGAACTTTATTTGAACTCTCTTTATTCTTCTCTTCCTGTCGGAGTGCTTTTTCTGTACGTCTATGAGATTCTTTACGCCATAACTCAACGGCATCTTTCTGTGACTGTCTGACTTTCCTTTTCCATAACTCTTCCTCGACTTTCATGATGCACTCTGCATCCCAGGTCCCCGCTGCGGGCCACCTCTGACTTTCTGGTAATTCCTTGGTGTAGTCTACCCATAAATCAAGAAATAATATAGCGTCTAAGCCATGTTTATGATACATGAAGTACCCTGGAGTGTCCCTAGGAGGAATAGGAACGGCTTCTTCGAGTACCCCTTTTCTTGTTGTGATCTGTCTTAATTTTGAAAAGAGCGGCATATTTGAGAACTAACCTGATACTTGATTTAAAACAAAACTTAATACAGTAACCACGATAATGAACAGTCATTCATACCACAATATGCAGAACGTACTGAAAACATTTAACATTTAACATTTACCTGAACAATCAATAATGATGATGATCTAAGGAAAACTTAAATCACTAAACATAATACTCGACATTAACTGAATTATATACTTGATATACTGCTAAACAGTACAGATACACTGCTGAAACAGTGCAGACCGGATTTGTGTACCCAAACCCGTCTTGACCGGCACAAACTATGTGCACGTCAGAAAGCCTCCCCAGTAATGGTACTCACCGGGTAGCTCGGAAACGGAAGGCCTCGGAAACTGGACTGAACTTGAACCGGACTGGACTCGACTCAAACACTGCGGAGACTGGACTCGACTTGGGACTTCGGAAACTGGTGGGCCTCTGTATACCTCGGATCTTGCTCTCTCAGCTAGGCTCTGGTCGGGATACTTCGCACTTCTCACCGCCTCGTCTGGGTGTTGATCGCAGCCTCAGTCGCCCCCGCTTGACCGGAGGGAGATACAGGAAATCCTGCTGGTACGCGTTATTGTCCGTCCAGCTGTGGCAGGAGACCGGGCCTGCAACGCACCACCGGCGCGTGAGATGAGAAAGTGTCCCTGTTCGGGCGCCATTCATGTGGTAAATAATTTAATTACCGGGACTTAATTTGATACAGAAACATAATAAAATAGCTCAGTAAATAAGAGGCAGAATCCGTGGTATTAGAGGTTCGGAGTGGGCTTTATTCCAATGAACGATTATAATCGGTTGCTCCAAGTTCCGTCACCACGAAGGTTCAGGAAGTGAAGTACATACTTTATTGACACGAAGTGATTTTTATAGAACATACATTAAAATGAAACGAATGCAGTAGGCGTAACAATTGATAAGGAAAATGACGATTCATATGCGTAACCGAAAATGGGTGTAATAAGGAGTAAAAAGGAACATGATTGGTTATGATGTCATATATAGGTGGATTTATAAGATAATACTTGGCATAGATGCGCGCGCAGCAGCATGACGTGTGATTGACGTGCAACTAGGGGGTGAAGGGGACTTGACGTTTAGCTCTACATGTGGAGACGAAAAGTCTGGGGGGTCAAGTCAACCTAATCCCAAATCATATCTAACATCCTATGTTTATCCACAAAAGAAGGACTCTCGGACAGAATCTATTCTATACTGACTGTGCGTGCGTGTACAAGCGTCTAAGTGTCTACACTAAATGCGAAGGGGTAGGAATATTCCATGGTAACAGGACTATGAATTACTTGCATAAAGACAGAGAAGCCGAGCCATTGCTCGGTAGCTGGAAGGAATGTTTACTTAAACTACTAGACAGGAATGCATCGGCTGAGGGGCGAAGCAGATAACTCGAAGGTGAAATACAGTTCTTGGCAGAGAATAGGCTGATGTCAGGCTTCGTGAGCCGCGCAGAGAATGAGACAAAGTTCATGGTCACGGTTGCAGGCTCAGACTGGAGCTTTCAGAGGCAGAAGGCAAGAAGAGTTCGATGACAGAATCAGGGCCTACTTGCCTGGACTGTAAAATGTCATAAGTGAACCATATAAAGCCGGTGGCCTTTCATACTTAAGAATGGAATATCCGGCCTATTCATGGCGGATCTGACAGAGGACATGTTGATGGTGGACGCACATGTGTTTGCGTCTTCATAACTGGAACTGGAGGGAACATACATGTACTTGTAACATGCACATGGAACCGTTGGGGTCCAAGATAGGGGACATAACTGACCAGAAAAATCCATATTTCCACATTCCCTCCTTGTCCCCTACTTGCCCGTTAAGAGATATCAATCTTCATCAATCCATTGATCTGTTCATATAACATCATTTGTTCTTCTTTCTTCTTCCGTGACGAATGAATTCTTGGTGGTGGAATACATGATGTGGCACACAGACCACAGATCGCTGGACACATTGTAGACATAGACAGCAACTGAATAGTATGAGAAGGCCAATACCTAGGAAAGATAGGACCTTCCATCCAAAGGTAGATAATATACTCCAAAACCAACCGGACCAAGTCCAGGTGCCTGGGTTCTGGTGTATCTGGCTTACAATCTTATGAAGGCGAGTTATGGCCTTATATACAGATGGCGAATTTTCTGGTATGAAAATGCAACAGCTTGATCCGATGACCCTACAAGCTCCGCCCCTATCAGCCAGGATGACGTCAAGGACAAGACGATTTTGAAGCACAACAATCCGCATAGCAGACTGCTCTTCTGTTAAATTGCCTAAAGCGGAAATAGTTTCATTTACTACTGCTTCAAGGGTTCTAGTTAATCTACGTATCAGCTTACTATTAGTAACAGTACCTATATAGGGAAAGAGACCTTTATTGAAATCTGTGTATTTTTCCCATGCTGTTTCAGTGTAATCGACTATTGGGAGATCTCTCCTTACTCTACTATTTACTAAATGAATATTTCTGTGATAATCAGGAGGAGCTAAAAAAACAGGTGGCAAAAGAAATGCAATGTAGCAGGTACCATCCCAATCTAGGGGTAGACGCATATATGCAGTCTGACCACATATAAAGTAGGAGTGGCGATAAGCTCTAAATGAGGATTTGCCTTGATCACTGAATTCTACTATAGTAGTGCATTTACTATGGCCCATATGTATGGAACCAACCTTTCTTACACACAATTCACCTCTTGCTGGGAATACTGACATTGTTGGTAAAACTAGTTCAACTTCGGATTCGACATTTAGAATCATGAGATTAGGTGTAAAATTACCTAATCCATATACTTCATTTTCTAGATCAGTTCCTGTTCCTTTGGGGCGACCCTCCTTGTCAGGGTAACAGACCTTGAATAAAACTAGGTTCAGATTTCCCCATACCCAATGGTCTTGATAAACTGCTGTGTCTGAGTCTATGGAATTGATTAAGCTGAACCATGCTCCACAGGAGCCATTATGTGTAAACGGATGTGGAAAGAAAGGCAGGACTCCTTCATAATTCTGATAGGGAGGGAGCCGGCCACACACCCAACAATTAGTAGCATTACTAGTCTGGTGGGAATGATGTAACATACTAATGAAAGTGTTATTGCGCAGCGCAAGTCTATAAGACAATTCATGCGGGGGTAAGTCACTAAAAGAATGTTCAGCAGTAACATTGTAAACATTTCTGGCAATAGGGTAATATATGTGCAACAATATACTTGCAGTAATTATTAAAAGACTTAAGAAAAACAAGATTAATAATGTCACTATGCAATGGCTACGCAGTGATTTACAATACGCCTGTCGTTTCATCACTTTTCGTGGTTTTCCATGATTCAGGTCTGGAGGATACATGTCGGAGACAGATTCAACCGCTTCACCTAGGAGAGGACTTAAACAATCAAATCGTCCGACGGTCTAGGCCTTAGTTTTAGTTTATAGAGTTCCTTGCTGTTGGTCTCAGCCAAAGGTAGTTTTGAGTCAATGGGTGAAGACACACGAGGTGGGCTATTTACATCTGCAGGAAGTCCATGAAATTTCTTGATATGACTCGAATGAATCCATCCTTTTCTGCCTTCAATCTTCACGGCTGTTCTTGTGGTCAGCAGGACCAACTTGGGTGACTTCCACCTGGGCTCCAGTTGTGTCTTTCGGTCGAAATTCCTCACAAGGACGAGGTCCCCCGGAATTACGTCAAGGGGTTTCACCTCAGTGTTGTCGGGAAAGGCTGCAGCTACCTGTGAACGACAAGATTGTAGTGCAGACATCAAGGAAGCCAAGTAATCTGTCAGCATATTACAGTCAATATCAGTTATTTTGCGTGGTATAGGCGTCCCCCACATATTTGGTGGTCTGCCGAAGATCACCTCATACGGGGATAGCCCTGTTCGAGAGTGTGCTACCATTCTCGTGAAAAAGAGTGCAACTGGTAGTGCTACTACCCAGTCGACACCTTTCTCCCTGCATATTTTGGACAATCTAATTTTCAGGGTCTGATTATGTCTTTCTACGAGACCTGCTGCCTCAGGGTGTCGGACACAGTGGAATTTCCACTGATAACCTAACAAAAGTGAAACATGTTTCATTAATTCGGATGAGAACGGCTGGCCGTTATCTGAGTGAACAACACGTGGTAAACCGTATCGTGGGAAGAATTCTCGAACCAACTGTTTGGCAGTAGTCGGGGCAGTGTAATCTGAAACCGGGTATGCCTCCGTCCAACGGGAAAGGGCACAAACAACTACGAGAACGTATTTGAATCCTCGACATCGTTCCATCTGGATATAATCCATCTGGAGGACTTCAAAAGGGTGATCAGGAGGATGAAATCCACCCTGTTCTACGGGAACGCTTTTTCCTGGGTTGAACTGGCAACAGATCATACAGGTACGGACCTTTTGTTTGGCTGCTGCTCGTAAATGTTTATTGAACCAAATGTGTTGAATGCTATCTAGCATAGCTTTTTCTCCTAGATGTGCTGGACTATGTATAGTGTTAATTATAACTTGGACCATTGAATCAGGAAGGAACCACACAGACTTTTCCTTCATAATCCATCCTTGATCCGTTTGGATCCCTCCTAATTCGGTCCATTTCTTTATTTCATCTGGTGTAGCATGTGTCTGGATGTCAATTACGTCAAAAGTAGGATCTTTAACTGTCATACAATGTGTCGGCATCGGGACTATTGTCTTTGTCATGTCGGAGGTTTGAGCTTGAGCAGTCTGTTTAGCTGTTCTATCGGCTAGATCATTGCCTTGAGAAATGACATCAGTAATCTTCGTATGAGCCTTACATTTCATAATTGATATTGCAGTGGGTAGATGTATTGCATCTAATAAGGCATGAATGAGGGGTCCGTGCTGAATGTGGGCACCGTGGGAAGTTAAATAACCTCTCTCTCGCCACAGCACGCCGAAGTCATGTACAACTCCGAATGCATAACGTGAATCAGTGTATATGTTGACTTTTTTATTTGTGGCTTGAATACAGGCTTGTGTCAGAGCGACGAGCTCTGCTGCTTGAGCGGACAAAGTATTTATATGATTTGTTTCAATGACCTCAGTATCTGTTGTGACTGCGTAAGCAGCCACTAACTCTCCTGTATTTGTTCTCATACATGAACCATCTACATACAATGTCAGGTCTGGATCTGACAACGGGACATCGGTTAAATCTTGTCTGGGTTTCGTCGTTATAGTAATAACTTCAATACAGTCATGGGCTAGTGGGTCTGTTCCGATTACTGGCAAAAGTGTGGCAGGATTCAATGTGTTACAGCGTCTGATTTCTATATGTGGCTGGAACAATGTAAGTTCGTACCCTGTAAGTCGCGCTATAGTCAAGTGTTGTGTTTGCGTTCTATTTACAAGAACCTCTACCGCATGTGGTACTTGAACTGTCAATGGATGTCCTAACACTATGGCATCGCTTTGTCGTATTGCTAAAGCTGTCGCTGCCACTGATTTCAGGCACGCAGGAAGAGCCTGAGCTACTGGATCTAATGTACTAGAAAAATAAGCACATGGTTTGTGTGCTCCTGCTTGTTCCTGTGTGAGTACTGACAAGGCAGTACCTTCGCGTTCTGTAACAAAAAGTGTAAACTGTTTTCTGTAACATGGCGTTGCTAAAACAGGTGCTTGACATAAAGCTTTCTTTAGGCTTTCAAAAGCTTGTGTATGTTCCTGAGTCCAAGGGAGAACAGTCGATGCGGCTGCCTCCTGTGTTGTCAACTGAATGAGCGATTTTGCTAGAAATGCATATTGAGGGATCCACTGTCTACAGTATGAAGTGAGGCCTATGAAAGCCCGTACTTCCTTTTGTGTCTTGGGTATTGGCATGTTAGCTATTAACTGAATGCGGTCGGGTGTAAGCTGCCTTCCCTCCTTGGACAGCGAGTGTCCAAGATAAACAACTCGCTGGACACAGAATTGCAGCTTAGAAGGGGACACCTTGTGTCCCTTTTCAGCTAGAAATTGTAAAACTGTCAGTGATGCTTTCTCACATTCGGGTTCGCTTCTAGCGGTGATCAACAGATCATCGACATATTGAAGCAAGGCAGTGTTAACTGGCATGTGGATGCTGTCGAGTTCTCGTTTCAGTGCTTGGCTATAGATGCTGGGGCTTTCTGTAAATCCTTGAGGTGCGCGTGAGAATTTAAAGCTACGCCCATTTAAACTAAATCCGAACAAATATTGGCTTTCCGGATCTATTGGGACGCTGAAAAAGGCATTCTTGAGATCAATTACAGTAAAGAATGTTGCTTCGGAATCAATAGCTGTCAATAATGACGAGATATCAGGGACCACAGGGAATTGTGGCACAATACACTTGTTTAATTCGCGCAGATCAATAACCAATCGATATACTGGCAGGGCCTTTGTATCTGTTCGTTTAAGAATCGGAATTATTGGTGAATTACATACATTGGAGTCTGTTTCCACAACCACTCCTTGGGCAATGAGCTCGTCAATGATTTGCAGCAAAGCCACTACAGCATCTGGTGGTAACTTGTATTGTCGCATTCGTGGTAGTACCACTCCTGCCTTTAATGTGACTCGATATGGTGTAATATTCATGCAACCAACATCAGTAGGGCCTTGTGCCCATAGATGTGTAGGTAAAGTCTGCAGTCGGGGATCCATGTCTCTAGATACATAGTGACCTTTAAAATCACGTAAAAACAATCTTACTCCTTTCGGAGAACAACATATTATGGCTCCTAGAGCTTTCAGTGTTTTTATTCCTAACAGATTTTCTGGACATGATTTAGTAAGCAATAAATCGGTAGTTCGGGTCAAAGGTCCTATCGTAAGTGGAAGAGGTTGTGACACTTCATTAACAATAGGTTTTCCTGAAAAACCAAGGGAGATATTCTGAGAGCCTGAGAGGGGTGCCCCTGGAACTTCACTACGTTTTATGGTCGTTCGACTTGCCCCTGTATCGAGTAAAAATTTTCTGTCTTGGCCTAACAATTCACTATGTACATAAGGTCCTTCTTGATCTACAGGGATCTCGATAAGGGGTAAATCAACTTCCCTCTCTAGGCTGGTTCATGCGTATCGTTGATAATCAGGATAGTCGTACTGTGCGGTCTGGTACAGTTGTCGTGTCGTGGTTTGTGTGGCAGCAACGGGCAGCGCTGGTGCAGCTGGCACAAACTGTACAGACTGTGGTGGAGCTGGCATGGACTGTGCGTGCTGCAAGGCTCCTTGTTCATTCTCATCCTGTCTAGGTGGCCGTGGTCTTTCTTTTGTATTACCTATGGCGATATTATGTTTCAAAACTGGACAATCGTGTACGTAATGACCTGGCTTTTTACAATAATTGCATGTCCCTTTTACAGGTCCTGCTGAATCACCGGAATGTGTCATACCCTTTTTATGTCCTTCAGCTGGAACTGTCTGAGAAACTAGCATTTTCATTTTTGTGTCTTTCATGCGTCTGTGTTCATGTTCTTGTTCCTCTCTAATTCTATTGTGATGGTACTGTAACATTTGTAACATTTGTGATGGAGTGTTACCTTGCCAGGTACTCTCGAATTTTAATACTCTATTCTTTACTTGGGGCAGGGCATTTTCTACTAATTTTGTTACAAACAGATGTGGGTATGATTCGCTACTCGCTTTTATGCCACTATTTATACCAAAACATTTTTCAAATCGGGCATAGTAATCACTAGTGTCTTCATCTTGCTTCTGTTTACAGGCTGAAATTGTACCCCAATCTTCCTTTTTCGTAGTTAATAAACGTGGCAGTACCTGTACTAATAAACCTGGTAGTGCTTTAGTTTTATCCCCAAGTCCTGCTCCTGCAGTTCGGGCCTTTTCTTCTGCTTCTAATACTGACCATTCTATCTTTTGGTCTCCTACCTCCCACTCTTTTTCCCTGAGTTTCTCATAAATGCCAGCAGGCATTAATACCTTTAATATTGTCATAATGTCGGGATAGGTATACTCTCCCATGAGTAACATGTCTTTAATTTCTCGGTGAAAACCCGCTGGATCTTTGTCATGACTGGGTACCACTTTCTTCATTTCTAACAATTCTATTTTTGATATGGGCGTGTATACAAATACGCGTTTAAACTCATTGTCCTCGCCCTTTATTGGGTGTACTTCTCGTAGAGGATTCTGTCTGTCCATGTAATACGTGGTTCTTTCCTTAATGGGTAGTGAAACATGTTCTGAACATACAAAAAGAATGTATTGCTTTCTTGATTCTAGTATTTCTTTAATTAATTTAGTACCTGAACCTCTCCATCTATTCATGAGTAATTCAGTCAATATATCAGGTAAGGGACCAGGGTCCGAATGCTGACTCTGATATAGTATAAGGAGTTGTTGAATCATATAAATCCCAGCTAAACGCTGTTCATCTGGGGTGAGATTCAAAAATGTGCGTGCTACTGTATCATCACTATATTTTCAGGGACTGTCAACCCAATGGACAGCTGACCTGGCTAATTCTTGTTCATCCATAGAATCGAGAAAATGATAACCCCTTCGTTCTCGAAGTAATTTGTCAGCTGCTTGGAACGAATGCTCGTTAGACCTTATATGGACTATGGGTGTTGGGAAACTCCTGTTATTGTCTGGACATATCGGACGTATCGGGTCAATAAGACATCTATTACTATTACAAGATCTTCCTCTACCTACATAGGCTATAGTGTCTGACTGTCCTGTGGGCAGTCCTGATCCTTCTTCCTCGCTTTGTTCGAACTGGTCTACCGCTAATCTTTCTTCGTGTAGGCGTTCTATTTCTTTTCGGATCTTTCGGCACATGGCTATTATACAATTCTGCTTATCATGTCTTCCTTCTGATATATTCTGACTCCATCTGGTAAGAATTTGCATTGCTTCCGGGTCTACCCCTGGTCGGTCTTGATTTCTGATCACACAATTTATGAGGAAACGTAACAGTTCCCCCTGTATCTCCACTTTCTGATATTCCATAGCTCTGTTAATACATTCAGAATCTCGCCCTGTTTGAACAAAATGATATATATTATCTAGATGCGCAGTCATTCCTGGTAACTTCCCTAGATACACCGCGGCTCGTCTGATACGTAATGATGCCAGGGTCATTTCGTCCTCTTTGCCGGGCACAGGGTCATATCTACAATCTACAAGAAGTTCCTTAAGCGTACGGGCATTTATGAGTTTGGGGGTACGTGAATGTGCTGACTCTTGAAACGTAAGTTTATTTATTCTGGGTGGCGTAGAAAAAATGTTGCTAGCACCTCCCGCAGCCCCATCTGGGGTGTCGGGTGTGAAAGGATTCGTTGAACGTGACACAGCAACTATAGGTGTGGACACAGCTATAGAAGCAGCTGTGGGAACAGATGTAGAAACAGATGTGCTTGCCGGAACTTGTGACACGATCTGTTGCTGTAGGGATACGGGTACTGGATCTTGGCGTTGAACCTCCCTGGTATGCGGTCTATGTGGGGCGGAATTAGCATATTCGGGAGCTGCGTCGTCTAAATATGAGGAGAGAAAGACATCTTCTGCGGTTCTAGGATGCCCCTTAGGATGTACCTTTATTGGGAATAATGGGGGCGGCAAGTCTTTCGGTATTTCTGGAGTAGCTTTAGGTAATCCTTCGGCTAGAAGGGGATACATACCATTCATAAGGGCATTTCTTTGTCTGTCTACTTGTTCTGATTTCACTCGTATACCTTCCTTAATTAGTAGATTTTCTCGAACTTTATTTGAACTCTCTTTATTCTTCTCTTCCTGTCGGAGTGCTTTTTCTGTACGTCTATGAGATTCTTTACGCCATAACTCAACGGCATCTTTCTGTGACTGTCTGACTTTCCTTTTCCATAACTCTTCCTCGACTTTCATGATGCACTCTGCATCCCAGGTCCCCGCTGCGGGCCACCTCTGACTTTCTGGTAATTCCTTGGTGTAGTCTACCCATAAATCAAGAAATAATATAGCGTCTAAGCCATGTTTATGATACATGAAGTACCCTGGAGTGTCCCTAGGAGGAATAGGAACGGCTTCTTCGAGTACCCCTTTTCTTGTTGTGATCTGTCTTAATTTTGAAAAGAGCGGCATATTTGAGAACTAACCTGATACTTGATTTAAAACAAAACTTAATACAGTAACCACGATAATGAACAGTCATTCATACCACAATATGCAGAACGTACTGAAAACATTTAACATTTAACATTTACCTGAACAATCAATAATGATGATGATCTAAGGAAAACTTAAATCACTAAACATAATACTCGACATTAACTGAATTATATACTTGATATACTGCTAAACAGTACAGATACACTGCTGAAACAGTGCAGACCGGATTTGTGTACCCAAACCCGTCTTGACCGGCACAAACTATGTGCACGTCAGAAAGCCTCCCCAGTAATGGTACTCACCGGGTAGCTCGGAAACGGAAGGCCTTGGAAACTGGACTGAACTTGAACCGGACTGGACTCGACTCAAACACTGCGGAGACTGGACTCGACTTGGGACTTCGGAAACTGGTGGGCCTCTGTATACCTCGGATCTTGCTCTCTCAGCTAGGCTCTGGTCGGGATACTTCGCACTTCTCACCGCCTCGTCTGGGTGTTGATCGCAGCCTCAGTCGCCCCCGCTTGACCGGAGGGAGATACAGGAAATCCTGCTGGTACGCGTTATTGTCCGTCCAGCTGTGGCAGGAGACCGGGCCTGCAACGCACCACCGGCGCGTGAGATGAGAAAGTGTCCCTGTTCGGGCGCCATTCATGTGGTAAATAATTTAATTACCGGGACTTAATTTGATACAGAAACATAATAAAATAGCTCAGTAAATAAGAGGCAGAATCCGTGGTATTAGAGGTTCGGAGTGGGCTTTATTCCAATGAACGATTATAATCGGTTGCTCCAAGTTCCGTCACCACGAAGGTTCAGGAAGTGAAGTACATACTTTATTGACACGAAGTGATTTTTATAGAACATACATTAAAATGAAACGAATGCAGTAGGCGTAACAATTGATAAGGAAAATGACGATTCATATGCGTAACCGAAAATGGGTGTAATAAGGAGTAAAAAGGAACATGATTGGTTATGATGTCATATATAGGTGGATTTATAAGATAATACTTGGCATAGATGCGCGCGCAGCAGCATGACGTGTGATTGACGTGCAACTAGGGGGTGAAGGGGACTTGACGTTTAGCTCTACATGTGGAGACGAAAAGTCTGGGGGGTCAAGTCAACCTAATCCCAAATCATATCTAACATCCTATGTTTATCCACAAAAGAAGGACTCTCGGACAGAATCTATTCTATACTGACTGTGCGTGCGTGTACAAGCGTCTAAGTGTCTACACTAAATGCGAAGGGGTAGGAATATTCCATGGTAACAGGACTATGAATTACTTGCATAAAGACAGAGAAGCCGAGCCATTGCTCGGTAGCTGGAAGGAATGTTTACTTCAACTACTAGACAGGAATGCATCGGCTGAGGGGCGAAGCAGATAACTCGAAGGTGAAATACAGTTCTTGGCAGAGAATAGGCTGATGTCAGGCTTCGTGAGCCGCGCAGAGAATGAGACAAAGTTCATGGTCACGGTTGCAGGCTCAGACTGGAGCTTTCAGAGGCAGAAGGCAAGAAGAGTTCGATGACAGAATCAGGGCCTACTTGCCTGGACTGTAAAATGTCATAAGTGAACCATATAAAGCCGGTGGCCTTTCATACTTAAGAATGGAATATCCGGCCTATTCATGGCGGATCTGACAGAGGACATGTTGATGGTGGACGCACATGTGTTTGCGTCTTCATAACTGGAACTGGAGGGAACATACATGTACTTGTAACATGCACATGGAACCGTTGGGGTCCAAGATAGGGGACATAACTGACCAGAAAAATCCATATTTCCACATGCCAGGCACCGCACCCCCTGCCCCTGTCTCCACTGCTGCCGCCTATGCCGAGTCTGTGGACATCCAGCGGCAGCTGCAGGTTGGTCAGGCTGCGATCCTTAATGTCCTCCATGCCCACGGCCAGACCCTCAACAACATTGAGGCATACTTGGAGGGCATTCATTCATCGCAGGCTGACCAACGCAGCTTGCTGAGGTCGATAGACTCGACACTGACTGCAGCAGTGGGTCTCCTGCAGCGCGACCTCCCACCACCTACCCCTGCCCCATCCACACTTCCCACTCCCATGCCTGTCCCACGTACACCCAGACGTCGGCATGCACCCACATCAACAGACACAGGCACCACACCAGCAGGGAAGGTCCACCGCACTCCTCCTGACACGCACACACAGGGTGAGGTAGGCACACCCACTGGGTCGGGGGCCAAACGTGTGACACGCAGCCAGAGTGGGAGTCCGCATTCCACACAATCCACTCCCTCCAAATCCCCTCCCCTCAGCTCTCCAGGCCACCTCTCCCCCAAAGACTCCTTCATGGCCGCTCTGTCCCTGAGCCCCACAGTGACACCACCCCGCAAGCGGTCAAGGAGGTCCCCGGTCAGGGTGCTTGATTCCCCCCCCCTGTCTACACCCTCCCACAGTGGCGCTGCGACCCATCCCTCTGACTCCCCCCCTCCTTGGGGCCTGTGGATCCTTCGGGTGCAGGGGAATCCCTGGCGAACCTTGCAAAGGTGTGTAGTGCCATCCTGGCCTCCGCCTTTGGCCCTGCCCCACCCCCTGTGGTGGAGTCCTCCATCCCTGCACCCACAACGCCTCCCCTTTGCCCTGATGTCCCTGCGGTGCCTGGTGCTTCCCCCCCCCCCCCTGATGGCCTCACCCCTGTGGAAGACGACGGCATGTAACTGTGCAGGCAAGCTAGGGGACACGCATCCCACTGTGTCCCCCATCCAGCTGAGACTTATTGACTGCCCTATGGGCTTTGTGAATATCTAACTGCCTGCGATCCACGGACACTGTGATCATGCTGAATAAAGCTTTACTTTGTTTTTCATTCTGACACTACTGCTATGCTGGTATTGGTGTTGGTGGGGCTGCTACATGGTTTTGGGTGGTGTTTATGTGTTGGGTGTGTGGGAAATGTAGTAGTGGGCTGCTCATTGGGGGGACCCTGGGATCTGTGTGCCATCACAAGGTGTTAGCTAACTTTCTTTGTTCATGTAAGCAGTTACTGCATGGTGCAATTGTCCCAGGGTGTATTCCTCCCTCCGTGTACCCTGATATCATCCCTGCAGGGTGTTCCCATTATTTAGCGCAGATCTGTGTCTACATGAGCTGTGTGTGTCTTGGAGCCCTTCTACTTTGGCCATGCATGCAGGGCCATGTCTCCACCTGCAACATTCGTGGCATCCTTGGTGATCACTGTACATGTGTTGGAGTCTGTTGACATGAGTTCATGGGGACATGTTCCCTTGTAGGCAGTATGCATGTGTGTACTTCCAGCCTCACACACATGTGTTACACCCCTCCTGTCTCAGGGCACTGCTGGGAGGACTCTGCACCCACACCTCCTGTGTCAGGGCACTGCTGGGAGGACTCTGCACCCACCCCTCCTGTCTCAGGGCACTGCTGGGAGGACTCTGCACACACCCCTCCTGACTCTGGTCACTGCTGGGAGTGTTAGGCACCCACCCCTCCTGTCTCAGGGCACTGCTGGGAGGACTCTGCACCCACCCCTCCTGTCTCAGGGCACTGCTGGGAGGACTCTGCACACACCCCTCCTGACTCTGGGCACTGCTGGGAGTGTTAGGCACCCACCCCTCCTGTCTCAGGGCACTGCTGGGAGTGTTAGGCACCCACCCCTCCTGTGTCTGGGCACTGCTGGGAGGACTCTGCACACACACCTCCTATTTCTGGATATGTACGCTTGGAACATACACGGTGGGGGTACGCTCCATGCATTCGAGGTGAGGGTACGAGTCGTACTTACACTGGTGGGGTGGGGGTACGCTCCATGCATAAGGGGTGAGGGTACGAGTCGTACTTACACTGGTGGGGTGGGGGTGGGCTCCATGCCTACGGGGGTGGGGGTACGTGTCGTACTTACACTGGTGGGGTTGGGGGTACGGTCCGTACGTCCGCGGGTGAGGGTACGAGTCGTACTTACACTGGTGGGGTGGGGGTACGCTCCATGCATACGGGGTGAGGGTACGAGTCGTACTTACACTGGTGGGGTGGGGGTACGCTCCATGCATACGGGGGGTGAGGGTACGAGTCGTACTTACACTGGTGGGGTGGGGGTACGCTCCATGCATACGGGGTGAGGGTACGAGTCGTACTTACACTGGTGGGGTGGGGGTGGGCTCCATGCCTACGGGGGTGGGGGTACGTGTCGTACTTACACTGGTGGGGGTGGGGGTACGGTCCGTCCGTCCGCGGGTGAGGGTACGAGTCGTACTTACACTGTTGGGGTGGGGGTACGCTCCGTGCATACGGGGTGAGGGTACGAGTCGTACTTACACTGGTGGGGTGGGGGTACGCTCCATGCATACGGGGTGAGGGTATGAGTCGTACTTACACTGGTGGGGTGGGGGTAGGCTCCATGCATACGGGGGTGAGGGTACGAGTCGTACTTACACTGGTGGGGTGGGGGTATGGTCCGTACGTCCGCGGGTGAGGGTACGAGTCGTACTTACACTGTTGGGGTGGGTGTACGCTCCATACGTACGCGGGTGGGGGTAGGGTCCATACATATCCGTCCCCACGCTATGTGATGCTTGTGCGGGCCGTACCCAGGCCTTTGCCACGTGGGTACGATCCGTCCCGCCATTGTTGGGGTGACGTGGGTGTGGGCGTGGTACGTCTCGTACCCACGCTCTTCAGGCGTGGGTACGGGGCGTACCGGTCGGTTCGCGTGGTGACGGACTTCCGTTGTGGCGGTCGCTGGCTTAGCTGGACACGCCCCCACCCCCTCGTAGTGACCAGGGCATGGGTGTCAGGTATGTCCTGGGCATGTGTGGTGTGTGACTTTGGTGGGGGTTTTGTGGCCTGCCCTGGTCCTGCCACCCCCACCCCACCCCACTTTCCCCCCTCCCTTAGTTATTCTGACCTTCTGCGGCGTCTGCGTCGTAACCTGTAGAGGAGGTGGACTGCTATGAGGGCCGGGATGACACGTAGGTTCGGGTCCATGTCTGTCCGTCGCGTACGGGTCCTCCTTGTTTGCGTCGTCCTGTGTGTCCGTCGCGTACTGGTCCTCCTTGATCGCGTCGTCCTGTGTGTCCGTCGCGTACTGGTACTCCTTGATCGCGTCGTCCTGTCGCGTACTGGTCCTCCTTGTTCGCGTCGTCCTGTCTGTCCATCGCGTACTGGTGGTCCTTGTTCGCGTCGTCCTGATTTCCCGGCAGTTTTTGGCAGCCGGAAAATATTCACCGTGCGGGATGACGTCGGTGCGAATCGTGATTCCTGGTTCGTGAATGGCAGGCTGCGAGCGTCCCGACGTCAGGTCGGCGCTTTCCCGGATCGCATTGGTAGGTTTATTTTGTTCGGTTGGGCTTTTTTACGAATCTTACGGAAATGGTGTTCCGTGCGAATCGTAATTCCTTGTTTGTAAATTTTGACGACCGGGTACGCGTCGGACGGAGAATATGCTAGTGTATGTAGGTGTTTTCACTGTATTCTAAGTGTCTTTTAACATAGCACTGGCTCTAGGACTGGTTAGTCAGACTCAGTTACCACCAGTATCCGTCTGAAAAAGTTGAGGGTACAGGATGAATTTGCAACAAGGCTTCTTTCTGCTCTTCTGTTTGTTCTTTCTGCACGTTATCCTTCTTCCTGCACTTTTCTCCGTCTTTGAGGACTTCTGTTGCTTCTTTCTACATTACTTTTTTTTCCTTTCTGTGTATTCTTGCTTCTTTCTTCACATGTCCTATCTCTGTAGGCATAGTTAGAAATTAGCATTTAAAAAACCTTTGAAATTCACTGAAAAAAACATAGGTTTCAGGCACGTTATAGTTAGGAATTAGCATTTAAAAAACCTTAGAAATTCACTGGAAAAACCATATGTTTCAGGGGCGTTATAGTTAGCTGGACTTTTCACTCATACAAAGCCATTGAAATTCCCCCTTTATAGTTAGTTCAGCTAACTATAACTCGCGCGCACGCAATGCACTGCTGATGACGTCACATATTACATCACTCATGACATGGTCAGTGACATCACTCATGACATCACTGATGACATCTCAAATGACATCACTGATGACATCACTGATGACATCATCCTTGTGATAGAGTGGCAGACCTCCTCTCACCCTTATATATATAACCTTTGATACACACATTCAAAAATAGAAACTAAAATGTTCGAAACAATGGACATACCAATACCAGTTACAACAACCTATTCAATAATTCTAAGATCCACATACACATCCACTCATTCACCAACAGTCCTATACAGTCACTCATAAATGGACTCACTCATCATATGTACTCATACACCTATACATCCTGTTACACAATGACACTCATCCATAGAGTTACTCACACACATAGTCACTCATGCTAATAAAGAATCAAACATCCATTTACTTGCATATACAGTTATACACACACCACCACACTTACTTCTACAGAAACTTACACATACTTAGTCTTTTAAACAATCACTTATAGAAACACATACTTATTCATACAGGAACTCTTCCAATCTCTCACTCTCACATATACTCACTTATATACACCAATAGTCACATATACTAGTTTAAAACATATGTAGTTACTCATAAAGACACTATTGAGACAGTCATTCACTCACTAACACACCCATACACACACTCATTCACCCATACAGTCCGGCACACATGCTGTCTTCAACACATACAAACAGTGATTCACTCATTCATGCACCTATGCACTACGTAATACCCCATACCGAACCATACAGATACTCAGACACTCATACTGATACTCAAAAAACCAACTAATAACCTATATAGACACTCATGTAGCTACTCACCAACCCATGCAGCCACTTATACACAAAGTGAGAGACTGATACAGATATTTACATATTTAAACATTACTCACTAAGCCATGTATTCACTAAAATACACTTAATCAGTCAGTTATACAATACATTTTTCAAAAACAAATCATCCATTTAGACACTTATATACCCATTTATTCTTCCATTGACCTTGAGATATACATATATAAAACATATTTAATTTTCAGGAAAACACACATTCACTGGACGATGTCATCAGTGATGTCATTTGAGATGTCATCAGTGATGTCATGAGTGATGTCACTGACCATGTCATGAGTGATGTAATATGTGACGTCATCAGCAGTGCATTGCGGGCGCGCAAGTTATAGTTAGCTGAACTAACTATAACGGGGGAATTTCAATGGTTTTGTACGAGTGAAAAGTCCAGCTAACTATAACGCCCCTGAAACCTATGGTTTTTTCAGTGAATATATATATATACATATATATTCCTCACTCCTTTCTCCAATCGGTTCCCCGTTTGTTTCTTTTTGAAAAAGGCACAAACTCATCTTAATCAGTGCTAATTCCTTTATTCTTTTCTCAGTGCATAGCCGCCATGACGCGTTTCAGACCTCTCTGGTCCTTGATCACATGACATACCATGGTTTTTCTCCCAATATTTAAAGTGCTAGGTGCTCATTATTTTACATAATAAAACTGGAAAACAGACTACCCGACAGTTTTCCCCATTTGCACATTCAAGGGATCTCTGTAATAGGAGCAGTCCTATTGAATATTCATATATCAAAACATCAATACCTGCTATATGAGTTTTGCACTATATAAAATCAATATTTGTTACAATACATTTTAATGTTGCTTTACACATGTTAGTATTTCGATCACAGTTCATGTTGTAATATATATCACCAACAATCATGATTAGTCAATTCTGAATAAAATATCTCCAACCCTGTGCAAAATACGCATATAGGTTTTAAAAACTGTATAAATACATTGTTTTTATTTAAATGACATATCCTTAAAATATGATAAAATCCTGATCTCATATGGATTTCTGTGCAAAATACGCATTCATGTGTAAACACTGTAAAGTTTATTTTCTTTTGACCTGTTCCCAATAATCCTTATGTGCAAATGCTGGCTTAAAAGTGCTTTTTTTATATATAGAAAAAGTGCTAATGTCTACTGACATTCACCTATACAAAGTGCTGTGTGTGAAAACGATTTGTGTTGCTACATGAGCCCATGTTTTGCAACTACAAAGAAGAAAAAATATGTTATTTGCTAGGGGGAGGAGAGTTTTATTCTGGGGAAAGTTTTTAATAACCTTCCTTTTCCTAAAAGAAATTAAAATTTAAAAATGGAGTTCTGTTCTCATCATTTCAAATTGTAAATCTACTGACTTCAAATTCTGCTACTCTCAGCTTACATAACTACGATTATAGCCAGGTGTGTAGATCCTCTGTTGTGTTCAGTCCATGCGGGGTCTTGCTATCCAACTCAAGGATATATTTAGTTTCTAGCCACCTGAGCATAGCTTCCCTATTTCCTCCTCTCCTTGGTGGGGGAATGCTATCAATTGAATAGTCCAGGCTGCTAGCATGGACCTTTTCAAAGTGACGGGCCACCGGATAATTCATATCTTTGTTGGTGATGGTCCGTATGTGCTGGAGTATCCTCTTGTGGACCTGCTGTTTTGTGCTTCCCACATACCGCAGTCCACAAGAGCACTCCAGCACATACACGGTGAACTCTGATTTACATGTCAGCAATTTGTTGATGACTGTAGCTCTATCCTTGAATGTTGTAGAAAATGAGGTCCTACTTTCACCCCATTTGCAAGCCCTGCATGTTGAACAACGAACAAATCCTTTGTGATTGGACAGCCAATTAGTGCTCTTGGATAATTCGGGGCTGCTGTTGACTATATGGTCCCCTGTGCCCTCGCGCTTTCCTGTATGTTATTAAAGGATTTGCCGGCATTTTCTTGCCAATTTTTGGATCATTCTGCACTAAATGCCAGGTGTTTTTGACAATTCTCCTCAAGCTGTCTCTTTGTTTATTATATGTAAGGATTAGTCGTGGGCTACTTTCGGTGGTCAGGTCGCTTGCTTTTTTGTTTTTACTGGCGGAAGGTTTAAAGAGTAAGTCTTCCTGTTGTTTAGATCGGGTTCGACTTATTGCCTCCTCTATTGTTTTTTCTTTCTATCCCCTAGCTAAAAAACGAGACTTACATTCACTCTGTGCTCTTATTAAATCTGACTCATTGCTACAAATTCTTCGAATTCTTAGCATCTCCCCGTAGGGTATGCTAAGAATTGTCTGCTTAGGGTGGAAACTGCTTGAGTGCAGAATTGTGTTTCCAAATGTAGGTTTGCGATGTAAACGTGTTTCTAGCCTGTTGTTTGAAACATAAACTTCTACATCTAGGAAACTTATTGTGCTTTCGCTGATGGTATATGTGAGTTGAATGTTGACATCATTTACATTCAACTCATTGATAAATTCTTCTGCACTTATTTTGTCCCCCTGGCAGATTAAAAAAAGATCATCAATAAACCGTACCCACTTGATTATTTTGTTGGTCCATATTGCCGCATATTTGTTTTTTACAACTACCTCCTCCCACCATCCCATATGGAGGCAGGCGTAGCTGGGCGAAAAGCTCGCGCCCATTGCCACGCCCCTCACTTGATGATATACTTGCTGTTGAAATAAAAAGTAAATATTATGCAAACAAAACCTAGTTAAGTCAATTAGCATTTTGTTGTGGGTATGGAATTCTATAGGTCTCTTTCCTAAAAAATGTGTTCCAGTGCTTTTATTCCATCAAGGTGATGTATTGATGTATATAGATTGCACACACCCATGGAAATCAATAGGTAATCTTCTTGCCATTTGAATCCGTGTAATTGCCTCAGGAAGTCTGTAGTGTCATGTATGTATGATGGTAATACTTACACTAGTTCTTGTAAAAATGAATCTATATACACTAAAACATTTTCTGTGAGGCTTTGTATCGCGAAAATTATTGGTCGACCAGGGGGGTTAGAGCTATCCTTGTGAATTTTGGGGATGAAATATAATACCGGTAATACTGGGTGGTCATTTTTTAGAAATCTTAGTTCATCATGGTTGATTAGGCCACCACTTTTCCCGGCCAATAACTTCCCATACAGTTCATTTTGCTCTGTCTTGATTATAGTTCTATTGCTTATTTTATAACAAGCGCGATCACCTAGTTGTTTTAAGGCTTCCTCTAAATATTGGGTTTTTGGCCAGATGACCACATTTCCGCCTTTGTCTGAATTACGTACCACCACTGTGTCATTATCTTGTAGTTTTTTGATTAATTGCTGATATTTTAGTTGATCTACATTTTGCTTTTTTCTCTGAGCTTGAGTTTTGTAGTGCAAAGTTCTCACTTCTTTTATTAGGATTTCATTGAATGTGTCAATGGAGTCCCTTATTAACACTGGAGTGAACTTGGATTTTGGTTTACATTTTGTATTTGGCGCTATATTGACATTGATCCCTTGTTGTAACATTGTTTGTTGTGTTGACTCATTGTATGGTGATTCTGCATCTTCCTTTTGCAGTTGCTGGAGTTCACATATCAAGCTAACATCTAAGGTTGTTAGTGCGCTCACAGTGCTATCTGCTGCTTCCTGTGATATATCCTCCTTGTTCTTATCCTGCCTTAGAAGTAAGCCTGGGCAAAGCACTGCGCTACGCTCGCGTAGTTTGCGAAGTTCGCGCTACTTCGCACTACGCGAATTGCACGTAGCACAGTGCGAACACGCGTAGCGTAGTGTTGCGTAGTGCTGCGGTCATTTTTTGCTTGCTCGCGGTCCTCAACGTCAAGTTGGCGACCGCGAGCAAGCAAAATGACATCCCGGCGAGACTTTTTCCTTATTCGCGATCAGCAACATCAAATAAACCTCCCGGCGAGATTCCCAACGCGAGGAGGTCAGGTTTCTCATTGCGAGTGGTCGCGTATGCTCGCGACCGCTTGCGATGAGAAACTACCAGTTCACGTTGAGAAAGCTGCCGCTCGAGTAAAAATCTACTCGAGCAGCAGAAAACTACAGCTCACACTGTGCAAGATGCAATTTTCAATGATTGCACAGTGACGGTTGCTTGTCCGCACTGTGCAATCATTGAAAACGACATCTGGCACAGTGCGAACAAGGTACTACGCAGTTCGCGAAGTGCTACGCTTAGCTCGCGTAGTGCGAAGTGCACTTTGCGTAGCTTCGCGAAGTGCTACTTCGCGAACTACGCCCAGGGTTACTTAGAAGGTGATATTTCCGTAACTTTAGTTTTCGAATAAATTTATATATATATATCCACATGTGTTTGGGGATAATTGAAGTTACTTTCTGTACAATATGTGAGTCCCAATGTCAATAGTTGTTGCTCTGACACGTCCAAATTAATACTTGACAGATTGATGACTGAGTTGGTGTTTTCCAATGCTGGGATTACTATCGGCGCCAACCCCTGTTGTCCTTTTTGTTTACATTCGTTTTGGCGTCTTCTTGTCCTTCTCTCTCGTCATTTTTTATTTTTCCTTTGTCGGGTTTGGATCTTTCTTTCCTGGGGCGTAGGGTTTGTCTCCTTGCTTCTTGTAAAAAATCCAATTCCTTCCCTATCGAGCGTCTTCTCATCTGTTGGCTTGCCCCATCCCTAAATCCTGTATTAAGCTCTATTTTCGACTCCGTGTCCACGGAGGAGCTTAGGTCTGACACTGAAGGTGTGGTTGGTAATTCTCTGCTTGTACCTGCCACGTGTACTTGGATATTTCTTCTAGTGTCTCCCTTTTGTGCTGCCTTGACTGCGTCATATTTCCTTGAGAAGGTAAATATTTGACCTTGGTCATAATCATTTTTATCCCTTTGGAATTTGAATGTTTTTAGTTTTTTAATTATTTCTTCTTCTTTTTTTAATCTTATCACCATGTCTTCTCTCATTTTAGATGTTGTTTCATTTATTTCTACCTGATTTATTTGTTGATTGAGTTCATCAATCTGCTCTAATAAACTCTTTCTGTCAATATCGGCGTATTTTACCAAGATTTCAACCAGCCTTCGTGAGGATTCTAAATTGCACTCGCCCCACTCACGTAACATTTTTGGGTTAGGGCTTTCGTAGCTTGGGGCTAGCATTATGCGTAAGCCTCGTGGGATTCTGGCAACTTCCAAATTCCTAGAAAGGAACTTATGTTCCCACCACTTTGCTTGTTCTGTGCGCATTAGCTTTTCTAGTTTCTTGTATTGTTCTTTTAAAGTTACATTGCCCCCGCTGCTGATATTGCCATTCTATTACAGGACCGGAGGCTTCGTATTATGCTTCTCTTTCTATTTATTGCTACCCACAGCAGCCAATGAAAACTTTTGTTACATGAAAAAACAACAACTTTTCTCATGATGCATATGTCACATCACTTCCTGCAGGGCCCCATAAGAGCCAGCCATACCGGAACTAGTCCTCTTTCTTTGCTGCTCACGCAGACAGTTAAGTGGAGAGCTACGATTGAATTAATTTTGATGCTCATGTGTTTTTTGCTAGCGATGGCTATTGTAAGCTTATGCTGTGATAATGCTTATGTTCCGGCGCGCGCGCCCTGACTTGTGTGCAGCCTGTGGTTTGCCGGGGATTTGAATCGCGCTGTGGCGCTTTGTGAACACCGCGGTAGAGCGCGGTTCGATCGACGGCATATTTTGCCGATTAGCGGGCCGAGGCGCGAAAAGCGCATGGTTTCAAGTTTAGGTGATTTACACGCGACGCTCGGCCGCGCCGCATGCCCTGCTAGCGCGTTGCGCTTACCGTTCAGCACCTGGTACCGCCCCGCCTCCGGTGGGTTCAGCATTGATGTTTCATGGGCGCTGGGCTTCCCTTGTACGCCGCTGACGCCAGGAGCCGGATAGTTGTAGTTTCGTTTGTGTTTCCACGTGCGTAGCCCAATCTAGTAGGATTTAGTAGGATTTGGGCTACGCACATCAAAACGATCCGATTAGTTTCGTTTTTAAGCATTTGAGCTGTAGTTTTTACGGAAAGAGCACTGCTGACGCCTGGCTGGCTGTAATAACGACCTGGGCCTGGAGGGAGCACACCTCCTTATATTTAATATTTGCTCTTGGCTCCACTACGCCCTGTGGGCTGGAATAATTGTTCTACAGCTGCTGCTGAGGAGCTAGGTACCGGTGCTGCTGTGCTGTGGGTTGGCTCCCCCCTTGGATTTCCTCCTTGATATTACCTTATGAGTAATTACCGTTACAAGTGTGGTTCCACTATGGATACGTGGGTGCACTATGAGGAGGACGACACCTTGTACGAAGAGGAGGTAGGAGGACCTGCCATTGAGGACAATATTGTTGAGGCCCTGGATGCTTCTGTCCAGGAGTCAGTCAGCAAGGCCCTAGAAAAAGCAGTTCCTGGAACTGTACAACAAGCTCTGGCGACGGCTTTGAAGCCCATCACTAAGCAGCTGGAGAGGTTTGCAAAGAAGCATGGCTTCCCTAAACAAACTGAGGGGACGTCAGGGGACTCCCGGGGTCAGCCTTGGCCGCACTCAGAGTCCTACGAGGCGCTTCCGCGCCCGAATCGAGAGCGCGAGAGGGTTCAGGACAATGACACAGAGTCTACGTCCACTTCCTCGGACACCCCGGATGATTCTCCTCCTAAAAAGAGGTCCAAGAAGACTAAGCATGCGGAGCCTTCCCCGCCGGCTCCTACACCCTTTACTTTCAATCCCGCAGATATTGTGCACCCCCGCTCATCGGACTGGTTACCGGCTCCGGAGGTGGCTGCGTACCTGCACGAGAACTTACGCAAGGGGTTTGACAAGGAGGTACGCAGTAGGCTAAAATCAGAGTGCCCAAGTCCTGACCTCTCAGACAAAGTGGCGGAGACGCCGGACATTGATCCCAGCATGCTAACGTTTCTAAAAAAGTTCGCCAAGGATCCCAAGAAGGGGATTGATCGCGCTTGGCGGGGTTGCCAAGACAAGCTCCTAGACGTGGTCGGGCCCCTGGCAAAAATTTTGGAAATGGCCCTGGAGGCGCAGGAGTCGGGGAGTACGATCGACCCCCACGTGCTGGCAGGCTGGACCCAACGAGCTATCTGCTTGTTAGGGAATGCCAACTGCGCAATATCTACAGAGCGCAGGAAATCGATATTAATGCGGATGGACGCAAACCTTACTGAGCTGGCCGCGTCGGAACCTGGACCGCTGGCGGATGGGAACCTCTTTGGTGACCGGTTTGTTAAGGACGTAGCGAAGTATGTGGGCACGATCACTACCCTGGACAAGGCTCAAGCAGGGATCAAGCGCGTGTTTCACGCCGGTGTTTTCAATAGGGCCGGACGAGGGCGGGGACGCTCGTTTGGCCGTCAGAACTCTCAAGGTCCCCAGCGAGGAGATTTCGGACGCGGCAGGGGGGACTGGGACTCCACCCGTGGTGGCACTTTCTACCCCACCAGACAGCGCTTCAACAAGCGGCGCTTTAACAAAGGCTCCTACCGGGGAGGATTCCAAGCCGCCGATCCCTCAGGTGAGCGCTCCAGATTTACTTCCTCTTCCCTTGGGGGGGGCGTACTCGGTATTTCTTTCACAATTGGGCTCAGATATCACAAGACGCTTGGGTACTACAGACTGTTCAAGGGTTCCAACTAGAGTTTTTTCAGACGCCCAGTCAGGTTCAGCGCCCCAGGCAGCTTTCTTTTTCCCAACTCGAGTGCGATTTTATAGATTCAGAAATAGACGCATTGCTGCAGAAACGCGCGATAGCTCCTTGCAAAGAGGGCCCTCGCGGTTTCTGCAGCAATATTTTTCTGGTACAGAAGAAAGGAGGCGGTTACAGGTTGGTACTCAATTTGAAGGATTTCAACCACTTTCTTACTTACAAACACTTCAAGATGGAGGGCATCCATCTGTTGGCGGATTTACTGAAACAAGGGGACTGGTTGGTCCGTCTGGACCTCAAGGACGCTTATCTGTCCGTTCCCATATATCGTCCCCACCGCAGATTTCTCCAATTTCAATGGCGGAACCGGTGGTACGAGTATTTGGTCCTTCCTTTTGGACTTTCCTCAGCACCGTGGTGCTTCACCAAGGGCTGAAGCCGGTCGTGGCCTACCTCAGAGAACAAGGGGTTCGCATGATTGTCTATTTGGACGACATGCTCATTATGGCGCAATCTCCGGAGCTAGTGGCTCGGCATCTGCGCATGACCATTCATATTTTGCAGAACCTGGGGTTCGTGATCAACGAACCGAAATCCGTCCTCTCTCCCACGCAGACGATAGACTTTCTGGGGTTCGTCATAAATTCTCAGACGGCCCAACTCTGTCTCCCGAGCTCCAAGCTACGGGACATCAAGAAGGAGCTACGCTCGTTCCTATCCAAACAGATGGTCTCGCTCAGGGGGATTGCCCGCATAGTGGGCCTCCTTGCGTCATCCATTCAAGCGATATTCCCGGGCCCCCTGCACTACAGGGCCCTTCAACGCCTAAAGATCCAGCACTTACAGAAGGGCCTTTCTTACACAGACGTAGTCCCCCTCACCCAGGAGGTGAGAGAGGAGATGCAATGGTGGTTGGCACACGTCGAGGCGTGGAACGGCAGAGCAATCTTCGGCTCAATCAATCAATCAATCAAAGACATTTCTAAAGCGCACTACATACCCGTAGGGTCTCAAGGCTCGTTGCCAGAGGTGGTCATAGAGTCCGACGCCAGCCGTTGGGGTTGGGGAGCGCGCTGCGGAAATATTTCCACAGGGGGATGGTGGTCCCTGGAGGAGTTAAATCTTCACATAAATTGCCTGGAGCTCCTCGCGGGATCCTTTGCGATCCGGACGCTGGCCCCCCGGCAGATCTCGTGTTGCATCCTTCTTCGGATGGACAACGTGTCGGCAGTCTGATACATCAACAAATTGGGGGGCACGAGGTCTTCGATGCTGGTAGAGATAGCGAAAGCCTTTTGGCATTACTGCCTAACCAACCAGATATCGGTGGTAGCGGAGTACATTCCGGGTCAGTCCAACGTGGTGGCGGATTGGAACTCTCGCCACCTCAGGGACTACAGCGACTGGCAACTTTGCCCGCGAGTGGTGCACTGGTTACAGGAGATTTGGGGACGCTGCGAGATCGACCTATTTGCTTCCAGGCTGAACCGTCAAATGACGCGGTTTTTCAGCTGGAGGCCGGACCCTCTGGCGCTGGCGACAGATGCCTTGGCACAAGAGTGGACTCACCAGTTGAACTACGCGTTTCCACCGTTCATCCTCATTCCCCGAGTGTTCACTCAAGTGATGCGTCAGAGGGCGGAGGTGATACTGGTGACTCCCCTGTGGAAGTCGCAGCCTTGGTTCCCGTTGCTGATGGAGGCGAGTTGCGACTTCCCCAGGCGGATCCCTTGGTCCTCGACCATGCTCCAGGGCCCTCAGGGGGAGACACACCCGATGGTACTATCGGGGCACCTGACCCTGATGGCCTGGAGACTTTCAGGCAGCGTTGGCAAATGCCAGGATTTTCGGAACAGGCTGCAAGCTTTATCAATCAGGCATGGGCCCCCTCTACCAAGAAACGATATTCTTCAGCCTGGGGGGGCTGGGTTCGTTGGTGCGTGGGACAACATGTGGATCCCGTGGGGGCAGGATTACCCTATGTTGTAAATTTTCTTTCGGAGAAGGCGTCACAGGGTTTAGCCTACCGCTCGGTTAATAACTTCCGCTCCGCCATCTCGGCAGGCCACTCTCAGATCGAGGGCAAGCCTGTCGGGATGCATCCTCTCATCTGTAAGCTCCTAAAGGACATTAGAGTAGCCAATCCTCCCAAACCAAAGTATTCCTCTTTGTGGGACGTCTCGCTGGTTCTGTCCCTCTTCAATAGGTGGCCGGACAACAATAGGTTGTCCAGGAAGCAGTTGTCGGCCAAACTGGCCATGTTACTTTGCCTAGCGGCCTGCAGACGTTCCTCGGATGTCAAAGCGCTTGATATTACAGGTAGAGTATTTACTCCAGAGGGCGTTTCGTTTAATATTACGTCTAGAACAAAAACCTTGTCACGTAGTGTGGATTATCATGCTTTTCCTGATAATGCTAAACTTTGTGTGGTTCAATGTCTCAAGGTTTACGAAGAATGTACCAGGCCTCTCAGGCCTGATGGTGTGGTACAACTGTTAATTGCTCTGCAAAAACCGTATAAACCTGTTACTGCGGCTACCATAGCCAGATGGCTGAAAGGTGTTATGCAAGAGGCAGGGGTAGATACCCAAGTATTTGGTGCACATTCTGTTCGAGGCGCCATGGCCTCCAAGACTTTCATGCTGGGTTCTACGGTGCAAGATATTATGCGTTCTGCAGACTGGTCGTCTGAATCCACGTTTAAACAATTTTATTATAAACCGGTGGGTGATATATCCTCTGTTGTTTTTAATCAGCGTTAAACTAGCATAATACGAAGCCTCCGGTCCTGTAATAGAATCAAAAATTAGCTAGCATTCGCGCCAAGAATTTTCAATTCTATTAAGGACACGGAGGCGAGGATTATCCCACCCGGTTAAATTACTGTAATGTAATTTTTGCCCACCCGTGTTGTATATACTCTGTTTTGACAGAAGTTACGGGTTGTTTATTTCTATTCTTTCAGGATCTGACAAGAAGATGGATTGATCCGCTGTACGGAGTGGCGTGTTTCCCAGCTGGTCTGGTGTTCTTCCACGTTGGAAGCTGTTGTTGTTGAACTTTAATACTTTTGGACTTTAATACTTATTGGACTTCTGTTCGGAGCAAAGAAAGAGGACTAGTTCCGGTATGGCTGGCTCTTATGGGGCCCTGCAGTAAGTGATGTGACATATGCATCATGAGAAAAGTTGTTGTTTTTTCATGTAACAAAAGTTTTCATTGGCTGCTGTGGGTAGCAATAAATAGAAAGAGAAGCATAATCCTCGCCTCCGTGTCCTTAATAGAATTGAAAATTCTTGGCGCGAATGCTAGCTAATTTTTGATTCCCGCTGGTCTGAGGCTGTAATGGGGCACAAGCCATATCAGAGAACATTCCTTCCGCTGCCTCCTCCCTTCCTCGTACTATGTCTGCGGCCATTGTTCTGCACTATTGTCAATTCCTTAGTTATACTGCGATATGCCTGCTGTGATAATAGTGCATAATTATCAAGCACACCTCTCACCGGATAATCCTGGGTTCTACTTCCTACGAGGCTTCCGCTAGTCTTCCCGGCGTCACCCGACACCAGACCTCCGCTCTGCCTCGATCGGTGGATTGCGTTCCTCTATCCGGGCGCTGATTCAGTGTTCTCCTCCAGGAGAGTTTTTCTTCCGGTTCACACCAGACTTGGCTTCCTGCTGATTCGCCCTATGCGAGAGGTGGTTTGTGTACTCTAATGAAGCCGTCTTGGACCAATATTCCTCACTCCTTTCTCCAATCGGTTTCCTTCATTCTTTTCTCAGTGCATAGCCGCCATGACGCGTTTCAGACCTCTCGGGTCTTTGATCACATGACATACCATGGTTTTTCTCCCAATATTTAAAGTGCTAGGTGCTCGTTATTTTACATAATAAAACTGGAAAACAGACTACCCAGCAGTTTTCCCCATTTGCTCATTCAAGGGATCTCTATATTAGGAGCAGTCCTATTGAATATTCATATATCAAAACATCAATACCTGCTATATGAGTTTTGCATTATATAAAATCAATATTTGTTTTAATAACTGTATAAATACATTGCAACAATACATTTTAATGTTGTTTTACACATGTTAGTATTTCGATCACAGTTCATGTTGTATTATATATCACCAACAATCATGATTAGTCAATTCTGAATAAAACATCTCCAACCCTGTGCAAAATACGCATATAGGTTCTAAAAACTGTATAAATACATTGTTTTTATTTAAATGAGATATCCTTAAAATATGATGAAATCCTGATCTCTATATATATGTAGATATAGGTATATATATATATATATATATATATATATATATATATATATATATATATATATATATATATATGTATGTATGTAATATATATGTGTATGTATATATATATATATATATATGTATATGTATATCCAAACATCACCACATCACAAAGACAATGCCTTAGCCCATATCTGCTTCAAACGTGAGTTTAATGTCACGGAATAAGAATCACCCAACGTTTTTCGAAGCGTCCGCTTCTTGTTCACGGGTAGTGGGCAAATCAAAACAATAAAGTTGAATACAAATCATGTGACACTCTAAATCATAGAAAGTGAAAACAGATTGCATACGCGATGTGCCAGAGATCATTTGTAAATAAGGGTAATAATAATTTTTAGCATTTATAGCATCTTAGTTCATTCTGGACAGAAAAATCCTATACATAGCGGTATGTTTGGCAAGTGTGCTTACAAACGAAAATTGTCGCTGCTATATGCGGTAGATATAACATAATACCACGCATGCGTCTCCTGCTGAGTCGTGAGGCACCTGCGAAAAAAAGGGCCATACTCACTATCTCATATGGCCATGAATTCTCCAATGGACAAAGTTATTCTTATACGAATAACATAAAACAACCCAAGTGTGAAATCATTGCCCCATAAGGGGAACACTGCTCAAGTCCATCAAAAAACCCACTTTCCAACCCATGCGGGCAAACATAACCTATGTGCGCTAGTAACCTAATTACAGGTATCAAGCCCCACAGAGCTGTGATAATTATACTCCTGTGCATAAATAAAGCCCTAGTGGGCATTGTCGCCAAACAAAGTCCAACAATATAGACAACCATTGACCAACCAGGTCACTTGTTATAACCAGGAACTGAAATTTCAGATATTTGTGCTTCTTTCGCCTTCCACTTGCATCTGAGACATTTCAACAATCTGAAATTTAAAAAAACACAAATGAATGTTCAAATATATATATATATATATATATAAAATTGCACCATTACAACTGCACACATCATTACATTGACTCAAGGACAGTGGGAATAAAAACAACAGTTAAAATTCCAGATAGCATATTAAAAAAGAGGTCTACCGCTAAGGACAGTTTTAACCTAAATGTATTGCCAGTGCTTCATCAATATTATGACCACCAGGCTGTGTAGTGTGATATTTAATAATCATCCTGGATTCGAGACATCTACGTTCTTTAGTTCTGTCTCCTCCCCTTTCTCTCTTCAGGACACAATCCAGGACAATAAATGACAATAAACTGGTATTCTGATTGTGCATGGAATGAAAATGACGCGCAATGGGGTATTGTCTGTCGTTATGTGTTATGGCCCTCAGATGCTCCAAGACCCGTTTTTTGGCCTTGTGGATGGTACTCCCAATGTACAATTTGTTGCATGGGCATCTGAGGGCGTAGACAGCATACTCAGTATTACATGACACATGTTTGAGAATGTTAAATATTTTTGAGTCAACGGATAAGCTGACTTTTTTACAATTAGTGCTGTACCGACAGGCCTTGCATCTGCCACATACAAAGAACCCTTGGACAGCACTCCTTTGTGTCGTACTCAATTTAGGTAACAGGGCAGGACACATCATATCGTTAAAAGACTGAGCTCTCCTATATATTACCTGGTGGTAATCGCCTAAACAGTTTTCCAGGTCTGGATCCATCTTAAGGATGTTCCAGAATTTACCGAGACATTTCTGTACCTCTTTGGACTGATTGTTATATGTGGTGATAAATCTTATCTTATCAGAACCATCAGTGTCATCAACATTACATTCTTTAATTTTTAGCAAATCATCCCTGTTTCTAGCTTCTACTTTCTTGCATGCTGTGGCAATGCATTCATGGCTATATCCTCTCTCACTGAAGCGTTTGATCATGACATCTCTCTCCTTGTTATAATTCTCAAGAGTACTGCAATTTCTTTTTGCTCTTAACAGTTCCCCAAGGGGAATACTTTTAATCAAATTTGACGGATGATAACTTTCAGCATGTAATAAGCTATTGCCCGCTGTTCTCTTTCTATACAGCATAGTTTCTAACTTAGCATTTTTGACTTGTAGCTGTATATTTAGGAATTCAATAGTCTGGTCACCGAAATGGCTAGTAAAAGTCAGATTGAGAGTATTATCATTTAATAAACTTACAAAAGCCTCTGCTTCATCTTGACTCCCTTCCCAGATACAAAAGATATCGTCAATGCATCTGATCCAGACTCTTACATGTTTGTTATATGCATCATGGGCCCGGACCACCTGCTCCTCCCACCAGCCAAGGTAGAGACACCCAAAGCTGGGGACGAAGCAGGTGCCCATCGCGGTCCCGAGAGTTTGTCGGTAAACTTGATCATCAAATATAAAAAAGTTTTTAGTGAAACATGTTAACATCATGTCAATAAGCATTTCAGTGTGAAACAGGTATGAAATAGATCTTTCTCTAAGAAAATGCCTGTATGCTCTGATACCTAGGTCATGCGGTATACTTGTATAAAGACAGTTGACATCTAATGTCATAAGTAAACAATTGTCGTTCCATCGTATTTTGTCTCCAAGTCTCAAAAAATCCCCAGTGTTTTTTACAAAAGAGGGCAAGTTTTTAACTAGTGGTTGTAAGTAGTGATCAACGTATCTTGAGTGTTCTCCAAACTGCTACCTCTGGAGGACACAATCGGCCTTCTCGGAGGATTCAGTTGGTCCTTGTGTTTTTTCACAATCTCTTGAGGCATATTTAACAAGCAATTTCAGCATCACAGTTGAGCAGCTGTGGTTATTCGCTGCCCATTCCTCAATTAAATCTGGGTCAGGATCGTTAAAAGTAGGAGTAATAAAGATGCGAAGGCCACGTGCTAAGTTAGAAGCTATGCTGTATAGAAAGAGAACAGGGGGCAATAGCTTATTACATGCTCAAAGTTGTCATCCGTCAAATTTGATTAAAAGTATTCCCCTTGGGGAACTTTTAAGAGCAAAAAGTAATTGTAGTACCCTTGAGAATTATAACAAGGAGAGAGATGTCATGATCAAATGCTTCAGTGAGAGAGGATATACCCATGAATACATTGCCAAAGCATGCAAGAAAGTAGAAGCTAGAAACAGGGACGATTTGCTAAAAATTAAAGAATGTAATGTTGACACTGATGGTTCTGATAAGATAAGATTTATCACCACATGTAACAATCAGTTCAAAGAGGTACAGAAATGTCTCAGTAAATTCTAGAACATCCTTAAGATGGATCCAGACCTGGAAAACTGTTTAGGCGATTACCCCCAGGTAACATATAGGAGAGCTCAGTCTTTTAACGATATGATGTGCCCTGCCCTGTTACCTAAATTGATTACGACACAAAGGAGTGCTGTCCAAGGGTTCTTTGTATGTGGCAGATGCAAGGCCTGTCGGTACAGCACTAATTGTAAAAAAGTCAGCTTATCCGTTGACTCAAAAATATTTAACATTCTCAAACATGTGTCATGTAATACTGAGTATGCTGTCTACGCCCTCAGATGCCCATGCAACAAATTTTACATTGGGAGTACCATCCACAAGGCCAAAAAACGGGTCTTGGAGCATCTGAGGGCCATAACACATAACGACAGACAATACCCCATTGCGCATCATTTTCATTCCATGCACAAGCAGAATACCAGTTTATTGTCATTTATTGTCCTGGATTGTGTCCCGAAGAGAGAAAGGGGAGGAGACAAAACTAAAGAACTTAGACGTCTCGAATCCAGGATGAATATTAAATATCACACTACACAGCCTGGGGTCATAATATTGATGAAGCACTGGCTATACATTTAGGTTAAAACTGTCCTTAGCGGTAGACCTCTTTTTTAATATGCTATCTGGAATTTAAACTGTTGTTTTTATTCCCACTGTCCTTGTGTCAATGTAATGATGTGTGCAGTTGTAATGGTGCAATTTTATATATTAATATTTGAACATTCATTTGTGTTTTTTTTTATTCAGATTGTTGAAGTGTCTCAGATGCAAGTGGAAGGCGAAAGAAGCACAAATATCTGAAATTTCAGTTCCTGGTTATAACAAGTGACCTGGTTGGTCAATGGTTGTCTATATTTTTGGACTTTGTTTGGCGACAGTGCCCACTAGGGCTTTATTTATGCACAGGAGTATAATTACCGCGGCTCTGTAGGGCTTGATACCTGTAATTAGGTTACTAGCGCATATAGGGTATATTTGCCCACATGGGTTGGAAAGTGGTTATTTTGATGGACTTGAGCAGTGTTCCCCTTATGGGACAATGATTTCCCACTTGGGTTGTTTTATGTTATTCGTACAAGAATAACTTTGTCCATTGGAGAATTCATGGCCATATCAGATTGTGAGTATGGCCCTTTTTTGGGCAGGTGCCTCACGAATCAGCAGGAGACGCATGCGCGGTTTTATGTTATATCTACCGCGTATAGCAGCGACAATTTTCGTTTGTCAACACACTTGCCAAACATACCGCTATGTATATATGCTATGTGCCGAAGGCGCGCCTAAGGCAAGCCCGTCTGTGCCCATCCGCGCCAGCTCAGCGCCCAGCGCCAGAAACCCTGTCAATTTTTTTCTGGGTGCTCAGTCAATCCTTAGATATGACGCTCGCACCTTGTTGAATCTGAGAAAAGAGGTCAGCCCTACCTGCCACTGCTTGGTGCTGAAAGAGCCCCCCTCACCTCCTCCCAATTACTGTTCGGGTTGCGACACCCGCATCCCGAAAATTCTCTACTCCCCCATCCACATTAAACAAGGAAAGATGGGAGAGACTAAAACTAAGACTGATAATTCTTTAGTATGCATTTTGTTAAATGCTAGGTCACTAGTCAAGCACAGTCTTGAGTGTGCTAGAATTTTGGAGGAATTGGAGATAAAAGTAGCCTTCATTACGGAATCATGGACTGACCCATCCGCAGGACCTGACATGGTGAAGGCTACCCCCCCGGACTTCCTCTCCTATAATATGGATGGGCCTTTAAGAAGAGGTGGAGGTTTGGCGGTGATATATCACCATTCCATTAAAGGATACTTCCAACCCATCCTCTTAGATTCGTGCGAAGCACTATTTTTTAATTTTACGCTTACCCATCACCAATCTTTTAATGGCTGTCTGGTGTACAGACCACCTGGGAGCCGGAATTCTTTCCTGGCCTCCGCTGGTACGTTATTGGAGGAGGGATTGCTCTCCCGAGCCTTCACAGTCCTGGGAGATTTTAATTTTCACCTTGAAGCAGGAGAAGATGGGGACACCATTGCCCTGCACGATCTTATGTTGTCAGCAGATCTCAGGCAACTTGTGGTAGGACCCACGCAAAGGGGAGGGCATACCCTGGATGGGATATTTTCCAACTTTAGTAATCTACTTTTTCAGGGCCTTCTCCCACTGGCCTGGTCCGATCATGCTGCAGTTAAGTTTGAGATACGGCTAGACATTCTTGGCAAGGAAATCGCCAATCGAAAAAACTATATAAAAATCCGAGCCTAGAATAAGGTGGAGGAAGTCTCCTTTAACAAAATGCTATCGTCTCCAACAGATTGCATGGTGGATGACGTGGATAGCGCTTGACAACATTATACGGGCTGGCTGCAGCGGGCTTGTGATAGTCTAGCGCCAACCAAAGTACTACGGCCGAAGAGCGCACGGCCATCCGCCCCATGGTATTCGGAGGAACTTAGAACTCAAAAAGCCATCTGTAAGAAAGTTGAACGTGCCTGGAGGAGTAATTACAAGGAGACTGAGCGCAAAGCGTATAGAATCAGCTTACAAACCTATAAACATGTAATTACATTTGCAAAACAATCATATTTTGCAGCCCAGATTTTAGAATCCAAAAATACAGCAAAAGAATTGTTCAAGACAGTCACGCTGTTGACTTCTCCAAAGCCAAGCCCAGTCCAACCTAGCCAACAACTTTTTGAAGATCTGGCCAAGATCTTTTTGACCAAGGTAGAACGCATTTTTGACGTCTTCAGCAAGGGATGTACTGGCACTTTGGAACTGTGGAAGGAAGGCCCAGGGCCTGAGGATGGCCTAACTTTTGATAAATTCCGGAATATTTCTATTTTAGATGCACAAAGAGGCCTGAGGGAAATCAACTCAGGCTCCCCTTTTGATCCCTGTCCCAGCAGGGTGGCTAAACTGGCGTCGGGCCCGAGAGGAACAAGGCTTACGAGCATATTTAATCTTATGTTCAAAACTGGCATCTTTCCAAAGCTGTGGAAACTTGCCTCGATCTTACCACTCCTAAAAAAAACCAACCTGCCTTCAAATGATCCTAATAGCGTTCCCCCGATTGCTAGACTTCCCCTCCCGGCCAAATTGGTCGAAAAACTTATGAATAAGCAACTTAGTCTCTCCCTGGCCGAAACTCAAGCATTTGACCCCACGCAATATGGTTTTAGGCCAGGTCATAGTACAGAATCTGCTTTGATTAAAGCCACGGAAGAAATTAGAGAGGCAGTGGATCAGGGAGGGAAAGCGGCGCTGATCCTGCTCGACCTGTCGGCAGCATTCGACACTGTCCACCACTCCATACTTCTGAATCGTCTAAAAAAGTGTGGTATTGGCGGAAAAGCCTGGGACCTTATTAGATCCTTTCTTACAGACAGGAAACAAGTGGTCACCTTGGGGGAATTCCAGTCTAAACCTTTCTCCACACCTTGCGGCGTCCCTCAGGGGTCATCAGTTAGCCCCACGCTGTTCAATATCTATGTGAGCGCACTGGCACCTGTAATTAGCGCCTATGGATTTGGGATCACTTCTTACGCAGACGATACTCAAATCGTGGTCTCTCTGACCCCAGGAGGGGAGATTGACACGGAAAAACGCCTGCGGGAGTGTATGCTAGCAGTGGGGAGCTGGATGGCGAAGAACTGCCTTAAATTGAATTCAGACAAAACAGAGGTTATTCTGTTCGGAAATATCACCAATTTCTGGACCCCAGCATGCTGGCCGGATTCTCTGGGCACGCTTCCAGTTCCAGTTGTAAAAGCAAAAAACCTCGGCATAATCCTGGATGACAGATTGATTTTAGATTATCACATCAAGGAGGTGACATCAAAAACCAGGTATACCATTAGGATGCTGAGGAAAGTGCTACCCCTGTTACCCCAGGACTGCAGACACACGGTGGTCAGGGGGTTGGTACTTGCTAGATTGGATTATTGCAACGGTCTGTGTTTAAATGCGCAATGCAGGGCATTGAGCAAACTTCAGATTCTGCAGAATGCTGCAGTCCGTCTTCTTACGGGCGCTTCGAGATTTGCCTCAGCGTCCGTAGGAAGAAAAACCTTGCACTGGCTACCGGTCAATAGTCGTATTCGGTTCAAGGCTCTGACCATGACCTTTAAGGCACTGCACGGCCTAGGTCCAGATTTTTTAAAGAACAGATTACACTGGTACGTGCCAGGTAGAAGCCTACGATCTAAAGGAGCCAATCTGGCTCAGGTCCCATGCATTAGGAAAGCTCGCTGGGGAGGCAGGAGCTTTATCTACGGGGCTGCTAAAGCTTGGAATGAACTTTCTCCGTATCTCAGGACTGTGACGGATCTGCTGTCATTCAGAAGGGAACTTAAGACCTGGCTGTTCCGTATGGAATTATCCCGGCCTTCCTTCCATTCATTGTTTTTGACTGAGGATCCTCAGGAACTTGCTAGACAGCGCCAGGACACCTTCCGGGTAATTGTCGCACTCTACAAAATTGAATAACATAACATAACATAACATATATGATTTTTCTGTCCAGAATGAACTAAGATGTTATAAATGCTAAAAATTATTATTAGCCTTATTTACAAATGATCTCTGAGACATTGCGCATGCAATCTGTTTTCACTTTCTATGATTTTGAGTGTCACATGATTTGTATTTAACTTTATTGTTTTCATTTGCCCACTACCCGTGAACAAGAACCGGATGCTTCGAAAGGCGTTGGGTGATTCTTTTTCCGCGACCCTCTGTCACATCTCGGACCAAGCATTTTATCCCCTGGATCGATCCCTGGAGGTCTATTTAGACCTTATAGAACTCCAAAGGGACAGAAATGTATGTATCCAGTTTCGATTTGGCACCCTCCCACTATATGACTTCACTGGAAAATGGAATAGCGGCATAGCACCCACATGAAGCTGCCCTGGAAGTAAATTTATATTTGCCTGCCTGCTGTATGCGATGCCTAGGAAAAACTTGCTGAGCCCAATCTGTAACAGTTGGGAATCAATAAGCATAGGGATGCGCTGAGGATTTTGAAGTCTAATGCCAGGTCCCCGTTTGCATGTGCAGTGGCTACGTTTTTGGGCCAAATGTGGGGTATTAGGAGCAGGGCACAGAGGTTGATTGATATTTGATTTTAAATTATTGATTTTAATAGGGTATGTGACCCCTAACATTTGAGGAGTGGTGGCCTATATGGACAAATTAAATGTATTATTTTGCAAGTGTTTTAATAATCTTCTGTATATTTTATTTATAGCCACTGTTAGAGTTGGCTTTATTAGCTGGTTTACACCACAACTTTTTGCTTTTTGGCATCCTGATTTTGACCCTGTTTATGTTGGTTTTAGGACTCTGGATACTTTACCACTGCTATTCAGTGCTAAAGTGCAGATGCACTCCATGTAAATTGCGTTTATGGATTGATGATTCCATGATTGATATATTTGATTTGCTGGTGAGTCCGTAGTACAGTGCACTGGGTGTGCCCAGGGCCTGTAAATCAAATGCTGCTAGTGGGCCTGTAGCATTGATTGTACCACCCACATGAGCAGCCTAAAAATGCTAACTTAGACCTGCCACTGCAGTGTCTGTGCGCAGTTTTGTACTGCCATGTTGACCTGGCAAGTGAACCAACTTGCCAGGCCCTAACCCTCCCTTTCCTTACATGTACAAAACCCCTGGTAGAGCATGTACTGAGGTGTGTGACATGTCCTGATAGTGAAATACTGTGTTTTTCGTTTTTCACTATTGAAAGGCTATCTGTCACATAGGATAGAATGGGAGTTTATTTATAACATCTTATAAATACAACTTCCCTTTCGGACAAGATAGAAAGTTGGGGTTTAGTATGCCTCAACTCAGAATATAAAAAAATCATCTTTTAGTAAAGATGATTTTTATATTGCGTGTTTGAAAATGGCACTTTCAGAAAGTGGGTATTTTCAGGTTGTAGAATGGCTCACATTTATTTCATATGCACACACCTCACAATCAGGAGGTGACACCCACAGGCACCCAAAAACTGAACAATTACTACCTAAAGGAAAACTATTATTTGAATCAGGAGTATGTATGTAACACATACTTTTTTCGACTGGCTACTGACTGACCAAATACATAGCGCACCAATTGTAAACATGTCTTACGACCAAATATCGATCTTAACAGAGAAGAGAGCAGATACGTTCTGCTTCACATCAGTAGAAACACAACACATTTACTCTCTTATCCAAGAGACTGATAACACCACCTCAAGCACAGGATCAACCCAATCTAATATTAAACAACTGTCATACATCGCCAAAAAAGAAATAAATCAAAGACTTCATGCTAGCACACTCATAAAATAGCACAAAGTTCAACGAATCCTAAGAGGACTACCTATACCACCTAAGTCTACTTTATGTAAAAACAACACAAGGTTCACAGAACGTTGGGACGCTATCCTAAATAAATGTTTCCTTCATTTAATACTATTGATTATTGAAGAATTGTCTAAATTATTGGAAGAGTTGAATAAGGAGGTTGTCCAGCTCAAACAAGAACTTACTCAGAAAATGACTACAGAAGAATGGGATAAAGCATTGCAAGACATTAACACCCAATAGGATCAATATACCAAAGAAATAAATGGGAGGAAAATTCAAAAATTTAAGAGGGACACTATTGACTACAAGTTGGGAGAGGTTTATAGCTGGGCTGAAATGTATGCTTGTAGGTGGCAACAAAAATCTTTTACAGCTAAATCTATTCCTGGAGATATATCATGATCTGATGAGTCACAAAATAGGATCCAACAGTCTAAAACTAAGATCCTCAATGAGAAAAGGAAAGTAGTCCATCCACCTCTTACATTTCCAATGTAGAAACCTCTTTTTTAGGAAGGGGCCAGAACATACTCGCCGAACGTGGAGGGGAAGGCACAGCAGGAAAGGATCTGTGAATCTTGAAATCGACCAGGAGTCAGAGAGTTTAGTGATCAACATTTCTAAATGTGACTTATGTGCCTTTCAAATCAAAACCCTACAAAAAGGAATGTCCTTTCTTCCCACATACCATTCTAACGAATTGGAGGTTCAGATCAGTTTCTTCAAGTTCACGAGGAACCTGAGATTAAAACAGTTTTTAGCAATATTGTGGGCACCAAACCCAGCTGTGAGGAAGGAACTTGACTAGGACTAAGACAACAAAGCTCATACATGGCACCTATCAGTCATAAGGTGTTAGACTCATTTGAAACCGTGGTACAACAAGAACTACACGCGGTATTCAAGGAAAAAGATCAGAAAAGGTCTATTTTTTCACAGAAAGAACGGAGCAATAGCACAAATAGCCTCCAACAAAAAGATTACTTGTTGTAAAGCAGATAAAGGTGGTGCACTAGTAGTTTGGACACAGATTTCTATCACCAAAATGTTGTGGCACATGTTAAAGATACTACTGTCTACATGAAATTAAATTCCAATCCGACAAGAGAATTCAGTCGAATTCTGTCTCTTATAATTGAAAACGCTCTAACAATGGGAACTATCAAAGAACAAGATAAAAGATTCCTTATAAAGGAGAATCCAAGCATTCCATATTTGTATATGATATCGAAGATTCATAAATGTAAAAAGAAACACCATTTAGACCCATCATTTCAACATGTAATTCAATTCACAAACCAATTGGAAAGTATATAGATCGCCATTTGCAACCCTTAGTTCAAGAGATGTCTACGTGCCTAAAGGATACCACTGATTTTTTGATTAAACTAAGCAACATTGTGATAGAAGAACATATTCAACCTACGTTGTGTACAAGTGATGTAAAATCCTTATTTACTTCCATTCCACATGATTTGGGGTTACAAGCCACTGAATCTTTTCTAATCCAAGCAGAAAAAGATGACTGTCTGAAGGTTTTTCTACTAGAGCTACTACTACATTTGGCACTTTATCATAGTTATTTTAAAAATGAATGAAGAATATTACATTAAATTATCTGGCACTTCCATGGGAAATTGTGCCGCACAATCGTACGCTAAACTTTTCATGCACAGATTCGAACTTGATCACATTTTATCTGTAAACAGATTGCTTGAAAACTTGATTGGTTTTTTCAGATACATCAATGACATTTTCCTAATTTGGAAGGGAAAACAGTCCAGCCTAACCCAGGCTACTACCCAGGTAAATTCCATTGATGAAAGAATGGAATTTACTCATCACCTGAGCACCGAAAGAATCACATTTCTGGATGTAGAGATTAGTATACAGAACAAACGACTGATAACCACTGTGTATACCAAACCCACAGATTGTAACAATTTATTACATTTTACAAGCTTCCACCAAATGGCATTAAAGAAACACCTACCGTTCTCTCAACTTTTGAGATTGAAAGAAATTTCTTCCAATGAAGATTTATACAAAAAAGGTCGAGACAAGATGGTGAGCAAGTTCAGACAAAGGGACTATCCCCCAACAATCATACAAGATGCGGTTGACAGAGTACAGACTAAAGATAGCCTTCAGTTATTGGAACCAAGAGAAAATAAAAATGCAGAAGAAGAGAGATCAGTGTTTGTATCTACATTTTCAACAAAAAGTAAAAAAATAAGAAACATCATTTGTAAATGTTGTCCAAAAACAAATTCAGAGGTATATTTCAATATCAACCCATTTTTGCATATCAAAGGACTCATAATCTCAAACAATTACTCAATAGAACAACTGATCAGAAGTGATTATATATACAGAGGAACACTACCATGCCTGAATAGTGGGAATTGTAACAATATAATAAAAGGTACCACCATCATGCACCCTACTCAAGGCACACCAATTAAGTTAAAAATTACAGTGATCTGTGACACAAGCACTGTTATCTACTTACTAAAGTGCCCTTGTGGATTGCCATATCTGGGGAAGACTGAGCGTAGAGTTAAAATGTGATTGACAGAACACTAAAGTAGCATAAGAACAAAGAACCAGAAATCGACTATTTCTGTTCATTATGATAATTCTAACCACAACATAAGTCAACTTAGATTTTTGGTACTGGAACATATACCCTTAAAATAGGAAGAGACAACAACAAATATTTTCTTCAACAAAAAATTTACTTGATGAAATGATTAAATTCTATTAGCCATAAGGGACTGAATGAACGCATGGATCTTAGTAGCTTTCTATAGTATTTATGATACTAGCATGTATGCAGTTGTTGTATTTTGTTTCATTTATGTATCTCCACTTATATGATCTAACCATTTGTATCCCGTTCATGTGTATATAGTTCTTTACACTAGTTTTATAGTGAAGAGGTTTACATTAAGTCATTTTTTGCACTTTGAGTTTTTTCTTTACACTTGGAATGTTGTTTTCACTTTCGGAGTTCACCACTTTTTTCCACTTGAGGATGCGTCAACTTTCACATTAAGTTATTTTTTGCACTCTGAGTCTTTTATCTTTACAATTGGAATGTTGCTTTCACTTCCGGGGCTTACCATTTTTTTCTACTTGAGGACGCATCGACTTCACCCTCTAAACTTATTTCTATTTCTCTACCCGGAATGTTTATTTACTTCTGGAATTCACCGATCATTCATCTTCACCATTCAGAATGACACACTTCACAACGCAGCACCACTTTTGTGCTCATGTATGCGGACAGGCAGGTACGCACCTTTAAACATGCATTGAGTCTTATGAATCGATCTTGACTTTGCATATGATTTCCTTTTGACCTCTGTCACTTGTTACCTGTTCCATATGCAGACAGGCAGACACACACCTTTAAATGTGGTTGATCCTACCAACTCCAAAGAACTGCATTTTCAGTGTTATTCTTGCGAAGTGCATATTTTTAAGCACTGTATGGTGGATTGTAATCATTTTGGGCTTGTTTTCGATATATAAAGTACTGGATATTTTTCTAAACTGTTGTGGTGTCCGTTTGTACTGTTTTCACTGAGTTACTGTTGGTTATGTGCAAACGCTTTACACACTGCCTCTGAGTTAAGCCTGACTGCTCGTGCCAAGCTACCAAGGGGGTGAGCAGAGGTCCTTTTGGGAGTGTAACTCCCTTACCCTGACTAGGAAGAAGGGTTCCTACTTGGACAAAGGTACTAGAAATCCCAATTTCTAAAAGCCACTTTAAGTAACATTGTTGGTCAGCTGTTAAGGAGTGGTGATTTGTGTAGATAAAATCTAATGTGTTACTTTGCAACTATTTTACCGTTCCACTGTACATTTTACTTATAGCCAATTTTGTACAACATCGCTGGCCAGTTTTATTGGTTCTATTAGAGCTGAGATCAATATATGTTTTATTGTATTCAAGAGAAACACATTCTAATGTGTATGCTTGTAGTGGAACTTTTATGACAAACCGTCGAAATAAAGTAAAGTAAATGTTTGTGAATACCAATGCTCTAGGCGAACAACTACGACTATTTTGTTCTAGCAAAATCCTGCGAGAAGAAGGAAGCTCCTTTGTTAGGATAATGAAACAACTGTGAATGCAAGCAGCAAGCTAGCACCGAAAATATGATGGAAATTCTCAGCAGGTTGAAAGAACAAACCGTTACCACCTGCTGATAATTGCTTTGTGTAGGCATTACCATACTTTGAAGAAGAGGTATCACAGAGCTCTTCTGAGCTGGTGCATTTCTATTCAGCCAGGTGTTTTTCATTGGGCGTAGAAAGCATATTAGTGGCCGGTGGAGGGTGACCAAAGCTGCCTGAAAAGGCGGAAGTAATCAAACACTGACATAGCGATGAAGGCCACTGCTGAGACTGCAGTTCAGTTTCAAAGTTCGGCTGCTGATAAGTTGCAAGGCATTTAGGTCATCTGTGTCTGTGAACATCTTTTTATTCAGCGATGCGTCATCCCTTTTGCACCCAGCAGCATTTTCACTTTCAAGATCAGCACATCAATGACACGAACCTCCTTACCCTTGTAAAGAATTTGAAACCTTTTACTATAGAGTAAAGTGTCATGGACTGAAGCTAGAAAGGCCAAATGAGACCGCGTTAAATGCAATGGCCTTGATTCTATTTTGTTTGGAATTTGTGGGGTAATGTTCATGAATGCATACATCTGATCAAAGTCTCCTTCAAATAAATCAACATTGTAAAATGTGTTGAGCTCTGCACAGAATTTGACTGTAGCCTGAGCTTCACTCATATTTCTTTGAGACAAAGAAGCCAAAAGCTGTTATTAGTGCATGTGTTACTCTACTGGCCCCATTTCCAACAACTGAACATCCCAAGACCACATTCAGATATTCATTTTTTCTGCCACAAGAGTATTTTTCTGCACCTTCTCTTCCTCTGCCAGTTCTACAGCATGTCAACGACTCCTCCATTAGAGACCATATCTAAAGAGCCGCGCAGGCCCAGACCCCTGTGTCCAGTATCTACAGCCCTGGAAGATGCAGGCCTTTTCTGCACGGATGGCACCAGTGCTACTCCCAAGGTACGCTCACCAACAGCACTAAAGTGGGTGAGGTGAGGCAGAAGGTGGCTGGGTTAGTGGAGGAAGAGAGGCCAACAGCAACACAGCAGAGGCACTGTTGACTGTAATTTGGCATGTGTCACCTTCAGAGTAGATGTGTTGCATGGTTGTGGTTGGAACTACCTTGATTTATGCTGGCATTTTGCTGTTCGTTTCATTTCAAAAGGGGTGATATTGCAGAGATAAGGGAGTGATAAAGGGAGATCTAGTTGTGTCATTGTAAGAAAATGATAGAAGCTTTTAGGGCCGTCAAGTTATCAAACAATGCCATTAAGATAAGGAGACGGACAGCTGCTGATTACTTCATGACCTTCCTATTTTCATACGCTGCAATGTGTAGCTCACATGTCTAGTTATGATAACCTGAAATCGTATGTTTTTTGCATACAAGGAAGTTTTGGGTCAGAGCTTGAAAATTGTTGTATTTGAATAGTTTTGCATTGACCAGTGAGTAATAAGGTGTTGTTACATGCATGTTGGCGTATGATAAGATATCAATTTGTCTTTGTTTTAGGTTTGGTGGTTGTGAAGAAATTAGGTTATTGATTGAAGTGGGTGTAAACCTTTCTCAATTAACAACCACAATTCTTGTCAGGATACACCACAAGAGTCACTAAATTAACTTGTGCATGACCCTCTGGTAGTTTGGCACAAAAGCAGTCACACTTAGCTTGTAGGCACTGTGTTAAGTCTTTCTGCAGCACATAAACAGTAATAAAGTAAGAACACAACATGAGAAAAATCCCAAACTAATTTAGTTAAATAGAATAAGATTTTATAAATAAAATTAGCCTAAAATGAAAAAATAAATCTAATCAGTAATACCCGAGACATAGGGCCTGATTCACAAAGGTTAACTTAGACCTGAAGTCTAAGCTTAGACCTGAAGTCTAAGTTTAGAGGTAAAGTCCATCTTTAGACCTTAAGTCTAAGTTTAGAACTTAATTCTACGTTTGGATCCAAAGTCTAACTTTAGCGCTGAAGTCTAACTTGGGACCAGATGTCTAACTTAGCACCTGAAGTCTAAATTTAGGGCTTGATTCACAAAGGTAAAGGTAGACCAAAAGTCTAAGTTTAGAGTAGACCTGAAGTCTATCTTTATGTCTGCACTCGGGGCAGATCTCCGCCTGGGTGTGGACATAAAGATACTACTCATAAATGTCCTTTGTGAATTCCGAAAGTCATAAACTTAGACGTTTGGTCTAAGTTTAGATCAAATGTCTAAGTTTACCTTTGTGAATTGGGCAAATAGACTTCAAGTTACAAAGTTAGACTTGAGGTCTAAAGTTAGTCTTTAGGTCTAAACTAAGACTTTAGGTGTAAAGTTAACATTTAGATCTAAAGTTAGATTTCAGGTCAAAAATTAGGCTTCAGGTCTAAAGTTAACGTTCAGGTCTAAACTTAGACTTCAGGCCTAAGTTTACCTTTGTGAATCAGGCCCGAAGATTGCAGGTCTAAAGTTAGACTTCAGGTCTAAAGTTAGACTGTAGGTGTAAAGTTAGATTTTAGGTCTAAACTTAGACATTTGGTCTAAAGTTAGACTTTAGGGCTAAAGTTAGACTTAAGGGCTAAAATTAGACTTCATGTCTAAGTTTACCTTTGGCAATTGGGTCCATGCAGTTTAAAGGTGTATTTTAAAATAACACCAAGAATCAGAAAGAGCTAACTGTGTGTATCTGGTTGTGCTAGACAGGGACAAAGTCTCAAGTTCAGGCTAACCACAATCGAGTGCATGTCCAGGTTAGCTCCACTGAAAAAGTTACTGTTGGAAATGGCCCTTCCTGCAGGATCAACCCAAACATACGTAGGACATGTACTTTAAAGTTTTACATGTTCTGAAAGTGAAAAACTCTCAAATTAGTTTTTCACTACTGTGAGGCCTACCCCTCTTATAAGTTAACATTGCGGATTCCTTGTTACAATTAATAAGTGTAATTCCCAATTTGAAGGGGGTAGAGCTGTCATGTTTAGTACCTATGGAATTATAATGATGAATCCTCTTTAATTGTAAAGTTGAATTTGTCATTACAGTTTTAAAAATGTCACTTCTAGAAAGACTGTATTTTTCTGCTCTTAGCACTGTGTGCCTGATGCCTATCTCTAATACACGGCTGGGGTGAGTGACAGCTGGGCCTTGTGCATTCCTTCTAGACAGCTACACACAAAGGAAGCTTAGATGTGACTAAGGGGCCGTTCACTTCCTGATGGGAGGGAGGAGCTGGGCACAGCCTCACACTTACAGCTGATTAGGCTGTGTCCTTTCCCCACACAAAGGACTACTTAACTCCCTAAAGTAAGTCTGGAGCCAGGGCAGGAAGGGAGGATCTCTGTGAACTTAAAAGCCCCTTTGTCAAGTCTCCTGCACTTCACAGGTATCTCTGACCCTACCAACTCTGTACTCTTCAGGACCTGTAGATACTCTGCCAGGGAGAAGGACTGCTGTGCTGCTGAAGGACTGCCACTCTGTCGGACTGCTGCTCTGCAAGAACAGCTTTTCTACTGTGCTGACCTTGCTGCTGCTTGCTGTCCTCCTTATGTGGATGAGAAGGACTGGACTTTTCTCCTGTTCCAGAGTCTCGGGGACATCAAAGACTTCCAACAGGCCTATTACTGCACCTGGACTCTGCCATCTGTGAGTCTTGCCCTGTCAAGTGGAGCTAATCCTGTCTTTGACCCTTGGAAGTGGGTATACATTTCTGGTCCAGCAGAAATCCATGCATCAACGTCTTTGCGCTGCTCGGAACCAGTTCATCTCCACTGACGCCAACGCATTGTCGTTGCTACAAGGATTGAGGTCATTGCATCGCCAACAGCGCTGCGCATCACCTCCATTCCCGATGCATCATTGACTAAGCGTGGCTCGGTGCTGCCGTGTAGCCTCCATCCCAAGGATCGACAACGCATCGCCTCTTTTGCTCCTCGCATTCAATCCTCGATGTCTACGCAACCCCAAACCAAGGTACTGTTTTCAGCAGGCCAAGGCTGGTCCCAATTTCCGACCTTTGCTCCATCGCAGTCGGCCTTAACTTTTAGATTTGACTCAGTCTAGTGTGACCATAGTGCACCGGATGGCGCTTTATGTTTTTAAGCACTACATTTCAAGATATTCTTTTAAAATTCATAACTCTTGTTCTACTTATTGGATTTTTGTGTGGTAGCTTGTTGTGGTGTTTTCACATTTATACTGTTTGAAGTGTTGCACACATACTTCCATCGCCAAAATTGTTGGGGGGCTTGATCTAGGTAGTACTAGCAGCCAGGCTGTACTACCTCAGATATTAGCTGAGGAATCTTGGGCAGAAACGTCTATTGAGTGCTTTCAACCTCTCACCAAGGAGCTTTTTAATAGTCTCGCTCAAGGTGTATCCTCTAGGTCCCCCCTAGACCCCCTCCCTCATAAGATCTGGAAGGAGTATGGACCAGAAGTATTCACATGGATGCGACAGATTTGCTGTCGATCCTTAGAAGAAGGCGTGGTCCCAGAGGCATGGAAGCAGGCAGTGGTAACCCCTCTGCTCAAGAAACCTTCCTTGGATCCAACAAACCCAGCCAACTTTAAGCCAATATCCCTTTTGCCTTATCCTATAAAAATTCTGGAAAAGGCCGTCAGCACATCCCTATCATGCTATCTTGAAGACAATCACCTACTGGATAGGGATCAGTTTGGTTTCTGCCCAGGCCATGGGACGGAAACAGCCCTGGCAACTGTACTGGACAATCTGCGAATGCGAGACGACAATGGTAACTCATCTGTGTTAGTGTTGCTGGATATGTCGGTCGCATTTGACACGGTGAGCCACGCAGTGCTGATGGGAAGGCTGGAGAGACTGGGTGTGAAAGGTCGAGCCCTGAAATGGTTGCAATCGTACTTGTCAGGAAGACAATTGGTTGTAACCATGACAACGTATGCCTCCTCCAAGTCTCCGGTACGTCATGGAGTGCCACAGGGTTCGGCAATAAGCCCCATTCTCTTCAATATATATCTACGCCCCCTGATTCCCAATATCAAATCTTATGGGATTGATTTGGTTAACTATGCCGACGACACTCAATTGGTGTTCTCTCTGGAGGGGAAGCATGCGAATAATCCAAGGTGCGATGTGCCATCAGACATGGGGTGGGGGGGGGTTGTTAAAACACATCAGGAATAAATGGTTCAGGCAAGATACATCAGAAATAAACTGTTCTGGCAAAGAGTGTTAGCAGGCTTGTCTTTCAGAGTGCAAGATGCCAGGTTGTCAAGCCATGACCAATAACTCAGGGCATTAGGCCCATGTGCAATATTCAGACCTTTGGGCCAACGTGGCTTGTAAACAGTTACTAACTTGGCAAACTATGACCCACTTCTGGGCTAGCAGCTCTGTGCTGCAGATTGAGCAAGTTCGTACTTGATGCTATACCGGAGGATGTGCCCGCGAGAGTCGTCTCCATGTAGACTTCCAGCTATAGAAAAAAACTTGCCTTTCCATGCTAGTTCCATTGGGACCTCAGAAGAAAAGATGTGTGATGCTACCATTGCATGTTCTTATGCCATAGTGCAGGAAAATTGGCCTTTGATAAACCCACCTTGGAAGGAGCAATTCTGGACAGCAACATACTATGTGCACAACATATTATGAGGAATATGAGCACAGCCTGCACTGCCTATGACCTGGTGGGTTAGATTTCCAGAGATCCCTGTATTCCCATATAGGCAGTGTCAGGAGCATGGTCAGCAGTATGTTCTTTAGAGCTTGTCTTCCCATGGCTGTTCTCAGATATGGCTAGCAAGAGGTGGCTTCCTTTGTCGGGTCCGACTGCTCCCGATCTTTTTCTGATTTCATTAATATCATGTTCCCTTGATATGAGCTTACCCTGTCCCACTCTATTTTTCCCGGAATATCACACACAAAGCGCCTTTCATTGAGTCAGAGTCTGCTCTGGCCCCTTAAATGTAATATTTAATTAAATCCTTTTCAGATCCCCTCAGCCCTAGAACTCTGTAGTCTATGGTGGAGTTTAGTTAAGGCAAAGACAGTTTTGGCTGCTTTTTTCCCTCCAAAGCCTTTACTTGCAAGAAGGATTTGCCAGTGTCTGACAGCCAGATGCTGTTATAGTTGTATTTGCACATCGCCCTCATATTTAAGGGGCCTAATTGCCACTCTAATTGATGTTTTTTGGCTCTTTCGCCAAAGACCAGAACTTTAGTTTTTTAAGCATTGCGAGCAGGAAGTTCCTCATATTATAGGATTGTAGAATACTCAAGGCCCTCTTCATACCAATTTGAGTATGGTCCACTAGCCGCACGTCATCCACGTACTGAATGATAGGTAATTTGGTGAGGCCTAGCTTCGGTGAAAAGATATTTCCTGCCAGGAGTTCCACACCTAAATCAGCTGTGTATAGATCGAACAAGGTCGGTGCAATGATGCATCCCTGCTTCAGGCCCTTGTTTGTGTATATTTTTGCAATGCCCTGGGCTTGGTTTATCTTGATCCGCACCCAGGTGTCTGTTTATAATGCTGTGATAGCATCCAAGAGTTGCCTTAGTATTCCCCAATCAGCGGATTTGGCCCAAAGTATGTTCCGGTCAATTCAGTTGAACGCAGCACTATAGTCAAAGAAACAGGCATAAAACCAGCTCGTAGATCATTCGGTAGCCTTGACCCCCAAATAGGAGAGCGCTATCCCTTTGTGCATTTTTTAGATGTTAGGCCTAAACCCCACTTGGTAGCATAGTATGATGTTGTTATCATTAATCCAGTTCTCCAGCTCATGCAGGAGCAACCTTGCCAAGGCCTTTCCATCTACATCTAGTAGGGCTATTAGCCTGTAGTTTTCAGGTGAAGCTATTAGCCTGTTGTTTTCAGGTGACGTGTTGACCCCTTTTTTATGAGTTTGTTAAAAAGGTTGTACATATAAGGTCCTAGGTCTTCCTTAAAAATACTCCCAGGTAGGCCGATTGGGCCCGGAGCTCCATCCTTCCGGACTGACTGCATGGTGCTTACTGTCTCCTTTTCTGTGACTACAATTGGGTTGCATTCAAGACCCTCTAGGGCATTGACAAGTGAGTTTTTGATGGTGGCCCTTGCTGTTGTGAAGTCTGCATAAAGGTTTGACACATGGTCAACCCATTTTTCGGCTGAGACAGCCTTCGCCTTGCCTCTGGTTTTGCTTGCCAAGCTGTTAACGTAGCCCCAGACTTTCCTTGACTTGCTTGGTGCTAGCAGGGAGAACATGTCTTTCCAATCCTTCTCTATGTGTTTTCGCTTAAATGCCCAAACTAACTTTTTGTACTTTTTCCTTGCATCTTTTATCATACTGACCGTGTTTAGGCCCTCACCTTTTCTTTGCTGTAGCACTGTGAGGCGACATGCCCTTTTGCTCTCCTTAAACTCTTTGGGGCACATGCTTCAAGGTATTTGGCAATTGCAAACAGTGCGATTCACAAAAATCGTCCATTTGTGTTCGCAAAATGGCCTTTTTCAATACATGAAAGTCTTTGAGATTTGCAATTTAGGAAATCACAATTTCTTGTTGTTAGAAATGGGATTTCTGGCTGGCTAAGGCTTGCGCCAAAGCCAGGCAGAAACCACCACTCTAGTCAGGGCAAGGAAGTTACACGCCAAAGATAACCCCTGCTCACCCCCTTGGTAGCTTGGCACGAGCAGACAGGCTTATCCCTGAGGCGATGTGTAAAGCGTTTGCGCACGCACCCAGCAACAACACCCAAGGCCCACCACAAAGGAAACTCCACACAAGGTATTATATAAAAATAACCTTTGTATTATACACAACACATTAGATAAAAACACACACTTTACAATGTGCCAACAGGCACGGGCAGAATTTACAAGGGATTATATATACAGGGGACAGGGCCACATAGAACGTAGGAATAATATTTTAGAACATAGCACATACAATCACTGTAGCACTAAAAATAGAACATATAGCACACAACCAGTAACTACTGGTAACCAGAAAGTACCACCTACGCAACCCTAACCACCTTTAGGAATATCACGCAGGGAACTAGGACCTTACTAGTACCACCTGTACTAAGGAGAAAACAACCACCTAAGTATCACTCTACCTGTAGGGGTCTAAGCACCTAAACACAGGATGCATAAAGTACATTTAGAGGTGTAAAACAAAGCACATGACGCATAAACACATTCAGAGGCGCAGGAAAGGAACAATGGCGCAAAAACTCACAATAGCCACTATCTGTGGCAGTCCCTGGGCCAACTGGCCTGGTAGGGGCTAGGACGCCCTGCGTTCAGAAAAGCTGCGCCAGCTGCGCCAGCCAGAATGTAAATTATCCCCACCTAAACGTTGCAGCTGCCCACTAAGTGCTGGGCAGCTGTGGAAAAGGTTACTGGGGGCAACGTAGGAGCCACGTGGGCTCAAGTCCACAAGATATGCCCCCTAGAACCTCTCCGGGCTCTGTAACTAATGTGGGGCAAGGTGGGAGTGGCCCGCTGCCATCTGGGGCCACTCGGGCACGTAAGCAATGCCCCGGTAACGTTGGAGCCCTCTAGGCTCTGAACAATATCTGCCGCTCGTTGGAGCCTTCACGGCTCTGAACAAATTGCCCCTGTTCGTGGGAGCGACCCGCTGCCTTCCGGGGCCGCTCTGGGTGCGACAGAAATGCCCCCGACGTTGGAGTCACACCGGACTCTGAAGGAATACCAGGCGCCTCGTTGGAGCCTTACTCGGGGGAACCTAGTTGGAGCGCACCAGCGCTCAGCAACCCCCTCGGCTGCCTTGTGCACCCTCCCGGCCAGAGCCCCACTCACCCGGCTGGAGGCGCTGGTCTCGGTCACCGGCAGTGCTGGGGGTGGAGTCCCACTCAGGAAGCCTCCGGACGCCGGCACCACTCTCCTAGGCACCGAGGGACTTGTTCCACCGCTCGTCCCAGCGCGGGGTAGGCTCCCGCCTGGGTCCGTGAACCAGAGCGTCGCTTCCTTCCTCGCTACGGCCCCGGTCACATGGGTGATGCTCCCTGCCGCTGGACCAATCCCAGCGCGGCAGGGAGGTGACGTCAGCGAACCCTCGGGCTGCCGGCGGTGAATTCAACACGGCTCTCTCCGAAGCACGGGGTGGGCTCCCGTCTTCGGATTTCAAGTATCCAAGGGCAGAAACAAGCGGCAAGTTCCTGGCGGGGTGGGCACCCGCTAGGGCACAGGAATAATCAACTAAGCGGGGTGGGCACCCGCCATCAGAAACAAAGCGCTCCTGGCGCCAAGAGCACAGAAATAGGCGCTCTCTGCGCCGAAGGCAATTCCAGCACTTTCAGGCACTGGAGGCTTCAGCGAGGCACACCGGAAGGCGCTCCCCTATGCTGGTGTCCTAAACAAAGCGCTCCCAGTCAAATAAAAGCGCTCCCAGGCGCTTAGGGCTGCAAATAAAGCGCTCCCAGCGCTTTAAGAAGGGTAATAAAGTCCAGCAAAAAAAGTCTCCCCTGCACACAGCAAGGCAGGGGTGGGGGCAAGGCTGGACCCAGAGCCAGCTCACTGGGCCTCCAGGCAGGGAGGTAGTCCAAGTGGCGGTCCTCCGGTCCAGCAGCAGCAGCAGCCCCCCTCCGGTAGGATCCTGGCAGAGAACAGTTTCTGTGGGGACACAGCCCCATTTTTATACATGCAAACCCTTTGTTCTGGGGTCAGGGTGAGGGGGAAAACCAGTCGCAGCTGGTTGGGGAGCACCCTTGATGTGCTCAGCCCCTCACTCTATTCACTGGAAGGGCTAGGGTCGTCAGTCGCACCACAGGGGGCGGGGCCAGCATTGTGTTTGGAAAACCCTGTCCTATTCAGGACCCAGGTGGACTCCTCCCACCCATCTAGCTGCTGATCTCCCCATTCACCACTGGGTGACTCATCCTGACACTGGGGAATCCCTAGCCCGTCACATGACATGACCAGCCAATCACGCGACAGACACACTGCACACAGAAGTGCCCACTTCTAGAAGTGGCACTTCCACACTAGGTACATGCACGCCGCACACATCATCGCGCAGCATTCACTCCCACGAGTCCGCACATACCAAACTCGGGCCTGCACACCCCACGCATCAGGAACTACTAGGGACACATACATTCCCCATGCATTCCTATGGGAGGGCAGGCCTATCTCACCACATGCACTCAGAGCAGGCACGCACTTTACCCTGGGACACAGGGAAAGTGCGCAGAGACCAAACAATCACCATACCCAGTCACCAATAAAAATCAAAAAAAGTTCAGGGGTGAACCTGCCAGAAGGGCCAAGTCCAACACAACCCCCTTCCAGCCAAAACGCAGGGCAGCCCAATCACCACCGTGATGGACTTCCCTGCTTGGGGCGATAGAACACGGACGCGGGCCCGCAACTGCAGGGACACCCTCCGGTTCTACGCCACGGTGAACCCATGGAATTCTTTCTAACACTACTGTCTGGACCAACTGGGCTACCCCACTGGTACTCCCAAGCTGTCCGCGGCCAAGACCAGGCCCTAGGCCACCCAGGTGCCACCGGTCTTTGCCTAATCACAGAGTGGGGGGTAGTAACCCCTGGCACATAGCGGCCATTCTCCACTCTTCCTCTCTGAAAGACAGGACTAGACTGCCACTGGTTCTCCAGCCTAGGGTCTACACCCTCAGGCGGACCAGGAGTCTCAGGGAAGGCTCTCCTCCCCCTACTTCTTCTCCTAGGGTTCCTCCTCCTCTGGCGAGGGGTACACCTAGAACGCCATTCCAACCCAGGGTTTAACCCCTCAGGTTGTACCGGGGGCAGAGGTGGGCTCTCCCACCCTCTGCACCCCCTTCCAGAGCCCTGCTCCCTACCAACTGGGGCGGTACCTCTGGAAGAAGAACCGGTCGGGACGCTGATTACAGACGTCCCACCCTTCAGGTCAGGCTGATCCCGAACCTGGCCTTCCAACCTCCGGCCTAGAACCTTTGGTGGAATAATTGCCTGGCACTCCAGGACTTCTGGGGATCTCCACTCCATCCCCCTGAGGCTATCAAATGACACGTATGTCGAGCGACTGTCTGTCTGGCGCTGATCTCCCATCCCCTGTCCACCTGACAGTGCGCGGAGATCCCCCAGAACAGAAGTGGTGTCACCCTGGTCACTACACGGGAACCTAGCCCAACTGGGAAGTCCCTGACCCACCGGCTCTTCCACTGGGGAACTCATCCCCCAATCACTCACGCTGGACTCCTGTACCCTCCCTACCGGAGCGGTACCGCCAGACTCCAGAACCACAGGAGCCCTGGTTACAGGTGCCCCAGGTCCTCCACTCACTAAGAGATCTTCCTCAAGTGGACTAACAGGACAGCCTAGGTCCCCAACTTGGTGTTCCCTCATGAAACCATCCAAGTCCTGAGGCAGGGTTTCGGGCGTCTGGGGACCCTCGGTCACCCCCTCACTCCTGCTCCACTGAGCCAGGCAGTGAGCCCCTACACCCTCCTCGCTATCCTGGGACCTAGCTGGGCTACACTGAGCCTCCTCCACCACGCTGGGCTGGAGGATCTCTGACCCACTATTGTTGGAATCACTCACTAATGACACTAGAGAACCTCTGGCCCTTTCCCAGCGGTCTGCTTCCTCTGCAAGTTCAAATGGACAAAAAGAGTTATACCTCAACAGGTGTTGGCGCAACCCTGGAGAACAACTACTGAGCATCTGCTCCTTGATAATCATATTTAGTACTCCATCCAAATCCTGCTCCGGGTTAAACACCAACCAGTCCACCAGTGCATCATGACATTCCTCCACAGCCTCCTCCCAAGACTGGTGAGACAGCTTCTTACTGCCCCTGAACTTCAACCTACATTCCTCCTCTCGGGAACAAGGTACCACACTCGGGGGACTGGGACTCTCTGTACTGCACTTTATATCGCTGCCCCCCCTGGACTCCACCCTCACTGGGGAATCCAGAAAACTACCACTATACTCAGGGGACAAGGAAAGGGATGAGGCGCTATCTCCTACGCTGGACCCAGCAAGGGACTCCCTACCTACGGGGTCCTCACTCTCTACTGGAGTCCAGGTACTGTCATCTTCTAAATCTTCAGGGCTCCCCACGGACCCACCACCCTCCAGGTGTGAGGCCCGGGCCCTTTCTTCCTCACTGCGCTCACGTTCCCATTCATCTGCTTGCCATCCAATCATGTAGTTCCTCAATTCGTACACCGTGTCTGACTCGCTCACCCCTATGTTTCTCTCTCTACAGAACCTTTCCAACTCCTGCATACTGTAATAAACTAGATCACTGAGATCAAAAGCAGGCTCCATTCTGGCAGACGTTCTAGAGAAAAGATCACACAGGGAACCTCGGGGTCTGAGCTTAACAGGAGTACACACTTCACAAAAAGATTCAGCAAGCTCTCTAACCCAGAGAACTCACACTCACTTGCCTAGTGCCACTCACCACTCATCCACACACAACCCTCCCCTCGGACTGGTAAGGCAGTTTCTACCACCCCTGATTCCTCAACCTGACCACCACGTGACACAGGTACCAACTCTGGGCGCAGGGCGGGGGACAAATGTACAGGACACTATTACGCTGCCACCACTGGATCCCACCCTCTGGTGAATCCAGAAAACACAATGCACTAAGGGGGATGATCTACCCTCCCGAGCTAGGGACACCTAACTCACAGTGCACAAAAACACATTTCCAAGGAAATGACAATTAAAAACAATTTTAAAACAATAATCCCTATACCATGTGATTTATCTAATGCAGAGTTTTGTAGTGCGGCCAGTTGCCGCTGCGGTACAGCGCAAACGCAAGTCCAAATCCCACCGCTGATCACCAATGTTAGAAATGGGATTTCTGGCTGGCTAAGGCTTGCGCCAAAGCCAGGCAGAAACCACCACTCTAGTCAGGGCAAGGAAGTTACACGCCAAAGATAACCCCTGCTCACCCCCTTGGTAGCTTGGCACGAGCAGACAGGCTTATCCCTGAGGCGATGTGTAAAGCGTTTGCGCACGCACCCAGCAACAACACCCAAGGCCCACCACAAAGGAAACTCCACACAAGGTATTATATAAAAATAACCTTTGTATTATACACAACACATTAGATAAAAACACACACTTTACAATGTGCCAACAGGCACGGGCAGAATTTACAAGGGATTATATATACAGGGGACAGGGCCACATAGAACGTAGGAATAATATTTTAGAACATAGCACATACAATCACTGTAGCACTAAAAATAGAACATATAGCACACAACCAGTAACTACTGGTAACCAGAAAGTACCACCTACGCAACCCTAACCACCTTTAGGAATATCACGCAGGGAACTAGGACCTTACTAGTACCACCTGTACTAAGGAGAAAACAACCACCTAAGTATCACTCTACCTGTAGGGGTCTAAGCACCTAAACACAGGATGCATAAAGTACATTTAGAGGTGTAAAACAAAGCACATGACGCATAAACACATTCAGAGGCGCAGGAAAGGAACAATGGCGCAAAAACTCACAATAGCCACTATCTGTGGCAGTCCCTGGGCCAACTGGCCTGGTAGGGGCTAGGACGCCCTGCGTTCAGAAAAGCTGCGCCAGCTGCGCCAGCCAGAATGTAAATTATCCCCACCTAAACGTTGCAGCTGCCCACTAAGTGCTGGGCAGCTGTGGAAAAGGTTACTGGGGGCAACGTAGGAGCCACGTGGGCTCAAGTCCACAAGATATGCCCCCTAGAACCTCTCCGGGCTCTGTAACTAATGTGGGGCAAGGTGGGAGTGGCCCGCTGCCATCTGGGGCCACTCGGGCACGTAAGCAATGCCCCGGTAACGTTGGAGCCCTCTAGGCTCTGAACAATATCTGCCGCTCGTTGGAGCCTTCACGGCTCTGAACAAATTGCCCCTGTTCGTGGGAGCGACCCGCTGCCTTCCGGGGCCGCTCTGGGTGCGACAGAAATGCCCCCGACGTTGGAGTCACACCGGACTCTGAAGGAATACCAGGCGCCTCGTTGGAGCCTTACTCGGGGGAACCTAGTTGGAGCGCACCAGCGCTCAGCAACCCCCTCGGCTGCCTTGTGCACCCTCCCGGCCAGAGCCCCACTCACCCGGCTGGAGGCGCTGGTCTCGGTCACCGGCAGTGCTGGGGGTGGAGTCCCACTCAGGAAGCCTCCGGACGCCGGCACCACTCTCCTAGGCACCGAGGGACTTGTTCCACCGCTCGTCCCAGCGCGGGGTAGGCTCCCGCCTGGGTCCGTGAACCAGAGCGTCGCTTCCTTCCTCGCTACGGCCCCGGTCACATGGGTGATGCTCCCTGCCGCTGGACCAATCCCAGCGCGGCAGGGAGGTGACGTCAGCGAACCCTCGGGCTGCCGGCGGTGAATTCAACACGGCTCTCTCCGAAGCACGGGGTGGGCTCCCGTCTTCGGATTTCAAGTATCCAAGGGCAGAAACAAGCGGCAAGTTCCTGGCGGGGTGGGCACCCGCTAGGGCACAGGAATAATCAACTAAGCGGGGTGGGCACCCGCCATCAGAAACAAAGCGCTCCTGGCGCCAAGAGCACAGAAATAGGCGCTCTCTGCGCCGAAGGCAATTCCAGCACTTTCAGGCACTGGAGGCTTCAGCGAGGCACACCGGAAGGCGCTCCCCTATGCTGGTGTCCTAAACAAAGCGCTCCCAGTCAAATAAAAGCGCTCCCAGGCGCTTAGGGCTGCAAATAAAGCGCTCCCAGCGCTTTAAGAAGGGTAATAAAGTCCAGCAAAAAAAGTCTCCCCTGCACACAGCAAGGCAGGGGTGGGGGCAAGGCTGGACCCAGAGCCAGCTCACTGGGCCTCCAGGCAGGGAGGTAGTCCAAGTGGCGGTCCTCCGGTCCAGCAGCAGCAGCAGCCCCCCTCCGGTAGGATCCTGGCAGAGAACAGTTTCTGTGGGGACACAGCCCCATTTTTATACATGCAAACCCTTTGTTCTGGGGTCAGGGTGAGGGGGAAAACCAGTCGCAGCTGGTTGGGGAGCACCCTTGATGTGCTCAGCCCCTCACTCTATTCACTGGAAGGGCTAGGGTCGTCAGTCGCACCACAGGGGGCGGGGCCAGCATTGTGTTTGGAAAACCCTGTCCTATTCAGGACCCAGGTGGACTCCTCCCACCCATCTAGCTGCTGATCTCCCCATTCACCACTGGGTGACTCATCCTGACACTGGGGAATCCCTAGCCCGTCACATGACATGACCAGCCAATCACGCGACAGACACACTGCACACAGAAGTGCCCACTTCTAGAAGTGGCACTTCCACACTAGGTACATGCACGCCGCACACATCATCGCGCAGCATTCACTCCCACGAGTCCGCACATACCAAACTCGGGCCTGCACACCCCACGCATCAGGAACTACTAGGGACACATACATTCCCCATGCATTCCTATGGGAGGGCAGGCCTATCTCACCACATGCACTCAGAGCAGGCACGCACTTTACCCTGGGACACAGGGAAAGTGCGCAGAGACCAAACAATCACCATACCCAGTCACCAATAAAAATCAAAAAAAGTTCAGGGGTGAACCTGCCAGAAGGGCCAAGTCCAACACTTGTGATTACCTAAATTGAGAATGCTAATAGGGAATCGCAATTTGCAATTTCCTAATGCATATGCAAGAAGCCTTTCCTAAATGCGTACTGTACATTTGGGAAATATTAATTAGCATCAACTTCAAGTTGCTGCTAATATGTAGTTACTTTGAAAAATGCACAAAACTGCATTTTGCATAGTACCATGTGGCACACACATGCCCGTAGGCACCTGTTTTTTGTTAGGGGCGCCTCGGGGTGGGGGGGGGGTGGGGGTGGGGTTGCATTAGGCCCCTGGGCTTCCTTGCCTTTTCAGTTCCTAATTTGCGATTACCAATTAGGTAATCGTAATTTAGGCAATGCATGACCATTCCCACCTATGGGCCTTAAGGCCTATAGGAAAGAATGGAGTCGCAATGGCAAATAGAGATTCCCTAATTGCGTTTGCGATTCTTAAGGAATTGCAATTAGAGAATCGCTATTTGAAGCCTGTTTTGATACATTGAATTTTGCGATTACCAAAGACCGATTTCTTAAAAATTGCTATTTGGTAATTGCAAAATGTAACTTTCATGCATGTGCCCCTTTTTCGCTAGATATGGAGAGTGCCTTCCTCTCACGGGCACGCAAGATTGGGTTTGGGCTTACTGGATGTTATGGCTGTGTGTAGCTTTGCTATTTTTGCCTCCCAATGCTTCTCTAATAGATTCGATTTTTCCCCTAGCGCTGGAGAAGTGAAAGTGAGTTTCCATCTTAAGTATGGGGTTTTGCAGACTGTGCCCCATTTAATACTTTTTACTAATGGGCAGATGTTGGTTGGAAGTGGTAGCCCAGCCGGTTCATAGATCCTGTGAATCTTTGAGCTTATGTCCACCACAATTGATAGTGGGTGGTGGTCACTTTCAGTTCTAACTTGAACTTCTTAACCCTAACATTTATTTAACAAGGTTTTACTTAAGAAGATCAAAACCAATGTGGAAGTGTTTTTAAAAAGTGAGCTTTGATCTATCCTCCAGGGAGTCCTCTGGTCAGCCGAGGCCAGCTCGAAATCTCTTATGCATGACCCATAGTGTATTGCCACATACATCCCTGTGGTTTTTCCAGGTTGGCACACATTTCATGGATTAAAGTCACCAGCCGCTATACACTCATGTCCTGAGTAATCATAGAGTAAAGTTTTTATCTGGTCTGTGATATTCTTAGCAATCTCACTTGTCATGCCCCTACGTGGGTTGACATACAGATTTATCACCATTATTGGAGTGATTTTTCCAGGTCTGCACATCACAGGAAGAGTTCCTCATTCCCTTTATTTTTACCGATTGGTCTCCCGACAGATTTTTTTTTGGGCTGCTATGTGGGTTGCATGGTACTGAAATGGAGGTGGGTGCCGTGGACCACATTTGTTGCAGCAAAGGACGACACCTGTGTTCATATATTCCACATCATTTTTATTGACCATCAAAGAGTTTAAACCTTCCTCATTCCAGCTTGTTATTTTAATGGTGGTTCTCATTGCTTTTTCAGTGTTCCCCCTAATACTAGAAATTCGTTGGGCCCTTGGTTATGAGAGCAGCCGGTAGCCAGTCCCAATCAGACTGCTCGTAGAGGCGGATTTTGGTATGTGCTATTGGTGCACCAGTGGGAGAGGTGCCCCCTATCACACTTGCAAGATGTTCTGTGATCTTTTCTTCCTCATATCTGGGGCATGGTTTTCTTTATTCCTCTCAGTATACTTGCAACCGTACGCTGCACCGGAGGGTTTTGCCTCTCACCTCTCAGATAAGATATGGAGGTCTTTTTCTGTCTCAGGCTCATTGATGAGAATGCCCCACTCCTTGAATTGCTTGCTTTCTACTATGATGTTTGTGGCATTTACAGTGTTGGTCCACTCAGTCAATGAGGATTCTCTACGACTAATCCAGGGATAGGTTTTAAACCTTACTGATTTAAGGTGCACCGATGTAAGTTATAATAGCGAGGGTATATTAGTTAGAAGATGTAGGATATTATCCTGTATAGAGAGTTCCAAGGACTTCTCAAATTAAACTCTGGAGTAAAAATTAATGCTGCTAATGTAGATGCACGCAGGTGTTTATCTTTAACCTTGTCAGCATTTTAGGCGTGAGTGTGAAAGGCAGTCATCTTTTTCTCTATTAGCATTGGGCTGAGTGTGGTGTGATTTAGATTCCTGTTGATTCTCCGCTGTTATAGTTGGGTCACTCCCTTAGGAGTCAGTTTGATATTCAAGTTCTGCCTCCCTGTTTGTTGCTATTTTTGTGTCATTTTCCTGGGATTTCTTATGATGCTATTAAAAACTTCCATGTGAGGTAGTCTAGATCCTTTATCCTCCACCATCCTAGTTAGAGTGCCACATTGCTTACCAATTGTATGTTTTCTGGTTCCACCACCCAAGTCATCACTACATGTGCGTCATCTATCCGGGATTTCACATGCTGTTCGTTAAGGGCTTCTGTGGGGGAGGGGGAGGGGCACGTGGTTGTACCAAGGTGCTGCCTTTGTTGTTACGGTCCACATCCTGAGAGTAAGTATTTGGATGAGAGTAATTCACCATGTGATGCAAGGTCTGGGTGTGATTCCCCATTTTAGGTCGAGCCTACCGCAACGCGCATGCGCTGCTCTAGGAGATGACCTTTTGGAATCGGTCTGCACTTTTCAAACACACGGCGTGTGGCGGCATCCACAATGCGGGAGCCAGCAGCGGCGCCCAGGGGGCATCTGTTTCTAATTAGCGTGGCCGCACTTGTTTACATTTGCCTATCTTGCGGTCGCTTTCGCTTTCGTGCCGTTATAGTCGCTTATTTTGATTCAACAAGAGCATTTACGTGGGTTCCTCCTGCTCGCCCTGGGGGCTGAAGCGAGACACTCTGCTCAGAATGTGCCTCTGTGACGGGTGATCGCACAAGCTGTGTGAGACTACAAACCATTAAACATGTCATTAAGTAAACGTAAGGATGCATATCTCAAACCCTGGCACAGTGGACTTACAAAGAGGCAAGATAAAAGGCCTGCACTGTCCCTCAAATCAGACAGAAGGACTGAGGTCTGGCTGGTGCCTGCTCAGGCACGCCACACTGCTCACTGACGGACGCCGTCACCTCTTCTCCCGCAGCCATGGAGTTCAAGATAGCCGCAGCGGAAACAAGTGAGTGCACTGCGTTTCACCAATTTGTGACATTTTCTCGTCAGCCCTACGCGGAGGTGACAGAAAAACTGTATGGTCGCTCATTTTGTAACCAAAAGTCGTAACTAACCCCTGATATCTATGCCCTTAACAGTTTATTCTTTGCTGAAAAGCAGTGACGTTGTACAGCAGGTTTTGACATGAATACAGAAAGGTTGTGCAGGTTTTACAACGGTAGAGGAAGGTGTCTTTTATTTACAGCCCACTCACCCATTCAGAATACAACAGGTATGTTTTCAGGCTGTTTCCACTGCCTTTCAGCTGCCCAGTGACGGGCCTGCTCCCTTTGTGGCTCTGTTTGCTCGGAGAACAATCTTCAGTGTTGTTGTGTGCGTTTCCTTTTGTACAGTCCCCGAGGCTCACGTAACCAAACCAAAGCCCAGAACACCCAGTGTGACTAGGAAGATCCGTCGTTGTTCCCCATGTAGCAAGTCAATGAAAACGCTGCTGTTTGTGAACAAGAAACACACGTATATCACACTAGAGACAGCATTTGTGCTGCGCATTAGTCCAGCAAGTCATGTTGCCTTTGCGATTAATTCTGCAGTATTATTGAGTGTATTTTTTGAAAGTCCTGATTAGAATTGCTGCTGTTTCGGGTTTAGTCCTTCTAATCCAGTGGTGGCTGTGTTTTTTTCTCACATTTACCCACACACTATCTATTCCCCCTCTTTCATTTTCACTAATTCTCGCTGTTTCTTACTTCAGTGACCTCAACTTCCATCTTGATATCAACAACACACACACACAATTTGTTTGACTCTTTTTGGTTTCAAAACAAGCTGACATAATTTCCAGCAGCCACACTGCTCTACAACATAGTTTAATCACGTTGGCTAAGCAAATAACTCTAGCTAAACACTTATAAGGACCCAAAGGCAAGACATATTGGCTATGCCAATGCTTGTTTTGTTGAGCTTCAGGGAGCATGGTCAGGCCAGTACTTGATGGTGCAGGAATGCTTTCCGAAGTGTGTATGCTTTTATTGTCTTGCACAGGTTGTTTAGGTGGCTTATTTATCACTGTCTTAGGATGCAAAATTGAATACGTTTCCAATACCTCCACCCTGCTATAGTTACCCCGCCTCTTCCCGTTCACTGCGATGTTTAGGACTTGTGGTTGATTGTGCGTTCCATATTGTGCATTGTGAATAAGCCTATTTTTTCTTTTGCCGTTTCTCAGGGATTTTTATCCTCTTTTCTTTGTTGTTGTGAGAGGGTATGTGGGTACTTTTCATCAGTTGTGGGCAAGCTGCATTTGTGTCATCTGGTGTAATCTCCAATGTGAAGTTATTTGTTGGTGGCATCTCGGCTGTGTTCTTTGCAGGACCTGCATTGTTGTGTGAATCCTCCTCGTATTGCGGCCGCTTGATGCCCTCAGTGCTCGAGTGTATGGAAGGCGCTGTCTAGGCCTGTTTTGCCTTCTCACTTGAGCCACTTTGTACTCCGTTGATTGAGGGCCCTTGGTCTGTGGTGTCAAATTGTAGGTACATATCTATGGCGACCAGGCTCACACCAGAGCCTCTCATCATGACCTTACCAAGATTTCCCGCTTCCTCCTTCTGCGCATGATCAGTTCGGAAAGGAAGTGTTCCGCCTTGTACAGTGCCTATCTTGGTCATTTTTAACTGTTTTACTAGTGTGAATAATAGTGTACCTAACTAGTCAATTATGGCATTGCTGGCCACTCCATCTTCACTCTTGTGCTCATTTACCCAGAGATCTACCTTCTGATTGAGCATCTCAATTTCTTACCAAGCATCCATATGCTGTAGGCAAGAATTTATAAAAGCTTTGTAACTTATGTGACTGCCAAGTAAGAGCCTTGACCCCAGGAGCTGATGGTGTTTATAATGGTATCAGGGACGTCCTCGCTATCTGGAATGGGACATGGGGTGTAGTTCCCTGGGGCTTCGGACCCCTGGGTTCCCCTGGGTTCTGCCCCCATTCTGCCAACATAATGCTCTATTCCAGTTTAGTACAATGTGAAGTACCTTACAATAAATTATCGTCATTTTGGTGTAATTTAAAGATGATAATATTCTCTATTTTAGTGAATTGGTTTTGGATTTTTGTTGTGTTGTGTCTTTTACCTATTTACTGTTTTGATGGTATTAAATGGTTTACACATATCTGTCTCTTAAGTTAAGCCTGACTGCTCCTTTGCTAAGCTACCAAGGGTTGAGCAAGGATTAATTTACTGATACTTGACTGGACCTATTAGTGATTGTGGTATTATTACTAGCTGAGAATGTATACCCTTACCTACTGATAACCCACTTTCCTACAGGTGCACATAAGTATGTACTTATATTTTGTTAATAGCACATTGGGGTGCAAAATCATGTGTGATGTAAGATCAACAAGAGTGTGGAAATATTTTTTAAGGATCACAAACTACATTTATGTGGAAAATCACATTTAGGTGCAATAAAATCACTTTTAGATGCAAAATCATTTGTAGACATAAAATACCTTTACACACATAATCAACCTTGGTGCAAAGTCAGCAATGATGTGCTTTTCCATTCAGGAGCAACATCACTATAAAATAACCCTTGGTGAAAAATCAAGAGTAGGAAAACACTTAAAAGAGCAAAAATCACTCTTAGGCTCAAAAACATTTAGGCACAATCTTACTTTTAGGTGCAAACTCACATTTAGGTGTGACATTCCTATTAGCGCAACATGTGTAGATCAAAAACAGGTTAAGATTCAAACTCCCACATATGAGCAAAAGTCACAACTATTTGCACAGAGAAATGTGCAAAATCACCTTTAGCGCAAAGTCAACAGAAGTCTTTTAGCACATTTAGATGTGAAATCACTTAGTAGAGGGAGAAAATGTGATGTAATGTTATGTATAAATGGTGTGCAGTAGTATCACCATTGGTGCAACATTGGCATGAATGTGGAAATATCTTAAGAGCACGTATCACTTTTATGTGCAAAATCACATTTCAGTTTAAAATCAATTTTGAATGCTAAATCGTTTTTAAGTGTGAATTCACTTTTCAGTACAAAATCAACCCTGATGAATATTCAGCAAAATTGTGGTATCACATTTAGGGATAAGATCACATTTCAGTACTAACAATCCTTGGTGCAACAACAGGAGTGTGAAAACACTTGCAGGAGTAAAGCAACATCCCATATGGGTGCTAAAATCCATGTAGGTGCTGAATTTCTTTTAAAAGCAAAATCATATTTAGATGCAAAATCCCCTTTGGTGCAACATCACCCAGAGTTTGAAAATATTTCCTGGTTCAACCGCACACTGAGGCCAAAAAATAACATTTTAGTGCACACATTTAGGTACAAGATCATCAGTGCCGCAAAGTTCACAGATTTTGGTGCAAAAGCATTCAGTACAGGGAGAAAATACAGCAGTACATTGTCATATCAGTTGCATCTGTATGACAACACATTTGATCAACATCATGCTGAGGTGCAAAATCAACCTTGATTATTAAACATCAGTTTGAATGAGGAAATCTTTTAAGAGTGCATATCACGTTTCTGTACAAAATCAAGTTTGGGGCAAATATCACTCAGGTTCAAAACCATTATTAGCTGTAACCTCACTTTTAATAATAATAATAATAATAATAATAATAATAATAATAATAATAATAATAATAATAATAATAATGATAATGATAATAATAATACTGAAGCTTATAAAGCGCGACAGCTACCCAAAAACAGGGGTGTCCCGGCGCTGAGACATCAGGTAAAAACTTCAGAGAGGGTAGAGAACTTAACCGCCCTATATTAATCTGCCTTAAAGAGCCACGTCTTCAAAGCCTTGTGAAAACAAGTTTCTGAATTTGCCTGCCGCAGGGGACCTGGTAGGGCATTCCACAGTAAGGCCGTTCTGACCGTGAATACTCTACCGCCCAGGCGTGATTTCACAAAGCGTGGGGTGCGCAGCAATTTATGGGAATTAGATCGCAGCGCACGATTTTGCTTGTAGAGACACAGTCTTTCCTTCAGATATCTCGGGCATTTTCCGTTAAGAGCCCGATAGGCCAATATCATGGCCTTAAATATAATTATTTTCTCCACTGACAACCAGTGGAGCTTCTGTAGATGCGGAGAGACATGGTGTTGAAATGGTATGCGACAAACCAGTCTCGCAGCCGCATTCTGTATCATCTGAAGGCGGTGAATGGCGTATTTGGGGAGGCAAGGATCTTAGCCATTGGCGTAGTCTAGCCTAGATGTAACTGTGGCATGTACTACGGATTTGCGGCAGTCTTCCGGTAAAAAGTGCAAAACTTTCCGGAGATTTTTTAATTTACTAAAACAGATTGCAGCTACCTGCTGTATTTGGGATAAGAAGGAAAGGTCAGACTCCCATCTCACCCCCAAATTTTGAGTGCATTTGGCAGGGGAAGGTGGTGGGCCCATTTCTGACGGCCACCATAAATCTGCATCTGGCACTGGGCCCTGACCAAAAAACAGAACTTCTGTCTTCCCAGCATTGAGCTTTAATTTATTAGAGTTCATCCATAGAGCTATGTCACACAAGCAACTTTTAAAATTCTTAAAAACATCTACCGTCTTCTCCTTAAACAAAAAAGTACATATTCAACCTTGGTGCAGAGTAAGTGTGATTATGATAACATATTTAGAAGCAAATTGTAAGGTAGGTGCAAAATCTAGAAGTGTTAAAGTACTCCCAGTGGCAAAAATCATTTTTATATGTAAAAAGATGTCCTGTGCAAAATTACTAAAAGGGCAAAATCAAAGCAAAAGTCACATATAGGTACAAAATCTGCCTTTGTGCGAAGTCACTAGGAGAGCTTTATCACATTGAAGTACAAAATCACCCTTAATACTACATCAGTGTTAATGTAGACATGTTTAAGGAGAATAACACATTCAAATGCAAAATTACTTTTAGGTGTACAATTACTTTTAGGTACAGGATCAATGCTGGTGCACACTAGGCAACATAGTGGTATCACTTTCAGGTTCAAATCACATTAAGGTACAATAATAATTTTTTTTTACATTAGTAAGAATACAGGATCACTTTTAGGAGCACAAATCACATTTAGGTAAAAAAATCACACATGTGCAGAATAAAAATGAGTGTGGAAACACTTGTAGAATCACAAATCACATTTAGTAGCAAAAATAAATTTTGATGCACAATCCCCTTTGGTGCAACATCAACAGGCGTGTGAAAATGCTGGCAGTAGTAAAAATCACATTTAGGTGCAAAATCAAATTTAGGTGCAAAATCGATTTAAGGTGAAAAATGACATTTAGGCGCTGTTGGACTTGGCTGTTTCTGCAGGGTCATCCCCAAATCTTTTGCCTTCACCCTCCTGTTTTCTGAACCTGTTTTTGTTGACTTTTAGGGCTCTGCTCACTTTACCACTGCTAACTAGTGTGAATGTGCTTCTGCTCTCTCCTTTAAACATGGTGAAACTGTCTTAAACACAATTTGCATATTTAATTTACTTGAAAGCCCCTAGTAAAGTGTAACTACATGTATCCAAGGCCTAGATATTAAGTGCTACTAGTGGGCCTGCAACACTCATTGTGCCACCCACTTAAGCAGCTCTTTAAACATGTCTCAGGTCTGCCATTGTAGCCTGTGTGTGCCGTTTCAAACTTGGCATTTGACTGTGGTGAAATAAACCTTTTGCAGACTTAAACCTACCTTTTTAACACATATGAGTCGCCCCTCGGTTAGTCCCCAAACAGCCTGTAGGGCAAAATGCAGTGTATTTAAAAGGTTAGACATGTATTTTTTAATTTTACATGTCCTGGTAGTGAAAAACTAAATTGGCTTTTCACTACTGCAAGGACTACCTCTCCCATAAGATGACATTGGTCTACCTTATAACATTTAATAAGTGCTAACTTTCAATTGGGAGCAAATGGGAATGGCGAGTTTAGTGTCTAAATAATTGTAATTTAAAAACACTCTTTAATTGTTAAGTCGTATCTTAAGTCACAATTCTGAAAATACTTCAAGACGGGCGACAGTGGCGCCCGCTGCTGTTGCACTGCTATAATGAGGATGCTCTCCTCTTGAAAAAAAACTAATTCACTTCTTTTGACCAAGTAATCCAGAGTAATCAAAGGTAATCCACTACATTTATCAATATTTAATCCATCCTTCTTTAAATCCCTAGTATATGGTATACTATGTACCCAGGGCATATGTACCCAGGGCAGAGGTACCCCATAGGCCTCTCAGGAGCTGCAGCATGTTTTATTCCACCTTTGGGAGACCATTCAAAATGACACAACAGGTCTGCTACAGCAGCCTGTGTAAGGCGGTGCGTGCACCCCTTACTTAGATATAGGTTCACTATATCTACTCCATTTCACTGCACATATAATCCTATCAGTCACCCCTATGGCAGGCCTTATCAATCCTGAAGGCAGGGTGCTGGGTTTTATGTGAGAGGGTGCACCTGCATGAGCAGAGCCCCTCTGCAGCCTTCTGAACCTCTATTCCGGGGTTGTTTGTGATGCATTAATACAACAAGTGAGAGGAGGGTCTAAGGGAAAATAATTTAAAGACCTGCCCAAGTCCAAATCCCCTATTCCAAACTGAAGCAACTACATAAAAGGGACTGGGGGTCTACAGAGAAACACAGTAAGTGATGTATATGCTGATGTAAGGTCTTCTTTTACCCCTGGCAATCCGAGCTGAGCATGATTGCCATCAAATTGTATCATGTGATAGAGCTAAATTGTCAAGCCCTGTAGGTCATTATTATCACGTGGTAATCTGCCACATCCATGAGGGTGACCTTTAGATCATAAGGGTCCCCTCCGTGGCGAGCTCAAATGCTCTTCGTGGATGCCATTCCCCACCGAGGCAAACAATTAATGCCACAATGTGTGCAAAAAAACATAGAAAAAACTATGAAAAAAACTATGTAATGCAGTGCAGTGCAGTGAAATATAAAAAGGTCATGTGAAAAGATGTTTTGACAATATCTCTTTCCTCACACCTAGTAAAACCAAAAGGAGTAAAACTCAAGCTCCCGCTATTAATTCATAGTAGAGCACTATAACTCCTTATATATGGTCAACATGTTTCAGCCTAAACGGAAGTGATCCAGGCTTTCTTCAGGACCAAATCGCAGCTACTGCATATTAACCAAGCAACTTCTAAACACTATAAAAAGAAGAACCATACAACCTCGCTTGATGCGAAGCCTTCAAGTGCAGGATGCAATCATCACCTACAAGAAGATAAATCAATTATCATACTTTGTGCTAATAAAGAAACTAGAGACCAGCAGGCATAATATTATGTCCCAGATGGCTCTTATGTATCCGCTTACCCTGAGTGGTCAAGGCCCAAACCTCACCTCCCTGGAACCTTCCTCGGGTGTAGATGAGGCCCCGCTCTGTAATGAAACAGGGGAAAATAAAAGAAGATGGGCTCTTCAGCCAGCACCAGACTTAAACAACCAAGAAAAACCCTATCAGAAGTATAGGGTCCAGCCAGATTATGTATCAATCATACTTCCCTCCCTTACACTCTTTAAAACTGAAAACACCTGCCAGATGTCAAAGACCTGTTTAGATCATAGAGACTGCTATTGTGAGAAGAAAGCACAGTCGCAGGCTCTACTAGCTGTGTGCTTCCTGTATGTCTCCAAATCATCATGGCTAACCTGTTAGTATTTAGTGGCTTAATGTGCTCAAAAGCACACTTAAAAATCAAAATCAGCATGGTGTTTGTTAAGCCTACGCCTGAATAATTCCCTTATGCCGGACAGGAAAGAGAAAAACGTCTTCATTCTAACATAGGGAATTATCAATTAGAAGCCCGGCGTCAATGAGCAAATGTATGTTCTCACTTTGCTTATGCTCCGACACCGCTACATAAAGGAACCATCACTAAAGGATTCGTTTCCGTTGCGCTACGTGATTATGTTACTTCCACTCATTCAGGCATACACTGACCTGTCCGTCGGTACCTCTGGACTCCCGCCGAGTTCAGGGAAGGAGGCACCAGAGTCGTGAACATCTTTGATATAAATACCCTTTGTTGTAGTGGGTCTACATCCGGTTTAGAAAAGCGCGCGCTCCTGCTAGCGGCGGAGTGGCAGCGTCGAACTACATAATGACGTCACACGCGTCTCTTCTGTAGTTTAAAGAGGCGCACGCTCAGTATCACCCAACGTGGCGCCGCTAGACTACAGAATGACGTTACGCGTAGTTGCCCTGTGGTTCAGTTTATCGTCTAACACCCAAGTCAAGCACGGATAAATTAAGTTAGGTGTTCAAGTACACTATCATCTCAAAGATTTATTTTGGAAAGGTGATAGTGCTATGTTCACTTCCAAATATCGCTAGAGATAGAGGGAAAGGCTATTTTCTTTGGGCAGTCATTAGTGTCAAAGCGCCCCTGGTAATCTTATTGTGTTAAACATGGTAGAACAAGTACATCTATAATGGTGGAGGAAGCATACCCTGCATTGTGTTGCCCTTTCAGTAGAGATCCCCCCAAACTCCAAATCTTGTCTAAGGGAACAAGCAGAATAACATTACGTATTCGTCTCCACGTGTCACTAGATGTGAAGAAAAAAGTTTTGTATGTAGTTGTCAACGGGTAATGGTGATAGTTCTCACATCCCTATTACTCATATTGAATTAGTCAACACTGCAATAGAAGGGAAATGAAGGGAAATGAACATCCTACGCCTGGTGTGAGCCTTCACGCAAATGATGTCACCATATGTATCTTATAAAAGGCATGCCACTGGTAGGTTCTGTAGTACCGAGATATACATTGTTGCGTTATAGCTATATGCTCCATCTCGTGTTGTGTAATCTTGATGGTCATCTAATGGCCATCAAGTACTCGTGGTAGCCATGGTGTTTACAAAAGTTACATAGTGACCAATCCAAACCATGGCCAACTCATCAGGTATGTAGTGTTCTAAGACTCAGTTGGGCCTGCCTACAAATTAAAGGCTAACCCAGGGAATGTCATCATTCAGACCTAGAGTATCACTGTGTAGTCTGTACACCCATTTTTGCTCTTTGACAAATAGATATCTGGATATGTCACTAATTCAATATGAGTAATAGGGATGTGAGAACTATCACCATTACCCGTTGACAACTACATACAAAACTTTTTTCTTCACATCTAGTGACACGTGGAGACGAATACGTAATGTTATTCTGCTTGTTCCCTTAGACAAGATTTGGAGTTTGGGGGGATCTCTACTGAAAGGGCAACACAATGCAGGGTATGCTTCCTCCACCATTATAGATGTACTTGTTCTACCATGTTTAACACAATAAGATTACCAGGGGCGCTTTGACACTAATGACTGCCCAAAGAAAATAGCCTTTCCCTCTATCTCTAGCGATATTTGGAAGTGAACATAGCACTATCACCTTTCCAAAATAAATCTTTGAGATGATAGTGTACTTGAACACCTAACTTAATTTATCCGTGCTTGACTTGGGTGTTAGACGATAAACTGAACCACAGGGCAACTACGCGTAACGTCATTCTGTAGTCTAGCGGCGCCACGTTGGGTGATACTGAGCGCGCGCCTCTTTAAACTACAGAAGAGACGCGTGTGACGTCATTATGTAGTTCGACGCTGCCACTCCGCCGCTAGCAGGAGCGCGCGCTTTTCTAAACCGGATGTAGACCCACTACAACAAAGGGTATTTATATCAAAGATGTTCACGACTCTGGTGCCTCCTTCCCTGAACTTGGCGGGAGTCCAGAGGTACCGACGGACAGGTCAGTGTATGCCTGAATGAGTGGAAGTAACATAATCACGTAGCGCAACGGAAACAAATCCTTTAGTGATGGTTCCTTTATGTAGCGGTGTTGGAGCATAAGCAAAGTGAGAACATACATTTGCTCATTGACGCCGGGCTTCTAATTGATAATTCCCTATGTTAGAATGAAGACGTTTTTCTCTTTCCTGTCTGGCATAAGGGAATTATTCAGGCGTAGGCTTAACAAACACCATGCTGATTTTGATTTTTAAGTGTGCTTTTGAGCACATTAAGCCACTAAATACTAACAGGTTAGCCATGATGATTTGGAGACATACAGGAAGCACACAGCTAGTAGAGCCTGCGACTGTGCTTTCTTCTCACAATAGCAGTCTCTATGACCTAAACAGGTCTTTGACATCTGGCAGGTGTTTTCAGTTTTAAAGAGTGTAAGGGAGGGAAGTATGATTGATACATAATCTGGCTGGACCCTATACTTCTGATAGGGTTTTTCTTGGTTGTTTAAGTCTGGTGCTGGCTGAAGAGCCCATCTTCTTTTATTTTCCCCTGTTTCATTACAGAGCGGGGCCTCATCTACACCTGAGGAAGGTTCCAGGGAGGTGAGGTTTGGGCCTTGACCACTCAGGGTAAGCGGATACATAAGAGCCATCTGGGACATAATATTATGCCTGCTGGTCTCTAGTTTCTTTATTAGCACAAAGTATGATAATTGATTTATCTTCTTGTAGGTGATGATTGCATCCTGCACTTGAAGGCTTCGCATCAAGCGAGGTTGTATGGTTCTTCTTTTTATAGTGTTTAGAAGTTGCTTGGTTAATATGCAGTAGCTGCGATTTGGTCCTGAAGAAAGCCTGGATCACTTCCGTTTAGGCTGAAACATGTTGACCATATATAAGGAGTTATAGTGCTCTACTATGAATTAATAGCGGGAGCTTGAGTTTTACTCCTTTTGGTTTTACTAGGTGTGAGGAAAGAGATATTGTCAAAACATCTTTTCACATAACCTTTTTATATTTCACTGCACTGCATTACATAGTTTTTTTCATAGTTTTTTCTATGTTTTTTTGCACACATTGTGGCATTAATTGTTTGCCTCGGTGGGGAATGGCATCCACGAAGAGCATTTGAGCTCGCCACGGAGGGGACCCTTATGATCTAAAGGTCACCCTCATGGATGTGGCAGATTACCACGTGATAATAATGACCTACAGGGCTTGACAATTTAGCTCTATCACATGATACAATTTGATGGCAATCATGCTCAGCTCGGATTGCCAGGGGTAAAAGAAGACCTTCCATCAGCATATACATCACTTACTGTGTTTCTCTGTAGACCCCCAGTCCCTTTTATGTAGTTGCTTCAGTTTGGAATAGGGGATTTGGACTTGGGCAGGTCTTTAAATTATTTTCCCTTAGACCCTCCTCTCACTTGTTGTATTAATGTTCTTGAGCAGCTACTTAGCTGCGGGTCTGCGTTCAAAACTACACTAGTTGGTAGTTACATTCCACAACAGGTTAGTGGGATTTTCTATTATTTTCTCTCAACACCTTACTTTCTCTTTGGACCCTCTCCTGCTCGGGTGTCTTAGGACTTGTTTAGGACAGATTGGTTCACACACGCCCCAAGACACCATTACCGAGACAATTGGGAACGCTCTGGGGTTTACCGGCGGCCACTGGCCACCATCCCTGTGGCGAATGCTCTATCTGTCCACAGACTTCCCATTCAACAACTATTGATATAGGAACCAGTAAACCTTGGATTCAATATCATTTCACTAATTGTAACAGCAGCAATCTGATTTATTTGATCACTTGCCCGTGTAGAACTAACTATGTCGGGATGACCACTCGAAAAGTTAAGGCACGTATGTTGGAGCACAAAAGTACATTTAGATGCAAGAAGCTCACTGCAAAACTCATGAGACATTTCAATGAACATCATGGACCAGAAGAGTTTAAATGGACTGTTCTTGAAAAACCCAATATACCCTTATCTGTCAGTGACATATCCAGATATCTATTTGTCAAAGAGCAAAAATGGGTGTACAGACTACACAGTGATACTCTAGGTCTGAATGATGACATTCCCTGGGTTAGCCTTTAATTTGTAGGCAGGCCCAACTGAGTCTTAGAACACTACATACCTGATGAGTTGGCCATGGTTTGGATTGGTCACTATGTAACTTTTGTAAACACCATGGCTACCACGAGTACTTGATGGCCATTAGATGACCATCAAGATTACACAACACGAGATGGAGCATATAGCTATAACGCAACAATGTATATCTCGGTACTACAGAACCTACCAGTGGCATGCCTTTTATAAGATACATATGGTGACATCATTTGCGTGAAGGCTCACACCAGGCGTAGGATGTTCATTTCCCTTCTATTGCAGTGTTGACTAATTCAATATGAGTAATAGGGATGTGAGAACTATCACCATTACCCGTTGACAACTACATACAAAACTTTTTTCTTCACATCTAGTGACACGTGGAGACGAATACGTAATGTTATTCTGCTTGTTCCCTTAGACAAGATTTGGAGTTTGGGGGGATCTCTACTGAAAGGGCAACACAATGCAGGGTATGCTTCCTCCACCATTATAGATGTACTTGTTCTACCATGTTTAACACAATAAGATTACCAGGGGCGCTTTGACACTAATGACTGCCCAAAGAAAATAGCCTTTCCCTCTATCTCTAGTGATATTTGGAAGTGAACATAGCACTATCACCTTTCCAAAATAAATCTTTGAGATGATAGTGTACTTGAACACCTAACTTAATTTATCCGTGCTTGACTTGGGTGTTAGACGATAAACTGAACCACAGGGCAACTACGCGTAACGTCATTCTGTAGTCTAGCGGCGCCACGTTGGGTGATACTGAGCGCGCGCCTCTTTAAACTACAGAAGAGACGCGTGTGACGTCATTATGTAGTTCGACGCTGCCACTCCGCCGCTAGCAGGAGCGCGCGCTTTTCTAAACCGGATGTAGACCCACTACAACAAAGGGTATTTATATCAAAGATGTTCACGACTCTGGTGCCTCCTTCCCTGAACTCGGCGGGAGTCCAGAGGTACCGACGGACAGGTCAGTGTATGCCTGAATGAGTGGAAGTAACATAATCACGTAGCGCAACGGAAACGAATCCTTTAGTGATGGTTCCTTTATGTAGCGGTGTCGGAGCATAAGCAAAGTGAGAACATACATTTGCTCATTGACGCCGGGCTTCTAATTGATAATTCCCTATGTTAGAATGAAGACGTTTTTCTCTTTCCTGTCCGGCATAAGGGAATTATTCAGGCGTAGGCTTAACAAACACCATGCTGATTTTGATTTTTAAGTGTGCTTTTGAGCACATTAAGCCACTAAATACTAACAGGTTAGCCATGATGATTTGGAGACATACAGGAAGCACACAGCTAGTAGAGCCTGCGACTGTGCTTTCTTCTCACAATAGCAGTCTCTATGATCTAAACAGGTCTTTGACATCTGGCAGGTGTTTTCAGTTTTAAAGAGTGTAAGGGAGGGAAGTATGATTGATACATAATCTGGCTGGACCCTATACTTCTGATAGGGTTTTTCTTGGTTGTTTAAGTCTGGTGCTGGCTGAAGAGCCCATCTTCTTTTATTTTCCCCTGTTTCATTACAGAGCGGGGCCTCATCTACACCCGAGGAAGGTTCCAGGGAGGTGAGGTTTGGGCCTTGACCACTCAGGGTAAGCGGATACATAAGAGCCATCTGGGACATAATATTATGCCTGCTGGTCTCTAGTTTCTTTATTAGCACAAAGTATGATAATTGATTTATCTTCTTGTAGGTGATGATTGCATCCTGCACTTGAAGGCTTCGCATCAAGCGAGGTTGTATGGTTCTTCTTTTTATAGTGTTTAGAAGTTGCTTGGTTAATATGCAGTAGCTGCGATTTGGTCCTGAAGAAAGCCTGGATCACTTCCGTTTCGGCTGAAACATGTTGACCATATATAAGGAGTTATAGTACTCTACTATGAATTAATAGCGGGAGCTTGAGTTTTACTCCTTTTGGTTTTACTAGGTGTGAGGAAAGAGATATTGTCAAAACATCTTTTCACATAACCTTTTTATATTTCACTGCACTGCATTACATAGTTTTTTTCATAGTTTTTTCTATGTTTTTTTGCACACATTGTGGCATTAATTGTTTGCCTCGGTGGGGAATGGCATCCACGAAGAGCATTTGAGCTCGCCACGGAGGGGACCCTTATGATCTAAAGGTCACCCTCATGGATGTGGCAGATTACCACGTGATAATAATGACCTACAGGGCTTGACAATTTAGCTCTATCACATGATACAATTTGATGGCAATCATGCTCAGCTCGGATTGCCAGGGGTAAAAGAAGACCTTCCATCAGCATATACATCACTTACTGTGTTTCTCTGTAGACCCCCAGTCCCTTTTATGTAGTTACTTTTGTTTGTGATGCAGCCAACCATATACTCTTAAGTGCATTATAACCTCGCGGTAAATCCTAACTTTAAAACGGGTGCATGGAAACATGTTGTGTTTAGTGTCAAACACCTTGGAATCATACCTCCACACCAGTAACTGGTGTTGTATTATTCCACCCTCCTAGAGGCAGAAATATGACAACATCGGTACACCCGGTACCAGCTTTCTCGACCCGGGCATCATGAGATAGATGCTGCCAGCCACAGACACGAGTCTACCCTCCTGCTGCTGGACGAAACTCTGGCAGGGTAAAGTTGGACACTAGGTTTCCTGTCACAGGGAGGTGTGACCACCTCCCAGAAAGGCTTTAATGTATTGGGGTTTGGTGGGTGCACTCCAAGAGTGCTTTGATGTCTGCACTGGGGGCACATTTAGTGTTCCTTTGCATAGTCCAGCACAAACCGGTTGTAGGAGCCATTTGCTCCTGCTCTGGTGTGCAACTAGACAAAGGACATGGGTGTAGTCACCCCTCTTTCATGACCCTCCCATAGGTGGGTCCCCAGAGTTTGTCCCACCCCTTCCTTCGGAATAAAGTAGGAACCCCTGCCAACAGGACTTTAGATTTACCTGGATGAAACTCTGCTACAGAAACCAAGTACTTTGACTATCTACACTATGCTGGATGACTGAAGAATCTCCCTTGGAGTAAAGGAGTTATTTCCCTGCAAGGCAGGCACCTGAAACACATCTGACCGGTTTGCATCTATACCACTCCTGAAGGACTCCGAAGTTTTATGCAACACAGGAGGTGGGTTCCCGTGATCTCTGAGGTTGATCCGTGCTCTCAGCAATTCTGAGACCCACATCCCTCATGGAGATTGAGCAACCTAGGCACCATGTACATTTGCAGCAGTATATGCTTTTTGGCAATCCCCAAGGCTGTGTTTGGGCTACTTGTAGTTCTGACCCCGAGCAGAATTTCCACTGAAGATTTCCAGCCTACACTCCACGATTGTTCCGTGGGCTGGTATTTTGTGATTCAGCTCGAGGTCCCTTCGCGATCCCTGGTCCGTCAACCTGTGGATCCCTGTGAAGGTAACTTTGACTTTCAGTGGGCTTTCCTGGTTGCTTCAGACATGCCCTGACTCTCCATAGCTTGGATAGTCCCAAGGACCTTGGTGGTCCTCACCAAAGCATTTTTCTTTCGACCACGTGGGTTGCAGTTGCCAAGGCTTGTTGGTGTTCAATCCGGACACTGACCCCCCCAGCACTCGACATCCTTCGTGGGACAACTCGCCTGCCATCTTTGGTCTTCGTTGATGTCTCCTGGTCCCGGTGGCTGCAGAGTCAAGTTTCACCTCTTCTCACCTGAAACACCCGACATCGGTTGGCATTTGCCTATCTTGCCCCTGGGTCACTGAAGGACTCCGAAGATTTCTGCAACACAGGAGGTGGGTTCCCATGATCTCTGAGACCCACATCCCTCGTGGAGACCATGCAACCCAAACCCCTGGTCACCGTGTACATTTGCAGCAGTGTGGAAATCTGAAATAATTTTCGCTAGCATAAGCTGAAGCCATCTTGGTTGTGGCATCCAATTTGTTGGCTTTGTAATTCTCCCATCCTCTGCTGCTCGTCTTTTTCCCTACCTGTGCTGTCTATTTTAGTTGACTTCCTGACTCAGCTGAAAGCAATGTGCATGCTAAGAGTTAGTAGCTGCCAGAACACCTGGTCTCAGACTCAACTGTCAATCATTTTCTGCTGTTGTAAACAGTTCTGTTCCCCCTCCCACTTTGCTGACTAAGTGATCTCCCATCTGCCCATGTTTGTCGGTAACTATTCCTGTGTAGGCCTGTACCTTCTATTTGTATCCACATGCTTACCAGTGCAGAAAAAGCTGTATATAAGGCCTGTGTTCTGTGACTTCAATGTACTACCTCAGGCAGCACTTGAGAGTGCTGTGTGGACGTAGTCCCACTCATGAGTGATTAATAAACTTGTTATTTGAATTCCAGCTTCAGTGCCAATCTCTATTTTGTTGGTCTATGGACCAGTGGACAGAGAAGGGTTACCCCTGCACCGCTGTGCACACTAAAAGGCACATTTCCACAGTTGGCGGCCAACGTTGGGCCTCATCGAGGACGCAGCCGTCCAAAGGAGTGGTCTTGACGGAATAGTGGAATATTGCTGAGGAGACGTGCTGAATGAGGAGGCCCTTGTCTTTGCAGCCAACGTGATTTTTCCGGTTTTCTCGATTTGACCCTCCAGTTGTTGGCCGGTCCCGCCTGAGGAATCCTTTGGCGTTATTTTTGCAGTGACCATTAGGTCGACCAAGAGATTGGCAGTCCGAGGTTGGAGACTCTTGTTTGGTAAGGTCACTGAAGTGGCACTCTTGCGTGCTTGGCCAAGATTCTGGTTTTGTTTGTTTGATTTATTTTTTGCTAAAGATAAAGGCAGGTAATGTGGAGATTTTTTCTACTTTTGAATATTTTGGAAAAGTAATATTTTACAAAAACTTGGTAGCATGCCTGTTTCCAGCACATTCTGAAGGTTGTGTTGCTGTCTTGGTTGTACCAATATGGATTTAGAAAGAAGTCAGCCGGCTCTTCCAGAGGGGACATCTAAACGACATATGTTTATTAAATACGGTATTTCTTCCATAATGTATAGTACACTGTGGAACAAATATACGAAAAAGGATCCTGATTTTCGATGGCCTGTGAATGGGTCATTTGACTTTAAAAAGATTCAATATGTAGAGCAGTGTTTATTCAACAGAAAAGTTGACAAGATATGTTTGATTGTGTACGAATGTGGGTGAAAGAAGTGCAAGAGTGAGGAAAGAAGAACCTATAGCAGAAAAAGAATAGCGAAAAACGATATATAAAAAAGCATTGGAATTAAAAAATAAAGAGATGAAGGTAATAAAGAAAAAGAGGAAAAGGAGCGTTGTTTAGAGGTAACTGGCCAGTACTCTATTAGGCGCCCCATTTATCCCATACTTAATAAACCTCAGGATGAATCCATTTTGTTAGATCCATCTCCGCCCCCGTATAAATTTCCCCCTGCCCCTGATAATGATCTTTCTGAAGAAGAACATTTTTCCTCAGACGATAAAGACTTAGATAAGCAAGATGGCCGGCAGACTCGCTCTACTTTGACTGTTGACGAAGAAAACACAATCTGATCCACTGCTCGCAAAGAAGCTCGTGGGACTACTTCTGCTTCAGTCCTTGTAGCGCTGGTTCAGCAGTGGAAGGGTTTAGAGCAGTTATATTTTGTAGAGAAGTTCACTTGGGTGGTAATACTTGGTTTTAGAAACATTTCTAAAAACTTAGAGCTCACTGGAGCGCATAGTTACTAGAAGTGGTTCGCCATTGGATTGAGACCCTGCTCTGGATTTGTGGTTGCCGGCGGCCGTGCAAATGTAATGCAGACGCCTGACGCCTTTCACGTTTACCCACTTCCGGGTTGGAGAGGATCAGCGAGCAGCGTCATCGGCGAGTCGCGCTGGAGCAGGGTAATCGGAGCGCGAAGAAGAATCAGTCAGGGGGCAGCAACGTTGTGCTTCTCATCACCTCAAAACACTGCCTCACATCAGGGAAACAGTGCGAAAGAGCGCGAAAAATGCCACAGTGGGGGCCTAGTGTTTAAAAGGTAAAGAGTAGCAAAAAGGCTGAGAGCGCGCCCCGTGGAAACCCCCGGAGGGGGGAGGAAGACCCTCGCATTAGGAGGTTACAGAAAAGGAAAAAAAACTTTGTGCAGGGGCTAAATAAGCCAGTAGAAACACGGCATGCCGAATATACCACTCTACAGAAGAGGTAAGTGCTTTTTAGTTCTGGGGAGAGTCCCCTTTTGAAAAGTAAGGATTTATGCCATCAGCAAGCTAAGAACTGTTTGGGCCTGCGCAAGTGGGCTGTATTACACATTCTCAGTCTCTGGAGGTTAAAAAATAACCAGGTGTGACAAGTAGATGGAGTATTTTAAATTGGGACACACTGACATCAAAGCTTGTTGGTATTATTTTACAAAACACGCATCGTAGCAGGAGCTCTTTTAAGATGGCACCTAAAATGCTAAATATATGTAAAGCAAGAAAAGTCCCCCTAACTTTGAATACTGAGTCAAGCGACCTTATTAGTCCCCCAGGGGAGAGTATGGAAGGCCTGGAGGAGAATATCAAGTGTGTACAAAAAAAAAACTCAAAGAAGAAACTGACACTTGAGATTTCACAAGTCAGTATAAAGGGGGGGAGCACTGTGTCTAAATCCATAAAAGACTTTGTGGGGAAACATTTTATCAAGAATGAGTCAAAGCATCTTAAGTCAAATAAACATCAACCTGGAACCAAGACTCTCCTCATCGCCAAGTATATTTTCTACGACTGGTATTGTTGATGAAGAATTTGAGTAGAATGCCCCAGAGTAGTTGGAAGGCCAGAGAGATGCTATGGTTTCAGACATTAGATTAAATACAGATAAAAGCTTGAGCCTAGGGGAAAATCAGTGCTCCAAGTTGATACTAGAACTGGGCCGTAGTAGCTCGCTGGGCTTGGATATATCAGCAACACCCTCGGCATCAATGCTGGACATAATGTTAATGCTACAAAAAATGCTGCAAGGCCTGCTAGAGGTCACATTATCAAACAATAAAACACTAAGGGCCAATGAAACCTGCCTAAAACAAACAGTGGGTGAATTACAGGGTATTAGGAGCCTAATGCCATCGATTGTTAGACCAGTGCCTGATACCCTTGCTCAAGATGATGTGGTTGATGCGGGGGGATTAGAGTCAATGAATATTTGCCAGGATGTGTATATTTTCAGATGTCCAATGATAATTAGGAGAAGGAGCGAGCATCCATGGTATAGGCGGACAAAGACAAGATACCCTCCCAGAAAACAAAGGCAGCAAAAAGGGAAACAAAAGGGATATAAAAGAGGAAGGGATAATAGAGTTAAGTCCAAAGTAACATTAAAAGAAAGAAGAATCATCCCAGATAATATGAGGCTAAGGAGGATCCCGGAGAATCACTCGTCCATAAGACAAGAGAAAACAGGGGGGAAAAGGGTTCAACAAAAAAACACCCGGGTAGTAGAAAGAGAGGAGAAGAGGTTGGGAAAATGGGTGAATTTGCAGGAAAAGAAGGATCACCCTAGGAACTCTGGGAGGAGGGGAATAGTTTAAAATTGAACACTAAAGTTATGAGGGAAAAGAAAATGGAGACCTAAAAGTAATAAACTTGAGTGATAAAAAGTGGATATATCTTGAACCCTTGGAAGCGGAAAAGGGGAGGAAAAAGTTGCGAAAAATTGTACCCCTGAACCGCTCCCAACTTTTGTTTTCTTTTTCAGAATGCCCAAGCCTGAGAGAAATTGCTTCAAATGATTTGAGACGGATAGGATGCATCCCCATTAACAAAGACAAAGAAGTTACAAAAATTGAAGTCTACTCAGGGCTGGTAAAAACTGCAATTTTAAATGCCGAAAAAGAAATGTTAAAGGAAGGAATAAGGTAAATGCCCGATCTTGAATTAGAAAGGGTAATACAGCCAGAGAGTGCCTTTCTAAATTGCCACACAGGCCTCGGGAAAAGGCAGGCTAGATTGATAGCAGGGGCATGCGGGAAAAGAGCAAACATTAACATAGTTGTAGAGAATTTAGAGCCCTGTAAAAATTGGGGGACTGGAGCCTAGGAGAGAGCATCTTAAGTACATCTTTGTGGGCGCTGAACGAATCGGGTCGCCTCAGCGAGATTGTTTAGGGAAGTGGGTTGTCGCATAGCCTAAAAATAATTTCGTGGAACATCAATGGTTTTATAGGGCAAACAAAGATTGACGGTATAAAATACTCCTCTAGGCAGATTGATATAGTTTGCCTGCAGGAAACCTGGCTGTGCGACAATACCCCAGTGGTCGATGGGTGATCTCAGATTCATAAACCCGCCAGTAAATCATGATTTGGACGTCCTTCTGGGGGAATTATGACACTTATTTCTACAAGAACGGCAAGTAAAGTAAATACGATAACTACTTCATGCAAATGAGTGCTGGTTGTTGAGGTAATTTTACAGGGGCCTGAAAGGCAAAATGACTGCGTCATTGTAGTAAACACCTACATATGGGGTTCTAAAGAAGAATATGAAAGAGAAATGGTACTATTCAGAGATGATATAAATTGCTTGACTGATAAGTATGGAAAAGATCTGATGATTATTACGGGCGATTTTAACCATAAATTAAACCCCCAAAAAATAGACCCCTGGTTAAAAGAAATGTTAAAAGCTTATGAGATAATGCCTGCATACTTTCCCACTTGTGACATGAGTAGACAAGATGAAGACTTAGGGGAATTCCTTGGTTTAAAAGGGCTAATTTTCTTAAATGGTAGGGCAGGTGCCGACCGTCCAGCGAAACAAACGTACAGACGAGGTAACCAACATTGTCCCATAGATTATGTGTTTGTACATGCCTGGAACTATGCTAAGGTAAAAACGTTTAAGTAATTCAGGGTAAAGAAAGTGACCATTACCAATTGTTCTGTGAAGTGGAGAGAGGGCTCCCAAGACTCTGTGAAAGAGTCCTCCCCAAAACTTTGGCATATCCAAAATGTCTAACTACAAAATTAACAGATGAATATTTAGGGAAATTAACTAAGTTAAAACAAAATTTAACCTTGGAGGTGGGGAATGCTCAGACAATTTCATAGTTTGAGTAAAAAATCTATCAGGTTGTACAATGCCTCAGAGCGGACCTAAAGATGAATGGAAAGGGAATTAAAGACCCACAAGCCCGTTATAGAAAGCAAATAAGCTGGTTTGACTTAGAATGTGGGGAAAAAAAGGTCAATAAGAAGAGATGAAAGACGCCTGAGGCTAAGGTTTGATCAGGAGGGCTTTACCAACTTAACTAATTTAAAGAAAGATTATAAAATGTTGGTGAGGTCTAAGAAGAGGAGATTCAAAGAAAAATGATGGGATAACCTATTACAAACAATAGAAACAAAAAATATCAAAGGCTTCTGGCAGTTGATTCAAGATGCCTTGGGGCGGTCACCAGAAACCCTGAGCTGTGTAGTTGATGAGGCATCCTGGGAAGAGTACCTAGGCCAATTATATATGGCTAGCAATGCGTCATCAGTAAGTGAGGGAAGAGCTCCTAAGATATAGGAGGCAAAAGTGTTAATACCTGCATTCATGATGGAAAAAGTGAAGGACACCATCAGGCAGTTAAGTCTAACTCGAGCCACTGGGCCAGATAACTTACCTGCGGTTATAATTCAAACAGAGTTAAACTGGTGGGCACAATTTTTCTCAAATATGTTCTCCTTGGTGCTAGAACTAGGTATTAACCCAAAATCATGGAGGGGTGCGGTGATTAGGCCCCTGCATAAAAAAGGGGACAGGAAGGACCCAAAAAACTACAGATTAATTAATCTGTTAGACATCGGGGTAAAGGTATTTTCTAAAATAATCCTAGGCAGACTGAAGGACTGGGTAGAATTATACTCGATTGTGCCAGTGGAACAAGGAGGGTTTAAGGAAGGGCACTCAACCATTGATCACTGTTTTGCCTTATGGGCATTAGCTCGGAAGTCGTTCGATCAGCAAGGTAGATTTTATTGCTGTTTTGTTGACTTTCGGGTGGCGTTTGATCTAGTGGACAGGGAGTGTCTCTGGGAATCACTAAAAAGGTATAATATTCCGGAAAAGCTCCTAGTAATAATTCAGGAATTGCATAGCCAGAACTGGGCTCAGGTCATCAAAGATACTAGGGGGGGTTTGACAACGGAGATTGCTATTAATAATGGTCTACTGCAGGGCTGCGTATTGGCCCCACTTCTTTTTGCAATCTTCATTAATGACGGAGAAAAGTGCAAGCCCAAAGGTAAATGGGAAGCATGTGTCCTGTCTACTGTACGCAGACGATTTAGTAATTCTCGATCAAACAGAAGAGGGTCTGCAGAGGAAGCTAAATGCGTTTGATGCATATTGTGCTTCAAAACACCTTACAGTTAAAATGGACAAAACAAAAATATTGTGCTTTGGGAAGAGAGATCAAAATTGGAACTGGTTTTTGGGGCAAACAAAACTAGAAGTGGTCAACGAATATAAATATTTGGGAAAATGGTTTGACATGTCACTGAAATGGAGTGCGCACTTAGAGGCCAGAAAGCCAAAGCTTTAGCCTCGATCTGTGGGCTGAAAAAATTCAATCGTAATTATGGTGTTATGTCCCATAGACCCCTGTTGAAGGCATTCAATGCAATGATCCCTCCACAATTGCAGTATGGGGCAGAAGTTTTATGTTTAGGAGGGAAAAGTACCTGGGACAGCCAGGAAGGTAAATGCTTAAAAGCATTGATGTCACTGCCTAGCTCATCAATGATCCAGGCCATTAGGCTAGAGCTAGAGTTGATATCATGGAATGTCCAGGTCCAAGAGAGTTTACTTAGATTTTGGAAACGACTGGGGGCAGGGGAAGATGGTAAAGTCTCGGTTTGGTGTATGAAGGAGATACAGTTGAGCGAACTAAAGTGGGCGAAAGAAATAAGAATGAAACTGTACTCCATCTGTGAAAGTTTGAAGGTGAAAATTGACCCCCCAGTCCTTACATATTGAAGAAACAAAAAGTGTACTCAAATCCCTAGCAAAGGAAAAGTCCAGACTAACTGATATGGAGTATTTGAGACAAAAAGAGTCTGTGCAATTTTTGATAAGTAATCGGAGGAATGAAAAATGGTATCCTTACCTAGATACCCTACCAAATCAATGGCTCAGAATGGAGCTTTTAAGAATGAGAGTAGGCATTAACCGCGCTTGAGCCAATGACAAAATAAAAGGAATACTGATGGACCATGAGGGCAGGTGTAAATGTGGGATGGGTATGAAATGTAATTGCCTTCACATTCTGTTTGATTGCAAAAAATTGCTAGGCAAACGAAAATTGTTCCTACGTCCAGTATTTTTAAAGTATGGGATTGGGTCACGGATGCAAGCAATTGAGCTCCTCATGGACATGCAGTTCCTCGATATAGCAATAGCAGTGGCGAAGTATATCCAGGCTGTTAAAAGGGTACTCATGGAATAGGGAATGGAGGAGTTGTCTGTGCATTGACAAAGAGAATTTGTAAATATGATAATTTTAAGTGGTTTAAACAGAAAATTAAAAAGTCTAGATTATATAGGTGTTTTAGATTGTGTCCATAAATTGAGAATGTATTTGTTTTAACAAAGCTAAGTGAAATTTTAGGATAATGAAGTTATCTGTTGTAAGGAGATAATGAATTTCTAATAATCCCTTTGTATTTTAATAATGGCTCTTTTACAATTTTAATCAAAGATTGTGTTTTAATGTTATGCTGTTTAATGACCGATAGTCAAAATAAACTTATCTTTTTGAACTTGAACTAGAGCCCACTGATATCAATTCTGATTATAAACAATTAAATGATGGAACTTTCCTTTTGTCAAATATACCTGATCTAATTAGGCGAGTGGTTAAATTAGGGCATGATACACAGTTTAAAAGCGGAGCAAAAATCAGCTAGTAAAGTTAAAACTGAACAAACAGTTCAGACCCCAGGGCATAAAGATGAAGTTTTGGGGATAGACAATAACCCTAGTGATACCGTGGTTACTGTGAAACCAATGCGTGAAGCTGTGCCTTTGTATGTTTCTCCGAAGGATGCGGGAACATGTGCCGATAAAGATTCAGATGATGCAAAGGGACATTTTGTCTATAATTGGGTCTATACTCCTTGGAGTAGAGCAGATGTTATGGCTCTTAAAGCTGCTTTGCCCGAGCAGCGGAAAAATCCGGCCGCTTTCTATGAGGAAGTGGAAGGAGCCATTAGCTCCTGTACTATGACCTTGCCAGATATCGATATGCTTTTTGGACTTATTTTGCCCCCTGATATGTGGTGAACAATTCGGAAAATAGATGATAATTTAGCATATGGTGATACTTGGTGCATTTAGAAGAAATAGATGCGTCTAGAGAACCTGCACAGAAACCACAACAGGAGACGTTAGCGTCTTGTAAACAGAAAGCGGATGAGTCCGTTTCTGATTTCTTTACAGGATTTGAAGAGACATTCCATGACTTTAGTGGACAGTCATTGACAGATGACAAGGGTAAGCATCTGTTTGTAGACAAATTTGTCGCAAACATGTTGCCAGAAATAGCTATTCGCCTTAAGGCCAGTAAGAGTTTGTAGAATACATCTCAGTCAGTCTCCCTTTTGACTATGGCCCAGTATTATGAGTGTCAGGAATTGGAAGGAAAAGGCAAAGAGGATACGAAGGTAAAGGATTTAAAGACGAAAGTTATGTTGGCTCAAGTATATGGTCCACCATTCAGAGGTGGTGGTAGAGGCGGACGTGTAGTATATACCCCTGGTGTACCCCCTTTCTCTCAATCAACTTTGTCTTCTGATTAGTGTGCTTATTGTAAAGATATTGGACATTAGCGTTCTGAGTGCCCCCTTTTGCAAGGTCAGCAGTATCAACGGGGTAGAGGTAGTATGAGAGGACGCCCAGGGAATTCAGGACAAAGGGGAGGAATAGGAATTTGTCCTAAGTTTGAGGCAGTTGAACACGGACCAAATTATTCTAATACCTTTGATAGACTAAATCAATATCAAATGTCAGATTAATCGGCTGATGGTTTTGGGGATTCTGATTATGCATAGGAATGCCTAGGATGGGGTAAGGAACCGGTTGAGGTCCCAGTAGATCAGAAAGGTCCTTATGTTGATGCAAATGTTTTGGGCTCTACTGATCGGTTTCTGGTTGATACAGGAGCTACTCATAGTGCTCTGTCTAAAATATTGGTTCCTAGGGCTCCCCTGTCTGGCGCAATGATAACTTCGATAGGATTCGATGGGACACCTACATCTAGCCCACTGTCACAGCCACTTGCATTTAGTCTTGATAAATTCACTGCAGCATGTCCATTTTTGCTCTCCCCTACCACGCCAGATAATATTGTGGGTATCGATATGCTTAAATATTTTCATGCTACAATACGTTGTTCCCCAGAAGCTGTGCGTGTTATTTTAAATGATAACTATCCAATGGTTGACAGGTCTTGTCTCATTAAAGAAGATATTGCACTGGCATCATTACCTAGTACTTTATGGGCAACGTCAGATACTGATGTGGGACAAATGGTTATTCCACCAGTGCATATTCAAGTGAAGGAAGGTGCTTCATTACCTCGACTGCCCCAATATAAAATATCTCAGGAAGGCAAAGAAGCATTGACGCACATTGTTCAGGATTTGATCAAGGTGGGAGTTGTGGAAGAAGTCCATTATAACATTTGTAATAGCCCTATCCTTCCTATTTTGAAATAGGAAATTTTGAACTAAGATTTACAGATTCATTCTTGATTTACGAGAGGTTAACAAAATTGTAGTGCCCCAATACCCGGTAGTCTCTGACTTTACGACACTTCTTACTATGGTTCCTCCTACTGCCACTACATTTAGTGTCATAGATTTGAAAAATGCATTTTTCTCAATACCCATTCATCCTGACAGCTGTTATTTGTTCGGCTTCACTTTAAATAATAGATCACAGATTCTGTAGAGCTCCACAAGGGTATACAGAGAGTCCTAGCATTTATAGTCAAGCATTGAAAAGGCAGCTTGATTCCTTTCCTGTGCCAAAAGGGGTGGCTCTTATTCAAAATGTTGATGACATCTTGCTGGCTGCCGATACCCCTGAACAGTGTAAAGAAGGGACACAGTCATTGTTATCACTTCTTGCCTTCATCATCACAAAGTCTCGCCGAAGAAATTGCAATTTTGTAGTCAGCAGGTTACCTATTTAGGTCACCTCCTTTCTAAGGAGGGACGTGCACTCACACCAGATCGCATTCAGACCATTTTAGATACTCCTGTGCCCCGTACTCAGAAGGACGTCCGTGCATTGATTGGCCTTACTTCCTTCTGTAGGCAGTGGATCCCTAGCTTTTCGTACATTATTAAGCCCTTGTTGGCCCATTTGACTAAAGACACTCCGATGCCTCTCCCATGGACTACTGAATGCCAGAATGCCTTCCAACAGCTACATCAAGCTCTTTGTTCTGCACCAGTATTAGGAACTCCAGACTACGCTAAGACTTTCCCACTCTATGTACACGAGAGGGAAGGTTGTGCCCTCTTGGTTTTAACACAGTCACACGGTGATAAACAACGTCCTTGTGCATATTTTACGGCTGTCCTTGATCCAGTTGCCCGCGCGCTGCCTGGTTGTTTCCGAGCGGTGGCGGCAGTGGCTGTGTCTATACGTCAGAGTGAGGGGATAGTCTTGTCACATAGATTGTTTGTGTTAGTACCTCATTCAGTCGATGCCTTGCTAAATCAAACAAAGACACAGCATCTGACTAGTGTTCGCTTGACAGGATATGAGTTGAAACTTTTGGCCCCTCATATCACGTTGAAAAGATGTTTGACTTTGAATCCTGCTACATTATTGCCACTTCCAGCTACATGACTGTATATCTCTTACTGAAGAACACACAAAGGGTTGTGTTGACCTACAAGATACACCTCTTTCTAGTGTTGATGGGGAATTGTGGATTGATGGGTCCTGCTTTAAGTTGTCTGATGGCACAACATCTGCTGCTTATGCAATTACAACACTTCAGACAGTAGTTGAGACAGCTCGCATCCCACAGAAGTCAACTCAAACAGCTGAGTTGATAGCACTGACAAGAGCACGTGAGCTTAGTACAGATTTGCTTGTTAACATTTACACTGAAAGCCAATACGCCTTCGGCATGGCTCATATCTTCGGGCAGCTTTGGAAAGAAAGAGACTTTCTCACTTCACATGGGACACAAATAGTGCATGGGGAATTATTATATAATCTCCTTACTGCCTTGACCTATCCTAAGAAAGTGGCAATTGTTAAATGTAGCGCACACAAGAAAGTGACCGATAAAATAGGAGCAGACAATGCCTTTGCGGATTACACAGCTCGAGAGACTGCAATGCAGCGAAGTACCACATCTATGTATGTAGTTAAATCACAGGCTGAACGTTGGCATGATGCCAGGCAAGAGGTGCTGGACATGCAACAATCTGCCTCTGTTGATGAATTAGACCAATGGTCCAAGGAGGGAGGATTGGATGATGAGGGCTGTTGGAGGAATAAAGAAATGACAAAATGGAAGTTACCCACAGCCGATTTACATCCTATGATTCACATGGCACATGGGCCGGCACATGTTGGAGCATCCTCAAGCAAAGCAACTTATGCAAGTTTGGGATCATCCAGATATTGCCGGTACGGCTAAGAAAATAGTCCAGTCTTATCTGATCTGTCTCCAGTATAATCCTGGAAAGGAAACACGAAATCCAACAGGAGGGTTTGCAATACCCACCGCACCTTTTGAGGTCCTGCAAATGGATTACATCCAGTTTGAGCGTTATAACAACCTAAAGTATGTCTTGGTAGTGGTTTGTGCCTGTAGTAAATGGGGGAGGCATACGCTACGAAAAATAATACAGTTCTTACTGCAGCAAAGGTGCTCCTAAAGGAGTTTTTTCCCTGATTCGGTATTTGCCGAGTTTTGTGGAGTGACAACGGACCCCATTTTATTGGGTAAGTTGATGAATATCTCATGAAAGGATTGGGAACTAAGCAGAAGTTTCATGCTGCTTTTCACCCACAATCAGCAGGACTAGTGGAACGTTACAACTCTACTCTGAAATTAAAATTGGCTAAGATACAGGCTTCCACATCTTTGAAATGGCCTGATGCACTGTGCTTAGCATTGCTATCCATTAGATCGATACCACATACACGATCTGGCCTCACACCATATGAGGTGGTTTTGGAAGGCCAATGAATATTTGGGGGATTTCTAAGCCATGCCCTATACATGATGTACCCTATGTATTGATGAATGACTATTTGTCTCAGTTGACTGACAGTTTGTCTTCAATTTATCAACAGGTTTGGTAGACTCTACCAGACAGGTCGCAAGGTGAGGGCCACTGCTTGTGCCCTGGGGATTATGTGGTAATAAAGTCCTTCCAGAGAAACAGCTCCCTTGCACCGAGGTGGCGAGGACCGGAGCAGGTACTATTGGCTACTAGGACTGCAGTTCGAGTGACGAACTGGAAAAACTGGTTCCATGCGACACACTGCAGAATAGTGTTGCAAGACCTAGTGAGCCCAGCTGCGTTGTCAGATCAGCGCGATATCCTGGTCACCGAGAAAGGACAAGCCACGTCACCTGAAGGATCTGAGGAAGTCTTCACGGACCACACGATTCCTGGTATATCTCAATAGCAGCTGCGACCCAGGAAGAAAGACACTTTGTTGCTGAAAAAGACTGTTAGAGCCACTGTCCTGGGTGGTTAAAGACTAACTTCAAAGGGGGGTAGCCTTTTAGTGACTATTCGTCTCAATGTTAGTGACGAAATCAATGCCTGTCCAGGACCTTAGGGCACCATCTGTTTTGTTGTTTTTCGATGAAATGAATATGCCTAAGGAGAAGAAACCAACTGCTGCAAGAGTTTGTAGCAAAGGAACAATAATTGCTACTGGACTTACCTTGACTGTTGTTATTGTTGCCATAACAACATGGATTGTGGAGGAAGTAGCTCCTGTCCGAAATCTACTGACTGCTACTACTCCTGTTCCCATTGAACATCATTACTTTACTCTTCCTTATCATGATCAGAAGCACAGAGTGTCCTACCTTAATAACACTTTGATCCATATGTTGCACCATACACACAATGCTACAAACATTACCAACTGCTGGGTATGTGGAATGATGCCAGCTCATCAGAAAATGGGAGGAATGCCTTTTATTCAATCAATCAATCAATCAATCAATCAATCAAGGCATTTATATAGCGCGCTACTCACCCGGAGGGTCTCAAGGCGCTGGTGGGAGGGGGGGGGGGGGGCCTGCTACTGCTCGAACAGCCAGGTCTTGAGTTGCTTCCTGAAGGAGAGGTGATCTTGGGTCAGGCGGAGGTGTATGGGGAGGGAGTTCCAAGTCTTGGCTGCCAGGTAGGAGAAGGATCTTCCTCCCATGGTGGCTCTTCGGACGCGTGGAACGGCAGCGAGGGCATGGCTGGTTGAACGCAGCTGGCGGGTGGGAGTGTAGAAGGTCAGGCGGTTGTTGAGGTACCTGGGGCCCAGGTCATGGAGGGACTTGTGCGCGTGGGTGAGGAGTCGGAATGTGATGCTCCTACTGACGGGGAGCCAGTGCAGGTCTCTCAGATGTCTGGAGATGTGGTTGTGTCGGGGGATGTCCAGGATGAGGCGTTCGGAGGCGTTCTGTATGCGTTGGAGTCTTTTCTGTAGTTTGGCTGTGGTTCCGGTGTAGAGGGTGTTCCCGTAGTCCAGACGGCTGGTGACGAGAGCCTGGGTCACCGTCTTCCTGGTTTCGGTGGGGATCCATCGGAAGATCTTTCGGAGCATGCGTAGGATGTTGAAACATGAAGATGAGACGGCGTTGACTTGTCTGGTCATCGAGAGGGAGGAGTCCAGGATGAAGCCCAGGTTGCGTGCGTGGTCCGTTGGTTTGGGTGCGCTGCCCAGGGCAGGGGGCCACCAGGAGTGGGTCCAGGCGGAGGGTGAAGATCTGAGGATGAGGACTTCCGTCTTGTCCGAATTCAATTTCAGGCGGCTGTTCATCATCCACTCTGCTACGTCTTTCATCCCGTCGTGTAGGTTTGTTCTGGCGGTGGCTGGGTCGTTGGTGAGGGAGAGGATCAGTTGGGTGTCGTCGGCGTAGGAGATGATGTTGAGGTTGTGTTGGCGTGCGATGGCTGCGAGGGGGCTCATGTAGACGTTGAAGAGGGTGGGGCTGAGTGAAGATCCTTGTGGTACGCCGCAGATGACTTCGGTGGCCTCGGATCTGAACGGGGGGAGGCGGACTCTCTGGGTTCTTCCGGCGAGGAACGAGATGATCCACTCTAGTACCTTCTCTTGGATACCGATGTTGCTGAGGCGCTGTACAAGGGTGCGGTGGCAGACAGTATCGAATGCTGCGGAGAAGTCCAGGAGGATGAGGGCCGCTGTTTCCCCATTGTCGAGTAGGGCTCGGATGTCGTCAGTGGCTGCGATGAGGGCGGTCTCGGTACTGTGGTTGGCTCGGAAGCCGGACTGCGAGTGGTCGAGGGATCCGTTCGTCTCGAGGAAGGCGGCGAGCTGCTTGTTGACGGTCTTCTCGATGACCTTGGCAGGGAAGGGGAGGAGCGAGATGGGGCGGTAGTTCTTGAGGTCGGTGGGGTCTGCTGATGGTTTCTTCAGGCGGGCGCTGAGTTCGGCATGCTTCCAGCTCTCCGGGAAGGTGGCGGTGTTGAAGGAGCAGTTGATGATATCCCGGAGTTGGGGTGCGATGACGGAGTCGGCCTTGTTGAAGACGTGGTGGGGGCATGGGTCGGCTGGTGATCTGGAGTGAATGGTGTTCATCGTGTGGATGGTGTCTTTGGTGCTGACCGGGGTCCAGGCGTGGACGGTGCTGGTGGGGGGTGTCGGCTCGGTGGTAGGGTGCGTGGTCTGTGGTCCGAAGCTGTTGTGAATGTTGGCGATCTTGCTGTGGAAGAATGAGGCGAGAGAGTCGCAGAGGTCTTGTGAGGGCGTGATGTCATTGTTTTCTGCGCTGGGGTTGGCGAGCTCTCTGACGATGCTGAAGAGTTCCTTGCTGTTGTGTGCGTTGTGGTCTAGTCATTCCTTGAATGCAGTCTTCTTGGTGGTGTGGATCAGCTGGTGGTGTTTACGGGAGGCGTGCTTGAGGGCGGTCATATTGTCTGTAGTCGGGTCTTTGCGCCAGGCTTTCTCGAGGGTACGGCAGTTCTTCTTGGATTTCTTGAGGTCGTCGTTGAACCAGGAGGCTTTCTTGCTGCCGGGCCTGCTGGGACGGTTTTTCAGGGGTGCGAGGTCATCAGCGCAGTCGGTGATCCACTGTGTGAGGTTGTTGGCTGCTTGGTTGGGGTCTGCTGTGCTGGCGGGAGGATTCTGGTTCAGGGATGTGGTGAGCTGGTCGGTGGTGATCTTGCTCCAGTTCCTGCGGGGAACCTGTTGCTGGTGGTGGTGAGTCGTGGTTCTTCCGAAGCTGAAATGGACGCAGCTGTGGTCTGTCCAGTGGAGTCCGGAGGAGTGGCTGAAGGAGATGTACTTGCTAGAGGAGAAGATAGGGTCCAGCGTGTGTCCGGCGTAGTGGGTGGGGGTGTTCACTAGTTGCTTGAGTCCGAGGTTGGTGAGGTTGTCCAGCAGGGTGTTGGTGTTGTTGTCGTTGTTGTTCTCCAGGTGGAAGTTAAGGTCCCCTAGGAGGATGTAGTCGGGGGAGGCGAGGGCGTGCAGGCTGATGAAGTCTGCGATGTCTTCGCTGAATTGTGCGCGGGGTCCTGGGGGTCTGTAGATGAGAGTGCCTCTGAGTGTGGTCTTGGGGTTGGTGTGTATCTGGAAGTGAAGATGTTTGGCTGCTCAGAGGGTGTCGTCGGAGTTGGTCGTGATGCGGATGGTGTTCTTGTGGATGATGGCGATGCCTCCTCCTGTCTGGTTGGCGCGGTCCTTCCGGGTGATCTTGTATCCGTCCGGGATGGCGATGTCGGGCGCTGAGGAGGCGTTCATCCATGTTTCCGTGAGGAAGGCGACATCTGGAGATGTGGTGTCGAGCAGGTTCCAGAGTTCCACGGCGTGTCTGTGGACGGAGCGGGTGTTGAGTAGGATGCACTTCAGGTGGTTGCTGCTGGTGCTCGGCTTGGCGGGTGCGGTGCAGGTCCGGGTGCAGGAGAATTTGCAGGATTGGCAGGCAAAGGGTCCGTGGGTGCGTCCGGGGGTGGCTCGGTGGCAGCCGGGGGTCAGGCCGGTGTTGAGTGCGTTGAGTGTGGCGGCATCGTAGGTGCGGCGGGTGGGCTGGCGTCTGCGGGGGCCATGGGTCCTGGCGCTGGGCGCGATTCAGGCGCGGACGGGTGCAGACGGGCTTGCCTTTGGCGCGCCTTCAGCGCGCATAGGGCGCACCCACTGCGCGTGAACGCTGCGCGTGTGTGCGGACTCCGCCATAAATGGCGTAGTTGGAGGGGCGGAGTGGGAGGGAGGAGCAGCTGGGAGGCGGGAGCGGGGTATCGCGTGGAGGGGATCGGGTACACGGCGAAAGGGGGGGCGGGGGCCGCAGGGGAGCAGCGGCAGGGAGCAGGGAGGGCGAGAAGACGGCGAGAAAAAGTAAAAAACTCAGGGAAAGAGCCAAGCACTGGAGCGAGCAGGGACAGGCAGGTAGGGAGACCGGGCATACTCACGGGGAGGCGCGCGGCGGGTGGAGCGCCCGTCAATGACCAGAGTCAGGTCAGGTCACAGCTCCCGTCGCGCTACCACCACTTAAGTATCCGGAGGGAGGGAGGAGCAGCTGGGAGGCGGGGGCGGGAGCGGGGTGTCGCGTGGAGGGGATCGGGTACACGGCGAAAGGGGGGGCGGGGGCCGCAGGGGAGCAGCGGCAGGGAGCGGGGAGGGCGAGAAGACGGCGAGAAAAAGTAAAAAACTCAGGGAAGAGCCAAGCACTGGAGCGAGCAGGTACAGGCAGGTAGGGAGACCGGGCACACTCACGGGGAGGCGCGCGGCGGGTGGAGCGCCCGTCAATGACCAGAGTCAGGTCAGGTCACAGCTCCCCGTCGCGCTACCACCACTTAAGTATCCGGAGGGAGGGAGGAGCAGCTGGGAGGCGGGGGCGGGAGCGGGGTGTCGCGTGGAGGGGATCGGGTACACGGCGAAAGGGGGGGCGGGGGCCGCAGGGGAGCAGCGGCAGGGAGCGGGGAGGGCGAGAAGACGGCGAGAAAAAGTAAAAAACTCAGGGAAAGAGCCAAGCACTGGAGCGAGCAGGGACAGGCAGGTAGGGAGACCGGGCACACTCACGGGGAGGCGCGCGGCGGGTGGAGCGACCGTCAACGACCAGAGTCAGGTCAGGTCCTTTACCTTTTTCACATAATGGCTCCTGCAGAGCCTGGTTTGCACTATTGTGGGCTTCTCATATCACTAATATCACTAACTTTGATGTAGGAAGACTTAACGCTCAGTTGAACAAAGTCTGCTATTCTGATAAGGAAGAGGACCCACAAGCCAAAGGAACTGTATGGGAAATGGGGGGTTAACGCCAAGGAAATTCCTCCACACACTATGTTTTCCCCAACACTCTAACCATGAAGGGTAATGGACCTCCTGTTATTGCTGTTACTAGAGCTCGAGTGGATCTTTGTGTGAGCAGTATTGGCCGTATCCCTGTGGGAAAAAGTGACTGTACTTTAGTGTTAAATATTACTGGAATGAACAATAGCAGTTTTTTGTCTTCACACAATTCTTATTTCATTTGCGGAAGTAAAGGTTATTATCATCTACCTATTTGTTGGTCCGGCATCCGCTATGTGTCCTTTTTGCTTCCACCTGTGTTTTTGGCACCTGCATCCAACCATAAAGACTATAAACTGTATAATGAAATTTCTAAGAGCCGATTCAAGATGACAATAAATAATGATGAGGTGGATCAAACTGATACTGCACTACAGCAGTATATTGACATTAATTTGGGACTATTCTTCTTTGTTGGTGTGGTCTTAAACAGCAGAAAGATCAGGCGCTTGAAACGTGTTGTAGAGGCTGTAACCGATAAGACAGCAATGGCGCTTGGAAATATCACAGAAGAACTTCAAATTGCGAGAATTGTGACGCTCCAAAATAGGATGATCTTTAATGTCATCCTCGCAGACCGTGGTGGTGCATGTCGCATCATCGGGAGTAGCTGCTGCGTTTATATCCTTGACCACGCCCCTTCTGTTTTTGATGCAATTTCCAAGATACACAAAATATCCACTGAAATCCACCAGGATTCAGGGACGTGGACTTTGACTGGATGGCTATGGAATATGTTTACTGTATGGGGCTGGAAACCTTTATCAGCCCTATGTATAATTTTTGCGATTCTTTTCACTTGTTGCCTATGTATTCAATGTGGCCCAATGCTTTGTTCCCTAAGTGTTTCTACTTGCACCTCTTGTATATCGACTAAACAAAAAGTCAAAAATGTAAATGCCCGCCGAGCAATCGATCAAGAAATTAGTGAAATGATGCAGAGTGAGGTTAATGATATTTTTCGTATTCCTTCAAAAACATAGGAAGATGTCTTCAGTATCTGTAAAAAGCGTTGTCTGTGGAAATCTGAAATAATTTCCGTTAGCATAAGCTGAAGCCATCTTGGTTGTGGCATCCATTTTGTTGACTTTGTATTTCTCCTAGCCTCTGCTGCTCGTCTTTTTACCTGCCTGTGCTGTCTATTTTGTTTGACTTCCTGACTCAGCTAAAAGCAATGTGCATGCTAAGAGTTTGTAGCTGCCAGAACACCTGGTCTCAGACTCAACTGTCAATCATTTTCTGCTGTTGTAAACAGTTCTGTTTCCCCTCCCACTTTGCTGACTAAGTGATCTCCCATCTTCCCATGTTTGTCGGTAACTATTCCTGTGTAGGCCTTTACCTTCTATTTGTATCCACATGCTTACCAGTGCAGGAAAAGCTGTATATAAGGCCTGTGTTCTGTGACTTCAATGTACTACCTCAGGCAGCACTTGAGAGTGCTGTGTGGACGTAGTCCCACTCATGAGTGATTAATAAACTTGTTATTTGAATTCCAGCTTCAGTGCCAATCTCTATTTTGTTTGTCTATGGACCCGTGGATAGAGAAGGGTGACCCCTGCACCGGTGTGCACACTAAAAGGCACATTTCCACAGTAGCATATGCTTTTTGGCGATCCCTGAGGCTGTGCTTTGGGCTACTTGCAGTTTTGACCCTGAGCAGTATTGTCACTGAAGATTTCCGGCCTACACTCCAAGAGTGTTCTGTGGGCTGGTATTTTGTGATTCAGCTCGAGGTCCCTTCGCAATCCCTGTTCCGTCAACCTGTGGGTCCCTGTGAAGGTAACTTTGACTTTCAGTGGGCTTTCCTGGTTGCTCCAGACGTGCCCTGACTCTCCATAGCTTGGAGAGTCCCAAGGACCTTGCTGGTCCTCACTGAAACATCTTTCCTCTGACCGTGTGGGTTGAAGTTGCCAAGGCTTGTTGGTGTTCAATCCGGACACTGACCCCTCACCACTCGACATCCTTCGTGGGACAGCTGGCCTGCGGACTTTGGTTGTCGTCAACATCTCCTGGTCCCCGAGGCTGCAGAGTCTAGCTTCACCTCTTCTCACCTGCAACACCCGCCATCTGTGGGCATTCGCCTATCGTGCCCCTGGTCACTGTGAAGTGACCCAGACTCTGTCCCTCTGCTTTCAGGTTCTTCTTAGCTCTGATCCAGGCTTGGATCACACCGGACACTTCTCATCTTCCCGGCAGCAGCACTTCTTCGCATCACGCCATCGAAATCAATGAGCGTTTCTGACACCACTTGACCCCTATGCACCCGGCTCTCCTGGGATAGGTAACACAGGTACCTCAGTACTCTCAAGGGTGCTGGCCTTAGAACCTTCTATGTTCCAAAGGGTTTGCTTGAAGTCCTCTCCTAAGTGTCCTTAATCTTTAAAATTTCAACCGCAACTTTCCCATAGAGTTGTACCTAGCTCGCAGCTGTGTTCTCACACTGCACCCGGCCTCCGTGGGTCCCCTGTGTCACTACCTTGGGTGGTTCCTTGGGGTCCCAGCGATTCTACGTGCTCTAGGCACTGTGTCTAGTTAAGTCGTGGTTGTCATACCACTTTCTTAGTATATGGTTTGGTCTCTCCCTGGGGCCCACTGTGAATTGTGCTATTTACTGTCGTTCTAGTGCTTTAATATTGTGTGCCTTGTTCTCTAATCTCATGAAGAGGTTAGTAGAGAGTGTTTAGTAATAAATACATATATTTTATATATACCGTGTGTGGTTCTGCTTTCATTTGGTCATTCAGGAGGTTATAATCTAGTAAACCAAGCTGCTCTCCATCACTACCACTAGGATAGCTTTCAATAAAGGTTGTCTTTAACCTAATCATCAATAAGGGTCGTTTGGACTGGTGCAAGGTGCACACTATAACTAGTGGACAGCATATGCCAGGCCAACTTCTCACAGTGTTCAATCTTTTTTAGAAGAAATATGCCTCCGCTGGAGAGCATGGACTCTTTGCTTTACCATTTAAGCATTGCACTGGGAAGGGTTTTTGTGGCAGCCCTCAATCTTCACAAAGGCTGCTGATGGTACAGTAGCACTAGGCACTACCGCTTGAGGTACTCGTGGGGTGTTTCCCATGCCAATAAGAGTGTGCCACCCTCCTGGGGATCAACTCAATCATTGTGGAGTTTATGTCAGCCGTGTCAAGAACTGAGGTTGCTGCCCAGAAAAAATATACAAGCAGCAAGCCAGAAGCCATAAAATGGAATGAAGGTGTTGAGTGTGCGATTCTTTGTGAGAGACTCATATGTGTGAGCGGAATTGTGTGACTGTGTTAGTGTGATAGGCTGTTTATGTTAAAGTGTGTGTGCGTCTGTATTTTTCTGATTTTGTGTTCCATGCAATTCCATGTGTACACATGTGATTGTGTGTTTCTGTGTGTTTATTTCAATGAGTTACTGTATGCATATCTGGGTATATTTTTTTTGTATGATGTGATTGGGCGGTTCTTATTGCACACATGTCTGCACTTCTGGGGCCCTGGACGCACTTTTCCTGTTTGTGCCACAGTGCACCTTAAAACAGGTGTGCCGGGCGCAAACAGAGAAAATGTGCCCTATAACATAGAATGCTCTGCCTCCAGGGTAGCCTCGAAGTTGTGCTGCCCTGGGGGCAGCTGATTCAAGTGAAAAATTGAGCGGTTTTGAAGCAGGCGGCAACCCTCCTCAACTTTTAAGAGGGTCGAGAGATACCCTTGTAGGTGGGTGCAGTGAGTGACTGCACCTGCCTGCAAGAGGATGTCTTGGGGGGGTCTATAGGACCCCCTTTCTCCCTCTCGGGGGCTGCCATGAGGTGCCGCACTGTCAGTGCACCTCCTGACAGCTTCTTTGCCCCTGCACCCGTGTCTATAATGCGGCTGATTCCCTATATGCGCCCCAGCGCTATCTGTATTACAGAAAGGGCCGCGCAAGCGTCTGATGTCCTTTCTGTAATACCAAAGTGCCCCGGGGCGCACAAAGCATGCACACATGCCCATTGAGACTCTGGTGCACTTTCCATAATACGGCCCTGTGTGTATTCTGAATATATGTGTGGATTTGTGTATGTTTGTGAGGGGGTATTGTGTGTTGTAGACAGTACCTGTGTTTTTGTGCATATGTGATGAGACAAAGTATATATGCATATACTTTGTGTGCTGTGTGATTATGTGTCTATATGAAAATATACTTGCAATCACTGTGTGTGCTAATATGTGATTATCTGTCTATATGAATATATACTTGCAATCCTGAATGCATAAGTGTGAAAAATTGGGTGTTGTGATTTTAAATGGATACATACTTGCTGGTGACGCGTCTGTACGTGATTGTGTTCGTGCGTGCGCGCGCTAAGACAAGAGCGTGGTGCAGGCACGGCCCTGTCTTGGGCCGTAAATCGGCTAACGCACAATTGTAAAAACCATTCTGTTCAGGAATCTGGATCGCTATTGTAATAAACTATAATCAATTCTGATCCAATAGAGCGCGCTGGCGGAGAGCAGGGAATAATATGTGTCGGTGTGCGTACTGCAGCAGTGTACTAAGCAGGCTTCTGGGAAGAGGCCTGTCTGAGGCGGAGAGGCGGAGATGGTAACAGGGGGAGGAGGGGAGGAGGGCGAAGGCTGGGACGCGGCGAGGGGAGCAGAGGCCGCGTGCCAAGGAGGGAAAGGGTGGTGGGAGCAGGGCTGGAATCCAGAACGCACAGAGGTGGAATGGAGGGTGGTGAGGGCTGGGTAGCAAGGTTTGGACTGGGGGTCTCTTAGCAGCGGGGTGACGGCTGAGCAGGACAGGGGCAGAGCAAAGGCAGTGGTCCGAACAATAGTGGGTTAAAAGATGGACTTAAAAGATGGACGAGGGCAGGCCTGGGGACCAAAAACAGCTCCACGTTGCACCAAACGGGTAGGGGGAGAAAGGAACGGAGACAGGTCCGCTTTAGTGGGGTCAAGGGTGGGTGGAGGAAGGAGGTTCTTCCTCAAGGCACAGATGGAAAAAATGTGCCCATGGACTCCATATTGCAGACCTATTTTCTATTATATATATATATTTTTTTAAATATGCTTAGTGTCTGAATTTACAACCCACTCATAAAGGGCATTAAACAAATATTGTAATACTTTATGTTCTGTGGCAGAAGAGTGAGATGTTCCCAGTGGGGGCATCCCTACACGAAATTGTGTGCCAAATGCACAACAAAATGCAGATGCAAAGCAGGCAAAGATGTATGACACAAAAGACGAGCAGTTTTAAGTAACTGACGGATATCATGGTTCGTGTTGCATTTAACAGAGCGTCAAAAATGTTGCACTGCTTGGTGCTGAATGTGTCACCCTACTACTACATACTCGAGTGCGGCGCGACATCCCAAGCGGTCACATATGATCAGTGAGTCTCAAAAAGGCCATTGCTGCTGATTGTGACAGAATGCAGCTCACTGTGCCAGTGAGCTGCTCTGAGTGCCAGGGCTGCTGTTCATGCTGCTAGGACTAGTTCATATATATAGTTCTTTCTGTGGCAGCCACCAGGCGTTGTAATTGTTTTCCGCTGTGCCTGTGGTCCCAATCCCCTTGTGCAATTTTCAGAAAAAAGCTGAAGATCTGACTCCTAAACCAATAATCCACAGTTCCTTTGGAGTTTACTTGTTTTCTTTAAGGTTTTTAATGACAGGAAGCTCTGTGTCAGTGCATGCTACAAATATACCATATCATATTTAGTATTTATTTAACAAGTTTTGTATAGCGCTTGCTAGACCTAAGAGTATCAGGGCACTTTACAACATTGTCAAGGCATTATCAGTCAATAACAAAACAGTATAATTGAAGTGTCGAGTGTCGACCCATTGTAGAGTCCTTGGGAGGAGCATGCATAGAACGAGGTAGTGTTTCTAGAGTGTTATTTCCCAGAGGGTTGAGGTGCTGATTGAGGAGGAATTGTTTAAATTGTCGCTTGAAGCTCATGAAGGAGGGGTTAGTTCTGTTATATAATTTGAGAGAGTTCTAGATTTTGGGGGCATTGCCTGAGAAAGAGCGAGAGAGGACTTTTTGTATTTTGGGGGGTGTGGAGGGGTGTGATGAGAAGAAGTGTGCTAGAGCTTCTTAGATTTCTCGTTTGGCCTCCCATTGTGAGTTTGGACGTGAGGTAGGCTGGTTTACCAGTGTGTAGAATTTTGCGGGTGAGACAGGCACTTTTGAAGCAGCAGTGTGCTTCAACTGGTAGCCACTCTATATTTTTTTTGTTAAATAAACTTTTTATTGTATATATAATTTGGCACAAGTTTAGCATATAGTACACAGAAACATTATATCCAGACATCTGTGGTTTTGCAGTAAATGGCACAGTGACATTACATGTATCGTAGCTGTGGACAACTTCCCATCCATTAAGTTTCCGCCTCCCCATCATTTCCATCTTCAGATTCCCCCTCCGCCCGCATCTCAGAAGGCTCGCAGATATATCCCCTGAATTTATTCCACGCCCCCCATACTCTGCTCCACTTCCTAGGACATCCTCGATGGATGAAAACTGCCCTTTCGGCCATCATAGCAGTATCTAGATCTCCACACCATGCAGTGAGCATTGGTGATTCTACTGCACCCCACTTCTGTGCGATGTTGCGCTTCGCTATCATTATCCCCAGTGTGGCCCATTCCTGCGTTGGGCGCGTGAGATCGTTTGGCTCCCACATGTCCTGGGTTCCGGCGTTAATGACACCCCCACTGCCTGTGATATGGTCCTCATTACCTTTACCCAGTATTCCCTGATCTTAGCACACTCCCACACCATATGGAAGAATGTGCTTTCCTCCCCACAATGTCTCAAGCCGTATGGGTGTGGTGCCGACCTTATTTTGTGAAGAGTGTGTCTCGTGTAGTAGGTTCTGTGTAAGATTTTAAGCTGTACTAATTTAAGTTTAGAGGGTATACCCACCTCCTGCGGTGAGGCCAGCGCCTCCCGCCATTCAGAATCATCGAAGTCGCCCAAATCCCGGGACCACCACTCCCTGAGCGCCACATGTGGGTCGGGTAAATTGTTTACTAATTTTCAGTAGGTAAAGGAGGTCGCCCACTTCGGCATGTAGTCTGTCAGCAGCCTATCTTCCAGGGGGGTGGCCTCCGGAACCTCAGTGCCTGACGGCAAGACCACCTGCAATGCCGGTGTACGCCTTCTGTTATATAGTGCAGACATCATGCCCTCATTCCCCAGCCCATGCCTATCTGCCTTGAAAGCTGGATCTGCCTGCAGGGCGTGTAGCCATTGATTGATTACTTTCAGTTGGGCCGCCCAATAATATAGTTTTATGTCGGGGAGTGCAATGCCGCCGTCATACCAACCTTTAGTCAATTTGCGCTGCGCTATGCGTGCCGGTTTGTTCCCCCATAACAGTCCGGAGACCTGGGTCGCTATCTTTTTGAAAAAGTCAGCTGGCACGGGGTATGGTGTATTTTCCAAAGCGCACAGGAACCGAGGCAGCGCCATCATTTTAAATAGTGCCGCCTTCCCTAGCAGCGTCAAAGTCAATGTCCCCCAATGAGTTGCAGCCACTCTATATTTTGATGATGGGGAGATGTGCTTGTATCTCTTTGCTCCAGTGACCATCCTTGCTGATGCATATATAGTGGATCTAGGTACGGGTGGGCTTAATTTTGTTAAGGAGTTGTAGGTTGTAGAAGGCGCCCTTACTTGTAGTCTTTATGTGTGTGCTCATGTTCAGACTTCAGTGCAGGGTAATCCCCATAGATTTGGTCGAGTCCACCAGACTCATCTTCCAGTTTAGAGCATCCAGGTTATTTAGCCAATCTTGGATCTGGGGTGACTGGCTGTGGTTGGACAGAAGAAGAATTTCCATTTGTCTTGGTTGAGTTTGGGGTGGTTGTGTGCAGCCAATTATGGACTTTTATGAGAGGGGTTGTTAGACTTGGCATCCTTAGTGTGGTTTCCCATGGCCTTTTGCCTCTAACTCATGTATTTTTGATGCTGTGCTGGATTTCGTTTTTGCTGTCAAGGATGCTTTGGGCACTTTGCCACTGCTGATCAGTGTCAAAGTGCAAGTGCTCCCTGTGTAAATTGTTGTAAAAATTGGTTCTCCCTGATTGGCATATTTGATTTACTGGTAAGTCCCTAGTAAAGTGCACTGAAGTGTGCCAGGGCCATAAATCAAATGCTACTAGTGGGCCTGCAGCACTGATTGTGCCACCCACACGAGTAGACTTAAAAAGGTATCTCAGACCTGACACTGCAGTGTCTGCTCGCAGTTTTAAACTGCCATTTCAACTTGGCAAGTGCACCTAATTGCCAGGCCCCAACTTTCACTTTCCTTACATGTAAGGCACCCCTGTCATAGGTCCAAGGTACCCCCATGGGCAGGCCACACTGTATGTGAAAGGCAGGATATGTACTGGTGTGTGTGACATTTCCTGATAGTGACATACTGCCATTTTCGTTTTTCAGTATTGAAAGGTTATCTTGCCCCATAGCATAGAATGGGAAATGCTTTGTAATATCTTACTAGTATAATTTCCCATTGTGACAAGATAGAGAAATAAAGTTTATGCTCTCTGAACTCAGAATTTAATAACACATCTTTTAGTAAAGATGTTTTTTAAATTGTGTGATTGAAAATGCAACTTTTAGAAAGTAGGCATTTTCGTGTTTAACCATTCTGTGCGCTTCTGCCTTTTTGTGTATTGACTGTCTGGTTTTATAGTGACAGGGGCTGGGGAGGTGCATTCACTGTAGACAGCCACTGGGGGGTTGAGGTGTGCCTGGCCCTTACTGGATGACTCAGAGCTGAGCTGAATAGACCTTGGCTGAATTTAGAGTAGTGGGAGGAGATTTCATTGCACCTGAATAGGGCCTGTCTCCCTTGCACAATGCTGTCTCCCCTCCCTTTGGTCATCCTGCACCAGTGAGGACAGAACTGGTTTGGACTGGGCTCAGAGACTCTTGCTCAAATAGACATTTTGTGGTATAAGTATTACACCTGAAACCCCAGAACTTTAGACTACTTCCGGAATCAAGAGAACCTTTGCCAAGGAGAAGAGCTGGAGAAACCGTAGGAGGAGTACTGCCCCTTTGCTGTGTGCTGTCTGAGGTTGCCCTGCAGTAGCTCTTTCTGCCAAGGAAAGGACAAAGACTTTGCCGTGTGCTGTGTCCCCCTGCTTGAGGAAGATCTCCAAGGGCTTGAGTAGAGCTTGCCTCCTGTTTTGAAGTCTCAGGAACACAAAAACTTCACCCTCAGCTCCCCTGAACTTCCTTGCTGAGAGTTCTGACCTGCCAAGAGGTGCTTGTGACTGTGTTGGGCCTCTGGAGGCTGTTCCTGCTGTTGGGAGCTGGAAAAGCAACGCAACTACAACAAAATCGGCGCTTCGCTCTTCTTGCGTCTGTTTTTCCGACACAGCACTGCTGTGAGAGAAGAATCTCCACGCATCGCTGCTGCCGAAATTGACGCACCCCCTGTCGCCGCTGCAAGAACCGATGCATCAAGGAATCGCGGCTGAGGAAACTGATGCAGCACCGCTTGACGCTGCCGCATCGATCGCCAATGCATCCCTGATTTCCACGCATCGTACCTGTGCGGCAAGTTTTCCCGCCGCATCATCTGTGGACAAGAACCGTCTCAGAATCGAAGCATCACTTCGCCCTACAGACCGGATTCAATGCATCACTTCTCCTGCATGCAGCAGAACTGTCGCATTGTCCCCCTCACATGGTCTCACAAACTGACGCATCTCTTTGTTTTTCGATGCTTCCCATCTCTGCCGCTGTTTGACCTTGTGAATTATGTCGTAACTACAGGTACTTTGAGAGAAATCAACCATCTATAGTTTTCTTTGGACCAAGTTGTTTGAACCCTTTTAAAAGTCATATTCTTAATCCTTGTATGTTGGATTTTTGTCCTTTTGGTCTTGTTGAGTTTAGATAAAATTACTTTATTATTTTTCTGAACTGGTATGGTCTGCATGAAGGTGGAAGGCGATGTTTGCTTGTTTTAGTATTGCAGTGAGGCGTTTCATGTTGATGTTGAGTGTAGGTGAGAGGACTGAGCATTGGGGGACACCTCGGATGATGGCAGAAGTATTGAAAGTCATGTTGTTTATTTTTATCTGTTGAGAGCAGTTATGCAAAATTGAAGTGAACCACTGTTGAACCTTGACGTCTGCTCTGATCTGTTGCTGCAGGGAGTCCAAAAGCAGCTTATGGTTGACCAGGTCAAGGGCCGCTGATTGGTCTAGCATCCAGAGATTTATGTATACGGTCATCTATATTCAGTATAGCTGTTTCCATTCTGCATCCCTGCCTGAAACCTGATTGATGTGAATCAAGTAGGTTGTGTGTGTCAATGTGATGACTGAGTTGGGAGAGAACACATTTGTCAGGAATCTATGATAGGAAGGGAAGGTTGGAAACACACCTTAAAATTGTAGAGGTCATACAGGTTTGCACCTGTTTTATTAGCATGGGGGTGATTTGACCCTATTTGAAGCAGTCAGGCATAATCCTATTGATCAGGTAGCTGTCCATTATCTTGGTCTGGAGAGTGTATAAGGCATAGTTGAGACGTTTTCCAAGGGAGGCTGGAAGTGGGTCTGCATAGGGGGAGGAGTGTCTTGATTTTGCAATCACCTTGGAGATGTAATTTTCTGTGAATGGGTTGAATATCTTCCAACTCCTGGGTGCTTTTGAGGCTCTAGTTGCGTTTGGTGGTCATTGGGAGAGAAAACTCTGCTTGGCAACCGAGGAGTGATTTAGGGTGCTGTTAACCTCTGTTGTGGGGGGTAGGTTGCCAGTGGAAGTACGTGTGTTGTAGTCTAGGGAGAACTTGATCTTTCTGATTTTATCATTGAAGAATTTGGCAAATATGTTGCAGTGTTCTTTGGTGAAAGGGGAGGTGCTACTTTGGTTGGTTTGGTGTTGGATGATGTTGAAAGGGGCATTTTTTTGCTTTATCAAGTGCACTGCGGAGAAAGGTGGCTTTTTCCTTTAGTATATGAGTTCCTACGTTCCCCTCTGAGATTGTACAGATGGGTTAAGGATGGGTTAGCTCTCCAGGGTCTTTCTCCAGCTCTTAATGATCTTCTTTCCCTTTGAAGTCTTTGTTGAACTAGCAGCTCAAGAGAGTGTCTCTGACCATTTCTAATTTCAAGGGGCTACTTGGTCCTGGACGGCTTCCTACGTCAAATTGTAGTGAGTTCTAAGCTCATTCGTTGTGAGGTTGTCTGTGGGGGGAGGGAGTAGAGACACCATTCTTTCTTCCAGATCAGTTACAGGGATCTGATTGATGTTTCTCGGCCATTGGCAAGTTTTCCGAGATCAGTTAGGAGGTGCTTCCTCTTTGTTCAAGTGGAACAGGATGGTGTGGTGATCTGACCAGTTGACTGAAAGGATGTTATCTGTTCACCGCTTTCTTTTGAGCTATAATGGCATCTAAGGTTGTGGGTTTGCCCCTTGCAGTGTCAAGTAGGATCTTTGCTGAGTAAGATTTTTTTCAAGAATTGGATTAGTCTGCCCTTCTCGTCATTCCAATGGAGATTGAAGTCACCTAGGATTGTATTGTTGGCATTATAGAGAGAGCAGTGTGTAATCAGATCCCACAGGTATTCACCGAAGGAGAGCGTGTTTCCTGGTGGATGGTAGAGAAGGTGACATTTCATCACATTTTGTCAGTTGACTCTTAGAGTTATGGTAGTGCTGATGTATTTAAATGTGGAGTAGGAGAAGGGGTCTGTTTCTGTCATAGTAATGCTGTTCTTGTAGATGATGGCTATGCCATCGCCGTGGTGGCTCTTCCTGTCCTTCTTAATGATGAAAAACCCTGGAGGGATTAGAAGGTCAAGGATCAGATAAGAGGATTAATTCCTGTGATGAACACAATGTCAATATCGTAGTTCAGGATGGCTTCAGCCAGCTCTGTCGCATGCTTGGTTGCTGACGTACAGTTTATTAGCCTGCAGTTCGTACTTATGCTGCTAATGTGCTTCTGGGAGGGGAGTGCCATAGGAATTTCAATGTATTGAGATGAAGGCCAGGCAGTCCTAAGAGGGTTTAGGTCTCTTCCAATTCCAGTGATCACCTGTATCTTGGAGGTGAAGATGTTCAAGGTTATCGTAGGGTCGCATGTTTTTGCTAGATCGTCGCCTTATCAGGGACATCATATCATATCGTATTGTATCGTATCATATCTGAATGGTATTGGATAAGTTGCATGTACTCCCATGATGCCAGCATCTACAGTGCACTGGTACTAAAAGCTAACATTTCCATGGCAGATTCTGAATTGTCCATGCATGTTTAACCCCTTGTATGCCCATGACGAGCTGGACTCGTCATGGAGCACAGTCGCGCTGTGCCCATGACGAGTCCAGCTCGTCATGAGGCATTCCCGAGGCCCCACCCCCCCCCCTTTCACTGTAATGACGATCGGTGCACACGTCGCGCCGACGTCATTACAGTGAAAGTGAAACTGAAATGAGCCAAGAGGCTCATTTCAGTTTCACTTTCTGCGTGCTCAGGGGGCTATCTCAGCCCCCTGAGCACGTAGAAAGACGGTGGATCCCTGCTTGGGGATCGCCACAGGAGGGCGATCCCCAAGCAGGGATCCACCCACTAGACACCAGGGAGGGGGGAGCGGCCCCTTGGGCAAGGGCCTTTGCTCCCCCATGTAAATTTGGCACAATTTAGTCTTTTTGCCCCCCCTGGGGGGCAGATGGGGGCATTAGCCCCCAATCTGCCCCCCCGGGGCAAAAAGCCCACTAGACCCCAGGGAATTTTTTTATCAATAAAAATAGGGGTAGGGGCTGCCCAAAACGGGCAGGCCCATGCCCCCACCTCACCCCCCAATTACTACAGTCTTTCTGCCCCCCCCCCGGGGGGCAGATGGGGCATTGGCCCCTAATCTGCCCCTTCGGGGGGGCAGAAAGCCCACTAACTACCAGGGATTCGTTTTAACTTTTTTTTTAGGGTGGGGGCTGCCTGCAACGGGCACGCCAATGCCCCCACCCACCCGCCACCATTACAGCCTTTCTGCCCCCCTGGGGGGCAGATGGGAAGCCCCCGGGTGTCTAGTTTTCAGAAATGTATGGGTTTGGTAGGTTTCCCTAGATGGCCGCCGAGCACCGGGCCAAAAACCCAAGTGACCCCCCTTGCAAAACCAGGTGGTTTTGAGATAGGCAATTTTGATGTCGCCTCACTGCGTTTTGGGCCCTTGCCTGTTGCGGGTACTTGGGCCTCCCACACAAGTGAGGCACCATTTTTACTGGGAGACCCGTGGGGACGCTGGGTGGTGGGAAATTTGAGTGAGCCCGGTGATGCCACAACTTTCCCACACAAAAATGTGTGAAAAATGTGATTTTTTTCAGCTAAAATTGAGGTTTGCAGGGGATTCTGGGTAAGGAAACATTAGGGGATCCACGCAAGCCATACCTCCCTGGAAGCACACGGGTGTCTAGTTTTCAAAAATGTATAGGTTTGCTAGGTTTCCCAAGGTGCCCGCAGAGCTAGGGTTCAAAAACTACAGCTAGACATTTTGCCAAAAAAGGGTCATTTTTCACTACGAAATTGAGGTGTGACCACGTTGCGTTTTGCGCCGTTTCCTGTTGCGGGCACTAGGCCGACCCACACAAGTGAGGTACCGTTTTTCTTGTAAGACTTTGAGGAACGCTGGGTGGGTGGAAATTTGTGGATCCACGCAGATTCCGGAACTTTCCACCACAGAAATGTGGGAAAAATGTGTTTTTTTTGTCAATTTTTTAGGTTTGCAAGGGATTCTGGGTAACAGACCCTGGTGGGAGGCAGTCAAGTCACCCCATCCTGGATTCCCCTGGGTGTCTAGTTTTCAAAAATGTATAGGTTTGCTAGGTTTCCCAAGGTGCCCGCATAGCTAGTGTTAAAAAACTACAGCTAGACATTTTGCCAAAAAAGGGTCATTTTTCACTGCGAAATTGAGGTGTGACCACATTGCGTTTTGCGCCATTTCCTGTCGCGGGCACTAGGCCGACCCACACAAGTGAGGTACTGTTTTTCTCGTAAGACTTTGGGGAACGCGGGGTGGGTGTAAATGTGTGGATCCACGCAGATTACGGAACTTTCCACCACAGAAATGTGGGGAAAATGTGTTTTTTTTTACAATTCTTTAGGTTTGCAAGGGATTCTGGGTAACAAACCCTGGTGGGAGGCAGTCAAGTCACCCCATCCTGGGTTCCCCTGGGTGTCTAGTTTTCAAAAATATATAGGTTTGCTAGGTTTCCCAAGGTGCCCACAGAGCTAGGGTTCAAAAACTAGAGCTTGGCACTTTGCCAAAAAAGGGTACATTTTCACTGAGATATTGAGTTGTGACCACGTTGCGTTTTGCGCCGTTTCCTGTCGCGGGCACTCTGCCTACCCACACAAGTGAGGTACCATTTTTATCGGGAGACTTAGGGTAATTCAGATTTGTAAAGGAACTGTTATTATCTATTGACTTTCGATGCATTTCTGCCTTCCAAATGAAAGATATTGTGTAAAAAAGAAGTCATTCTAAAAAATGACTGATAATTCTCATGCTAGTATGAGTATTCCCAATTTCAGAAATGTGCAAATATCTACTGTTTCTAAACTCTATATTTTGTTCCCATTTCAGAAATACATAGGTGTCTTTCATACCGATTTTTCCATGTACACATTTTTACAGAATAATTACTATATACCCGGTACATAATAAAAAACCATTGCAATTTGCTGCTCAGTTTTTGGCTCTGGGTTCGTCGGGTTCTTGGTGAACCTGCAAGTCCTATATATCCCCACAACCAGTAATGTCCAGCAAATGTAATGGTATATTGCTTTCAAAGAGCTGTCATAATTAGAAGAAGTTACAGGTGAAAACGTTGACACAAAAGGCTGTTTTTCCCAACTAATTTTCAATTTATCCTATATTTAACTGTTAGTCTCTATAAAAAAACCTTGATGGATCTACACAAATGACCCCTTGCTGAATTCAGAATTTTGTCTACTTCTCGAAAATGTATAGCTTTCCAGGATCCATTATTGCTTTTGTACCCATTTCTGCCATTAACTGGAAGGAGGTCAAAAGCACAAAAAATAGCAAAATTAGGCTATGTCCCAGAAAAATGCCAAAACTGTGTAAAAAATGTTGGGTTTCCGACAAAAGTCTGGTATCCCCGAAAAGCTGGGAAAATGGTGATTTCAACCCCACAAACCCTTTTTTGATAACATTTGCAGGGAAAATCCCAGATGCTTTCATTTGCAGCCCGTTTTTCCAATTTTTCCAAAAAAAAAACAAAATTTTGCTGTATTTTGGCTCATTTCTGTGACCCCTCTAGGAGAATCCACAAACCCTGAGTACCTTTAGAATCCCCATGATGTTGGAAGAAAAGGACGCAAATTTGGCGTGGATACCTTATGTGGTCAAAAAGTTACAGGGGCCTCAGCGCGCACTACCCCAAATAGCCAAAAAAGGGTGTGGCACAGGAGGGGAAAAGGCCTGGCAGCGAAGGGGTAAACACTGCTTTATGCAAGAAAACAGATTGAGGATGCATGTAAGACATAACTGTCATGCTAAAATCAACAGTAGGGAGTGTTGGGTAGGGGAGGGGTAAAAATTACTATTCCCACTCCAGTCAGTCCAACATTAAAAACAAAATATCTTCAACAAAATAAAGTTATTTTTAATATAGAGTAAATAACAACATTGAAAAAAAAATGCTAATATATTTAATATTAAAAATGAAAAAATAAAAACACATTGCAATGTCAAATACATATCACAAATACCTACACATATTATTATAAATAAAATACAAAAATAATTTCCATACAAATAAATATTTTTATTTAGAAATTATCTATTAAAAACATTGTTTATTACATACATTTAATTTAGTTAACTTGTTAAAAATTATTGACACTATTAATATAAATGTTTATCAACAAACTGATTGCCATTCTTTAAATATGAATTAATTATAATTAATAAAATATATATTACGAGACAAATAACTATTAATTAATTAAAAATAAATTACTTTCCACCCTTTACCCCTATAACTTACGGCCTGCAACTAAACTAAAAATTACACAATTAACATAATGAATTTTCAATTAATTAATAATAATTAACAACAAATAATTAACTAATTAAAAATAAATCACTTCCCACCCTATACCCCTGTTAACCCATAACCCACTGAGGATAAAAAAAACACAAAATATAATTACATTTAATTTAATAACTGCAAAAAATGTAACACGTTATTAAAAGACTTAAAGTATAATTAAGGCTCCCTGTTTTCCGTTTTTACTGATTTTTACAGATAAAAACAGGCAGAAAACCATTAATTTTCTTGTCTTTATTTTTTTTAAATGTGGATAAAAACGAAAATTGGTTGCTTTTTGAGTGATTCTAAATACTCTTTGCCTTGATTGCCAGGCCAATAACTGTGTGGATTGATAAGTAAGGGGGATGAAAAAAAAGGAATTTTAGTCAAGAGGCTTAAAGAGCAGTAGGTATGCACAAGGCTGGAACTGAAATGTGCATATTTTCATATAAGTGCATTGATTCATCTTCTGCAGTGTTCATATCACTGAAACCTGGCAGGCACTCAAGCATGACTGCATATTTATTGGTTAAATAAATGTGGAAATATACCAGTTTCAGCTTTATTTTTTTCTCAAAACCCTTAATAAATTTGGATAAATACAGATAAAGTTGACAAAAATAAATATTGTTAAAGACAGGCAGAAATGTCAATAAAATAAATACCATAAAACCGGGAGCCCTAAGTATAATTATACGAAAAAATTACATTATATACACTTAAAATATATACTCAAATACATAACAATTTAAAAATGATATTTTAAACAACTGTATTTTTACAAATGATATTCATGACTTCTATATTTTAAAAATCGATATTACTTACCTTAAAATCGATTTTCTTGCTGACGATATTTATTTTAGACTCAATATTTTGATATGGGGAATTTTATTTCGATATTTTGTCTGAATACCATCTAGAGCTATGCTGTTTTGTAGAGTTAAAACTTGTTGGGTCTCTAGCTGATAAGAGGTGAGTCCCAAGGCAATAGTCGTCACATTTGCTACCTCCATGAATGTTCTAGCCACAGTCTTGACTTTACAGATTGTGTCTCTCATCTCATAAATGGGAAAGAGAATGGCTGGATTATAGGAGCCAGACCAGTCCATAAGCAACAAGGGATAAGCTCCAGTTCTATACTCATATGTTCCAGTTTGTCCTTCTAATTTACTTTGATCATAAAGAAGACCTGGGGACAGCTGAAAATAAGCAAACCCTGGAGCATTAAAAATGGTAAGGGTTGAATTTGGGAGAAACACTTACTTTGACCCACATACAACTTTGATGTTGTTCACAGAACAGCCCTTGGACAGAGTAAGTGAGGTAACAGTTATGAAACTCTGGGTGGGAGACAAAAACCGCAACAGTGAAAGGAGGTAGGTGAATTTCATTATCACACTCCTCAGGAAAGATTACTTGACCAGCAGTTCAGACGTTGATCCTCTATATCATCAGTACAACAATCAAGAGCACATCCTTTTGTGCATTAGTTGGCAGGAATATGCAAATCCAACAAGACTAGAGGTTAAAGTCTTGGTGGTACTGGTCCAATTAGTGCAGGAACGGGTCCTCACAGTAAATAGACGTTGGTTCCATTGACGGGCAGTGGGCACAGTGTGATTCATTTTTGGACACCCATCACATTTATCTTTGAGATAGTATTACATTATTCCTAGAACAACAAGGCTGATTTCAAACATAGCTGGTCACACCCATTGCGAGATGGTGTAATGACAGGTTTACCAGGTGACGTAGTTGGAGATGGTACTGGTGAGGAGGAGAGGCTGCATTCTGAGTTGGATGAGACCAAAGCGGCACAGCACCTGGAGTCTGTCCCTGCAGCCACGGTGTGCATTGATTTAGGGAAGAAGAGCCCGAAGCAGAAGTGCAACGATATGTACAGCAGGTGCAGAAAGCTGGAGCGTGGAGGGTTGATTGTCCTTGTACCGTGTGGGCAGTAAATGCGGCAGGGATCGCACAGCACTTCATAGCTGTCTTCCTAGTGAGCAAAATCTGGAACTGACACTTCCACCTGGACTGCCGCACAGACTTTCACTGATGGACTCAAACTAGGGGCCTATTTGGATGGCGGGCGGACCTGAGTCCGCCCGCCATCCTCGCGGTGTTGGGACCAGCCGCCAGACATGTGGCAGTCCCACACTGCGAATTAGGATGCAACCGCCACCCTGGCAGTCGCATTCCGCATTTTGACATTGCGGCAGGTGCTGCTTACAGCAGCAACCGCCGAAATGTCAAAATCGCATGCTGGCATGTCATTGCGGCACATGGCAGGCACCACACAGTGCCTGCCAGTTGGTGCAGCGACATGTAGGGGGGTACTATAGGTACCCCCAAAATGCACCCTTCCACCCCCCCTGTGGCCCGCAACGGGCATCCAAGGCCAATCTCCCCCAGCCTTTCCATGGCGGCATCACCGCCATGGAAAGGCCTTCAATAATCCACATCTTAATATGGCTGGCGGTGCCTACTAGGCACTGCCACCATATTGAAGCCCCTTCTCCACCCGGCAGGCAATCATAATGATTGCCTGCCAGCGGAAAAGCGATGGACGGACTTTCTGTACGCCGCGATACCCACTGCCATCGTAATATGGCAGGGGTATTTCACGATACGATGGCGTAACAGTCACCACCGCTGGCTCGGCGGTGGCAATCGTTACGCCATCGTAATGAGCCCCAAGTATCCAGTCTCCTGGCTGTAGGTTGTGGCTATGCTCAGTATGCTGGTCAGGCAGGGCTGCTTGAAATTAAGAATGGAAACTGTGGAGACAGTGAATCATCTGGTATTAGTGCTGCGGAACTACATTGTCATTTAATAACAAATTGAGAGCAGCTGGAGAGACTAGAAGGCTATAAGGCAAGCTTCATGAATTGGTCCATGATAATCTTATATGGGTTGAGTTTAGTTGTCTGAGATGGTATGATTTAAATTGACAAGTGTGCCAAGTGCAGTGCATCTGGCCACTTTAGTCTGGTCTCAAGTCTTAACAAATTAATTCTTCAAAGTGCATTTTTAATGTGCAACTTTACAGGGTTACTCAGGATGACTGGTACAATGGGAATCCTGTTTAACCACTAACACTTATGTAATTCCTGTGATACAGAAGAGACAAAATGGGTACCTTGATCTCTGAAAATCATTAATGGTAACTTGAACCTGGAAATGAAATCCCTTAGCAAGTTATTGGCCATTGTAGTAGCATTTGTTCATGTGCAAGCTAAGACTGCATACTATCACAAGTATATATGAATAGGAGGAAGATTTAGGCATCTCAATGAGGACCACCTGTAAGTGGACAAATGGGTCCCTAAGACGTGGGTGGGCAGTGGGATTGGCTTTAATCCCTTTTTCAATATTATGAGTCTGGAATGAGGCGTTGGAGTGGTGGTACATTATCATGGTAGAAGCTGGTGAGAATAGAGAGTATTAATTTCACGGCAACTGATTTCCCGCCGCTGTCCCTTGACACTCCATTGGGTTCACTTTTACATTTCTGTTTAATTCATGCCTGTTTCTCAATGTCAGATGCCAGCACATTTAACACAGATAAATCCTTAAGTGTTGAAATGGAAATGTACCCATTTGTACAACATACATTGTTATTTCACAATGAGAAGACAAAACATTTTTTTGGTCTACGTGTCCTCAAAGGTATTTCCTTCCCCGGAACGCTTGGTCATCAGCAAGTTGGTGAGTAGCACATTTGACAATATCAACTTTTCATGGTTGCATTGTAGCGTCTGATAAGTTATTTACGTATACACAATTTTCTATGAGTTTTGCCGCAGAAGGAAGAGGACCCCTTTGCATTCATAAGAGCATAAAGTCATTGACCATACCAAAAGTATATTTTGAGTGAGTAAGCAAAATAACAATCCTTTGCAAGGCTAAAATACAAGCCAGAGTGACTGTAATGTCTGCAATGCCCCTTGCCACAACATTACAACATACACAAAACCAGGAGTACAGTTCCTCTGGGAAGGGAAAAGGGAGGGAAGGGGAGAGAAATTTATCTCTATATAATGCCCTCACACACCTAGCAAGGTGTCATGCTTCATCATAGGGCTATGCTCCTCGTCGGGCCGGCGTTGCAATGCCCGACGGGCTCCCGCGAAGGGGCTCTTTATCGGAGTTCTTTTTAGAGATAGCCGTATGGGTGCGTGGGGGTAAGTGCAACAAATGTAGTGAGTGTAAGTGAAGTGAGTATAAAATAGGTCTGGTATTGCCAGGTAGAGAACAATTTTATTCTGGTGGTATACCAGCCTAGTTAAAAAGGTAGACTCCCGTAGGGATTATGATGCTCCCCCGGGCAGTAAGAGGGTCGACATGTTTCTTGCCGTGTGCCCAGAACGGGTGGGTGGCAATTCTTCAGGACCAGTGGCAGGCAGTGCTCAAGTGAGTGAATATATAGTTTCTACTACATGTTAGGTGATAGTAAATTTATACTTCACCATGTGTGTCCATAAGATCCCACAAGGGGGAGTAAGGGAATAGACCCACTGTTGTCACACCTAGATGAGGGAAGAAAAACAAGAAAAACAACACAACAACCAGGAACAAAACGGACAACATTCAGTAAAGACATTGTAATACTGAAGTAGTGTAGATAAAAGTAAATTAACAATTGGTGGTAATGTGCGATGCTGGGATGGAGGTGTGCATCGAAGGCATGCTGAAACACCATACTAAGTGGTGCCCAATAAAGAAATAGTAGCTCTAAAGTGAAGCTAAAGGCCAAAGGGGTGGACTGATATGGAATAGGTGCCGGGGTGCCACGGTGTGTGGAAACCGGACGGAGTATCAGTGATGTTATGTCGTTCCAAGTGGAGCTAAAGGTTACAAACCCCAAGTGCCGGAGTACCACAAGGTGTGGAAAACGGACGGAGTTTCAGTGATGTAACGTCGTACCAAGTAGAGCTCAAGGTAGCATGCCACAGACCAGGTGCTAGGGTGGACTGAAATTGGCTGGGTACTCGAAATCATAAAGGGGGGCCTGGATATTACCATAGCGGTGGACACAGGAAAATATTAATGTGAACTCCATACGCCCAGACAGGGGAAAGACTCACCCCTGGGGTACAGCAACTTGCTGTACGGGTTAGCCTCAAGCCCAGGAGAAACGGGGCTCGCCCTGGAGAAAAAATGCATTTTAGAATCGGGATAAAGAACTTAGAATCTCGACGTGCGTTTAAGTAATAATTACAGATTAGGGCGGGCTTACTGCAGTTGGAATCGAGATAAAGTAATCAGAATCTCGACGTGCGTTTAAGTAATACTTACAAATTAGGGCGCGCTCACTGCCGTTATCCTATTGTGGCTTGGGCTTCCGTGAATGAAACCCGGAAGGCGGATTCTAAATAACGGAAGTCGTCGCTAGTAGCTATACCCGCAGCTAGACCGTAAGGTAGTGCGGCCATCTTGGTAGTATGGCTGAAACTTTATTAGCAAGGAAAGTGACAAAAGACGCTAGAAGGGCGTCATGGTTAAACATGAAGGCATATAAGGGTTGGTATGCCGAAAAACCCATTTACAAAAAATGGGGGGAGATGATGAACAAAGATGGGTTAATTTTTAATTTTTTTAAAAAAATTAGGAAAAAATATGTTAAACGAGAGAGAGGAAAGTGTTGGAAATGCCAACTTAATAATAAGTGTGGGTTAAACCCAGGGTCGAAGAACAAGTGTATATTAACATTTCTTGTGGTTTGAGGTATAAGGACTTATTGCATTCTTAGTTTTTACAGGACTGGAGGAAACAGGTCTTGGTTATAGAAAACGGACCTGAAGGGGATATGGTTAGTAATCAATTAGAAAATTAGAAAATTCAGCTCATAAACGTGGCGTGAGTTAGGGGTTATTGAGAGTTGCCCATGGTATATCATCGTTCAGGCCACGTGTGTGACTGGAAATTCTGAAAATCCACTGTTGTTCCTTGCGGAACAAAGCCTCCTTGTTTATTGCAGGGCAGGCCTGCAAGATTGTCCATGTAAGGTCATTGACAGTATGGTTGTTTTCCAGAAAGTGGGTGCACATTTTGGTGTTAGCCTTTCTACACCTGATGTTGCTTCGATGTTCGGAAATTCTTATCTTGACTGGTCGTGTCGTCATCCCTATATACTTCAATTCGCGTGGGCATTGGATCAAATATATGCAGTTGCGCGTGTTGCAGATAGTGTGTGTTTTTTGTTGCCAAATTAGGGATTCTGAAAGTTTGATATTCCTACTTGTTGTTGTCAGAGAACATGCCGTGCATTGTCCACATGGATGATGGCCCGTTACAGGTGGTAGGTCCCACAGCCGCTGGCTAGAAGGTGGAAGTGGTCTGGGTCTGGTTCTGATAAGTAGGTTTTTTATGTTATCAGTCCTTTTGAACGCAAATCTGGGTTTGGGGATTTGCCAATCTCCAACCGACAGTAGATTCCAATGTTTTTTGATGATCTTTTGGATGGAGTTAGATTCAGGTGTGAAGGTGGTAACACATGTGATTTGTTCTGATTGGTTTTTTACTGTGGGGGTCAGCAGAACTTCTCTGTTAGTGTTGCGTGCTCTTTTATAAGCATTTTGTGTGATGGCCCTTGGATACTCTCTTCTCGTTAGATGGCCCGTTAGGTCGTGTGCCTGTATTCTGAAATCCTCCAATGTGCTGCAATTGCGACGGAGTCTGAGGTATTGTCCATATGGCAAGTTGTTACGTAGGGCCTTAGGATGGAAACTGCTGAAAAGCAGTGGGCTGTGACTGTCGGTGGGCTTTTTGTAGGTTTTTGTATTGAGCCCTGTTGAGGTTTTAAAAATGAGAAGATCAAGAAAAGGAAGTTCATGGACTGATGAATTGACCGTGAAACGTAAGTAAGGGTTCAGACTGTTCACCCATGTGACGAACAGGGGGATGGAGTTCAAATCTCCTTTCCAGAAGATGAGAATATCATCAATGTACCGTCGCCAAAGGGTGACATTTTCCTTGTAGATATTGGTCTCGGTCAAAATATGATTGGCTTCGAAATGCGCCATATAGAGACATGCCAGGCTGGGAGCGAAGGTGCTCCCCATTGATGTACCTTGGACTTGATGATACATGAGGTCTTCGAATTGGAAGTAATTCTTTGTAAGGGCAATCTCTGCACATTCCATGATAAAAGATATGGGTGTTGCAGAGACCCATGTTTGTGCTCGGAGTACTTCCTCCACAACGTCCAAAGTGGCCCTCTGTGGGATGTTGGTGTAGAGGGCCTCTACGTCCAGGGCGAGCCCCGTTTCTCCCGGGCTTGAGGCTAACCCGTACAGCAAGTTGCTGTACCCTAGGGGTGAGTCTTTCCCCTGTCTGGGTGTATGGAGTTCACATTAATATTTTCCTGTGTCCACCGCTATGGTAATATCCAGGCCCCCCTTTATGATTTCGAGTACCCAGCCAATTTCAGTCCACCCTAGCACCTGGTCTGTGGCATGTTACCTTGAGCTCTACTTGGTACGACGTTACATCACTGAAACTCCGTCCGTTTTCCACACCTTGTGGTACTCCGGCACTTGGGGTTTGTAACCTTTAGCTCCACTTGGAACGACATAACATTACTGATACTCCGTCCGGTTTCCACACACCGTGGCACCCCGGCACCTATTCCATATCAGTCCACCCCTTTGGCCTTTAGCTTCACTTTAGAGCTACTATTTCTTTATTGGGCACCACTTAGTATGGTGTTTCAGCATGCCTTCGATGCACACCTCCATCCCAGCATCGCACATTACCACCAATTGTTAATTTACTTTTATCTACACTACTTCAGTATTACAATGTCTTTACTGAATGTTGTCCGTTTTGTTCCTGGTTGTTGTGTTGTTTTTCTTGTTTTTCTTCCCTCATTGGGTGTGACAACAGTGGGTCCATTCCCTTACTCCCCCTTGTGGGATCTTATGGACACACATGGTGAGGTATAAAGTTACTATCACCTAACATGTAGTAGAAACTATATATTCACTCACTTGAGCACTGCCTGCCACTGGTCCTGAAGAATTGCCACCGACCCGTTCTGGGCACACGGCAAGAAACATGTCGACCCTCTTACTGCCCGGGGGAGCATCATAATCCCTACGGGAGTCTACCTTTTTAACTAGGCTGGTATACCACCAGAATAAAATTGTTCTCTACCTGGCAATACCAGACCTATTTTATACTCACTTCACTTACACTCACTACATTTGTTGCACTTACCCCCACGCACCCATACGGCTATCTCTAAAAAGAACTCCGATAAAGAGCCCCTTCGCGGGAGCCCGTCGGGCATTGCAACGCCGGCCCGACGAGGAGCATAGCCCTATGATGAAGCATGACACCTTGCTAGGTGTTTGAGGGCATTATATAGAGATAAATTTCTCTCCCCTTCCCTCCCTTTTCCCTTCCCAGAGGAACTGTACTCCTGGTTTTGTGTATGATACCTTGGAGCTCTGTACAGGACCTCATTAAAAAGCTCTTGGTTCCTCCACCCTTTTGGAGGACAACATTACAACATCTCAAACATATTTTCTGAGAACCATCTATATAACAGACAAATTCACTATTGGGTATTACACATCAGATAAAGCATTTCTAGGCTTAGTTGAGTTGTGGAATGATGAGCAGACAACCATGTGGTCTACCATCTTGCAGTGTATCCTGCCACAAGATCTTAAACATAATTTTTAAGGTAAGAGCCATCTATATATCAGACTAATTCACTATTGGGTATTTCAGATCAGATAAAGCATTTCTAGGCTTAGTTAAGATGTGGAATGATGAGCAGACAACCATGTGGTCTACCATCTTGAAAGGGTACCGCTGGTGTGCTCCTGCGCTAGGTACTAAGTACTCAAGAGAGGAGCAGAAGAGAGTCTGTGCCTGTGCCTGGGCTGAGATATTCAGAACCTAGTGCCGGAGCTAGATGATCTTATTTGAAGATGAAAACATATTTTTAATCCCTTGCGAAATATATTTTCACGAGGTTTGGCTCTCAAAGTCACGGGCAAGGTATTCCGTCTTTTGGCTGCAAGATAGCGAAAGGATCGTGCTCCCATGCTGACTTTTTGAAATCGTGGCACTATAACCAAGTGAGCTCCTGTGGATCTTAAATTACATGTAGGTGTACAAGAAGTTATCATCGAACGGAGATAGTCAGGCCATTGTGTTACAGAATATTGTGGCAGTAACACATAGTCTTAAAAGTAATCCTCTTCTGCTCCGAGAGCCAGTGGAGAGTCATCAAGCCTTCTTAATAAATGCTCTCCTTGGAAGGTTCAGGACCAGGCATGCCGCTTCATTTTGAATCGTTTGAAGCTTGGTTCGACCTTTTTGAGTCATTCCCAGATATAGGATGTTTTCATAATCTATCTGGGACATCACCAAAGCATGAACAATAGTTTTACTGGCATTGACTTGTAATAGATCCAGGAGTTTCTTTAGGACTTTGAGAGTCCTAAAACATTTCCCTACTACCTTCCTGATTTTGCTCACAAATGTGAGTTTGGGGTCCAGCCAGAGCCCAGATTTTTCATTTCTGCTTTTGGAACAGCGGTTTGCCCCAAAGCCTCAGCCCACCTGGCAGATGACTATATAAAGGGTGCTTTACAAACTACCATTATTTCGGTTTTATTTCCATTAAGTTTTAAGCTGTGGTTAGATAGCCATAAGGCTAGTTCCTCTAAGCATAGAGAGAACTGAGATGCGGCCTTCAATGAGTCCTGAGATAAAGTTACGATCAGCTGCGTATCATCCGCATATGATACAATTGTTATGCTCAGAGGGCGTGGGTACGGCGCGTACCCCTACATCACATCTACAATGGTGGTACGGGCCGTACCCATGCTCTGAGAGCGTGGGTACGGACCGCATCACCCGTACCTCTAGAGCACCAGTACATTAGTGATACAAGGCGTACAAACGCCACGAATATTGGGGTGTGTACAAGGCCAGGACAGCAGTGTACAGCACCAAGGGTGCGGGTGGATGGGTTGGTGTCTGCCAAGGAGTCCCAGCAGTGGACATAGACATATGAGGGGTGGGTGCATATCACTCCCAGCAGTGGACAGAGACATGTGAGGGGGGTGCAGAGGACTCCCAGCAGTGGACAGAGACATGAGGGGTGGGTGCAGGGGACTCCCAGCAGTGGACAGAGACATGAGGGGTGGGTGCAGAGGACTCCCAACAGTGCCTTGATATATGAGAGGTGGGTGCAGGGGACTTCCAGCAGTGGACAGAGACATATGAGGGGTAGGTGCAGAGGACTCCCAGCAGTGGACAGAGACATGAGGGGTGGGTGCAGAGGACTCCCAACAGTGGACAGACATATGAAGGGTGGGTGCATATCACTACCAGCAGTGGACAGACATATGAGGGGTGGGTGCATGTCACTCCCAGCAGTGGACAGAGACATATGAGGGGTGGGTGCAGAGGACTCCCAGCAGTGGACAGAGACATGAGGGGTGGGTGCAGAGGACTCCCAGCAGTGCCCAGATATATGAGGGGTGGGTGCAGGGGACTCCCAGCAGTGGACAGATACATGAGGGGTGGGTGCAGAGGACTCCCAGCAGTGTCCATATATATGAGGGGTGGGTGCAGGGGACTCCCAGCAGTGCCCAGATATATATGGGGTGGGTGCAGAGGACTCCCAGCAGTGGACAGAGACATGAGGGGTGGGTGCAGAGGACTCCCAGCAGTGCCCATCAGACACCCATATATGAGGGGTGGGTGCAGGGGACTCCCAGCAGTGGACAGACATATGAGGGGTGGACAGAGACATGAGGGGTGGGTGCAGAGGACTCCCAGCAGTGCCCAGCAGACACCCATATATGAGGGGTGGGTGCAGGGGACTCCCAGCAGTGGACAGACATATGAGGGGTGGGTGCAGAGGACTCCCAGCAGTGGACAGACATATGAAGGGTGGGTGCATATCACTACCAGCAGTGGACAGACATATGAGGGGTGGGTGCATATCACTCCCAGCAGTGGACAGAGACATACGAGGGGTGGGTGCAGAGGACTCCCAGCAATGCCCAGATATATGAGGGGTGGGTGCAGGGGACTCCCAGCAGTGGACAGAGACATGAGGGGTGGGTGCAGAGGACTCCCAGCAGTGCCCAGATATATGAGGGGTGGGTGCAGGGGACTCCCAGCAGTGCCCAGATATATGAGGGGTGGGTGCAGAGGACTCCCAGCAGTGGACAGAGACATGAGGGGTGGGTGCAGAGGACTCCCAGCAGTGCCCAGATATATGAGGGGTGGGTGCAGGGGACTCCCAGCAGTGGACAGATATATGAGGGGTGGGTGCAGAGGACTCCCAGCAGTGGAAAGACATATGAAGGGTGGGTGCATATCACTCCCAGCAGTGGACAGAGACGTATGAGGGGTGGGTGCAGAGGACTCCCAGCAGTGCCCAGATATATGAGGGGTGGGTGTAGGGGACTCCCAGCAGTGGACAGACATATATGAGGGGTGGGTGCAGAGGACTCCCAGCAGTGGACAGACATATGAAGGGTGGGTGCATATCACTCCCAGCAGTGGACAGAGTCATGGGTGTGTGTACATCATGATCAGATGAGCACAACTCCATGGGTGTATGTACGCATCCCTAATGTTCAACTATGTTGATAGTTTCATAACAACGCATCACTGACAGCAGTGTCCTACTACCATGAGGATGGATGTCCATCCGCCACGGCATGACACCACACATGTGGGTGCGAGTACAAATGACACATGCATACCCACCCCTGGTGGATGCTGCACAATACACACACAGAGATCATGCCACAAGACTGTATACTCATGTCAATGCCCACTACAGTAAGAGAGCCAAAGGGAACACACACTATCACTCACATCCCAGGACTGATAGGAATGTACAGGTGCCGGGACAGCCACCAAGATGTTGCCTCTCATGGAAGGAATAGGGTGGACTTTTCACAGATACAATGCCCACAATTGTCAGGCAGGTGCTCAAATACCCTGCAGAACAAGTACCAAATGTGTGCTAGGCTGGGATAACACACATGCATAGTGTGGAAAATGCTGATTGTCGCCATTAAGACATGACAACATACTCAATACACAAGTACAGTGACTAGCAAGGATGGCACAGAGGATTCAGCCGGAGACATTGCTGAGCAGACATGGCCATAGTTGAAGGGATCCGTCACCAACAAAGGAAATTTAGACACAGGTCAGCACTACAAAAGTGCTACTCCCTGCAGGGTAGATGTCAGGTGCCACAGAGGAAGGAACAGTCCTTGGGACAATGTCTCCAAACACAAATAGCACACACAACCAAATATACCTTGCAGAGACATTGTGATGGCAGGCAGATACCATGGTCCACCCCATTAGCATCAGACGACAACTTTATCCTGACACATAACACATTACCAACACCCCAACTCCGGGACCATCAGCACCCACATCAATACCTGAAAGGCAAATGTGTTCAAACGGAAAATAAAATGCTTTATTCAGCAATTAAATAAAAAGTAGTTAACAACACTATTAACAAAGGCACATGGCCAGTCCAGATATGAAGTCCTTGGGAGGGAACCATGGCCAGGCGTCTCCCCTACCTTGCCTGCACATTAGAACCCGCAGGTTCCTCGACTGGGGGGGGGGGGGCATCATGTGGGGAAGGATCAGGCACCGCAGGGACAGGAGGTGGAAGGGTAGGTGTGGTGGGTGCAGGGACGGACATCTCCACCACAGGGGTTGGGGCATTGCCAAAGGTGGAGGTCAGCTTGGCGCTGCACACTGCTGCCAGGTCGTCAAGCGTCTCCCCTTCACTCGAAGACAACACAGCCTCAAAGGAGGGGTGGGGGTCAGAGTGATGGGGTGCAGCGCTACTGGGGGAGGGGGGGACAGGGTGGGGGTCTCAACTCCCCTACCCGTGGAGTGCCGTTCCCGTTTGCGGGCTGGAGAGACAGAGGGGCTGAGGCCCAGCACAGCCAAGTAGGCCTCTTTCTCTGGAGGTGTGGTAGGGGAGCCGAGGGGAGTTCCTTTGGAGGGACTGGTTAGTGTGCCATGCGGCCTCGGACTGTGGCTGCGTGTATGCCTGTGTGCCCCAGACCCAGTGGGTGTGCCCTCATCCCCCTGAGTGTACGTGCCTGGAGGAGTGCGCTTGCCCTTACGTGGTGGTGTGCTGGCTGTGTCTGGTGGGGTGCATGCTTGTGAATGTCTGTGTGTGCACGGGACAGGTATGGGAGTGGGAAGTGTGGATGGTGCAGGGGTAGGGGGGACGAAGCGCTGCAGGAGACTCACTGCTGCCATCAGTGAAGAGTCCATGGACCTCAGCAACATCCGTTGGTCAGACATCGCTGATGACATGCCCTCCATGTACGACACCATCTGCGTCATCATTCGGCTCTGGCCATGGAGGACATTCAGCAGCGATGACTGTCCAACCTGCAACTGTCGCAGAATGTCCACAGACTCTGCAGTGAGGGCAGCAGGGGGGACAGGGGCAGGGGGTGCGGTGCCTGGCACGAAGGAGTCACGGTGTTGCCTAGCACGGACAGAAGGGACCGGAACAACTGGGAGGGCGGTGATGGGAATGGAGGGGGCGGTGACAGATGTAGTGCTGCTGCCAGGTGTCGTAGCAGCCTCCGCCCCCTCGAGGAGTTCAGCATCAGACCCGTCTGCGTCGTAGTCAGTGTAGTCACTAGACAGGTCCTCCGCCTGACTCCCCTCGCCCTCCGTGCCACTTGCTCCCACAGACTCCGCAGCAGTGGTGGCAGCGGTGCTGGATCCCTCCTCCACGTCCGTGCAGGTGTCTCCCTCGGTGTCCTCCGATGATGCTGTAGGCAAGGTGAAGAGACAGAACATAATCAGTCACCTGTATACAACAGACACATGCGTCACAATTAAAATGTCACAGTGCATATCAGGAAATGCATCATGAGTAACATATAGAATAGTCCGCACATATGTAACCCTGCACTTCCCAGTTGGTTGACCCACCATGACACTTGGAAACAATGGAGATCATGACACAACAGCAAATAACTTGATATCGAATTATACTGAGAAGCTAGTGTCTGGGGACAGTTGAGCACAGCAAGAATATTAATCCATGCCACCTCTTGTTCCCTGTGAACAAAACAGTATTGGTGCACCCAAGTCCAAATAACACACCTCAATACTGAAGGTGTCCCCACACTCTGAGACCTGCGAGTACTTAGGAAACCATAGCCAAAAACATAGCAAACCCTTGGGACTCACAACACTTTACACAATGTACATGTTTAGAATGTGTGAATGTGCCACTTTGTGAACAGAAGACACATCTGCCTGCATGACCGAAGTCACACAATGATGTGCACACAAGAATACTTTTACACAGTAATTGTATGAGCTGGCTGCCGATTTTTAAAAAGCCACTGTAAATAATAAATGGTGTAGAAGTAAGTACATATCCATGGCACCACGGTGGTCTGGATGACTTGACACTCGTAAGTTCGTATCAGCAACAACCAAGGACTTACACACATGCAAACACACTGTGTGAACATGGATATGTATATTCAGAAGACAACTGGTAATCAAACTGTGCATTCCAGTGAAATGTGCCTGCGTGTCCACGGAAAGTGTACAAGTACTTTCTTTTGCACTTCCCTGGGAGACATCTGTCATGCAGGCACAATATTGTCCCTCACAACCAACTAGCAAAAAGAAGCATAGGAAAAAAGCAGACATGCTGACAAGTGTAGTCAGTGCCAAGGTACTATACTTATTGACTGAACACTTGAATCATGCCACCTGTCACATGGCCATCCGTGCCATGATGACACAGTTGGCAACACATCTGACCCAGTGCCTGTCATGTGGAGTGGCACACATGTCCAAACACAGGACAATGCATTAGCTAATGGGCCTGCAATGTGTCTGGATAAGGAGCACCTGCACTGAGGAGACACTCTCATGGCAAGCAAGAATGTCCACACAGATGTCAGCACACACAGACCAAACTACATAGCATCTCAACCACACACTGGTGGCAAAAATGGATGAGCATGAGCCATGTATTTCCATTTTTGACACATGCTGCAAATCACAAACATTAAACCCAGCAAAACCTGACTGGGTCACTGCATGTTGAGTGTCTGTCCAGACAATTATCACACACAGGTCAGACACGGCAAGGAGACATAAGGTTTGGACATGTAGGCCTTGTCCGCACAAACCCCCCATACCTGAGACAATGTGATTGAGACAGATAAAGAAGTGACACCTCTTAATCTGGGTTTACTCCAATGTGCATCACAAATTCCTCAATGTACTCCACATCACCTTGTGAGGCTGCCAACACATATTTGTGACCAACAACCATCAACAGATAGTTGTACATAGACACACAGGCACTGCCCAGTGTGAGGATGCACAAGCTAAATGGGGTCAGCATGTACAATGGGCACATGTAGCACACTTCAGAGAAATACAAATGAGGGCAGGGAACTATGCCACAGAGGCCAAACTATGCTGAACACACAGAGAATGGGCACAGTGTTGGATGACACACATGATTCAGAGGCAAGGGTGTCTTAGGGAACTGTAGTGGGAACACAGCTCCATTGTCCTGGAATTATATGACTGTAACCTGAGCTACCGTCCCTGCACTATGCATATCTCCCACTCATGCACATCATGTCTGAGGCCACAACATTGTTAATGCATGCTGCAAGTCTGTTCATTTGAAAACTCACACTCCTATGTGGAGACTCGGCATCAGTGCCAACTAACATGGACACCCAAATGACTGTACAGGACAGGGCACAGGCAAGGTAACAACACATGTCTCAGACCCCCCCGATGCAGAAAGCAATGTGCACTTGGATTAACTGGCAGTAGATGACCATGTGCAATAGTGATTACATACAGACCAGGGAACACATGTAATTTAGGGGAAGGGAGGAGGAACAGCACCGTTTGACTTTGGGGAACAGGATATGCACTGCACAAATTAACCTTCGCTGTGTATCCAGGCAACTGAGTACTTCCAAAAGCTGGTGTCACACAACAAACACACATGTACCTACCCCCTTCCTGCTGCTGCAACTCCTGTAACCGCTTATCCAAGTCAGGGAAGACCACCGCCAGGGCACGCTTCATCTGTTGGGTCAGTCGTCGGCCCCCGCCGTGCTTGTGTGGAGGTGAGTCTTTCATCTGCCAGCACCGGATGTCCTGCCAGCGTTTCCTCACCTGGGCGAGGTGCCGACTGCGACCGTCCACAGATCTCACGGCCCTGACGGCCCGTTTCCATATCTCCCCCTTGGCGTAGGCAGTTACCTGTGAGGATGACAAAGTGAGACAACATCACTACACCTGCTCCATGTCACAGAGACACACATTTTAACATCTTTGATATGTTGAACAGGGCATAGTATGCTGGCAACAAATAGCACCTTTGTCATAGGGACATTAGCCTCTGTGGAAGCCCCAATGCACTACATGGCATGTAAAGTACACAGGTGGCATGAGGGGTGTGACACACTCCATGATCATGGCACACGCTGTGCATCACATGCAACACCAGGCTGATGGACAGCACCTCCAAGCAGTCACATGCCCCAGGCCACTGACACAACCTCAGCAGAGTACACAGACACACACAGGCACAGATCAATCACCTGCCATTGGCAACAGCAGATACAAACCTCACTCTGCACATGTGCCACTTGCCTGTGGGGTGTCACAGGTGTGGTGCTAGCTCAGCATGTCAGGCACTCTGCACGGCTTACTTCTTCACATCAGATGGGTGGAGCTGTTACCTCCTCCATGCAGCTGGGGTGCAACACTCCACATAGACACTCACCCACATGACAAGGAACATTCACACACATCAATGTCCAGGGGGCGTACACATCATTTGGACACTCTCACCACAGCTCCACTCAACTCACACACATCTGTGGGTACAGTCACCTGTCACACCGGGGGGGCCAGGGAATCACCTCTGGACAATAGGACAAAAATTGGCATAAGGATTGGGCAGGCTGAATGTGCCATGCACTATGCAGTGAATGTCACTGTAAGCACAATGCAAGTGAGGAGTGCACACAGGAACTACATCATGCTCTGCATGGGAGACATAAGCCATTCCCCCCCCTGGGACCCATGCTAAACAACATTGCATGTCTGTCACACCTGGACACAATGCCAGAAGTGACACTCACAAAAAAGGATCACAGTCAAAGCTAGTGGAGTCAGCACTCACCTGCTCCCCTGGTCTCCCATACAGGCTGGGGTACTGTGGGAGGATGACATCAAGCAATGCCTCATTCTCCTCATGGGTGAAAGGCTGGGCCCTCTCCACAGACCCTGACATGGTGCCAGAGGAAGCACAAGCAGCAGCAGTGGTGTTGAGTGAAAGGTAGTGCAGGCAAGTGCCCTCTCATGGGTTCTGGCTGACTTATATCTGCCTTGCTGGGCTGTTTCATTTACAGGAGTACAGAGTGATTGGTCAGTCTCATGTGCATCATACGTTTCCTCCAATCCTTTAAACATACCCCAGTGAGGGCCTTTGCATGGTTCAAAATTTGAGCATGATATGAAGTCAGCAACCACTTTGCAACATTGTATTTAGTTGCCAACTGCCTATTCCGGGCCACATGATTGAAAATTTGAACTTGAAAATCGGTATCCATGACAACCAGCATGCATTTAGGCCCTAATACTTGTCCCTCATGTGTCCCTATGTAATTTAGCTATCCACACACAGGTATGGTGCGTTTCACACGTACTCCTACCGCACCAGTTGCACATTGCGTTTGACACGTACATGTACGACCAGTGTGTACACTTACGTGGACTGCCAGTGTGTACACATACGTGGACTACCAGTGTGTACACGTACGTGTACACACTGGTAGTCCACGTACGTGTACACACTGGTCATACACGTACGTGTACGAGCAGTGTGTACACATACGTGTATGACCAGTGTGTACACGTACGTGTACACACTGGTAGTCCACGTACGTGTACACACTGCTCGTACACGTACATGTACACACTGGTAGTCCACGTAAGTGTACACACTGGTCGTACACGTACGTGTACGAGCAGTGTGTACACGCACTACAGTCTGATGTTGCAGCCACCCTCCAAGCATTGTCCATCCAAGGTGCTACCGCCTGCTCTCAGGCATACCCTAGGCGCACACACGACACCTTTGCATGATGATTGTGCAACTCCAACTGCCTACACAGCGCTGCCCCGCCTTCCAGGCCCTGTCACACCAACCAGGGTGTGCCATGGGATACCGGACACTCCTCCTTTACATACGCCTGTTGCAGTAGTCCTTTCTGACATCCTTGTCTTTGTGTGCAACTAGTGGCATAGTTTCCAGGTCATGCCGCCTGCTGCTGCAGCCCCTGCAGTGAGGGCACAGAGAGTTTACAGATTCGGCAACACACACACCTCAAAGATGCTCCTCCCTTCCTCCCTCCACCCATTAATTTGGCTGGCATCAGCTTGTCTGTGCCACTGTTGCGCCCACGCGGTGCCAAAGGCTGGACCGTCAGCGCATGCAACGTGCACATTGCACGAACCTCATGTCCTTACATGACCCACATCACACTACAGTCTGATGTTGCAGCCACCCTCCAAGCATTGTCCATCCAAGGTGCTACCGCCTGCTCTCAGGCATACCCTAGGCGCACACACGACACCTTTGCATGATGATTGTGCAACTCCAACTGCCTACACAGCGCTGCTCCACCTTCAAGGCCCTGTCACACCAACCAGGTAATGTCCCTCCTACTCCCCACCGGCTCCGTACACCAGCAAGGCCATGGGAGTGGGACTCAAGCCTTCAGCATGTAGTATAGTGGCATAATCTGGCACATGGCTCAGCGTGTCAATCCTCAATGTGTCCAGGTCCCCCTCACCGGCATCAGATGCACACAGCACCTCTTCATCAGCTCGTATGCCATTGACAGCCAGGTGCTCCTCACCGTCACTAAAGACGCAGCCATTGGCAGTTCCAACATTCAAGAAGGCATGAGATCCATTGATGGATGGCTGAACATCAGCCACCTGAGGCTGAACTTGTACAGGACTGAGGTAATCATCTGAGGATTGTTCCCTTACAGGTGGGTCAGCTGCTTGTGTCCCACCCGCAAGAGCCCAGCACATGCACCCAGTGGCCACGCACACAAGATGGCGTGCATCATGGATTTGTCACTCACATTTGCCATGCTAATCACCAGCATCTGTACCTCAGGGTGCAACACCCTCTGCATGATGCACATGATCCACAGATAGATCCACTCCAGGGAAAGACAGACCATGCCCCAGGAGCACGACACCAGCCGTGTCAACTACTGCCCCGCCCTCTACGGAGCAAGTACATCCTAACACCCGGGAAACCAGTCCACATCCAGGCTGCATGTGCACACCTCAGCTTCAACATCCTGCGCCCCAGCCACATCACCGTCCACCAGAGATCGCTGCAATGTATCACTGTGTGCTGCAGGATGACCTTCAGACTCCTCACCAACACTTAGGAGGCAGGCCACAACCCCAGACCCCACACCAACCTTGGCCGTCTGTCATCCGAGACCCCGTTGTGCCCACTCCGTGCATCCAACCTTGCCCTGGCCACCATTCTTCACATCCACCGGACTCCAGCATGCTGGACATAGTTCTCCCACCTGGCAAGACATACCTGCTACTCCCTCCCCGGCAACATCCACATGAGCCATGACCTCTACGCCTTCAGGATACTCTTCCCAATTGGTCTGTCCGCACAGTAATGCATCCCCCTCCTCAGCATCTTGAGGCCATCACGGGTGAGTATTGAGCTCCATGTCTGTATAGTATGATACATTGTGACCCATGTGTGTCCTGTCCCAGACTCAGATTCCAGGGTATGGATGGCTGGAGTTAGTTCAACACTCATGCATAGTTTGACATTTCCCCACACGTAGGTTGTGTACTCATGCAAAATGAATGCAACATGTAATTGTAGAAAAAGAGATTTATTCTCGGTGGGGGGCCTGTTTAGTGTGGACAAATAGGTGCTATACAGTGTGCATGGAATCCAAAGTTCACAGGGGGAGAAGGCATCCTTGTCAGTTGGAGTTATCAGAGTCCAGACCACAGTGTTGGTCATCATTGGTCAGACTGTGACCAGCAAGTCCATGTTGCAGAGAATGTCATTGGATGAGGTGCTGCTGTTGCACCAGAGGGCCAGGTGCCAGGCCAGGTGACCTGGGAGATGTGGATGGTCCGCTGCCTCTCACGGTCTTTTCCGTGGATGACCCACCTTCCTTGCGGGACCCTCAGATGCAGGCCTTGACGATACTTGGGACGCTCCATCGGACGAATCCTCCTCCTCCTCGCTCCCTGTGGCTGGTGCTGGTCTTCGCCTGGTGGCACAGGGAGGGTTGCCCATGTTGTCGGCGATCCGACGGAGTGAACGGCTTATGTCCGTTTGCACCGCCAGGAGCTCAGCCAGTCTTGCCTCCATCCGTCCTTGGTGTTGTTGTTGACTGGCGTGTTGCTCGGCCTGCCGGTTCTTAATCTCGTTGAGGGTCCCCACTACCTGGCTGATGCCCCTGGTGTCACGCCGGTATGTCTCCAAGATGTGCTGTATGTGTGACATACCGGTTCCCTCAGCTGGCTGGTCAGGTTCGCGCCTCCCCCTGCCTCCACTCCAACCACCACTGCCCACACGAGCCTGGCCTGCCATTGTGGGCACATCGGGTCTACCGGACCCCTGAGGGATGGCATTTTCAGGGTTGTCTGCCTCCTCCTGGTTGGCCGGAGAACCTTGTCCCTCCAGGTCAGACTGGCTCAGTTGTTCTGTGCGGGCAGGGCTCCTGGGTGTCTCCTGGGATGTGGCAAGAATGGGGGTGGTGGTTGGCACAGATGTACCTGATGCAGGTGCTGCAGGGGCTGGGGCACCAGAGGGTCCAGGTTGGTTGGGGTCATCCACAGAGTGCTGAGAGTCTTCGCTGCCGGTGGGATCATCATCCTGCCGAGCCTGGGCCTGTGATTGTTCTCCCCCAGTGTTAGGGGGAGATCTATGACGTTGCCCTGTGTGTGAGAGAGAGACAATGTTAATGCTGTTTCATGCGACATCCATGTTTCATACATGTTCTGGTTTCCACAGTTACTCCAGGTAGTTGTATGTGCCTAGCATTCACATCAATGTTCACTTGTGGATGGGTATGTTGCAGGGGACAGATTGAAAGGTTATCCAGGGTCTTTGACATGTCGCATTTGGCCTTGGATGCTTTTTTGGCTGAGGCTTGATCTTGTTGTGTCACATGTCCATTGTGAGAGTGTGTGACTCCCTTGGCTGCCCCGGGGGTGTGTGCTTGTGTGAGGGGTGAGTGATCATCACTCAAGCCGACGCTGTTCAACAACCACATGGCCCCCCTCACACAAGTGGCCGGCCACCACAACCTCTAAGACATCTCCTACACCGACGACACCCAGCTCATCCTCTCCCTCACCAAGGACCCTCACACCGCCAAGACAAACATCCACGAGGGTCTGAGGGCCATAGACGACTGGATGCGGAGTGGCCATCTGAAACTGAACTCGGACAAGATGGAGGTCCTCATCCTGAGACCCACACCCTCAGCCTGGACGACTCCTGGTGGCCAATCGCTCTGGGGACATCACCGACACCCACCAAACACGCATGCAACCTAGGATTGATCCTCGAATCCTCCCTCTCCATGTCCAAGCAGGTTAACGGCGTCTCCTCCTCCTGCTACGACACCCTACGTACTCTCCGCCGGATCTACTGGTGGATCCCGACTTAAACAAGTAGAACAGTGACACAGGCCCTCGTCAGCAGCTGACTGGACTACGCCACTGCACTCTACGCAGGACTCCCATCCACACAGCAACGGAGGCTACAATGCTTCTGAAACGCCTCAGCACAACTGATCATCAACGCCCCCCGCCACAGCAACATCACCCCCCTCCTGAGAGACCTGCACTGGCTCCACATCGACAAGAGGATCACCTGTAGGCTCCTCAGCCACGCACACAAGGCACTCCACTCCGCCGGACAAGCCTACCTGCACATCAGACTCAGCTTCTACACCCCCGCCCGCCAGCTCCGCTCCGGCATCCTCGCCCTCGCAGCTGTCTCCCGCATCCAACGTACGCCTGCCTGCAGCAGATCCTTCTCCTACCACACCGCCAGGAGCTTGAACACCCTCCCAACCCACCTACGACTGACCCAAGACCTACTTGCCTTCTGATGACTCCTCAAGGCCTGTCTCTTCGAGCAGTATTGGAACCCCCCCCCTCTCAGCGCCTTGAGACCCTCACAGGTAAGTAGCGAGCCTTACAAGTACCCAGATCGATTGTTGATTGATTGACGGTGCCTGCTGGTGGGTGTAGTGTGATTTGGCATTTGGTCTCCCAGGTGATGTATCTGTCCCCCCATGTCGCATGCTGCCATGTCAGTGAGTGTGAGTTCCTGTCCTAGATATCTGAGCTGGTTGTGTTTGTGTTAGATTTTGCAGTTGTCACAGGAGGGCCTTGTACTGCCTACAGCAGGGCCAAGTGTCAGCTACCTTGTCAGTACTTTGCCAGTCCCTGTGCATTGCGCATGGTGCATATGTATGTACCTGGGCCTTATGGGCTGAGGACAATGGTGTCTGTTTCTGAGTTGTGCAATATGTTTAGTGATCCCCACCCTCCCAGCATCCCAGACATCCTGTCTTGGGTTTGTGGTTTGTGTAGGCTGGGACATGGCATGGCCTTGCTTTGTGAATGGGGCATACTCATGTTAGTGGCCTGAGCGTTGTTTAGAGTGTGGTTGTGTAAGGTGAGGGCATGGGGTAGGTGAGTGCATTTGTTGTAGTTGGGGTGTGGATGCCATTCCCGCCATGTTACGTGAGTTGTTTGTGTACTCACCAGGCTCTCGGACTCCTTCGACTCCGTGTACTCCCACCGGTGGAAGCAGGGCCATCACCTTCTCCTCCCAGGGATGGTAATGTACCGGTCTGCGGTGCAGCCCACCTCCTGTGATGTTACTCTGGGCGTATTCCTCGTTCATTTTGCGCTTGACTGCCCTGCGCAGATCATACCACCTGGCTTGACATTCATTCCTGGTCCTTCTGATGGGCGCAACAGCATTCCCCCGATCGACGATCCTCTGCCACAGGCCAGTTTTTTGGGATATGCTGGTCTGTCTGACCAATGTCCTAAACAGCTGTGGCTCGACTCTGATGATTTCGTTGACAAGGATGTCCAGCTCTTTCGTTGTAAACTTTGGATTCTTGTCTGTGGGCATGGTGTGGGGTGTGGGTGTGGATGGTTGTGTGTGTGGGTGTGAATGTGTAGGTGTGTGTGTATGTGTAGAGGGGGTCTGTGTGAAGGAGGTTGTGTGAAGGTGTGTGAGTTAAGGTGTATGGGTGCAGTTGTTTGTGTGTGATGTCTGTCAGCAGTGGGTCTGTTGCAAAGGCTCATGGTTTGTTTTTGTTGGCCCTTTTTATTGGTCCATTTGTGGGTGTGGCTGTGTTTGAACTTTTGGTGGGTGTGTTATAAGAGGTGGTTGTGATTTTGGACCTCTGTTTGACTGTTTGGATGTGCCAGGTCAGTCTTTTAGTTGTTTTTTGTCCTGAAGACGTGTTTTGTGGTGTTGTGCGAGTCGAATTGACGGTCCTTGTGCTGTTTTACAGTCTCCTGGTTCAGTACGAGTCTTTTTCGTGTAGGTAAGGTGCGACCATGGCTATGTTGATGTACAGTGTTCACATGTGCAATGGTGTTGTACGACTCGTGCATAGGCGATGCTGGGGTATGGTGTTGGGGTACGGTGCGTCCAAGTACGGGGCTGGGGTGGGGGGTATGGGGCGTACATACGCGGGTGCTGTGTTGGGGGGTACGGCGCTTACATACGCGTGTGCTGGGGAACGGCACGTACATGGGGGATGCTGGGGTACGGTGTTGGGGTACAGTGCGTCCGAGTACGGGGCTAGGGTGGGGGGTACAGCGCTTACATACGCGTATGCTGGGGTGGGGGGGTACGGTGCGACCATACGTGGGTGCTGGGGTACGCCGCATACATGCGCGGGTGCTGGGGTGGGGGGTACGGCGCGTACATGCACGGGGGCTGGGGTGGGGGGGTACGGCGCATACATACGTGGGTGCTGGGGTGGGGGTACGGCACGTCCATGCGCGGGTGCTGGGGTGGAGGGGTACGGAGCATGCATACGCGGTGCTGGGGTGGGAGGTATGGCGCGTACATGCGCGGGTGCTGGGGTGGGGGGGGTACAGCGCGTACATACGCGGTTGCTGAGGTGGGGGTGTCCGGCACGTACATACACGGGTGCTGGGGTACGGCACTTACAGGCACAGGTGCTGAGGTGGGGGGGCCGGCGCGTACATACGCGGGTGCTGGGGTATGGCGCGTACATGCGCGGGTGGGGTGGGCGGTCCGTACGACTCGTACCCCAGGCCCAAGTGTACCGGGGTAGTGGTCGTACAAAGTACGCTCCGTACGGGACGTTTTCTATATGCTTGGGTATTCGGAACGCCGGTATGGATCGGACTTTTGCGCTCGGACTTCAGTTTTACGACTCGTACCTAAATCTGTCCAGGGACGTCTCGTAGATTTTTCCCGAGGCAATTCGTATGTAATTTAACGGTACGAATCGTACTTCGTCATTTGTACGGGACTTGTATGACTCGTACGTAAATAAATACGGATATGAGTCGTACGGGAAATATTTTTACCGGATCGGAATCGGCACCAAAATGTACAGATAGAAAATATTAGGTCAGATATGGTATACTAGGATATAATGCAAAACAGTTTCATGTGTTTTCTCTGCCTTACTGTCCCAGGCAACAGATGCCAAAGCACAGGAAAAAAGCTTTCTATCCTAGCGTGCAGGGACATAAAAAATCAAAGCAGTCTCCAGAGACGCTTTGACCCACCACAACATTTGAGCTCCTGTCAGAACAGAATTATTTTGTGTCCAGATAGGTTACTCACCTTCATGCTGGCTCACCCTCCCTGCCCTATAATACAGCCCTATGTCTGAACCATTACATGCAGTCGCAAGGCTGTGGGTGGGCCCTTTGGGCCTTCCCTCCTCCCACCTAAGATATCTGATACTAGACATCCTAAAGGTTATTTGAGAGACCATCACACAGTGTTTTGTGAACATGTTTCAGTTGAGTCATATACTTTTGATGAGGTGGCTAACCTGGTGGTCAAGGAACACATCAGTATTTTATAGAAGTCAGAGGCTCCTTCCTTGAAAGTCAGGATGCGTGGGTGTTCCTGTGCTAGAAGTCCTGCAGGCCTGTTCGGATTGACTGCAATCTTTTCTGATGAGAATGATACAGACATTGCTGCTATTAGGTTGAGTCAATTTAGCTTCCCTCAGGTTTGAACAGCAGTGGAACAAGATGAAATCTGATTCATGGATGCCTGACACTTGTCTGGAGAGAAACAGAGCCAAGGGTTGGCAGTGAGTGGATAAAAGTGAGCCAAATATCATCAAGGCTTTCACTGGCATCATGCGCACATAGGGGCAGAGTGTGGATCCTTGGGTGAACTCGAGTTGAAAGAGCTCAATTTCATCTGTTGACTGTGGCCTAATATGAAGGAGTTATTTGAAATAAGCAGTGTTGTGCCGATTCAAGAAGGTATTCAAGAGTACGTGCAGTGGTAGTTCTGTGGCTCTACTTCACATACTCTTAAATGCCTTTGCAAGATGTATGATGTTAATATAATTTCAAAACATATCATTGAACATAAATATTGTGTCAAAAATATTGTTATGAAAAGAATATAATTTTTAACTATTGTAAAATATCGATTTGGTTGTGTTCAAACAGTTTATTGTCAAGGTATATATAAGAGAGGAGCAGATAAGCAATGAGCAGATACATAGGGGGTCATTACAATGGCGGGCAGACTGGAGTCCGCCCGCCATCGTGGTAGGGATCGGGATGACCCACCATGCATGCGGCGGTCCCCCACTGCAAATTAGGATGCGACCGCCACCATGGCGGTCGCATCTTGCCATTTAACATTGTGGCGGGTGCTGCTTACTGCAGCACCTGCCGCGATGCCAAAAAAGCAGGTTGTGCATTTCACTGCACTATGTCGCAGGCACCACACGGTGCCTGCCACTTAGTGCTGTGAAATATAGGGGGTACCATGGGTACCCTCCCAGTACACCCACACCTCTCCCCAACACAAGTGGGGCCCGCAACGGGCCCTCAAAACAAATTCCCGCCAGCCTTTCCATGGCGGTTTCGCTAGGCACCACCACCATTGTAGCCTATCTGGACCGTCCGCCAGGCAATCATAATGATTGCATGTGGCGGTTCCATGGTGGACGGTCTTTGCGTCTGCCATGGTCACAGTCTGGATCCCCCCCGCCATTGTAATGTGGTGGGGGGAAAGTCACGGTCCGAAAGTGACAGTGGCGGGCCTGCCGCCATTGTAATGACCCACATAGCAAGAGTTGCTTGCTCACTACAAGGTGAGATATATACCATTATACAATTTCATTGTAGGACGATAATACATTGCAGTATCTTACCCTAATTAGTTCCTCTGGACGTTACATTAGTACATTGTAGAATGACATTGCATTACATAAGATGTGGATTTACAGATCGCTTTAATAATAGTGTTGGTTACGAGCCTACTATAGGTAGGACATGGGGTAGCAACAAGCATGAGTGGACAGAATGCAAGAGCTGAGTGGAAATTTGCATACACTAATTGTTTGTAGGATGAATTGTCAAAGTGTGCAAGAGAAGAAGAGCTAGAGGAGAGAAAGAGAAGAGAGGAGCCAAGAGTATGGGAATGAAGGGGGTGGTTTGGTCACCTTATTTGTAGTCAAAACTATAGGGTTTTTGGTGACCGCTGGTCTTCAAGGCCTAGGATGTGTGTTTGCGGTATTTTCCCCAATATGTGAGATCTAGTAGAAGTCAATTAACGAAAAAGGAGGGTACGGAGTTCCTAAGTGATATATTAGCCACTCACAAGATAAGTCTTTAAAATGTACTACAGGTTGTGAGGAAGGGGATTCCTCCTTTCGGAACTAGGACCCTCACACACCCAGCAAGCTAGGTGTCATGCTTCATCATATGGGCCTGCTCCTCGTTGGGCCGGCGCTGCAATGCCCAATGGGAACCCTAAAAGGGGCTCTTTATCGGAGATCTTTTGTTCCTCGCCGTAAGGGTGACATGGGTGTGAGGGACCTACGTGAGTGTAGATGTATTAAGTGGTGAGAATACAGGTAAGGGAGACCTCTGTGGTGAAATTTATTCTGCGAGGGACCCAACCTGATTAAATGTCAATAGGGAGGGGTAACTCTTTTGTTATAATGTGACAAAAAACGTACTCAACTCCCAGATGGTCAACATGTTTCTTGCCTTATATTGTCAAGGAGTGATCATGGGCGATTCTTCAGGACCGTGAGAATTAAAGAAAACTATCTACACGTGAGTGGTGAGGTGCAACGCTACCTATCACTAGTTGTCCCCCTGGGACATTACCCTTGGAGAATGAGACAACCTGTAGTACAAAAGAACACAACAGTCCATGTAAGCTTCACATTAGACGGTGGAAATGCGTTGAGGACAAGTAGCTTAGTTAAAAACACAATGCTGATCATGCATTTCAAAGTAAAACATTGCGTGACTTTCATAAGCAATCCCCTCTAATAAATCTTGAGCATAAGTGACAACACCGTGGTGGTGAGTAATGTAGAGACTTACCTAGTTAGGTATTAGGTATTGCCTCATCAGTTAAAGCGAAGTATAAAAAACACAGTGAGTGGTGTTTCTACATTGGTGGAAAAAGAGACACACAACAAAATATCAGGGGTCAGTGTCATGATTATTGGCGTCTTGTCTATGCCAAATAAAGATCAGGAATATAAGGATTCTGGTCAGTCTGCTTGTAACCTGAGTGGGTGCTATCGCATCCTCTTCAAAATCTATCCAAAAGTATGCCGTAGTCACACACCGTTGACCTTAGGAGGAGGGTTTTCTTTTGGTTCATTAGTACAGAGGCCACCACACTGTGAGCGGAGTTATGGGAGACCATATTAGTGGCTGCCCCGTAAATGACCCCCGGGTCTTGGTCGTGTGCAGGGCAACCTCTCAATTAAGCTTTGGGATAAGGGGGAATCGCTCCTCTTACATTCATACGTCGCAGATGACAAGTGGTGCTTTTAATCAGGCACGCTAGCTTACCTGCTCCCACCCACATCACAAATGAATATGGGCTTTAACCACATTAAGAACCCTTTTGTGTTGTATTAGAGTGCACGGCATATTTCCTGGGTTCATAATGTTACCGCACCAGTCTACTCCAAGATGGCCGCCATGTTCACGTAGTCACGTGACCACGCTACACAACCGCACAACATACTTTGACCCCAGCTGCACCCACTCGGCTTTCCCGCGTGCGCTCCGGTGACTGCCATGAAGTATATTTAACGCTGCCTTCCTCTGGGTTGAGTCACCATCCTGGGAGCAGCGGAGCGGGGTAGGTCTACCGATGGGCTCCGAATGGGAGCAGGTAAGCTAGCGAACCTGATTAAAAGCACCACTTATCATCTGCGATGTATGGAGGTAAGAGGAGCAATTCCCCCTTATCCCAAAGCTTAATTGAGAGGTTGTCCTGCACACGACCAAGACCCGGGGGTCATTTACGGGGCAGCCACTAATATGGTCTCCCATAACTCCGCTCACAATGTGGTGGCCTCAGTACTAATGAACCCCAAGACAACCCTCCTCCTAAGGCCAATGGTGTGTGACTATGGCATACTTTTTGAATAGATTTTGGATAGGATGTGATAGAACTCACTCAGGGTGTTGAGTAAGTTTTTTGTCACATTATAACAAAAGAGTTACCCCTCCCTATTGACTTTTAATCAGGTTGGGTCCCTCGCATAATAAATTTTACCACAAAGGACTCCCTTTCCTGTTTTATCACCACTTCATACATCTACACTCACATAGGCCCCTCACGCCCACGTCACCCTTACAGCAAGGAACAAAAGATCTCCGATTAAGAGCCCCTTTTAGGGTGCCCGTCGGGCATTGCAGCGCCGGCCCAACGAGGAGCAGGCCCATATGATGAAGCATGACACCTAGCTTGCTGGGTGTGTGAGGGTCCTAGTTCCGCAAGAATGAATCCCCCTCCTCACAATCTGTAGTATCTTTTAAAGACTTATCTTGTGAGTTGTTAATATATCACTTAGGAACTTCATACCCTCCTTTTTCGTTGATTGGATATAGGGCATGCACGTTGGACCTACTCAAGCCCTATGTGTCCCTCCATTTTTGTAGTCTAGTAGAAGTCCACTTTTTGGAGTTAAAGGTCAAGTGAGTCCCATAAGCCCCGTGAGCCATAGGTGTTGTGTGCTTTTTTTGTACATGATAGTGTCTGCACCTCTAGGAGCACCTAAAATGTTCCACCACCTCTTGTGGGGAGTTTCTGTAGTCAATTTCCAGTTCCAAGGGCTAGCATGAGCTCGAGTAAGAGCGAGTCTTGATGGGATAGAATAATGGTGGGATGATGTGCGGCAAGACCAAGTGTTGTTGTTAGAAGGGTTGAGGAGAAGTGGATGTTGAAGATGTTCTGGACGGTTTATTGTATTTTGGACCATAGTGGTTGAACCATTTTGCAAGTTAGGAAGATATGATCAATCGATCTGGTAGCTTTTTCACAGCACCAGCATTTGTCAGATTCATGTATACCTAGTTTGTGGAGCCTAGAGGGAGTCCAATAGGATATGTGAAATGACCAGAATCTAGTATTGAGCAATCACTGGTGTAAGTTTTTGCTTGAAAGGTGGATTGCTAGATTCTGTGCCAAGTAGAGTCTGAGAAATGTGAGGTCAGGATTTCAGGAATTGTGGCTGACCATTTTTGTTTTGTGTTTTGATGAGGTGTGGTCTTTGAGGTTCCAAACATTTATATATGTGGCATGACCTATTCTTTTGAGTTTCCCCAGAAGGTCAGTCGGACTGGCTTGTGAGGTTTCGGGAGAGCCCTGTTTAATATTTGAAGTTTTAAGAAGTTGTATAATTCGATTGGGGGTAGGTTGTGAGCTCAAGTCAACAAAGGCGATAAAGTTTAGCTTTGAGCCCATGTTGCCAATGAAGTTAATTACTTTTCTGCCCATACTTTTAATTATTTTATAATGTTTTAATATGTTGTGTTACACACTATTATTTTATTGTTAATTAAATGTAATTATTTTTTTAGTAGAGTTTAATTTTTGTTTGCTTTGGTTTATTTTAATTTTTATATTAATTGCCAGGTTGCTGGGCTGTAGGGGAGTAGATCGGGAAGGGTTTTTATTGTATAGTTTTATCATTTTAAATGAATTATGTAGGCATGTGTGGAGTTTAAAAAAAGTGTATTTTGATATTTTATTTGTCTATTATATGTTAAGTGGTTAAAGTGGTTATTCAGTATCTATATTGTATATTGTGTGTTGAAATATTTTATATTTTGTTTACATATTTTAGTTCATATGATTATGATTTGTAATTTATATACTTATTCTTTTAAATCCCTGCTTTTTTTATTTGAGGTTTGCATTTTTATTTATATAGTTGTTATTTTTTATCTAATTTCTCTATTTGTTTTTATGTAGTGACTCAACTGTTACATTTTGTTTATGAATTTGTATGTAAATAAAAAAATATATATTTGTATTATATCATTTGAAACAGTTTTTTATAATTTCTGTTTATATATATTTAGGTAGTTAATTGTTTCAATTTTTATTTTGCTTACCCCGTTATTGTTTAGTTGTAATGGAAGAAGTAAATCTGAGATCTCCAAAGCTGCAAACTTTCCTTACTGTTGCTTAAGATGGAGGAGAAATATCAAATTTGACCGCTCCAAAGTGGTAGGACCTGAAATGGCTCCATGTGCAATGAATTCATGAAAAAATACTTTGGGCCTGGCACTGCATTTTTTTTTAAATCAAATTAAGCACTGTTTTTTGAAATAATACAAAACTAATGTTTTAAAAAAAACACTGAAATTCACCAGTTAGACTTTTGCTGATCTAACTGGAACTGGACTCATTGCCATGTACTGCTTATGACCTTACGTATTACATCACTCATAAAATTTTATATTGCACCATTGATGGTATCTCTAATGACCTCTCAAATGACGTCATTGATGGCATCACTAATGACACATCCAACAGATACAACAGTTTTCTATACACTTGTTATACTGGAAAGTATTCAGTAAAGAACATGCAGATCCAATTTCCCATAACCTCCATAGCAGTAATGCGCATAACCTTTCGAAACAAGCAGAACACACAGAATATGAAGCATATCTGTGGAATCCCCTACCTTAAATAGATATGAATCTCCCTTTTTTTTCACTGGTATTGAGGTGCGTAAGAAACTTAATGGCTTTGTTAGCATTAATGAGATCAGTAACTTAGTAAACCTTGAATACTGTTAAAAAACAGTGCTTGGTCATTATTTACCTTACTGAGATTTGCTTGTTAAATACCACATCTTACACAATTCTAAGTGAATAGTTTCATATGTATACATTAGCAAATACACTAACCAGATCCTATGGACTACCTTCTTCAATATATAAAAACATCCCTGAAAATAGCAGAAAGGCGTACATCTCGTGCCCTGAAGTAACTTTAATTTGCGCCCCCACCATGCACTGTGTTCTTATCACTGATGTAATTTCAGATGTCATTAGGGATATTATCAATGCATGCACATGTTATAAGTGATATATAATATGTCCAGGTAGAAGAAGTTTATGGTGAAGAGGTGAGTTATAGTTACATTACGTTTTGTTAGTTTAAAGTGTTTTAACTGACATTTTCAGCTATAACATTCCTTTGACCTCTGTTTTTTTCAGTACATTTCTAAGATTTTTTTTTCCATGTAATGTAAGATATAATTGCAATTCCTAACTATAATGTTACTTTAACCTTTGACTTTTTCATTGAATTTCTATATTTTGTTTTAAGTAACATAAAATGTCTATCGCTGTGCACCGCGTGGGGTTGGATGCAGGGCCGGGCTTATGACCAGGTCCTGCACCCAACATCCCATGGGTGCTCAACTCACCCCACGCACAGCCTTGGGCCATGTGTGGTGTGGGGCTGGTCTCAGGGCCTGTCCTGGCCCTGCCACCAACCACTCATGGGTTCCCAAGCTCCGGGTGGAACCACATTATGAAATATACATACATTTTGAACCTTGATTTCTCTAAACCTATTGAATACATTCACACCAAATAACAAAAAACGCATATTCTTGGTCAAGGTCTAGCTTTCTGCCAAATTTGGTATAAATCCGTTCAGCTGTTTAAGCTGTGGCTGTGTGTACTCTTTGTATGGAAAAATTTGTTTTGGGACCCCCCCCCCCCTTTGTGTTGACCCAACTTGATGCAGGAGGAAATTTTCGGGAGAGTTTCATGAAAATTCATCAAACATTGGCAAAGTAATTAATATAATATATATGCTTCGTGAGCTATTAAACTGTAAGCTATGGGCTGGATTCCACAGTGGTCGATGCATGCATTGGTAGTCCCTCTTATCAAAAAACCTTTGCTGGACCCAACCAAGCCTGAAAACTATCTGCCCATTTCATTACGACCCCTTTTTGCCAAGATTATTGTGATGTACATCAATCAGCAGCTTTCTACCTCTGTCGAGGCCTACAACCTAGTTCACAGGACGCATTCTTATCGAGCACATGTAGAATTGTGGTGTTAGCCACAAAGCCTTGCTGTGGTTGGCCTTCTTTCTGCGGGAGAGCACCTTCCAGGTGTGCAAAAACCCTTCCACTTTTAGGTGCTCCTTTTGCAGCCGGAAGTGCAGCAGGGACCCTCCTTGAGTTCAACTTTATTTAACTTATATATGTGCCTCCTGGCCGAGGTCAAAGAGTGTCAAGGATTCACTATCATCACTCACACAGATGATACTCAGTTAATCATTACCATGTCACAGAATTCCACTCATACACGGCCTCCTCTCAAAGTTCCTGTCTTGTGGAGGTCGCTTGATTGTCTCAAGTTGAACACAAGGAAATCTGAGGTCCTAATCTGGGGTAAACAACATACTGTCTGGTCGTCTGCCTGGTGGGCAGACACTCTTGCTCTTATACCTCTTCCCAAACCCAGGATTAAAAACCTGTGAATTTGGTTTGATGAGAAGCTGACTTTTTATAGCTAAATCATTGCTCTGGCAGGGAAATGCTTTGGGATCTTAAAAACCCTTAAAACTATTTTTGTTTACCTTTCTGAATCTGCATAATGAACAGTACACTACTGCAGTGTTCTGTATCTAGGGGTGTCATGGACTCGGTTGAAGAGACTCCAATGAGTGCAGAATGCTGCAGCTAGTCTTCTGCTAGATCTCCCTAGACATGCATCCTTGGGGCCGTGCTTTCAAATCTGCACTGGCTTCCGTTGATGCCGAAACTTTCCTTTAAAGCCTTCTGCTACTACTACAAGGCTTTTGCGAAGAAGGGCCCACATTATTTACATTCCTTTAATAATCTTTATGTCCCTTATAGGAATCTCAGATCCACCGGGGCTATGCTGGCTAGCATCCCCAAAGTGAAGAGAGTGTGCATTGGGCAGCTCTTTTAGCTAGCTAGCGCCTACACTCTGGAATTCTGTTCCCATCTCCATCTGTCACGCACCATCGGAATCTGTTTTCTGGAAGAAATTTAAAGCGTGGATATTCAGCTTGAGCTGTTGATTTGATATTCAGTGATGCACTCAATCTGAGGGAGTCAAGACCTTAGCTCTGGAACACTTCATCTTAAGTAGCCATGCCCTTCATAAATCTCACTATTATTAGTATTATTGTTAATAAACCAAAAAATCGTATGGAAACGTGGTCATAAGGATAACTACCCAGTGACGTCATATATATATATATTCACTGAAAGAACCATAGGTTTCAGAGATATTATAGTTAGTTGGACATTTGACTCATATAAAACCAGAGAAATTCACCTGTTATCGTTAGTTCAGCTAACTATAACTCGCGCGCTCGCAATGCACTGCCGATGACGTCACATATTATATCACTCATGACATGGTCAGTAACATCCCTCATGACATCACTGATGACATCTCAAATGACATCACTGATGACATCATTGATGACATCATCCAGTGAATGTGTTTTTCTGTAAACTGTAAATGTTTTTCTTATATATCTATGCCAAGGTCTATTGAAGAATGAGTCGATGTATAAGTGCCTGAATGGATTATTTAGTAGATGCATGACTGACTCTATAAGTCACTGATTGAACGTATGTTACTGAATGCATGGATTAGGGACTAAACTGTGTGAATGTCTCTATTAGTCTCTCAGTTGGTATGTAAGCAGATGCATGGGTTGGTGAGTAGCTACATCAGTGTCTATATGGGTTATTGATTATTTGTTTGAGTATCTTAATGGGTGTCTGAGTGTCTATCTAAGTGGGTGGGGGGTGTCTGACTCTGTGCATACATGTCTGAATAGCTGTTTCACTGGTTCTATACATTCAAAACTGCATCTCAGAAGGGCTGTATGGGTAGCTAACTATGTGTACAGGTGTGTTGATTAGTGAATTGATGTCTCAGTTCTATATATGTGAGTAACTATATATGTTTTTAGACAGTATATGTGAGTGTAGGGGTGTATAATTAACTATATGTGAGAGAGAGTGATTGCAAGAGTATCTACATACACGAATGTGTACTTGTATTAGTGATTGTATAAGAGAGTAAGTATGTGATAGTATCTATTTAAATAAGGGAAGTGGTGTGTGTATAAATAAGTCAAGTGGTGTGTATATATCTGCATAGGTGAGTACATGGGTGTGTGATTGATTTTTGGAATGACTGAGTAGATGTGTGAGTAACTCTATGGATCAGTAGCACTGTGTGACTGTATGTATAGGTGTATGAGTGGATATTATACTGATGTAATGATGAGTGACAGCATGTATGAGTGACTGTATCAGTGTATGTCCGGCTCACAATATACGGAATATAGGAATCAGTGGATGTGTATCTAGTATCTGGTATTGGTGTGTCTATGGTTTCGAAAATGGAAGTCTGTATTTTAGAGTGGGTGTATTAAAGGTTATGTTAGAGTGTGAAGAGGTGTGTCAGACTATCACGTGGAAGATGTCATCAGTGATGTCATTTGAGATGTCATCAGTGATGTCATGAGTGATGTCACTGACCATGTCATGAGTGATGTAATATGTGACGTCATCAGCAGTGCATTGCGAGCGTGCAAGTTATAGCTAGCTCAACTAACTATAACAGGCAAATTTCTCTGGTTTTATATGAGTCAAATGTCCAACTAACTATAACGTCTCTGAAACCTATGTTTTTTTCAGTGAATTTCTAAGGTTTTTTAAATGCTAATTTCTAGCTATAACGTCCCTGAAACCTATGGTTTTTTCAGTGAATTTCTAAGGCTTTTTAAATGCAAATTTCTAACTATAACGTCTGTAAAACCTATGTTTTTTTCAGTGAATTTCAAAGGTTTTTTATAAATCGAACTACTATTGTGCTATTTGTCATTACTACTATTTTTTCTAACTTTTCAACTACATCAAATAAACTGAAAAACTACTATGTAATGTAATATATTTCACAAATTACAGTGAGTTTTTAAATAATAAAAAATAATTTAACATTCAGAAAACAATATTTCTCCCTTTTTTTGCTCTCATCAGCTACTACTTAACTTCACTATTCACAGTGATGTCAGAGTAGTTTCATCATAAACAGCAGGGAAAAAAAACAATCAACTAGATTGTTAAAAAAAAACCCTAATTCTCACAAATATAATACAAAATCAACACAAATAACACATCCAGTACTATTTCCAAACTTCAAACCTTACCTTTACTTCGTAGTTTCTGTGAACATTTTCTCAATACACCAAATAATGTATCACAAATTTCGCTTTGAAAGCATCCAGTATGAATTCCTTAAAGTACCTTTACACCTTCCCACAAAGCCAAATGGTGTATCTAAAATCTTTGTTTCAGAAATATCAAGTATGAGTCAGGTAATTCATAAGGCAATCTCGGTTTCATTTCCAAGTGTGTATCGTTGCAGTGACTCCAACCATTATTACACTTTAAATAACCTGTATAAAGTCCACTTGTGGTGGTACTTCCAGCATGGAAAACAATAGCAACTGTTGCAAAAGGTCTTCCAGAAATAGATACTTGACTAGCAACACATTTTTTAATTTTGGTTTCCACTTTTCTTCCATTTGGCCTACAGCGTTGTAGCATTATAATCAAATATTTTCCATATCTTTGTATGCATAATGTAGATAGAATTGTTGATTTAAAACGAGAACAGATCATCTTGTGATCTGCTTCTTTTAGTAATTTGGAAAATGGTCCAGATTTGCAGTCAGGTATTATAAAATATAGAAACCGTTCTCTGTCAACTATAGTGCTTGAAGTTCACGAACACTGTTCGCATTTATGTTCCCATTTGTAACTGAGTCCAAATAAACTCTCAATCTGAATTCCTTCATCTTCTAGTACTCCAAGCATAACCATCAGAAATTATTGTGCATCTTGTTGTATATTAGCACTGAAGGTTAAAGATCCAGTACATTTATCCAACAGTTGGCGAATACCAGAAGCAGAATGGATCTTACTTCTATCAGTTCTCAATTCTTGAAATAAAGTATAAAGTGCAGAATATCTTTTTTCCTGACTTTTCATAATTTCACCATAAACATCTTCAAGTTAAAATATAACGTTTAGAATAACATTACCATAGCAGTTGACACCAGAAGCATTTTCTAATTGGAATCCGACAACATCATCACTTGTTTGTATTTTCTGCTTCTTTACATCTTTTCTTTTCTCTTGATTTTGTTTCTGCTTTCCAACCATAGTTGATTCGTCACCATGTTTTTGTTTTGAACACACAACACGTTTCTCGTAATAGGATATTCACCTAAACTTGGAGCATAAAGCCTTCTCACACGATTATATTCTCTTACACAATTAACATCAGCACTAATCTTGTTCTCATCAAAATCAATTAAATACAAACCAGACAACGTTCTAACTCGAGATAATGCAACATATACCATTCCCTCTTTAAACACAGTTCTTCCTACATTTATCAAAGCATTATCTACACTTAAGCCTTGAGATTTATGAATAGTTATTGCATATGCTAAACAAAAGGAAAACTGTTTTCTACGAACATACAAGTCTTTTACAAACAAAAAACGTACAGCACAATGCACAATCTGTCATACCGCTGTAATCTGGTCAAATTTAACTTTCAAAAATTTCTATTTTGATATTTCACAAAATCAACAACTTTCACCATTGCTCCATTCACTAAACCTTCTTCTACATTCAGATTACGCCTCAAAATTGCCCGACAGTTTAAACATACATCTAAATGTTTTTCTAAGCCAGCAGTTTTTTTACAGACTTTTCCAAAGATTTCAATTTAGTCTGTAGTTTTTCTGAAAGAAGAATTGTTATTCCTTGATGCTCGATTTTATCAATAGCTTCAATGTGAACTATTTCTTCATTTTCCAATTTCATAAGCTCTCAATTAAATGTATAACACTCTTCCACTGTAGGCATTAAGAAAACTATAAACTTGTTTTCTATCTAGCTGTGTGCAGCTAATCCAGTTGGAGCTGTTACCACAGAACATAAATGTGAACCAGTAGTTTTTTGAAGATAACTGGTCAAAACTTTAATTAAAAAACGTTTACCTGTCTCAGCTTGACCACTGATGTACATCAGAAGAGCTTTAAAACATGAACACACACATTCTTTTTTTTCATGTAACAAACCATGTTCTATCTGTTCTCTCACCTGTACATATATTTCTTTCTGTTCAACATTTAGTTGTTCTTCTAACTTTTCCAATGTAATATTCTCCTCATGTGCTTGTTGCATTGCAATTTCGACTTCATGCATAGCAATCGCTGCTTTATTTTCCAGTATTGGTTGTCCAAGAGGATCTTGACTACATTGACCACTACTTTGACTATCTTGAGAACTTTCATTAGCTATTTCAGCTGTAATAGTCTTTTCCTGTTCAACTTCATCATTCAACATTTTTAAATATGTAGGGAAAATTGTACATGCAATGCCATCTTTACATGCATTAAAAGAATCTTCGTAGCAGTCAAAGTCTCCAAGTAATTCACTTTCGCTACACCATGGTTTAAAGAGTTGGAGAAGTGCTAAATAGTAAAATTCTCCCTTATCTGAAGTTTCTCAACTGGGTTTCGTGTGGTTTATAAGATTACTCTTTGCATGTTTTACTAAACAACCATGACATCCAACTACTGCATATTTTCCTTCTTTTAAATTCTGTTTAACATTTCTTTTGAAGCTGTAATGTTGAAGTACTTTATACAGACATAGCTGTTCCAGATGTCAACTCCTTTTCGGATAGTATGTGTCCAACATATTAGTTTTAAGAATGTCTGTACTGTCTAGTTCATTTGCTGCTAAGTATTCAATTTCTTCTAATGATTTCAACACTCTATTCTGTGAGCAGGCAAGACCTAAACTTACCCAAATGATTCCTCGAGACTTTGAATATAAACTTGAAGAGCACAAGTGGTCTGAACATTCATAGGATCCAATTTCTCAGTGGGAAAGCATTTCTCTTGGGCAATTTCTTCCCACATTTGTTTCATCTCTGTTTTTTCTGATTTTGTTATGTACGATGTAACATAACGGGCACCAGCAATTGAGTTATCTGCAACATACTGGATGTCCATGCTCAAATTCCACATTTTTAAAATGACTGGATTGTAGTCATTGATATACTTTGACACTTCTGTTCTTTTTAAGTTGTAGGTATTCTTTGGAGATTTCCGAGTTATTTTGTGCCTTACAGAAGAAAAAAAAGAATTTACTCTTCCTTTACAAATGACTGGACCTGGAAAACCAAACCGACATTTGGTGTAAAATTTTCCTTTAGACTTGTATTTTCTTCTGCAGTACTTTCCACAACGGCGACTTTGGAAACGTAAAACTTGCTTCTATCTCCTTCTTCTCTCAGAATCTCACATGTCACATACTGTTCGATGAAAGACAATACTGTTTCATCAGAATCAGTTCCAAATGTAGGTGCATCCTTGACCCGTAGTAGTATATGTATATGAGGTGCACCTCTTGCTTGGTACTCCTATCTCCAAAAGAAATCGGTAATTTCTCCAAGAGGTGGATTCTTTTTATTGCAGATAAAGGATATCATAGCTTGAAACTTATGATTAAAATATCTGCACACATTTACAGGATCCAATGAACACAATTCACCAGGAGTCTTTATTTTAACATTTTTAATATTGGAATTCACTTCTCTTAGAAACTCAAGCACACCTTCCCATGCATACTCTGCACAGCTAAGTGTGACAAACCATGTTGGTGTACCTAAGTTCCATAACATACACTTGAGTTCTCCATGACAACGATTTGTTCCACGATCACATGCTATCAAATTGATTAACTTTGCTTCTAAATTTTCATCTTTTTTTTCAACTTTCTCCACAAATTCTTTCGCAGAAAGAAGTGATTGATGAACTCCAGTTTTCAGTATGTGGTTCACTGCATATGACAGAGAAGATAAATCACTTTCAAACAAAAGGTGAAATATGTATGGAATGCACTGTCGAAATCTAGGATCTTCAGAATATAATCTTGTTGACTGATATTCTGAATCTGGAATACGTATAGGTCGGTCATCATATCGTCCACCTTCTCCAGTAGGAAACAGCTGTGGAAAACAATGAGCCTCCAAACTCTTCTCCCATACACTCATTGGAGTTCCCTGTGTTTTTTTCATTTGAAATAACTCAATGCTGCTTCCTATTACTTCTTTTGAATGCAAAGGACATATTGTGTAATGTTCATAAATCTCTTCAGTCCTTGACTTTTCCACTTTCTCTATTTGAATTTGACCAATTGAAATTTCACATTCATCTTCTAAACTTATTACCTGATCATCCACATTTACAGTTTTGTAATAAATATTGTTCTCTGTAAGATATAAGGTAGCCTTTTCAACTTTATTAACATCCACAAATTATTGCCATATTTTCCAACTCTTTGTTGGTACACCATTTACTAGAATGACTACTGCCTCATTTTCCTTAAAATCCAAAGGTAAGTACACCACTCTTCCTTTCAGCCCTCTTTGCAAGTCTGTTGGTGGCAGTTTACCTGTTATAGGCTCCATCCGAATTATAGTTTGAAAAGGATGAACAGGTTGAAATAGAAACGACTCATATGTATTCAATTCTGCCAGTTCCTCCGGAATAGCTACTAATTCTACGTTATTATGTACTGCTCTAGCAGGCATTTTGTTCTCTTCTAATTTGTTGTAACAATATTTACATATACGTTGATCACTACCTAACTCAAATCGACCTTCCACCAACAAGTAAGTTGCAAATTCTTCCCACTTACTATTGTTCTCCTTTTCACTTTTCAAATACAAATCAACATTCCTAGTTTGACTTTTATAATGACTACGTCGACAACAAACACAAACATAGTTTGGTATTTCAGAGCACACTACATTAAACCGTCCAATTTCTTCTTCAAACTGATCAGTGCTAATCACTTTCCCATCTCCTGCAACATTTGTAATTGTCAAACTTTAACTTTCTATTTACTGATCTTCTGAACCAAAATATCGCATTTCAATATCATCACACTTTTTTTGAACATCTGATAAAGAACCATATAAAAGAGCTGTATTCAGTTCTTCTAAACCTAGTGCAGGACTTTTTACATAGTACAGTTTCCTTACAAACTTCCGCATTTCTGAATGGTGTACTGCTAACATCCTCAAGTGATGAAAAATACTTTTACACACTTTTCTTGAAAGACAAGCCAGAGAATGCCCATGTTTCTCAGTATATTTTTTGACATAACATGGATCTAGTCCTTGCAACAACTTAATCTTCTGTTTAATACTTTTCTGTGTATATTCTCGTAGCAAATTTCGCATTATATCAATAGATTCCTGTTGAATACAACAAATACTGCTACAACCCCACTTGTGTACGTTTCCCTTGCACTTCTTCAACTATTAACTCTTCTGCACTTTTACCAACCAATTCCTCTTTTAGAAGGGGACAACCATCCTGAACTTCGTAGCAACGACCTCCAATCCCAACTGCAAATGGTAAACTATTTTCCTGGAATAAAAAAAAAGGCTCACTACTAGAAGTATGTTTCCAATGTCCACTAAAAGTTGGTTATGTTCACAAGTCTTTTTCTTCTACTTTTCTCTTTCAACACTTTGATTACTTTATCTAATACTTTGATCCTCTTCAAAATCACAATGAATAACTTCTGTTTTAAAGTAAAAGCAGTATCCACTATACTTTCGATACACTGCTTCTGTTTGAATTACCACACTTTCTTTTTATATTTGCAGCATGTTCTCATTAAATTCTGAATCACTCTAGTTTGAAAAAGTCTCTGACGAATTTCTTGAAATTGTTTTTGTCTCCGGGTAACAGATACTGTTTCTTTATCATGTTTTCTTTTTCTTGTATTTGAAATTGAAGTCTCCTTCTCCTTACTTGAAAAATTCTTCTTTTTCCTTTGTGTGATGTTATTTACATTAAGGGGTCGATTCCGATCCTGGATTTTTTTTTCCCCTACGACTCGTATCCGTATTTTTTTACGTACGAATAGTACAAGTCCTGTACAAATGGCGAAGTACGATTCGTACGTGAAAAATACATACGAATCGCCTCGGGAAAAGTCTACGAGACGTCCCCGGACAGTTTTACATACAAATCGTAAAACTGAAGTCCGAGCGCGCAAGAACAATCCGTACCACCCGTCCGAAAACACAAGCGCATGGAAAAGGCTCCGTATGGAGCGAACTTTGTACGAGCCCTACCCCGAGTACACTTGTGCCCGGGGTATGAGTCGTACGGCCCCCCCAGCCTCCCACCCCTCCCGCGTACGTCCGCACCGTACCCCCCACCCCCCCATATGTACGGCCGTACCCCCCACCCCCGTATGTACGGCGCATACCCCCCACCCCCCATATGTACGGCGTGTACCCCCCACCCCCGTATGTACGGCATGTACCCCCCACCCCCGTATGTACGGCGCATACCCCCAACCCCCGTATGTACTGCGTGTACCCCCACCCCCTGTATGTACAGTGTGTACCCCCACCCGTGTATGTACGGTGCGTACCCCCCACCCCCGTATGTACAGTGCGTACCACCCACCCGCGTATGTACGGCACGTACCCCCACCCATGTATGTCCGCACCGTACCCCAGGCGTACCCCCACCCGCGTATGTTTGCACCGTACCCCAGACGTACCCCAATCCTCGCGTATGTACGGACCGTACATACGCAAGGATTGGGGTACGCCTGGGGAACGGTGCAAACATACGCGGGTGGGGGGTACGCGCCGTACATACGGGGTGTGGGGGGTACGCGCCATACATACAGGGGTGGTGGGTATGTCCCATACATATGCAATGTTGGGGTACGCACCATACATGATGACACGTACGATGTGGGTGATGGTGTGTACGTCGCGTAGTGGGCCCCGTAAAAATATAGCCGTGCGGAGTGCTGTAGGTACGAATCGTACTTGCTGGTCCGTAAAACGCTGCCTGACTCCGTGCGGATGTCGCATACGCGCTGTCCAGGATCGGAATTGTATGTATTTTTTAGCCGTACGGTGTTTTTTACGATTCGTACGGAAATGGTATTTCTGTACCAATCGTACTTGCTGGTTTGTACAGTGGAATTCCCGGGTACGAGTCATACGGAGAAAACTCCATACGACCATTTGTACCCGGGTTTTACAGGATCATAATCAGCACCTAAATGTTCATAATATTTTTTTCAGAAATTGTTTAGTGTTTTTACCAGAAGAAACTGTTTGTGTAGTGCTCTCATTTTTTTGTAATTCCAAATATTTTCTTTTCTGCAAATATAAATGCTTCTTTTCTTGTCTTTTTTTTCAGTTCTTCTAGGCATTTTCAAATTTTTATCCAAACGAAATAATTTTCTGAAAAAAAATAGATTCAATTATTTTTTACATCAGTTCAATATATTACAATAATAACATACAATTACATAAATTCTACTGACGGCTTCCAGAGGCAGTGCTGCAACATCATGGAGCACGGCAGGGGAGCAGTAGGATGTCGGGTAGTGCCACAGAACAGACAGCAAGTATTTATTTAATTATTTAGATACACCTTTACAATTTACAAGTAACTGCACTACCTCACACTTTTCACCTCTCCACCGCACCCCACCACTCCACACACTCCCTCTTTAACCCACTGCAGACAACTTTATAGATCATATTTTTAAAAATTGTAATCTATATACTTAGGATGATATTACCAACCAAACGGCACACAGAAAAATTACCATTATTAGCCTAACAATTTTATCTACAACTTCGCAAACATAACACTGCACCCAAAGCTTTAATTGGAGGGGAGGGAGTCTGAGCCCCGGCAGTTTATTTTTGGGGGCCTCGAAACGGATCTCTATGGGGCTCTATTTTCGGGCCTCGCAAAGGTAGTCCGTTGTTTTTTTTTATTGGACTGTAGTGAGACAGTGAGACCATGCACATTGCTCACTACTAAAAAGTGGAGACATCATACGAGGTGAGTCGCATTTTAGGAGAAAAGAAATCCTTTAAAGAGAGCCATTTTCTGCCACGATTTCCCTTCTCTTTTTGCAGCGCAGGAGCAACATCATCGTGGCATGATTAGCAGAGAGACCACCAGGCGAACAACGCCCATTGCCCCGGACTCCCTTAGACAGCTTCCTAATAGCACAAACAGAGCCGCACCCGAGTACTTTACAGGTCTTCAAAAGACCATTTGCTTGTAAATGATGCTCTGTTTTTTTTCACCACTTTTTAGAACTAGCCTCCCCCGAAATTTTGCTCTGGTTGCGCCTTTGGAGACGACCACACACCGCCAACTCCAACACAACCCTCTCACCTTTCACAGGGTGTTGTTGTAGAGCTATGAAAACACACGCTTTGCCTGGCTCACTTAGGGGCATATTATCAAGAACGGCATTAAAATTATCGCCGCTTTAGCGGCAGGTAACTGAATTACCATAGAAGCCCAGCTTCACACCACAACCTGGCCGGCTATGGGAATTGACAAGGGCATATTATCAAGCCCATTATCGCCGCTTTAGCGGCAGTTTCCTGCCGCTAAAGCGGTAATAATTTTAACGCCATTCTTGATAATATGCCCCGTTATCTTTCTAAATTAACGTCTTACACTGAAAAGCTGCTTTACATTTCTTTCCCTACATCAACCTTTGTTTAAAACACCACCAGAGAAGGGTGGTGAACTCTGGTCCACAAAGAGCAACTCAAAGCTTTCTTGTTCTTTATCAGAAACTTCATCTGCCTCTCAATGATTATCGGCAGCCTTTTTGGCCCCTTTAGAGGCTGGGTGGATGAGTATGATACGCAGTATTTAGGAACGGCGGCGGAGAGTACACGAAAATAAGGATGGATAGTTGAATAAAGGGCGACTGGATGTATGGCCAGATGGATGAATGGATAGCTAGATGGATGGATGTATGGATATATGGATGGATGGAAGGACCAGTACTTAGGGTACACGGGTGAGCTGATAGACACGTAGGATTGGTTCTGGGACAGATGTATGTATGAATATATGGGCGTATAACTGGATGGATGGCACAGTGCTTACCATAGGCGAGTGGGCTGATAGATACTTAGAATAACTGCAGGGACAGATGTATGTATGTATGTAGGTAGGAATGTCTGAATGAATTGAGAGATGGATGGATGGTGCAGTACTTAGAATGAATGGATGCAGGGCTTTAAGTGGGCCGGCTCTGAGCACTGGCACGTATTTTCAGAAAAACTCAAAACGGGTCTCTATCGGGCTCTATTTTCGGCCCTCGCAAAGGTAGTCAAGTTTTTTAATTGTTTTTATTGCACTGCAGTCAGAGCATGCACATTGATGTGCGCATGCTCATTTTGCTCACTACTGAGAAGTGGAGACATCATGCTACGTGAGGCACGTTGTAGGAGGAAGAGCAATCCTTTAAAGATCGTGTTTCCCGAACGTAGGATAATTCGAGGGGATTTTCTTAAGCACACAATGCTAGTTATCTTCATGTAGACCATGCCCCTAAATGGATAGCCTACACCCCTTTATCAGGTTTGTCCCACCCCTTTTAGAGAACCCCCAGTTGTTTTCCCACTTAAAGCCCTCACTGCACCATAGTAACAAAGAAATGATCCAAGCTTCCATTTAAATGTACAATGGCACCAAGTTTCATAGTTAGCCTTCTACCACAGTGCAAGAGTGTCTATCAGCATGAAGATTTGTTATCCACAGAAATGTTGTGTGATTTGCGTAGCTGTCTGCTGGAACACGCATCACCAAAAGGTATTAAAACATGCAAATTTGCGAGAAAAATGTATACCATACCATAAACCGCTTCATAAATGTGCCCAGTGCCCCTACACCACCCTTATCCCTATTCTTGCTTAGCCTTACGAAATCAAAGAAAGACCCCAGCAAACCTGGTAGAGCCACTATAGTAATACAAGGACTTAATTTGAACAAGTCTCTGCCAGAACACCCAGCAACAAAAGGTATTAAAACATGCAATTTTCCGGATAAAACATGTACCATGCCATAGAGCGCTTTATAAATTGACCCAGTGGCACTACATCACCTTTACTAGCTACACATATGCACGTTACAAATGTCCGTGTTATAATCAGCAACATACCCACCTCTCCCACCCCTTCCCTTGCTTAACCTTACAAAATCAAAACAACAAGCCCCAGCACTCCTGTTAACGCCACTATAGCCATACATAGCCTTAATTTCAACAGGTGTCTGCCGGAACGCTCATGAGCAAAAGGTATTGAAACCTACAATTTTCCAAGTAAAACATACAACATACCATAAGGCGGTTTATAAATAGTCCCAGTACCACTACACCACCTCCACACCTGCCCTTGCTTAACTTTACACAATAAAGCAAAGAGCCCCAGCAAACTTGGAAGCGCCACTATAGCCATTCATAGGCTTAATTTCAACAGATATCTCCCGAACCACTCATCAGCAAAACGTATTAAAACATGCAAATTTGTGGGTAAAACATATACCATGCCATAGGGCACTTTATAAATGGTCCCAGTGGTACTATATCACCTTTAGTAGCTAGACATCTGCACGTTACTAAAGTCTGTGTTTTAGTCACCAACATACCCACCTCCCCCACCCCACCCCACACCCGCCATTGCTTAACCGTACGAAATCAAAGAGAATCCGCCACCATTTCCAGTAGCGTCACTATGCCCATACTCTGGCTTCATTTTTAAAGGGGTCTTCCGTAACACTTATCAATCAAAAGTATTCAAACATGCAAATTGTCGGGTAAAACAAAAACCATCCCATAGCACGCTTTATAAATGGGCCCAGTGGCACTACACCACCTTTACTAGCTATACATCTGTAGGTTAATAAAGTTGTTTAAACACTCTGTACAGTGTATAGCAGAGGATGGGGAGAGTAAACAAAGTTGTAATTCCCAAACTTTTGATATACCGTCCCTTTACTGTGTGTATATTAAGGACATTAAATTGAATTAAAAAATTGAAGAGTGTCTCAAAAGAGATAGTTAAACTGAACACCAGTAAAACCCGGACCACTTAAACACCTAGGTATATTCAGCACAGGAACACAGCCTGAAAATTACTATCACTTGTAATAAGATGTACTTTACTAATGTCAAGAAAGTCATTCAGAAAATATACCGAACATTTTAATTTCTTTTTATCTCTCACACATTTATAAAACATCTCTTCTAAAGAAACACTCCCCAACCACTTCTATTTCACAGGGAACAGACAATAATTAACATGTTTACTACCATATATTTTAGTATATCTACCTTTTTATTATTCACTAGTCACAAACTATTAACTATACCCAAATGCAAACCAAAAACCATGTTCATATTATATCTCAACCTATATTAAAATGATTCAAACTATGCGTACATATAAAAGGAACGTATCACTTTTACTATCTCCATCTCCTCTCCATGTAATCTCCAAACACTATAGATGGCCTCACAGTACAACAACCTACCTAGACTTATATTCAAATCTACCTCTCACTGTCAAAAATGAGACCACAACCTGTCCACATAACATTTCTGGCTTTGGTTTTATTGCTTTTAACTTAATAACACATACATCTCCTACCCCCCCCTTCCCCACTACATCCACAAAAAGTATAATTTGCAAACATGGAACAGTTTGTTTATCTCACCTGAATACATTAACAAACCCAAATTAACGCTGTATCTCATTTTCAAAACCATACAGTCCTTTAAAGATGACAAACTACATTTCTTCTTTGTGAAAAATTCCTAAACATATATGTATGTATGTGTGTTCTTATATAGCGCTCGACTTACCCTTGGGCATCTCGGCGCTTGTATTGGGAACCCGTCCTGGCTTTCATACTGGGCATCCCCAAGGTGAAAGCCAGGCATCCTGCCGCAGGGGGGCCGTGGTGGAGATTAGGCAACCTATTGCCCAGAGTTGCAGAGTGTGAACCCATGATTCGAGGAGGCACTGAAGTGAGAATTATCGAGTCCATGGACACTTGGGCTCAGACCCTGCCGTGTCGGGAATTGAACCCTGGTCCCGGGTCTGACCTCTGCTTCAGGGTATGCCTCCTCTAACCAGTGAGCCACACTTCTCCACAGTACTTATATAACAACACTTCTCTAAAGTACTTATATAACAACAGTTCAAATTTTATGCATATTTTATAACCAATATGAAATACCACACTTTACTAACAGGATATTATTTGCAAATAAAAAATACATTCAAACTTAAAAATATCACCTCAAATACTTAATCACTACTACAGAACACGTAACACACCTTGTTCATTTCTACCTCACCTTTGTAGTTGGTATGCAGATTTCAAATGTCACAAACGCATGCAATTCTTTCTTTGTCACACAGTACATGTAATGCACCGCTTTCATCAAGAATGGAACCAGTAATGACACAATTTCTCTGTTGCTCCACATATAAATACATGTAAAGAACAAATCAGAATACTTCATTCCTTCATCGACATTCCAAAACTTATCTCCATTGGTTATTCTTGAATTTTCCATCTGAAAAGCTACTTAATATTCCGCGCCACATACAGGTCAGAAGTTGAACCTATTTTATCACCACACTTTCTGGAACATTTTATGACACCTGCAGGTTAAAAGTTCATGATATTTTTAAACGTAACATTTTTTTATCAGCATATTCTCGAACATTTAACAGCACCTGCGGGTTAAATGTTCACCATTGTTTAAGTTCCAAATGTACCTTCCAAATGCAAGTCGCACGTCTGGTTGAACTTTGCACATTTCATCCTATCGAATCTACTCCACGTTTAGACTGCTCTTTATTAACCAATGACAAACATGCTTTTTCACGCAACTAATATGCACCCTAGGTTTTAGTACCCAATGCTTCTTATCTTCCAAACAATTATCGTTTTCTGTGTAGTTAGCACTTTACAAATACCGTATTGACTTACCTTTGCACTCCATATATAACACCACCTAAGCACCATATACAAATTACCGTGTTCCAAACAAAACCTCCTCCGACTACGTATAAAATATTACTGACACTACTTAGACAGGTGTGGCACAGCAGCCAGGGCACATGACTTCACACCATAAGACACACAGTTTAGGCTCACACTTTCATCCCCTACTCCCATATCTGCTCACCTTAGCAGCACCCCCTCTATAGCACACCCTAAACACCCCCACAAAGGTTGCAGTGCTCCTACCGTCCTCTTTCCTACTTTTTTTGCCCTTTTTCCCCTTACTCGCTTCGACGGAATTACAAAATGGCGGCCAACACTTCCTAGTTGCAACCACTCGCAGCGCTCCCAACCAATAAGCAGCAAGCTCGTGCTCGTAACGACTCAGCCAATCAGATGGCAGAATTCCCAAATATTGATATCTGTAAATTTCGATATTTCTCAAAAACTACTGAATGGATTTACACCAAATAAACAAAAGAGTGTGCTTTCTAGACCAAGACCCTTCTCCCTGCCAAATTTGGGGTAATTCTGTTCACCCGTTCGACCTATAGCCTTGTCTAAAGTTTCCTATGGAAATTAACATGGAGAAAACACGTTTTGGGACCCCCCTTTTTTCTCGGCCCCCCCTTGACAAATCACCCCCAAGCTTCCCACATAGGAGCTGATATGAACAAAGAATTACTTTGGAAAATTTCATGAAGATTCATCAAACAACACCAAAGCTATAACTACCTACTGGCAACCGCCAGTAGGTAATATATCTATCTATCTGTGTATCTATGGGCCATATGTAGGAAGCCAAATTGCGATCGCAAATGCTGAAATTCGCAGAATTTCAGCATTAACGATTGGAATTTGGGCAATGTGCTATGTAGCAAACAACAACCCACACGCAAAATAGGGAATCGCAAAATTTGTGATTCCTAATTTTGCAAATGCATTTAAGGAATCCCAAATTGCGATTCCTTAAATGCAATGTAGAAAGCACCCAAGTTGTGCGATTTTGGCTTAAGGAATCGCAAATTACCACCAACTTCAGGTTGGTGGTAATTTGCGATTTCTTAGAAAAATGCACTTTTTTGCATTTTTCAAAGTGCCATGGGGCGCACATACATGCCCTTAGCGCATGTATGTGCACCACATGTGCACACATGTTTATTTCAGGGGTGCAAAAGGGTGTCCTATTGACACCCTTGCAACCTTGAAATTGCATTCTCAATTTGCGATTCTCTAATTGAGAATCGCAAATTGAGAATATCTTCCCATTCATTCCTATGGGCATTCTAGCCCATAGGAATGAATGGCAAGGTATTCCTTATTTGTGAATCTCAATTTGCGATTCGCAAATAAGGAATATGTGGGATTCGTAAAATATTTTGCTATTCCTACCTACATTGCATTTTGCGATTCTCTAATTGCGATTCCCTAAAAATCGCAATTTGAGAATCGCAAAAAACGTTCTACCTACATATGGCCCCACATATCTATCTCTCTATCTATCTATCTATCTATCTATCTATCTATCTATCTATCTATCTATCTATCTATCTATCTATCTATCTATCTATCTATCTATCTATCTATCTATCTATCTATCTATCTATCTATCTATCTATCCATCTATCTATATTTGTATATATACGTATATATATATATATACATTTTTGGGATTTTCATTGAACTCACGTCAATTGTATTTTAAGGTGATATATACATGTCTACATAGACTATGGTTCGGTCATTCTATATCCAATATTTCTTATGTTGGGGTCAATACTTAAAATAAGATCTTTTCATTTGGGAGCAAAAAAAGAATTCGCAAGCATTTATGCTACCTATTCAATGCTTAATGTTCCGAGAGACAATATTGGGTATTGTTTAAAGATTAATTCATTGTTTGCGTTATTTGCACATACATTTTTTATAAATTATTTACAAAAAGTTTACTTGATTCAGATTAGGGATCACAGCAATATTTGCACATAGATAGCGTACTTTGCACACATTGTAGTAGATATATGCCTCATTTTGCACATATTTATTCGCAATATTTGCACATGAACTTGCATTAGATTTGCACATTTGTCCTCTTTTTTGTACTGTCATGCATTGGCGTATAGAAAAGTTTCACAATTGAAAAGGACAAACAAATTGCTTCCGTACTGCTTACAATATGAAACAAGTAGCTTAGAAAAAAATAATTTGCATTTTTATTAATTGCCAATGTTACAGTTTCATTGTAGATATTTATGTGTCTTTTATTATCTGACTCCAGCAGAATGAACTTATGATATACTCTTCATTCAAATAGAAAAAAGACTGAACCAAAGTGTTAACAATACATTCGTGCACACAGTATTTTTTTCATGTTTATTATCCCACGCGGTGAACACAAAGCATATTTAAAAAAATGGCGGACTATGTACTGACGATCTGTAAGCAAGGGCAACCGCCCGAAACGCATCAGGTTTTTGCAACTCTTTAAATAAAATACATCTTTGCCTTATTTCCGGGATTCGTGGTGTCTCTGTTCACCGTGGAGGAGTTGCAGGGACATCGTGGTGCATTGATATATATATATATATTCACTGAAAAAACCATAGGTTTCACACATGTTATAGTTAGCGGAAATTTTACTGATAAAAAACCAGTGAAATTCCCCCGTTATAGTTAGCGCAGGCAACTATAACTCACGCGACTGCAATCCTCTGCTGATGCTAATACTGTATTTAGACACTTATTTGCCCATGTCTTCTTCCATACATTTTTAGCTATACATATATTACAAATATTTTTTTTTCATAAAGACACATATGTCATCAGCAGAAGATTGCAGTCGCGTGAGTTATAGTTGCCTGCGCTAACTATAACGGGGGAATTTCACTGGTTTTTTATCAGTAAAATTTCCGCTAACTATAACATGTGTGAAACCTATGGTTTTTTCAGTGAATTTGCAAGGTTTTTTAAACGCTAATTCCTAACTATAACATGTGTGAAACCTATGGTTTTTTCAGTGAATTAGTACGGTTTTTTAAATGCTAAGTTTTTTTCCCTTATAATAAGCCCTGTACATTTGGTGGCCTTCGGCCACCAAAAGCACAGGGGGTGGGGTAAGTGTGGATAGTGTTTTTTTTATTTTTATTTTTTTACCGTACGCTTACGGTAAGCGTACGGTAAGCGTACCCCGCGAAATTGCCGAAAAAAAAATAAAACCGTTTTTGCACTTGGGGGATGTTTGGGGACTCCCTCAACATGACTATGTGGGAGGGAGTTGTCAAAACAGCCCCTTTACATGTTTTTGGGCTTGATATTTTAAAAATCACTCTCAGTGCGAGAGACAAAATGGCGGCCGCCGCTTCCTGGTTTTCGGCCGATTCGAATGTTTACTAAGATCTAAGAGCCAATCAGAATCGCGCTCGCGCACGCCACCGTACGCTTACCGTAAGCGTACGGTAAGCGTACCGTAAGCTGGCTCAGATATATATATTGATTTAAAGGCTATTTTCTCAGAATCTACTGAACAGATTTACACCAAACCTACAAAAGGCACTTCCTTGACCTAGGGACTACCTCTCTGCCAAATTTTGAGTAATTCTGTTCAGCCGTTCGGGCTGTAGCTCGTTCTAAAGGTCCTATGGAAAAATGCATGGGAAAAACGCGTTTTGGGACCCCCCTTTTATCTCAGCCCCCGCTTGACGGATCCCCCCGAGACTTTCAGGGTAGGAGCGGAGCGTAGCGCCCCACCTATTTTGAAAAATTTGCGAGGATTCGTCGACCGGCGCCAAAGTTATTCAAAATAGAATGTTGCGGATTTCCTATGGAAACGTGGTCCTAACTATAACTACCTACTGGCTATCGCCAGTAGGTAATACATATATATATATATATATATATAATCTACTGGCGGTCGCCAGTAGATAGTTATAGTTAGGACCGTGTTTCCATAGGAAATCCGCAACATTCTACTTGGACTAACTTTGGCGCCGGTTGACGAATCCTCGCAAAATTTTCAAAATAGGTGGGGTGCTCCGCTCCGCTCCTACCCTGAAAGTCTCGGGGTGATTCATCAAGCGGGGGCCGAGAAAACAGGGGGGTCCCAAAACGCGTTTTCCCCATGCATTTTTCCATAGGACCTTTAGTCGAAGGTACAGCCCGAACGGCTGAACAGAATTACTTGAAATTTGGCAGAGAGGTAGTCCTCAGGTCAGGGAAGTGCCTTTTGCAGGTCTGGTGTCAATCTGTTCAGTAGTTCCTGAGAAAATCAAAAGTAAAATCATATATATATGTGGGCAGAGCCTAACCACACATCTCATCCTGAGATCTGATTGGCAGTCAGCACTTCATCCAAGAAGTGTTGGCAGCCATCTTGGGACCAATATACATGATAGCACCTCATTAAAAAGCATTGCAGTTAATAGAAGGTTTTAAGACTTTAGTTACATTATAAATCATTTGTTGATGATGGTACCATACTCATTTTAGGAATTGTGGTATGTTCTAAGGTGATTTCACCATGTGAAAAAGCCTTCTGCTGGGATATCATGATTGAGAGAAAAATATTTTCTCATGCTTTTCCCACAGAGGTTTGGAAGGTGATCTATAAGGTAAACTGAGAGCTTATTTTCTGTAAATTCACATTATCTTTCTCAGTCATGTGAGAATGAAGTCTGACATTCTCAGTAAAACATGTACATCCAACAAGGGCAGAGACTGTCAGTTGATTCCTTTGTGTTCCACTGCAGCTTCCCAGAGTGTTCCAAAGAACAACTAGAGCGCTAACAGTCCTACTTATGATAAACGTATGGCACACCTGAAGCCATCTTACTTGTATTAAAGTGGTAACTCTTAAAACATTTAATTTAAAAAGGAACAAAATGAGGGGGTTCATTTTTCCATAAAAAGTATGATTAGTGCTGCAGAAAGAAAAATGAGGGCACATTTTGAGTGACTTCTCAAATCCTCTTCTATTTCATTAAAAAATTCTGACATGCAGATTGAAACATGCACTTTCAATACCAGCAGCAGTTTTGCCTGGTGAGCAGTAGCTTTACTACTACAGTGATCTAATGAGCAAATAGAGTGCTAACATTCTGCATTTATGGCAAATGTGTGACACATCTGAATGCCTTCTTGATGGAATCAAAGTAAAAAACTAAAAAGTATTTCCTACTGAGGAGACTGCAGTAAATGAGGAAATTAGGAAACTTCATAACAAATAAGTCTCCCAAGATGGCCACCAGAGACAAAAGAGCCCAAATGTAGCCCAAATATCACCCAGATGTAGCCCAAGTATAGCCCAATGACAGAATGTCCCAGAGTGTTCTTAAAAACAACTAGAGCGCTTACTGTCTTCATTATGACAAAAGTATGGCACAATTGAAGCCATCTTGATTGGAATAAACTGGTAACACTTAAAACATTTAATTTAAAAAGGAACACAATGAGGGGGTTCATTTTGCCATAGAAATTATGATTAATGCTGAAGAAAGAAAATGAGGGCACATTTTGAGTGACTTCTCAAATCCTCTTGTATTTCATTAAAAAATTCTGACATGCAGACTGAAACATGCACTTTTAATACCAGGAGCAGACTTCCATGGTGAACAGTAGTTTTACTACAGTGATCTAATGAGCAACTAGAGTGCTAACATTCATAATTTATGGCAAATGTGTGACATATCTGAATACCTTCATGATGGAATCAAAGTAAAAAACTGAAAGCATTTCCTACTGAGGAGACTGCAGTACATGAGGAAATTAGGAAACTTCATAACAAATAAATCTCCCAAGATGGCCACCGGAGACAAAAGAGCCCAAATGTAGCCCAAAATCACCCAGATGTAGCCCAAATATAGTCCAATGACAGAAGTGTGCAAAACACTTATTATTTTGTGTTTTTGCAGTGTTATATAGTGCAGACTTGTCAGGTATTGGAGTGCTTTACATGAGCATTGGTTACATCACACAAGAACAAATTCATTTTGGTTGTAGACATGGGGAGACTAAGTGATTTGACCAGAATCACAGAATGTCGAGCTGAAGCAGAAACTCCAACCTGGTTCCCCAGTTGCAAAGTCTGCAGTTCTGGAAGTAACACCACATCCTCTCCCCTAAGTGCAACATTTAATCAAGTGGTCAACTGGATAAAAAAACATAAAGATAACAAATAATTTAAAAGTGCTTTGTCGCTATTTGAAAACTCAGAAAATATGTCCTTATTTCAGTCTTTTAGAGCACTAACCATAATTTTGATGCCAATAAGACCCTCTCATATCTGTAATTTCTAAAGGAAATGCTCTAGGTATTACAGTTTTAATTACATCAAGATGACGTCAGGCGTTCCACACTTTTGTAATAAATATAGAATGTTAGCAATCTAGTTGTTCATTAGGATACTGTTGAGAGGCAGAGGCCAGGGGCACGGACTCTGAAAATTGAAGGCAGGTAGGAGGGTGCAAAGGTAACAATTTAACCACACTGAGCAGGCAGGAAGGGCCGTGGCAGCACAACAGACTATGGCGGGCAGTGGAAATGGGGGCAAGGGCAACAAACCAACAATACAGGACTTGCAAGAGAGGCTGTGGCAATGTAATAGACCATTGTGGGCAGAAGGAAGAGGCAATGGTAGTACAACCATACATGCCAACAGACACGATTCAGCCAGGATATGTCCAATGTTTTTAAGCTCAAATGGGCTTTATTTGATCTGTCTTCTGTCTACGATCTCCTCTTTTTCAATGTAACTCAAAGAGGAAAATCAATACCCCAGTTTTTTTTCAAAATCTCCCTCTTACCAAGTTCAAAATGTTCGCAAGTATGGTACACTGGATCATGGAAGGAAATGGGGTAGGGACATGGACTTGGATAACAGAGGACAGGAAGGACATGGAGAGGTGCACCAAACTGACCCTGCAGGGCAGGCATCAGGGTTTGCAGCAGCACAATACACCACACAGGGCATGCAGGACGGGAGTGCAGCACAACAATCCATAGAAAGCAAGTGGGAGGGGACAGGACCATGCACATGGACAACAGAGAACAGAGGGGCAAGAGGCAATGGTAGCTAGCTGACCATAATGGACAGACAGGAGAGAAAGCTGCAGCATAACAGACCATAAAGGGCAGGAGGGATGGATCAGGGGCCCTACAATGGAACAGACAAGCCAGGAGGGAGGGAGTAGGGGTCTGCACATGTAAACAGAGGGCTGGGGGCAAGGAGGCAGGGCAGGAGCAGCAAGATAGCCATGGAGGTCAGGCAGGATGGGCACTAGAAGCAAGACACACCATGAAGAGCAACAGTGAGACTGTGATGGCATACACACAGACCATGGAGGGAAGATGGGAAGGGGTCAGGGGCAGCTAACTGACCACACAGGGAAGGTGGGAGGGGCCATGGCAGCACAGAAGACCATGCATGGCAAGTGGGAGGGTTAGTGGCAGCACAATGGCTATGATGGGCAAGAAGGAGGGTGCAGGGCATGCACAAAGGACGATGGAGGATAGAAGGGAGGGTCAGGACCTGTGCACAGACAAGAAAGTTCAGGGGAAGGGGCCTCACAACAGACCGCACGGGGCAGGCAGGAGGAGCAGTTGCAGCACAACAGACCAGGGAGGACAGAAGGGTGTGGCAGTACAATGGACCATGTAGGACAGGAGGAAGAGGATAGGGGCATGGCATGTGGACAGGCAGGGTGGAGGTGGCAGGGGCAGGTTACAGTCATCTGACAATGCTAGGCAGGTGGGAGGGGAGTGGCAGCTCAACAGAACACTCAGAGTAGATAGGAGTGGCAGGTCCATGGAACATGGTGGGCAAAAAGGATGGAGCAGGGGCATGCACAAAGACATCGGAGGGCAGGGGGAAGGAGAAAAGGGGCAACAAGCTAAGCACAGAGTTTAAGCAGGAGGTCAATGATGGGGCATAGAATTGGGCAATGGAGGGCAGGAGGAGTGGACTGGTACATCATACTAAATTGAGGGCAGTGGCAGCACATCAGACCATGCATGGCAGGAGGGAGGAGGCTAGTCCTTGGATTCACACAACAGAGGATAGGGAGGAGGGGGATGGGGCAGCAAGGTAACTGTTCAGAGAAGGCGGGTATTAGGAACTTAATTGTTTTTAAAACGTGTGTCTGTGCGAACTACTTAAAATATGAACAAGTATGCAGCATAATCTCACTTTTATTCAGGAAGAAGAGGACGTTTGTGACTGTGACTCCGGGATCACTTGGCAGAAACACCCCCTGACCCTCCACCCCCTATCGCAAAATGTAATGCCCGTGAAAAGGGTAGGTGAACACAGTGTTATATAGAACATAGTCCTGAGAGCACGATTGAAAATGAAAACTAGATATAGTGTATGGTTTAAACTATGCACCAAAAAGTGTGATATAAGATGAACCGGGCGTGAAATATAATATGCAATACATTGTGCGCAATGACAGATTCATTGGAGAGCGCGTGATAGCACAGGCACTAGCGCGTGCTATGCGATATGCGCCTTGGAGTGTAATATGCACAGGGCAGTGTTGTGTAAGCTAACTAGTCTCTAAAGTTGTAATATAAAATATGTGCTGGGGAGTGTAACGTTGCATATGCACTGTGACAAAGATATGGATCCCAGATTGTAATATGAATGGCATAGCACTGTGCGTTATAACATAGGCATCGAGGAAGGCACGTTAGATGGGGTAATATAACCTGTGCGAAGACAAGTGTGGCATGACATATTCACGGGGTGGTGTTACAGTGCACATGGGCTAGAGAGTGTCATAGCATATGCACTAGCTAGTGGAATATAGGCCTGGGCAAAAATTTCGTTCCGTTCGCGGAAATTGCGATAATTTGACATTTTTGCGTTCCGCGGAGAGCGCGAAAATGTCAAAAATTCCGGTTTCCGCAGCTTGGCGATAATTTGTTTCTTGCTCGCGCTGTAAAATGATACATTCTCGCGCGCGCGCGATCGCCTTACCTGAATCCCTGCGTTCGCCGACAAGTTTTCTTGATCCGGTCGCGTTCTCCATGAGATGTTGTATTGTTTTTAGCCATTTGCGCTGTCTCGCGACAGTTCGCGCCCGCAGTGACGTCATGCGTCGCGCGATCACGTCTTTCTTCTCGCGATCATGCACCGCGAGAACAACTCAAAACAAGATGGCCGCGCCCGCAAGCAGCCACATGGGTAAGTTGGCGACCCGCAACCATGCAGAAAATCGCGCGAACATGCCGGAAAAAAACTTCCGCATCTTCGCGATATTTCTGCTTGTTTGCGATAATTTTAAACATTCTCGCGATAATTTGCGAAGGTTAATTCCGCAAATTCCGCCCACCCCTAGTGGAATACAACACAGAGGTGTGTGGCACTCAGCAGGCAATGGTGGGTGTAACACAGCATTGGGCTCTGCCAGGAGCGCGCTGTGACTCTCAAGTGATGTTCGTCCCCTTTCCAGAGAGTAAAATAAAAAGTATTACACATCCGGCAGTGGATGTGTGTTTTATTAACCGTGAGGGGGGTTTCTTGCATAGTTTTGGTCAAATTTTTGTCGAATCCCCTTTGAATGGCTTGGTGTGCATGTGTATTAAATGTGCCCGTCAATAGCTACCCATGTTTGTATAAATAAACGACAAGGGTGTCTACCGGGATTAGGCACGGTAGGGCATCAGACATGTCAGAGCTTCACTAGTGGTGTAAATACATTCCACGTGGATTCATTGTATGCATAGTCGCCTTTTAATGAATATCAGGCAAATCGTCATGGTGATAGGTACGTACGGTTTGTCCAACATGTCCTAGGTGTGTCTATAAATATATATTTTTTAAAAATAATAAAAAACAGTGGCCGGCCCTGGGGATTGGGGTCAAAAAAATATAATTAGGAGACAGGCCCTGGGGGATGGGGTCATCAGGGCCAATAAATTAGAATAAGAAGGGGAACCACGCAGCCCCCCTTCTTAAAAAATTAAAATAAATAAAAGACTGGCATCGTGCTGGAGGCCACGCCCCCTCCTTGCAGCACTCTGCAAACGCGCCCCCTGGCGAGTTGTAAGTTGGGGAATTAATTCCTCTTCAATACTGAGGGTCCCTGAGGGCCAATTAGCCCAACAGGCATCTCCAGTATGCGCCAGGGAGCTGCGCTGCAGACAGGTGTTCTGAGGCCAAGCCCCTTTTTACACCTCTCTGCAACGCAGCTCTGTGGCGCTTACTGGAGGTACCTAGTGGTCTAGTTTGACCCTAGGGACCCTTAGGATTCAAGGGGACTTAATCTCTCAACTTAGAACAGCCACAGGGCGGTTTTACACAGTGGTGAAGGGAGGGGACGGGGCCTGAGGTTACGTGTGCAAACACGCACTATGGCACGTTTTATATTGGGGATATAATTTCCCTTCAATACTGAGGGCCCCTGGGGGCTAACTAGCCCACCAAGTGCTTCGAGTAAGCGCCACTGAGCTGCATTGCAGAGAGGTGGTCCAGGCCGTGCCACTTTTTACACCTCTCTGCAACGCAGCTCTGTGGCACTTACTGGAGGTACCTAGTGGGCTAGTTGGACCCTAGGGACCCTCAGGATTCAAATGAACTTACTCCCAACTAAAAACGGACACAGGGCGTGTTTACACAGTGGTGAAGGGAGGGGACGTGGCCTGAGTTAACGTGTGCAAACACGCCCTGTGGCCTGTTTTAAGAGGTATTTTTAACCCCCCTGCCCTATTATATACTAGGGGCTTACAGAGGAGGTCATGCTAATCACAGGGGGACCCCAACGCATAATGTTCCCTAGTGTATGTAGGTGTTTTCACTGTATTCTAAGTGTCTTTTAACATAGCACTGGCTCTAGGACTGGTTAGTCAGACTCAATTACCACCAGTATCCGTCTGAAAAAGTTGAGGGTACAGGATGATTTTGCAACAAGGCTTCTTTCTGCTCTTCTTTTTGTTCCTCCTGCATGTTATCCTTCTTCCTGCACTTTTCTTCGTCTTTGAGGACTTCTGTTGCTTCTTTCTGCACTTCTTTTTTTTCTTTCTGTGCATTTTTTCTTCTTTCTTCACATGTCCTATCTCTGTAGGCATAGTTAGAAATTAGTATTTAAAAAACCTTTGAAATTCACAGAAAAAACCATAGGTTTCAGGCACGTTATAGTTAGGAATTAGCATTTAAAAAACCTCAGAAATTCACTGAAAAAACCATAGGTTTCAGGGGTGTTATAGTTAGCTGGACTTTTCACTTGTACAAAACCATTGAAATTCCCCCGTTATAGTTAGTTCAAGACATCACTGATGACATCACTGATGACATCACTGATGACATCATCCTTGTGATAGAGTGGCAGACCTCCTCTCACCCTAATATAACCTTTGATACACACATTCAAAAATAGAGACTAAAATGTTCAAAACAATAGAAATACCAATACCAGTTACAACAACCTCTTCAGTAATTCTAAGATCCACATACACATCCACTCATTCACCAACAGTCCTATACAGTCACTCATACATGTACTCACTCATCATATGTACTCATACACCTATACATCCTGTTACACAATGCCACTCATCCATAGAGTTACTCACACACATAGTCACTCATGCTAATAAAGAATCAAACATACATTTACTTGCATATACAGTTATACACACACCACCACACTTACTTCTACGGAAACTTACACATACTTAGTCTTTTAAACAATCACTTATAGAAACACATACTTATTCATACAGGAACTCTTTCAATCTCTCACTCTCACATATACTCACTTATATACACCAATAGTCACATATACTAGTTTAAAACATATGTAGTTACTCATAAAGACACTATTGAGACAGTCTATCACTCACTAACACACCCATGCACACACTCATCCACCCATACAGTCCTGCACACATGCTGTCTTCAACACATACAAACAGTGAGTCACTCATTCATGCACCTATGCACTACGTAATATCCCCCACCGAACCATACAGATACTCAGACACTCATACTGATACTCAAAAAACTAACTAATAACCTATATAGACACTCATGTAGCTACTCACCAACCCATGCAGCCACTTATACACAAAGTGAGAGACTGATACAGATATTTACACATTTAAACATTACTCACTAAGCCATGTATTCACTAAGATATACTTAATCAGTCAGTTATACAATCAATTTTTCAAAAACAAATCATCCATTTAGACACTTATATACCCATTTATTCTTCCATCGACCTTGAGATATACATATATAAAACATATGTAATTTTCAGTAAAACACACATTCACTGGATGATGTCATCAGTGATGTCATTTGAGATGTCATCAGTGATGTCATGAGCGATGTCACTGACCATGTCATGAGTGATGTAATATGTGACGTCATCAGCTGTGCATTGCGGGCGCGCGAGTTATAGTTAGCTGAACTAACTATAACGGGGGAATTTCAATGGTTTTGTACGAGTGAAAAGTCCAGCTAACTATAACGCCCCTGAAACCTATGTTTTTTTCAGTGATATATATATATATATATATATATATATATATATATATATATATATATATATATATGCATATATATATATATATATAAATCTGCAATACTTTGGAAAAGTTGTAAACAAACAGCACACTCTCAGTAGTGACTGTCATCACAGATACTGTGCACCACCATGATGGTATTCTTTATTGACAGATTCCTAAAAATCAGGACAGCCTAGAATACGAACAATATTTATTCCCCTCGCACCCTACCCAAGGGGCGGAGACTCATTACAAGCATTCCACATTTTACACACTGTGATATCCTCCTTTGTCTCTAGGGCCGCAGAAAGACTTGTGTGCCATGTCCAGATACCATTGTGGCACCAGTTGCAGACATACTAGCCACATTTGATAGCAGCTACTTTACATGGTGCAATGGCCTATCACTTTAAATAGCTCCTTATATCACTGTTCCTCAAAATGCTTCTAATAGCAACTGCCTATTGCAGGACTTCCATGGATCTCTAATAACTAGAAAAATAGCCCCATACAAACGGGCAGACTGGGACAGAAAATAGGCCTGGCCACCAAAATAAAAGTGGCCTTCGTTAGTAAAGTAGATAGCTAAAAAGTGGCCCATCTTTGCAAACTGGTTAGTTTAAAGCCATGCTATATAAGTGTTTTGCATGGTGTGAAATACTGCATGGATTTGAGCTTACTGATGGCAATGCTTGTGGAAATATCAGGGAAATAAATAGTAAAAACCATCCCAGCCAATCATTAAACTGGGCCACAAACAGCCAGAAAACAGCCCATACACTGACCTGTCAGATCATTTCTTCAGGCACTGCCTGGTTGTCTAATAGGCCAGTCTTACCCACCAAATCCAGAAGCATATTCAATAATATGATTTGCTAGACACATATCAGTGCCTGGTCAGATGCAAACATGGAACCAAACTGTGAGAATTTGGGCTGTTGGTTGACTGGAGTGTGAGCTCTGGTTAGGCAACAGCCACAATTCCCTGCAGGGTGAACCAAAAAAAGTAATTAAATTAACGTGTACTTAAACCTGGCAAGATTGGCACACAAAGCAGTCAGGCTAAACATAGAGGCAATTTCTTACGTATTTATGAAGCATGCAAACAGTAATTAAGTGAAAAGACAACACAAGACAAATCCCAAACCAATTTAGAAAAGTAGAGTAAATTCTAATAGACACCTTGACACTAAAATTACAATCATCCGATCAGCAGAACTGGAGTTAAGAGTTGAAAATGTAAGTAAAAAAAGGTGCCAAACAGCACAAAGCACCAACTTGGGATTTCTGGTTGCGCTGGACTGGGTCAAAGTCACAAGTTCAGGATGACCACAATGGAGCGCAGGTTGGCTACAGTCTCAGATTAGTCCAGCTGAAGTTTTACCTTCTCAAGTTTTGTGCCAAGAGTCCTGTTCAGATTAGAGAGGGCAGTGAGCAGCAAAGGGGGCTTTACAGTCAGCTGTCAGTGTAATGGGAAGAGCAGGCCAGACATCGCAGACGGGGAGGTTGAACCTTTGCACTGGTGGTCATCTATGAAGAGACGGGCTGGCAGCGCTTGCACTGATTTTCAGTGCGAGCAGCACAGTATCATTACAGTCAGGCCTTTTCGTGGTTGTGAAGAGCCCAAAACCTTGATTCAAGCTTGATGAGCCACACCAAGGGTTTAGGGCCTGAAGGAGGGCTCCACTTGGTGGTCAGGAAATCACTGCAGCTTTGTCCAGTAGCTGTTTGGGGAGCCTTTATATGTCTCTGAGGCTCGGATCAGGAGGTCAGCAGGCTAGCCCTTAAAGTCACTCTAGGGTGCTGTGTTAAAGATCAAGTTGCAGGTCCAGTTCTTCATCCCCAGGCAATAGGGAAGCAAGCAGCAGGTCAGCACAACATGCAGCAGTACCTTCAGAGTAGCAGTCCAGCAGAGTGGCAGTCCTTTCAGCAGCAAAGCAGTCCTTCTGGGTCTGAAGGTTCTATTTTTATAACCTGGTGCTTTTCTCCTGAAAGGTGGAAGAAGTTTCTGAAAAGTACTTTGAAATGAATGGAATTTCCTGACTCCCTTGCTCTGGTTCCAAGCCGGCCGCAGTGACAATACAGGGTCGTTAGGCCCTTTGTGTGAAGGCAGAGCACAGGCTATTCAGTTGTAAGTGGGGCTTTGCTCAGCTCTGCTACACCCATCCTGCCAGCAGATGGCCCACTGAGGCACACCTAATCCCTCTATTGTGTGACTCTCTTGGAGGCATTCACAAAGTCTAACTCTCAGCTACACCCAGTCATATGCCCAAAAACAGGCTGCGGGATCAAAGAGCTATGGGCAGGAAAACACCAACTATCTAGAAGTGGCATTCTCAAGATTGTAGTGAAAAATCAGACTTTAGCTTTAAAGAGGGTTTATCAATACAGTTTCATAGATACCAAACATGACATAGCTATCTTCTCCCAGGTAGTAATTACAGCTTATTCAATGTAATAAGGAATCCTACAGGAAGTGTAGGCCTCACAACAGTGAAGAACGGATGTAGGAGTTTTTCACTACCAGAACTTGTAAAACTTAAAAGTACATGTCCAACCTATTAATTACACAGCAGTCTGCCCTATGGACTACCTAGGGCCTACCTTGGGGATGACATGTATGGAATAAAAGGGGAGTTTGAGGCTTGGAAAGGTGGTTTAAATGCTAAGTCGTCATGACATTTTAAAACTGGATTGAGGTTGCAATGGCAGGCCTGGGACATGGTTTAAAGTGCTACTTAAGTTGGTGGAACAATAAGTGTGGAATTACCCACTACTAGCATTTAATGTATAGGCCCTAGGTAAATGGTATACCACTCTACAAGGGATTTACAAGTAAAATAAATATGCCAATTGCGTATATGCCAATCAACCCATGTTTAGGGGGTGAGAACACGCACTTTAGCACTAGTTAGAAGTCGTAAAGTGCAGAGTACTAAGGCCAAAGAAAACACTTTTCAATATACATCGGAGGTAAGTAGGCAACAAGTGTGGGGGGAAGACCACCCTAAGGCTATTAGGTATAACTCAGATCCACACTTGTAAGCTAGCAGATGAGGGGTCACTTGTTACCAGAATGTTGCCCAACCTATCCCATCATTCACACTGCATCTCAGAGACTCCAACCAGGCTGAGTATCAGTCAAACATTTCACTTCTTGCAAATGTACCTAGGACATAGATCCTGATTACAGCTTCTGTCTGCCATAATCGCATGGCATTCTCCTTTCCATATTTTATATTTCGCCAGATTATTTCAGCATGTGACAACATCACGCTGTGCCTTCAACACCTTCACTAGCTCCCCTTGGCCTGATATAGATCTTTGAATGTCTTCTACATTGCTCATGTAGCAATCCATGGTGGAGTCCTACAGTGGTCATGGAACAATTTTCAGATTGGGGTACTGCCATCAACTGTGCATCATTGAACTCATAGGCATTATAAAATATGCACGCGTCACACAAAGATCAAGTGTAACAAATGAGCCACCATACAGGAAGAGATTGGTAAGAGTATAGCGTGCAGCTACTGGTGGCTTTTGAAGCACACTGTTGTAAATATGGAGAAAGATATAAATGATGTTCAACATTTTAAAAGACTAACAGCTCGAAAGCTCCTTTTTCTCTTGCTCCATGGAAACCCCAAGGCTGCCTGCTCCACAAAGAAGTGTTTATCATGAGAGAGGCTGCCCATTCTGGTGTCCCTTTCTGATGTTCTGCCCCCGCATGCTCTGCACAAGAGCTGGGAAGAGATGCATTCAGAACTTTTGTTTACAGGGAGAGTGGTTGGGAAAGTGAGCAGCAGAGATTCATAAACAATGCATCATTAAAAGAAGCATCTACTGCTAAAGATCCAATCTATGCTTTGAGTGGGGGAGGATCCTGCCACTAATCTCTTGGCAAAAGACACACAATTGGTCACACAGTGATCAAGAGCAATTAAGTGCTCGAGACGCGTATGGCTAAGGCAGGTTTCTGATTAAGGAAGCATGAGGGCAGGCTGGATATGGCGGCCGGTGGCGATAGAGCGGTAACCCCTTCTTGTGTGATGTCTCCTTAAGAGCAACCTTCTCTGTGTGATATTTAGCGGCCAGCCTGGTCGTGGAGATGTCCCGTCGCTGGAGAGGCCGATCTAAGGTGTTTGGATTGTACGAGCACCGATAAGAATGAAGGGGACCCCGCTACCGGATAATATTGGTGCGCTCAACAGCTTGTTCCTACCTGCCTCGACCCACTGTGGTGACATTTGTTTTATTTTCCCCAATTAGGTATCTAATTAACTTTGAAGGATCAAGCGGTACCCACTGGGGTTTTGGATGAAGCTGAAGTCTGGCACTATTTAAATGGATTACCATATCCATCAGGCATTATTGGTGACGCCCACATGGGTGGGGCTTTGTAATCAAATAAAATGGCAGTTTCACTGAAAGCCCGATGTTCCCGCCGTTCTGTGCCAGTGATCAATGGGAATTAAGTGCTCGAAACGCGTATGGCTAAGTCATATTTCTGATTAAGGAAGCATTAGGGCAGGCTGGATACGGCGGCTGTCAGTGCCGTGAGAGGGGTAACTCCTTCATGTGTGATGTCTCCTTAAGGGCAACCTTCTCTGTGTGATATTTAGCAGGCAGACCGGTCGCGGAGATGTCCCGCCGCCAGAGAGTACAAACACCGATAAGAATGAAGGGGGCCCCGCTACCGGATTATATTGGTGCGCTCAAGAGCTTGTTCCTACCTGCCTCGACCCACTGTGGTGACATTTGTTTTAATTTTCCCCATTCAGGTATCTAATTAACTTTGAAGGATCAAGCGGCACCCACTGGGGTTTTGGATGAAGCTGAAGTCTGCCACTATTTAAATGGACTACCATATCCATCAGGCATTATTGGTGACGCCCATATGGGCGGGACTTTGTTATCAAATAAAATGGCAGTTTCACTGATAGCCTGCTGATCCCGCTACTGGATTATATTGGTGCACTCAACAGCTTGTTCCTACCTGCCTCGACTTTGTCCCAATGTTTCGTAAGCGAGACTATACACATAAGGGATCAGACACAGCCAGACCGAATGTGAGCAAAATTGAGAAGAACAGCCTTTTGAAACCAAAGAGAAAGAAAAACGAGAATCATGCCGTACGATTGATAACAGCCTACAGTTCTAATTCAACAGAGGTCAGACCAATGGTCCAAAAACATTGGCACCCGGTGAGAATGGATTCAATTGTAGGAAAGCTAGTTAATAAGACAATAAAGGGAGAAACCCTGATTCTATGAAAGAGGGACGGGGTAGCAAATGTAAACACAAAACAAGATGTCCCTATTCACGAAGGTTGCCTTATGGAAGAAAATCTTCCATATCTGAGTTACAAATTATAAATGGATCATGTGCTATATATTCTTCATACA